>NC_137438.1:39804250-40464250 GCF_964374335.1 Astatotilapia calliptera
TTTATACACACACAAACATGTGTACGCACACATACACACCCGCTCAGTGTTGCGATTTGGACTCCTTTTGGTTCCTCTCTGCCGATGACTGACAGGTTCTTAACGAGAGCAGCCTAGAGCGTTTGCCCTCCAGGCCTGTACATCAACTATCAACATACAACACACGCACACACACTCCCATATTTATACTCGCACACACACACACACACCCACAAACACATCTACTCTCTCTTTCTGCACGCATTCTCCATCCCACTTCTGAGCCTCAATCAGTTCGTCCATTGCTGAAGGAACGTTTGACCGTCTCCGGGAGACATGGCAGGTTTAGCAGCATTATTTTGTCTCTATGAAGCGGCCTTATCCAACACAGAAGGAATGTCAGCTGCACCATTGTTCGATACGGTTCAATACAAACACGTTACGGCAGCAAACAATACGGGCTGGTGGAGGTGCAGGTGCACGAACGAGTGTGTCTGTGCTGTGAGGGCCTCGGTGATGAGATGGCATAGCTGGCGAGGTGAAGATGGAAACCCGGAGAAGCACATTTTCTCCCCCTCCACGCCTTCATGATTCATCCCTCCTCTCACCTCTGTTACCTCCTTTCTTTCTGTGAGGGAGCGAAAACCCAATTAAAATACTATGTGGATGGATACGTTGAAGAAAGACATACCTCCTCCATGACATTCTCTCTACCCCCCGTGCGGTGACAGATCTGGTGCATTGAAAAGGAGGTGGAAAAATGTGCAGGCTCCCACCCTTCTGCTGCCATTAAATGTTGATGTATAGTATCAAAAATATATGTACGATATGTGTATAAATCAAAATCTGCTGCAGATTCCCTCACACGCATGCATAGGCTATTATCCTATAGGTTTGTGCAGGAGATTCCCATATGCCGAACAAATAGCCGAAACAGAAGGAGGTGGAGGATGCATCCATTTTTTACATTTTGCACACGCGTGTGCGTGCACGCAGGAACACACCAATGGAGTCATGTCTTCCATGTCTCCTACCCCTCTTCCCTTCCTCCATTCTTGTTTTCCTCTTTTCCCGACCCAACACGCGGCCATCCCAGGAGATCCTGCTTCCTGCTGCTGGTCTGGGCCTCTGCAGCACACACACCTACACTACTGTACACACTGCCTGCATCTCTCTGCACGCACATACGAACTGCCAGTCAATCAGGCAGCAGCGCAGTGCAGACCTCACTGCCTCTCTGTTGTGGGGGTCAGGAGCTGGATGTCTGTGTTTGTGTGAATGTGAGCATGTACACAGACAGACACAGGGTCAAGGGGCTGGATGAGACCCCCTAAATACTATATGCGGCTGATACTTACCCGCCTTAATATTGCAACAAAGCCCCTCAGGATGGTGTGTGTGTGCATATCCCCAGCTCAACAACTCTAATCTCAAATCAGCAACAGTGCAGGAATACAAACATCCCTATTAAACACTTCTCCCCTGTGAAGACATGCTGAAGGGACTCGGCTAACTGCAGTAAACACAGCACCCTTCAGTGAGAAAGTCCAGGGAGTCGGCAGTAACATCGTTCTCACGCACACACATCCGTACAAATCCAGTTCTCGGCTTTGAGTGGCCATTTAGAAATCTGGACGGCAGTTCACTGACCCAGCACTAACGAGGCAGCTAGCCCGGCCTTTAAGGATCCGTGTCTCTTATCTAGTGACCACACAGAGACGGCTATCTCCTGACCGCGTTTGACCACCGGCTCGACTGATTAGCCCGTCATCCAGTCAAGATACAGTAAGCAGAGGCACAGTCATGACCACGCGGCACATAATTGCTTTTCCGTGTAGGATTTATTTTTTTCTTGAACAAACTGCGTAATTTTCTAGAACTTTAACGTGAACGTTTTACAGTGTAATACAACAGCAGTGCAGAAATCCCAGTCTAGCATCCTGAGAGGCAAACAATCCAGGGATCTCTCCACTATCTGTCCAGTTGGATTGGACAAATGGTCAGTAGTGGTAAGATGGCAGAGTGGACATGTGATGGCCCAAGTGTCAGGGACTGGGGATTCACCCGTTTAATGAGGATCTATGGCCTGGACTGATAAATTGCCCTGACTGAAAGGCTGTGACAAGTCCTAATGCTCACATGTATAAATGATGTGGGTGGGTGGGTTGTTGAAGGGGGTGTAGGATGTGTGGCTGAGTGGACACAATCCTCAGAGAGCGTGGGTGGGAGGAACAGGCCAGAAGCTGACAAATGGTGGAGGACAGAAAACCGCAAAGTGCTCCCAGAGCACAGAGAAGAGCAAAGATATGCAAAGAATGGCCAAGGAGGCCTTAGAAGTAAATGCGTGTGTCATTGCATTGTAGAAATACACCGTAGAAGCACTATGACTATTTTACTCTGGAAATTTAGCCACTGCTAACTAACCATACAATCTCATATTTCCCTGTATGCAGAGAGGACAGCTTGTGGTCATAGTTACTGTCGATTTCTTAGGCTGCATCCACACGTACACGGGTTTTTGAAAACGCAGATTTTTCTATGCTTTTGGGCCCAAATCTCAACGTCAGTTTTGAATAAATTTAATTAAAAAATATTAATTTATGTATGCTGTATGCATTTTGTTCATTCCTAAGTTGTGAGTCTACACAACAACAAAATGCTGTCTTTTGTTATTAACATGTGAAATGATGAAGGCACTTGAAAAATAACACAAATTATCTGCCTTTCCAGAAAAACAAAAACGTTTCAGAAGTACTTAATGTTTTGTGAGGGGACAAAAACCCTGTTTCCCTCCCAGGCTTCTAGACTTCTGATTGGCCAACATTTCATTTTAGCGATGACAAAACTGCACGTGTGGACGGGATTTCAAAAAAACGCGAAACGGAAAATCTCTGTTTTCAAAAATACCCGAGTACGCGAGGAGGTAGCCTTAGAGAGCAGTTAGCAGGGAACCAACAGAAACTTGAGGATGTTCTTGTCTCCATCCCTCTCGGTGGTTTTATTCTTTGTAAGTTAGTTAGTACTCAATGCCGTTTTCTTTCTGCTGAACAGTCGAGTTAGCTGTTTTCGCTTAGGCTAACTGGATGCTCTAATTTTCCACATTTAAAGGACATATTCAGCAGTGACATCCATCCTCTCACTGAGCCAGCTCTATCAGAAATCATATTTCCCAAAGCATCAATTTGTCACATTAAAAACTGATTTCAGGGCAAAAATGAAGTAAAAAAGTGCATGCAAACATAAATCATTGTTTTATTTTGATTTGCATTGATGGAAGTGGCATTTGTACTCCCCTGTGTGGTGATTATTCAAAAGGCTACACATCTGAAACAGCAATGCAAAAAGCACACTCACACACACACACACACACACACACACACACACACACACACACACACACACACACACACACACACACACACAAAGCCTTTGTTATGTTGAGAGCATTTGTCTCTGTACGGCAGAGAGGGGTTAAAATCCGACTGAGTCGATATCACTGGAGAATAACAGATTCAACTCGCAGTCTGAGTGTGTGTATGGGTGTGTGCTTGTGCACGCGTGTGTGTGTTTGTATGTGAGCAACACGGCGCCTTGGGACTTCCTCCCTCTTCGTCTGCAGCCCTCAGTTGAAATAGAATTGAATAGTCTGAATCCTCAGTGGTAAATGTTCACAAAGTCAATACCAACTGTTAAGTCTCCCCTGCATTGGGGTTAAGGGCATTACCATTTCTGAGGAAAACACACACACACACACACACACACACACACACACACACACACACACACACACACACACACACACACACTCACACACACACACACACACACACCAGATGCCCCATGAGATGATAAAATATTTTTGAGTCTTTTGCAAAATGCTTACTGTACATTCTGCTTAAAAATTCTCTTTCACTGTAACAAATTCATTGAAGGCTTGTTTTCATTTTTGTTCACTAATCTCGGTACAATGATCCTGGCAGGCATGTGGCATTTTTAAAGTGACATCAGACCCTGAGGGACAGCAGCATCACTGATGTGACAAAGCACCACATCCAGTTCTACTCACGTATGTTTGAGCCCACAGAGGCAGAAGGAAATTGCATTAATATTAACAGCAGGAAATGAATAATGATGGAGAAGGTTTGAAGTTTCATGAAGAATACAGGGACACAGTGATCCGGCGTCACCAGGACCAACTCACTTAACTAGAGCCTGACAAAGTAAAGTAGGGACATTACAGTCTAAGCTGGGTTAAAAAGCCACGTTTGAGGCTTTGACAGCATTGAACCACGGTGAGAACCGTCATCCACAACTGGAGAAAACTCAGAACACTGATGAACCATCTGACTCTTCCAGGAGGTCATAAAAGAACGAAGACCAACATCTAAATAACTGTTGGCCTCGCTTGCCTAAAGTCAGAGTTCATGGTTCAACAATTGGAAAGCGACAATAAGAACAACAATAAGAAAATGGCATCCATGGAGAGCTCATGGTGAAAGTGACTGCTGACTGAATGAAACAACAAGGCTTATCTCACATTTCTCCCCAAGATGTTTGGGAAAATATAATAGTGTGACGGTCTGGGACTGTTTTACTGCTTCAGGACGACTGGACTGGACGACTTGCTGTTATTGATGGAACCACGGATTTGGCTCTCTGCTGGCAAAATCCTGAAGGAGAACATCTTCCAGTCAGGTGGGACCTCGAAGCTCAGGCACACTTGAGTTATACATCAGTGTATAAAGCAATGCCCTGAATACTGGAGTGATTGACAGACTCTAGCTATTAATGCGCTGCTGTTAATAACTAGTGCATTAACAATATTCACCAGAAACTCAAAGGGACCGCTAAAGACAGGACACATCAACTCACTGATCTACCCGACTAAGGACTATAACAGGAAACTGGGATGCTAGTTGGATACATGTGGCAAAGAGAGGGAAGATGATCCGGACTAAAGTAGTGGAACTGCCTGAAGGTAGAGTAGCAGACATACAGGATACAACAATTACCTGGGTATCCAACGGACCAATGGGAACTATGATAAAGGTGCACAAAGATCAGCCACAGCCAAATAGCTATTGCAGGTACAACAGACGCTGACAATCCAGCTCAACAGTAGGAATAAGATCCACGCCACCAATACATACGCCCTACTGGCCTTACCAAGCTGGAATAATAAGATGAATGTAGGAAGAGATAGATATCACTGATGTCAAGACATGAAAACACCTCCCAGTGCACGGGGGTCTCCACCTGAAGTCCAACACCCCGAGGCTCTATGAACAACAGAAAGAGGGAGGGCGAGGATTAATGAGTGTCAGAGCCACAGTTCAGACTGCTCATGGAAGACCAAGCCGCTGCATGGGATGCACCATCAACAGAGGAAGAGGCTCACATTAAGAAATCCTATCAGTGGCTAGAAAAGGCCGCCTTAAGGGACAGTAGAGGCACTGATCATGGCAGCACAAGAACAGGCCCTGAGCACCAAATCCACTGAAGCTTCAGTTTGCAGTTACAAACTGTGCAAAGGTGCTCCAGAGACACTAACAAGAACAACCAAGTGGATGGGATAGTGCCACATATGGATTAGAAGTCCCCAGGTCCCGATGGTAGACACCACCAGAGGTGGCAAGATTATGTACTTAAGTAGAAGTTTATATACTTATGTTAAAAATACTCTGTTAAATCTGAAGTTCTGATTTAACTTTTTTACTCAATTAAAGCAAAAAAAGGTACACTTGAGGACCTTTGTGCAAAAAAACCTTGTGCTATGTTAATGCAATAAAATTGTATTAGTGCACGTGAATGCAAACTTAATTTCAGTCTAGATTTTGATTCTAATGAACTCTAATGTACTCAGCTTGAATCAGTTATGCAGAATATGAACATGGAATAAGAAGGACTTTACAATTTTTTTCAATTACATTTTTTAAATTTAATTAAAACAAATTTAATTGATTTTATTAAAATCTATTTTCTGTTGCCGACATATTAGAAGGTGAATTTCTCTCCACACCTAAACAGGAAAAAGAACTACAGCCCAGCCCATGCAGCAGTATATTAATGACTAACCTCGTACTGTGGATGGATTATCTCAGTTGTTCTCCTGACTGAAGTTTGGTCCGTTTACAGCATCCTGCCATGCGATTGCATTTGTCCCTAACCATCAGGAACCTTCACGTTAACTTTTATCGAGGGGAAAAAAGTTAGCGTTCATCCTCCAGCTTGTTTTCAAACTCCATTGCGGTTTATTTCACACCTGAAACCTTTAGTAAACAATTAAACAAATAAAAGAAAACTGCAGTAAATTACAGGTAATAAAATAAACTACTAACTCTTTTATGCTGCGTCCGCACCTACACGGGTATTTTTGAAAACGCAGCTGTTTCGTCCACACGTAAACGGCGTTTCGAATCACCGAAAACGGAGATTTTTTAAAATCTCATTTTTTGCGTTAAAGTGAAGACGAGGAATACAGAGTTCGTCACGCAACGTCAAAGGTATGTGCCTTTATTCACGTCACGCTGTGCACCACGTTATTGTTTATATGGGATGAATTGCAGAACGGCAGATAGAGACGAAATACTGTTAATCTGACTTTCTGCAGGTTTTACACGCAGTTACTGTCCCTCCATTTACAAAGGCAGAGGCGTCACGCTGTGATTATTTTACATGTAGTTGTTTTTTCCTGTGTAATAATGTTCAACATTGCTGTCAATACATTTTTCAAAAATGCCTCTCTGTGCAAAATGGGTTCAAAAACATAAACAGCTGTGGGATCCTGTTTGTCCGTGATTTGGAGAGCCCAGCGCTGCTCCTGACACAGGGGAAACTAATTCTGTCGCAGAGACCTACCTCGGCACTTGTGCAGGTGAAGCCAAAGGGAAGATTTGCTTCACCATATTTTCTAGTCTTTGGCTTGGAAGGAAGTTGGTTTGGAAACATCAGCGATGCTTCATCTCCTGCTTTGCGTTTGTGTGGGCACCCCGTCAAAAACCTGTCCATGATGCAAGCATTCTTTTTTTTTCTTTTCATACCACACCCCCCCTGCAATGGCTCTCTTTGGCCTCTTTATGTTGTTCGATGCACTAACCCTGGTGACTGATACACTTTTCATGTGTTAGGCAGAAACAGGTTCGATGTTTGAAGGCCTGCAGTGACTCCCTTAAAATGTCTTAAACCAAAGGTAAAGAGCCCGTTTTGAAGATGTAAATGTAAAAAGTTTGTAAAAAGTACAGACACCTGAAAACTACAGTAGCAAAGTAATTGTACTTCATTACTTCCCACCTTTGGACACCACCAGAGGTCGCTGAGAACAACAGGGCTAAGGCCTCATGGGACCAATGATACATAGTGATGCTTTATGAGGAGCAGAAGGCCACAGTTGTAACAGGAACATGAGGAGCTGTAATACTGAAACTGGAAGAGTGGCTCCAGCAGATTTCTGGCTCAGCATCGAAGCCCAGGTAAGGAGCCTCAATCTAGATCTTGTATTAGTATATCTATTTTTATTATGTTTTTACTATTAAATCCCACAAATGTCACTTTGTTTCCCAGCAGCACTCTAACCCCCAACACTGAACCCATTAATCCAATGTATGCCTTTATTGTTCTGACCTTGTGAGCTATATGATGTTTACAGGTGCATTAAATATTTTTGCGTTTTATCTTATATCGTGTTGAAATCCTTTAAAGCTTCTGTGACAGTCTTTGTACCTCAGACACATATATATTCAGGTTAGCCGAACAGTTTGCCAAGCACCGTACATTCAGGGCTCTCCGGGTCTATGCAAACCTACATAAAGCATCGAGCTGCTCTGTAGCTCAGGTGTAGGTTAGTTCAGTATGCACAGTGTTCACACAGCGCTTCCGTGTAGATCCACAATAAGTTAATTTGGGCTCATTTGCTGCTCAGTGTGGTGGCTAGCATTTATGAGTGGTGCTTCCTCTAATACGTCCTGCTGGTCATTAACGCAGACCTTCTACCATGAGCGCAGTGTCTCATATGAACAGTCAGCCATAAAACCCCAGGCTCTGTCACTCAGTGTCATTTAAACCAGGGCTGATTGGAACTATCTCTGGCCTTTGCGTTCTCATCCTCCTCCCCGCTTGTGTTCTTTCCTGGTTGGTTCATGAATAATGAATGAGGATATATGCAGGCTGGAGCTCAGATATTAATGGAGCTAAAAAAACAGAAGGAGAACCATCCTTTGTGCTGCCAGCCCTTCCTTCTCTGAGCTGCAGCGAGCTGCCCCTGCCCGGTTGCCCCTTCTCCTTACCTTGCCTTTTCCTTCCTTAGTTTTTCTTTCCTTCTGCTGCCGGTGGGCCGAGATGAGACATCGCTCAGCCTCTGTTTCTCTCTTTAATAGAGTTATTCCCGTCTTTTTTGGCTGTCACTGTGGGGGCAAAAGGTGGACAGTGACTATGAAATGAGACAGGATAACTTTCAAAATGTAAAAAAAAGAAAGTAGACAAAACTGTGGGAGATAAATGAAAAGTTGACTTGGCTTGAAAGTGCAAGGTGGCTATTGTCTGTTAGAGCATCTCTCATTTGTTCAAGGGCACAGCACTGAGCTTCCTCCTTTGTTTGCCCTCATCCTGTCTTTATTCCAGCCTTTCCATGATCTGTTGACTCTGGCCAGAGAGGCCCCTGGCCAAACTGTGGCATGCGAGGGCTCGAGGTTCAGTGCTGTCATGTGGAGGTCAACTGAGTGAACGCTGGTCTCACTGTTATCACCCTGCTCCAGAATTTTACAGCTTTTCTGTAAATAAATTGATCGAAATAAAATGTGATTTGTTTTCCAGCAAATCTAAATCGGTTTGTAAAAAGCAAAAAAGCAAATTCAAAAAAGAACCAGCTTGCTGAAGCAGTCCATGTGGCACGAGTAGGCTGGCAGTCAGCAAAGTCTGGCCCCAGGCTGGCAGAGTCGCTGCCCATCCTTGGATGACTTGCCCAATAAGGCCAGAGGGCACAGATAATGGGCAGAGTCTTCTAACCCTTTATTTGTGCCAGAATGTCTCCACGTTCAACAATGTCAAATCCACACCTTATAAGGTCACACAGAGTCACAATTCTGTGGTCCAGAAAGCTGTGAATTGGCTGTGGATGGAGGGGCGTGGTATTCAGGCCAGACCGAGTGTCCTTGACCTCTGCATCGCAGTCAGAACCTGGTTTATTTAAAAAAATGAACTTTTGGCACCCGAGAGAAACAATCAGACAGTTTAAACATGAATGCAGCGCATTCGGTAGAATCAAAACAGCTTTAAAAGCACAACTTTTTGGGATCAGACCTTTAAAAACAGCGGTCAGTGGATTCAGTCACTCATCACTATAATCGCGTTTTCTCACAGGCACTACTTTTTTGCACAGTTTTAACTTTGCACAACTTGTTAATAGGACTTGCAAGTTGGCAGCACTGTTTTGCTGTCCACATACTCCAAAGACTCATATAAAATATATTTCTACCACGCAGCAAGGTTTTGATCTCGGAAGGGAAGCAGAGTGTCAGTGAAATACCGCTGAAAAGAAGTATAGTTCAAAAAGTTTAAAATTTAACTTTCTGTGCTCGCTCGGGTGAGCGTTTCAGCTAATTACGCACAAATCCCTCACGCTCACAGCTCCAATCCACCGGCACCGCTGTCTCGGCAGAGGACAAAGAAAACAAAGGAGACTGACAAACAAACAGTGAGTGAAAAAAATATAAAAGAGAGGAAGCTTTCTTTCCATATAGCAGCTGAGCTGAGGCGACAGTGGCGTTTAATCAGTTGGTATTTGCAGCGCCGTCAGCGCGAGCAGCCTCGGCGGTGCAGCCCTCTGATCAGTGCTGGGAGAGGAGCTCCCCACCGAGCCGCCGCCGCCCCTGAACCACAGGTCAGTCCTTGGTGAGTAGGTTTCATTCGGCTGTCGCCTTCACAGTACCATCTCCTTCTCTCATTAAGATACAGTGCGTGTCTGTGTGTACATGTGCACATGCATGTATTTATGGGCTCGTGTTTGTTTCTGTGTGTGGAGTGAATGCACCCCAGGACTAGCCTAAAGGGGATGTGAATTCCTGGCCTCCGCTGAGATACGGCAGCGCAGCTAGGATTTCTACCAGTGGGGGGGTTGTGTGGGTGTGTGTGTGCGTGCGCAAGTGTAAATGTGAGTTAGAGAGAGATGCAAGACGCATCAAGTGACTCGGTGCCTCGGGGTCAGACACACATACATGCAGAGAAGGAGCTGGTGCTGCGGCGGGGTAAACAAGAGCAGGCTGTTAGATCTCATCAGCCTCATCACACGCTTTATTATGCTGATTTGGGAGTATACTGTAAGCTAATCAGGAATCCGGGCGTCACGGGGGGCGCTCAGCTTAAAGGTTAGGCATATATGGAGAGAGGAAAACTAAACTCCAACTTTATCTGCTTACTTCCACCTTTCTTTTTCTTGTTTTGAAATCGCAAAACTGGAGTATCGTGGCACAGGAAAAAGTTGGAGCTGGAAGGTTGGCACCTTTCACCCGGGTTTAAAGGGTGCGCTTCATGTTTCACAGGTGTGGGGTGATTGGCACCAGAGAGTTGATGTGGACCGGGGATTTCGACTTGAAGTCAGGACTCTGCCTGTCTGTCGCTATATGCTAATATTGGCCTTTAGACAAATTCACAAAACAGCCTCCCAGGCTCATGTTTGTTCACTTGCATAAATGCATATGATTCTTATTCTGCACCGATTTACACCCCAACACGACATTGCAATGTTACAAAGTTCAGACGTCTATTAATTCTGACGCATCTGAAAAATATTTCCGCATTTATTCGATTTTAAAACATTAAAAAGTGACCCCTGGCTTTGAAGATGCGACTTTTTAATTATTTTCGTTAATGAATTTTTTTGACAAGACATCACTCATTTTAACCTTTTCCAAAAGGTGGATGTGAAAGAAAATACCGTTTTAATTTGGCTCTCTCTCGGTGACAGCCCATTAAACAAGCATGGAAGAGGAACACACGCTCACATGGAAATGTGGCAGATTAGCAAGTTAGAAAACAAGCGGCAAATGAGCAGGAATGCTGGTGAGAAGCGGGAGCGCTTCTTCCTCTGGTGACACATCAGAAACAAGAGTATTAATTAAGAGTTAAATGCAAAGATGGACTGGAACAGGCAAACAGCCACAGGCAGGGCTGTCACCACCGTCACCCAGTGTGAGCGTTAAAAATATAGGAACATTAAATAATAGAAAAACAGTGAGAGAGGTACGAGTATTGGATACGTCGACATTAAAAACAAGTCTAACTGAACATCAGACATGTAAACAATCACATCACTGCTGCACAGTAAGGCAGGAACAGTCGCTGCTGCTGACTGAGAAAATTCATTAGCCCTGAAACTCAAACAGCTACACTCACACTAAATAAAATACATGCTGCGTTTTTTCATTACTGTGTCACCCTCTGCCAATTATAAATCCACTGACCTTCAAAAACCTTTTCCCTCTGGATCGGAGCTGCTTCACCAAAAAAGGTTCCACTTATATCTGGTTACTGTGCATCCAGGAAGTCTTCACAGCATTTCATCACACAGCCTTGCTCTAAAATGCTGCATACAATATCCCATAATAACAAATTTAGTAATAAATATACCATGTGCAAAGTGGCCAGGAGGCCAGTACATGGGATTGGACCCAAAGCAGACTTAACGACAGGAAGATTTTAACAAAGCTTTACTGAACACAGTGATATGAGATGGGAGACATGGGGAACGCTGGGAGGTCCTCTGACGTGGAGACACTGAAACAGACGGAGAGGGTGGATAAATCCAGAGAGGAGCCGAGGTTGACCGAAGGTGAGAATGAGTTTAATAGTTAAGGGATTACTCGCAGGTTGAAGGCAAGAGGTTTTCGAGGAGGGTAGCCGAGCGAACGTCTGGCTAAAGAGCAGGGCTTGTGAGGTTCTGACTTTATCGTTCCAGTGATCCAGAGGTGACAGCGAGCAGGTGGGACTGGTGAGTAGTTACGCTTCCAAGGAATGAGTTTGCAGGCTGACTCTGTGAGTTCTAACAGGAGCGAGCAGCATCCGGTTGATTGCACTGCAGGTGAGTTGAAGCCGAGTCTTAGCAAGAAAAATGGAGGCACAAAGAGAAGAAGGTAAAGTAGAAGGAAAAACACCAGACACTCATTAGGATAATGACAATAAGTATTCATAGCTTACGCCCAGCCTGTTTCCACTGATCATCTGTCAGATGTTTCTACAACTTGATTGGAGTCTACCTGTGGTAAGTTCAGTTGATTGGGCATGATTTGGAAACGCACACACCTGTCTGACACCCGTCTATATCCACAGCTGACAGAGCATGTCAGAGCACAAACCAAACCATGTCCAAGGAATTGTTTGTAGACCTCTGAGACTGGATTGTGTTGAGGCACAGGTCTTGGGAAGGTTACAGAAAGATTCCTGGACCACTGAACGTGCCAATGACCAATGGCTTCATCTCTGCCTCTGATTCTGCATTTGGTTCCAGGTTAGACAATGATAACAGTTCACACCTTATTATCAAGCTCTAATGTTTAGGTTCAGTAAGTTCATTGAGATGCAGTGAAAAGGTCGTTAGTCACTGAATGAAATCTCATATTATAATAAGGGTAACTTGAATAAAGTAATTGGTTTTTAACAAATTTGTTTGCCTCCTGTAGCAAAACTCAAAATGTCCTTTTGGGTTTTCTTTTGGTTTTTGCAGAAACCTGTAAATCCAGCACTTTGGACCAGACTTAGACATTAATGCAACCTGCTGTTGTTGCATTAATGCTCAGGTAACTGACTGGAGCTAGCTCTGAAGATCTGAAAGGATGAGTGATAACGTCGTATCAGCTGAGTCATCAGTCACACGATACTTGAATACGAGAAGTTCGTGTTCAGCTCATGGTGTGATAGGTAAGGACATTAAGTTACATTAGCTGTTGCCTTGCTCAGTTTATGATGAATGTGTGTATTTGCTATAATGCTGCAAACAGATGCAATGATTAAAACTAATTTTATCTGATTTAATATGTACAACAACCTTATGATGAGATTATTGTTACTTAGTTATCAACCTAACTAAGTAAGATAAATGTAACTAGGAATACAAAAAAGGTATGAAAGAAGAAACAGCCGCCCCGTGCGTCCGTTCATATGATCTATTTTGAAGTTTGGGCAGAACCTGAATAAATCATGTTAAACTTAAGAGTAACAAAGTCACTAAAGCAGCAAGTGGAAACATTACGATTCAAAATGAAACACTGAACAAAGTGATTAGGAACAACAACCCAACAAACGTCAGGACGCTTTGCTGATTCAAAACATCAGACATAAAACAACAATCAGACCACACACGGTGCTCCAAAACTATATACGTATAAATATGGAATAATATTAAAATAATATCCAAAATCATTAAACAAAACACTAATAACTAAATAACTAATAAAAAATAAAATCAGTAGGGGGCATCAAAACACAACAGGAACACAATGACAAAAAGAAAATGCAAAAGAAGAACACAGGACAGCAAAAACCTGAATGTAGGTAATGAAACGACAGGACAGGATAAGAAAGAAAAAATACAAACAAGACAGAAAAGAAAATATAGAAGAAGGTCAGAGAGGAAACAATGAAAAACTAACATTAGGACAAAAAAGAAAGTGACAAAGAGGAAGAACCAAAAACAGGGAAGACGACGTGTTAGGACAGCAAAAATATGTTTGATACAGAAGAAATTCATGAAATACATAAGACATTACTTAAAGGGCCTTAACATGGAAAAATACGGGAAACAATTAAGACAAGCGGAGGAGGAAGAGACGGGATCAGAGAGAGCAATCATGATGATGGGAAACAACCAAAGAGGAAACACTGAATTAAAACGAAGAAGACACACGAGCAACAGAGAGAGGACAAAACAGGAGAAATTATGGAGACGCACAGCAAAGCAAACCCCAACAGTTAAACACGTTTAATGCAGTGGCCAGAAACCCGTGTGATGACCTGCCAGCTGACAGCATGACCTCGCTGTGGAGCTCCTCTCTGCCAATCCTATAAAAGGTACTATTTTATTTTTGTTCGTGTGCTCATGTATGCGCACAAAAAACAAAAGAGAAAGCATTTTGGAAAGCTTGCACACACACACACACTGCTCACCTGGAGGTGGTGGGTGGGAGTGGGAGGATGGGGTCTGTGTTTAGCTGTGGGCCCTGCAGACAGGCCGATCAAAGGCTCCTCAGTCTTTGTCTGCTAACGTTGAATAGACAATAGTAAAGAGGGCTCGCTTTGATTTCAGCTCACTTTTATTGATCACAGAAGAGCAGGGATTGAAATATGAGAGACAACCCTGAACTGGATTCTTCTTTAGCTATTGATTATATCCAGAACAGACGGCATTTCACGGTGATCCAAGTTTTTATTTTATCCCCTTTTTCTTTCTTTCTTTTGAACCATGAAAACGTGTGTCTGGCTCCTTGCCTGTCTTTCAGGTGCAGCTTGTGATACATTTTTTTTTACCAGACAATGCCTTGTCTTAAGTCTCATTTTCTAACTACTTCTCAAAGTTGACATTCAAACCTTAACTAGGATGTGCTGACAGAGCCTCAGACTCCCTGTGTGCTCTCTCATCCATCCTAACTGCCTTCTTAGCAACCTTTAAACTGCAGTTTTAGGCAGAAGCTTTGTTTCCATAACTTCAGAGGCGGTACAGTCGGTGTACACAGGAGGCAGGGAACCAAGCACAGGGGGTGGAAGAGCTGGCTGCTGCACAGAAAGGACCGTGGGAACATGGAAACACAGCATGGCCAGGTACATCAACCCCTCCCTTTTTCCTTTTAACAGCACACAGTCATGTGGAGCTCTTGTCCCTTGCGTGTAGGACCTAAACACATCTTAGCTTTGTCAAAAACACTCCTGAGAAGCAGACTGTGTGCCCTAAATCTGAGACCACCAATCATTTTACTGTCCCAGTCGTTACTGTTATGAGGCGAGATACAGAAATGTCTGTAAGCTCAAGTTGTGTGCACGTGCGTGTTGGCTTTAATTTTGCTTTGTTGTTAATAAAAGCAGTTCACTACCACAGTAATGAGAGGGGAAGTGCAGTATTATAAAATGCTGCATGAGTTATAGGTCTGAACAGTTATAATGTGACAGATGACTTTACAGAGAGCAACTCAACTTTGATCTTTTGTTCAGAAACAGATTTAAGCAACCTATTTAGCTGTGTCCTATTTATTATAAAAAAAAAAATTAAAAAAAAATGACAAAGGATGAACTGAAGCTCTGCCATCATGTAATGTCGCATACTGCTGTTTCTGATGTCATTTAGAAAAAAAGAAAAAAAAAAAAAAAGATTTAAGCAACCACCTGTTTTTAAGTAAAGTGCTTAAAGGTCTTATGATAAGATAAGATATTAGTCTTTATTATTAAGCAGCAAAACTTTCCTTTTTCAAACAGACTCTTCAGGGCTGTCTAAGTTGAGCTGACAGATTTGATTATTGGAGGACAGCTAATATTTTGGCTAGAGTAGTTATTTTATCGGGGCTGAGCACATGTGCATGTGGCCACTATTTGGAAGAATGGCATACAATTAAATATTGGAGACGTAGGAAAACATAAAGCCTGTGAGCTGATCACTGCAGGCCCTGACATGATTCAGACTTACCGTACTGGCTAAAGAAGCTAACTGTAGAGTCCCAAGAGGCCAAAGGCCTGTACCAAAACTGGGCTCAGGTGCTGAACCAAGTGTGGAGATGGCTGTTAGCTTCACACAAGCTTTCTTCATTTTTGCACCGAAACATAAATGGCGTGGGAAACGTGACAGCGTGGACACAAAACACAGCAATGAGACAGACGTGAGATTCATGTTTAAGGAATCTAGCATGGAGGTCTAAGGCAAGCACAAGGCGAGGCTGGTGCAAGATGCTAGCAGGCAAGGCATACATGGAACGCCATAACCAAGTGGCCGGCATAGTGTACAGGAACATCTGTGCCGAGTATAACCTGGAAGTCCCGAGGTCAAAATGGGAGATGCCCCCAAGGGTGGTGGAGAATGACCGAGCTAAGATCCTGTGGGACTTCCAGATACAGACGGACAAAATGGTGGTGGCTAACCAACCGGACATAGTGGTGGTAGACAAACAGAAGAAGACGGCCGTAGTGATCGATGTAGCGGTTCCGAATGACAGCAACATCAGGAAGAAGGAACACGAGAAGCTGGAGAAATACCAAGGGCTCAGAGAAGAGCTCGAGAGGATGTGGAGGGTGAAGGTAACGGTGGTCCCCGTGGTAATCGGAGCACTAGGTGCGGTGACTCCCAAGCTAGGCGAGTGGCTCCAGCAGATCCCGGGAATAACATCGGAGATCTCTGTCCAGAAGAGCGCAGTCCTGGGAACAGCTAAGATACTGCGCAGGACCCTCAAGCTCCCAGGCCTCTGGTAGAGGACCCGAGCTGGAAGATTGAAGACCGCCTGCAGGGGCGAGTGGGGATTAAAAATAAGGATATCTATCTACTTAAATATCTACTTAAAAAATATTTTACATATTCTTGATTTCTCTCATGTTTACATTTGCTTTGAGTATTTAGTGTCTTAGGTCTCATTCTTAGTTCACAGTTGGTTTCGTTTTATTGATCATTGTTTCTTCCTCCTCCATCAAATTCTCTCTGTTTAGTTTATTCGTGTGTTTGTAGTATTCATGTTTAGTTTTTGCACTTCTGCTTAATTTGTTTGTTTGTTGTTTGCTTTTAGCTTTGCTTCATGATCTTCACGTCTCCCCTTGTGGCATTTCATCATCTCCATGTGTTGCCCAGCTCCAGTGCGCTCTAGTGTGTGTCTGTCCCTCATGTACATATCAGGCTACATTAGCAGTTCTGTATTTCCTCATTAGGTCCCCTCCTCCACACAAACATGCAGAGCGTGATTTCTACTTCCTATTTGACACCAATAAGTAACCATAGAGGAAGTAAGTCTTTAAAAATCGATAGCCGTGTGTGTGTGTGTGTGTGTGTGTGTGTGTGTGTGTGTGTGTGTGTGTGTGCGTGCATTTTCTACATCTTACACACCCCTTACCACCTATAAATTGTCCCTCTGGTTTCTTTTGACCATGTTTAGAATTTTTGAGTTTAAGTTAAGCTTCTGAGTTTTGCTCAGTGGTTTTTTATAACCCTCCTGTAGAGCAGCTGGATGGGCGATAGAGATGCAATGCATGCCTTTCAGGACCCCCCGTTGAGTTTAGTGGGTCACTTGGCTTATTATTTTGGCTCAGCTAACTCCAGGCTGCCTGGGCCTCCTCTGTGCTGGCTTGATGGATGCATGTTTACAGACGTGCAAAAGTCGTTCTAAATATGAATGAAACCTGTGTAAAGTTACTGAAGTTCAAACGTATTTTTAAAATGAGGAACATGACTGTGCTGCTGTTGCTGCCTGTGAGACCATCTTGTGATTTTTCTCTTCTTAAAAGTCGCCAAACATGCACAAAAAATATTGATAATCCAGACTTTAAAAAAACTATTTGGGCTGCGTTCAGCCCAAATCAGTGCCCACCAAACAGCTACATATTTCTGCAAACAGGGCTCACTTGCAAACAATGTAAGATTATTATATTTTTATAACTACTTTCTATAATAAACATGATGCATACAAACCTGAATATAAAATACTATGAAAACGTGATGTGTTATGTTTTAGTTAATGTGTGTAATCCTTCCTGTTTTTCTGAATCTTATAATAAACAAGGTCATGATCTGCACGCTCACAGGAACCGAAGCCTTTTAGAGCAGGTTTGACAGCAGTACTTCCTCTGTCATCTCTGCAGTAATATTTCATTATAGAAATTCTGAAAAACAAGTCGTCAGATGAATGTAAAGGTTTGAGTTTGTGTTTTACTAATTAATGTTCTAATAATCTAATGGTAGATTAAATACATTTCCTGCAGGTGTTATCATTGTGTTTTCTTGCAGGACTCTTTGATGACTCGTTGGTTTCTCTAAGGCCTTTTGGTCTTTTAGGCCCACTCATATGTTTCTAAATGAGTCACTAGTTGAAGTGTAGTAAGAACTTTTCACCACAAGATGGACTTAAGGATGCATGGATTTGGGATGTATGGCAAACAGCTAGGATACAAACTGAATACTTTTCCAGTCACTACACCTGAACTGCAGAGCCACGTTCTATCAACCCATATATTTTGAAGCAAAAGTCTCCTTGAGGCTGGAATCACAGGTGAAAAAGAAATAACCAAATAACTTGCAGGTTGTGCAAAGTGCTGCAGCGAGGCTTTTGACAAAATCCTCCAAGTACTCACATGTCACACCGTTGTTATCTCAGTTACACTGGCTTCCTGTTAAATTTAGAGTCAATTTTAAGATCCTGGTCTTGACCTACAGAGCTGTGCACGGTCTGGTACCAGCCTACATCTTTGATCTGCTACAGCCTGATGTCCCCAGCAGGTCTTTGAGGTCATCTGATCAGGGCTTACTTGCTATAAAAAATACTAAGAGGAGGACTAAGGGTGATAGAGTTTTTGCCACTGTGGCCCTGAGACTGTGGAACTCTCTCCCCCAAACATTAAGAACTGTGGACTCAGCAGCTGTTTTTAAAAAACAACTCAAAACTCATCTTTTTAAAACTGCTTTTGGTTAAAGTTTTGCCTGTTTTATTTTCTTTTTAAATCTTTTTATGACTTGTAATCTTATGTACAGCACTTTGTGATTCTGTCTTGAAAGGTGCTATAGAAATAAAAATTATTTATTTATTTATATTAATTCCATATATTTACTTTTGTGTGTTTTTACTGTGTTCAGGGCTCCATGGGAGAAATCTCTGGAGTTTATTACACGGAGAAGGCCAGTGCCCATCCCCACTGCTCCCTGGCCAGTCCTGTACATCCCAGTTTGATGGGTGGAATAGAGGGAACCTATATAACCTATGAGGGGTGGGAGGGAGGTAGAAATGGGATGCAAGGAGGAAAGAGACCATAAACACTCTGCTAAGCTAATAAGCTCAAGCACAGCAAACATTAACATAGTGGCAGAAAAGAAGAAAGTGGCCTCTGGAACAAGTGACACAATATTTTAGCTGTGAGGAAAAAAGAGAACGTGTAATTTGTAAATGGTGACCAGGCCGTGCTTTGGGAGTTTTTGTAAAGCTAAAGTTCGGTGCAAAATATCATGAAAGGACACAAAACCTGCCATCTACAATCCAGTTTTGAGATCCTCCCCAGACGCCTTAACGCCACTCACATCCTGGGCCATCTGACCTCAGGAAATCACATGATAAGGTGGGGCCAGGTTTCACAATGAGCTCACCTGAAACTCTGGCTGATTGGGACCCACGCCCAGTTTCCCACCTTGGCTCATGTGATTAGAGGATCATCAGGGGTCCTTTTGCCCCTCTGTGGGGGGAAACTCCCACTGGGTTTATATCTGGGACTCTCCACCATTTGACCTTAGAACTGAAGAAGCTTCTAGGATGAGAGGTGAAACGTCTTCAAGTAACTTAAAGAAGTCCAGACGCTTTTCTTTGCAAGCTCCTTTGACTACGATGACCTGGATGACTGAGAACCTTCACATAGACACAAACCCTTTGTTAACTGCTACTACTTACTGGCATTTGTTTCAAAGCCTAATATGGCAAAATAGTGGTTTTGTTTTTTCACCCTCCATACTAAGAGGAAATAAAGCATCTTTGTGGTGTGTGAATAATTTTCAGTGGTTTCCACACATTTGTACATCAACTGCTGAACATGACAGACCTCTGCAGCCCCAGGACCCTGCTGTTCTGGGCTGGGATCATTGCTTTGACCAGCTGTAAGTAAATTTTCATTATTTCAAATTCAGACCTGATGCAGAATGTTGTAGAGGAAGAAAAGAGATGCTTTTCATAATGTTTTAACAGTTAATGTTGAGTAGTTGCCTTATTCTTCATTCGTCAACATTCGCCATCCTTCCCATTTGCATAGTTTATCTAAAAAAATATTTTACAGTATAATATGGCTAAAACACACACACACACCGTTATATATATAACTGTAATCATCTGCAAGCCTCGGAGAAAACATGAATACCTAAATATTTTATATTTCCAGCACTGGGGTAGAGGAAGAATTATAGAAGCAGCAATTCATCAGAAAACTGTGGATTTTAACAGTTTATCAAATAATCTGAAACTTGAGAAAGCTTCTTCAGTGAGGGTGGTTTGTGAATGCTGGAGAAAAAGTAACATGTTATCCGCATAAATGGGAAATAGCCTGTATTTGTAAAGCACTTTACTTGGTCCCTATGGACCCCAAAGCACTTTACACTACATTCAGTCATCCACACATTCACAGCCACCCTGGGGCGCACTGACAGAGGCGAAGCTGCCGGACACTGGCGCCACCGGGCCCTCTGACCACCACCAGTAGGCAACGGGTGAAGCGTCTTGCCCAAGGACACAACGACCGAGACTGTCCAAGCCGGGTTTGAACCGGTAACCTTCCGATTACAAGACGAACTGCCAACCCTTGAGCCACGATCGCCCCATGAAGATGATTTCATGTTCCACATTGTTCCATTTTACGCCCTTACAGGGACGGATCTCGGGAAATTTTCTTAGGGTGGCAAAGGAATCAAATGGGGGGGCAAAATCAAAGCGTATTTTTCCAAACATATGCAGGTGGTTACATATGGTTAAAATGTTTCAAATGCAGTAAGTACACACGTTTTTCATATAAATATAGTCTGTAACTTAATTATTTTCTGTAGCCCACATAGTTAAACACTTTACTTACATAAAACAGTTTTGATGTTATGTACTGTACAGCCTGTATAATAAATAAATATGTAGCCCAATAAGTATAAAATCCAGAAAACTACACAACATGGGGCGCTTCATTTACAAACACAGGTCTAACTTAAGTTTCACACTTTTTGTTAGAAAATAATCAAATTGTTAAATGTTTAAATGACACAAAATGTCAGAAATCTGCACCGTCATGAACAAAAACTGAAACCTAATTTTTCACGATTTGTTAGATTAACCCTCTGAGGTCCAAAATATAACCGGTCATCTTTGACTCCTTTTGATTTTAAGTTTGTATTTCACCCTCAAGTTGTTTCATTTTATTTTTTCCTGCCTTGTTTGGCATCATTCCTTTCAGCTCAACCTCACGTGTCTGAGTTCAGTTGATTTTTCATTGACATACTGTATTAATATTACTGATCTGAAATCACACAAAAAACTTAAAATCCTAGTAGTAGTTTTCTTACTGTAAAAAAAAAAAACACAGACATGTTGAGTAATTTTTTTTTATACCTGCAAATATAGTTGTACATTTTGAAAACTTATGCACGCATTTTGTAAATATATACAACTATTTATCTAAAAATGCAGCCAATACACCTGCTGTCCTTTATTTTGTGCAACCATTTAAAAATATTACTAAAACTAAAATGAGAGAACAATCAGGTGTCCAATAAGATGCCGCACAAATGATGTGTGTCAGTAAGAAAAGGAAAGTTTGTCCACCAGAAGACAGAGGAGAAGAGGCAGGGATAAACCTGCAGGCCTGACAGGCCTGCTGCGTTACTAAAACCGCGACGTTGGTGACAACAGCTGTGTGCAGATCAACAGTGGATCACATATCAGTGCAGAGAGAGTATGAGCGTGCAGCGTTTAAAGCGTGGAAGTACTGACCTTACTTTGAGTTTGATTCCATAAAAAGTGACAAAAACATTAGTGTCCGCTGTGTGTGGGAAGAAAACTTCTTTTTACAGCGAAAAAACCCCTAAACTTCCAAACAAGCACCGAGTAGCTACGACGTAATGGGAAACTCACAGAGAAACTCGCGGATTCTTCCACTGACCGCGGCACACCTGCACCAGGGTAACCCTCCGCCTACCCTGCTCCTGCTTTACAGGTGAAAATAGAGCAACAGGACCGCTGAGTCTTTGACTTTATTTATTTTTTGCTGTGTTTTACTTGCATCTATTTGAAAGACTGAGTGTAAACACAAAAAATATTTTATTTTATGTGCTGGAATGTGCAGAAAATAGGTTTAAATGTTAAACTAATTTCTTCCAGTCAGAGAATGTTGCATATAATTAAATGTTTGCTTGATGCATAAAGTTAAAAGATTAAAACTAATAAAACAAGTTTTAAAAAGAGACTTTTTTTCATTTGATTACATTTTATATAATGTGTTGGTCCTTTGGTCCGTTTTTGCCGCTTGTGCAGGACGTAAAGTTTCTGACTCGTGCTTTTCTTGAATCGCTTATTTGCCTTTCAGTAGCAAAAATGAGGCGAAGGTAAAAAGGGCAAAACATTTATTCTCCATACAAACTGAAAAATACAAACAAATGCTTCTGATGGGCGCTCTGTCTACATTCCCTTTATGTTCCAACGAAAACAACATTAAACGGCGACGGTCAGAAAACTGTTGCTCCACGTCCTGCCTAACCTTTCCTCCCCCCCACATGTGGGCAAAATACACACCCCCTTTACGACATCTATCAACACTTTACAACAACACAAAAGACTAACAAAGCAGGATTACTTTATGGAGCGCAGCATATTACATTATAACATAAAATGATCAAGATCATAACTAGAAACTCAAAGATCATAACAAATACTTAAATATGGCCTGAACTGTTTAAGCTCCAACATAATGGATGAGGCAGAAAGTAGAATTGGGCTGACAGATCTATCACTTCATCACCTATTCAGGTTGTAAATCATCTTTTTAAAAGGAACTAAGTAACTAATTACTTTTGAAAATAAGTAATCAGTAATTAGTTACTGATTACTTTTTCCAAGTAACTTGACCAACACTGTTCATTAGTGCCCTCACTGACACACAAAACAAAAATCCACGACTACACGACAGACTGCACACTCCACGCTAAACGTCACAAATCTCCCACTTCTAAAAACTCGCTCCCTCGTTCTGTCTCGCCGCCATTACCGTCACTCCCAAAACTTTCCCGCCTTCCTAAACAACCAAATCCCACGTGGTGACTTTTTTAAAAATTGGTCGATGTGGTGCATTTTGCCACGCATAGGAAAGAGGTGCCCCCCCCCCCCCCTTTCATTACTGTTTTCACGCTGTCCTTAGAAAATGCTTTAAAAAAACCAACAAAAAACATGATGACAGCATTTAGAAAAAAGCATGGCTTATATATTTTTTTTATCATAACTCTCGATTTACTGGCCTGTAATTAAAATTTTAAAACTTTGAAGTCCGAACTTTCAACAGACTGAAAGACTCAGCGTGGCTGCAGCTTGTTGCTGTGTCAGCTTAAATCAGTCATGTGATTTGGAGGTGCAGCGTGTCCGTGGACCACAGAGGGCTGATAACACTCACTTTCATTCCATTTCCAGAGCCCAACAACCAACCACCTGTATGAAATCTGAAATTTCCATGGTGTTGTTCAAAATGTGGTCTGGCACAATCCGCCCCTGCGCCCTTAATCACTACATCCTGTCTAATTGCTGCTTCTAGTGGTTCTATAAAAATTGCAAACAGTGGGGAGGAGAGTGGGCATCCCTGCCCGGTGCCCCTCTGGAGACAGAAGATGTTTGGTCATTTGTCTTGACACATCCTTCCAGTTCGGGTCGTCTATCGGAGGCCTCGGAGCTTGAGGGTCCTGTGCAGCATCTTTGCTGCCTGCTTGGGTGTTGTTCCTGGGATCTGCTGGAGACACTCGCCCAGATTGAGGGTCACTGCACCGAGCCCTCTGATAACCACTGGGACCATTGTTGCTGCTCCAGCTCCTCTCTTACATAGTGGTATTTCTTCAGCTTCTCATGTTCCCTCTTCCTGACTTTGCTGTCATTCAGTATCACTGCAGACGTTTCCTCTGCTTGACCACCACTATTATGTTTGTCTGTATGTCGAACAGGATCTTAGCTCCCTCTTGACCACTGTAGGGGGCGTATTGCATCTTGACCTCATGACTTCCATAGACCATACTTCTTAGGTAAGGTAAATATTTTGTAAGGTAACCAGAAATTAACGTTCTTAGCTAAGACAAGCAGTTGGCTCTCAGGGAAAGCCATGTTCGCTACTTATTCTGTGCACATTAATGAATTTACCCAGACTAAAGAAATCACCCTGAGCTTGAATGTAGATTAAAGTCATTGCTGTAGTTCAGACATTAGCTCTCCTGCTCTGACTGAACTAAACTGAGGGATGTTCAGAGCTTCAACTGAAGATGAGGAACTGAAGCAACTTATATGAGAAACAGAAAAGTCACGGCTGCTCAGTCACTTACTAACGTTACAGTTACTTTTAAGGCTGGACTCTCCTTCAGGTCCTGTGCACAACTAATTGTTAAATATGTGCAAACAGCAGCATGTTTTAATCTTCACATCTGACAGTGGACAGTAACACCTTTTCCTTTTTTTTTTTAAAGTTGCACTTCAATATCTCGCCATGACAGATTTAAGCTGATTCACTGAGGATTAAAAATAACTCTCGCGGTATTCCTGCCTGTGCAATCACTTTGTTTCTAGCTGATATCTCAGTTTGTTACTAACACAGTTGATGTCTACAAAATAAAAGAAACAGGGTTAAATTTGCAAAGACTAATATTTATGTACTGGAACCAAGTCAAAATGTATGTTTAATCTTTCACTGATGTTAGTGTGTATGCGTTTAATTATTTAATTATTTATTCCATTTAAAAAGCACCAACGACTCAAAAACACTTTTTAAAGGTCATAAAAAGACTTAAATTCAGTGTTTAAAACAGAGGCTTCATGACGAGGGCGTGACATTTTCTAGACCAGTGGTTCTCAAACTGCGGTACGCGTACCACTAGTGTTACTTGGGCTCTCTCTGGTGGTATCCAGGAAATCTCCAAATTTTTTTTAAGATTAAATAATACACCATTGTGGAGGTATGCAAAGGAGACATGAGAGTTCCCGAGGTTCTTCTGGGAGCCGAAGTCGACCGCAAAACATGTCCCCAAGCGTGAGTCCTCTATGAAGGGCAGCCTTTCCTTATCGCCAGCAGTCGCGGTCCTTACAGAGCACTGACGGGCCCGTTTCCCTGGGCCTTAAAACTGCAAAGGTGGCAGGGTGCTGTCACGCTGATGGTAAAAACACAGCTCTTTTCCACCGTGCCACGATCCCAGCCACCATCGATGAGTCGGAGGCTCGGGGGAGAATAGGTGGGGGCACGGGAGATGCCGTCGGTGAGTCGGGAACTATCGCCTGGATGCCGAAGCTCCTGGTAGCCAGCAGAATGCGATCCGCTTCTTCGGTGAGTGGTAATCCTTCGCGGCCAGCAGCGAGGAGGGAAGATGTAAGAGAAGAAGAATCCGCCGTCATCCGGTCCTAGCAAGGACCGCGTGCTCTCCGTGAGCCCAAGAGCAACACCATCAACCAGGCCCGAGAGAGAGAGGAGTTTCTCTGCGTCAGAGAGGGAGTAGCGCCGCAGCAGCAGCGCCCTGAGAGCGGGGCATTTCCCTTGGGTAGAGGGATCCTGGAGGAGGGTCATCACATGGCGGGTGGACAGCGGATCCAGCACATGATGGTATTTCATGTCGTCGGATGAAATGCACCTGTTTGCGTACGTGCCGTCAGGTTTAATCATTGGCTGTTTGTTGAATCGGGGAAGTCGATTTCAATTTTTTAAACCCAGGCCTACTAATCTCAGTCTCTCGCTGGACCTGCTCCTGTGGTGGCCAGCACATGATGGAGTGAGTAGGAGCTGTTGTCCAGCATCGTCCTTGTCAATTGTCTTGGACATCTGCCTCTCCAACACCACCTTAAGGGAGTTCAGCTCCATCCCCACAATGTTATTGACCTTGCAGGTCAGTTTATTGAGTCTGTTGGCATCTGCGACCCTCATCCTCATAGAGTGCAGTGGTGTTTTTAACCCAGTCCAGTTCATTATCAGAGTGTACTCTGTGGTATTTTTGGTCCTCCACCATGTCCACATAGACCCCCTGGATTCAAACAGGGGTCACTGGTTTCCTGCTCCTCCTAAAGTCTGCAATTCTTTGATCTTTGTCACACTGACAAAGGAGTCGACCACAGCCCGGTGCTCTGTCTCATCACCATCAGTGATGCATCCAACCACGGCTCATGACTACAGGTACACGACTGATCACTGTTACAGCGACTGTAATAAGAGGAGTCTCCCTGGTTTTAGTTCAGACTCTCAGCCAATGAGCTGAATAGATTTTATTTGAGATTCAATGATAATTAAAATTTTAGAAACACATTTGATTTCTTAAAAGAGAGCACCTCACGGGGATTTATTATTGTGTATTGTTTAATTCACTGTAAATAAATGCACTGCATTATTCGCACAAAGTTTTGCATTTTGGGTCCTCCTTCCCCACACACCCACGGTCTGCCACGCAGACCATGACAAAAATAAAACTCAATCTGTCTCTGGCCATGGTGTATAGGTTTAGCCTACTCTTATGCTTGTGTCTCTACGCAGCTGTCCAGGAAATGTATCAATATGATGTGCGCACGTTATGTATTTCGTTGCCACAAATGCCTAATTCGTTGCCACGTTATACCCAATTTGTGCCCACTAATTAGCATTTCGTGCGCACGTTATACCTATTTCGTGCCCTTGAAATAATATTTTGTGGCCACAATTTATTTATTTTTTGGAGCATGTCATCAGAGGGGCTCCGTAGGTTCCAGAGGTATGGAGAAAAAAATCAATTATTTCTCTATTTGCTAAGACCACAAAACCTACTGTCGCTCTAACATCCTTAGTGATGAAGTCCTTTGAAAAACGTATCAGGAAGGAGATCCTGCAGCAAGTAGAGAAGCTTATCGACCCTCTACAATTTGCAAACAGGCCTCGTAGAGGTGTGGATGATGCAGTGGTCACTCTGTTGAATTTCCTTTATCGTCATCTTGATGGCGCCAAAGCTCATGCTCGGCTCTTATTTATTGATTTTTCTTCAGCTTTTAATTCTATCCAGCCACATCTTTTAGTTGATAAGCTTCTTAACCAGTTTAAACTTGATTTTAATCTCGTTGGTTGGATTTTAGACTTTTTACCTGACAGATCTCAGTGTGTGAGAGGAAACGGCTGTTTTTCCAAACAGCTGAACTCTTCTACTGGCTCACCACAAGGTTGTTGTCTCTCTCCTCTACGGTATATTTTGTACACTAATGACTGTCGCAGCACACAGGCCAACAGGCCAACAGGCATTTCATTAAATACGCAGATGACACAGTCATTGTAAGCTTCCTTCATGGTGAAGAGGATTCCCATGGGCCTGTTGGGGATGAGTTTGTTTCGTGGAGTGATCAGTCCTTCTTAATGATCAACACCTTGAAAACCAAGGACATGGTTATTGACTTCAGGAAGTCATCCCCCCATCCTGCACTAACAGTGGTAAATGTGCAGCCATTGAACTGGTGGACAGTTATAAGTATTTGGGGGTTGTTCTTGATTAGACTGTCCTTTGAGTCACATCTTGCTGCTACAGTGAAAAAGGTTCAGCAAAAACTGTTTAAGGAGGTTGAGAGGTTTTAATGTTTCATCTGAAATGATGACTCCTTTTTATAAAAGTTTCATTGAATCTGTTTTAACCTTCTGTATCATTGCCTGGTACGGTAATATGTCCTTGAATAATAAGACCAGACTTAACAACCTGGTGGCTGGTCAGATTTCAGGGAGGTCTCGGGTCCAGCTTGTGGACTTTTATAACAGGCAGGTGCTGAGGAAGGCAACCTCTGTCCTGTTGTGTGCAGATCATCGTCTCTTTAATGATTTTCAACTGCTTCCATCAGGTCGTTGTTATAAGTGCCTGCAGTGAAGACAAAGAGACATAGACTGTCTTTGGCACCTGCTGCTATTATCATGGTTAATAACACTAAACCACAAGTGTTGCTGCCATTGCACACGGCACCTTTTTAATGATAAAATGTAGGTTGTTTTCTCGGGGCTTATATTCTTTTTTGTGTGTATGTGATGTGTTTGTTTGTTTGTGTTTTTTTACATTTCTGTATGGACATACTGCAAATCTATTTCCCGTTAGAGACAATAAAGTTACCGTTGACCACTGTCAGTAGGGTGGTGAGCACGCCCTGCAGTGTCAGATTTGTTAAAAACAAAACAATTCAACTCATTGACTCTGTCCTCACCGCCCCCACCTCTGTGGTGTTGGATGGCATGGCTGTCTTCATGCAGCTCCACACCTCTCGTGCTGTAGTTGTCCTTAGCCGCTCTGATCTTGCCCTTTTATAATGCCGGATGCATCCATGATTCAATGAAACACATCAAGCTACACTCTCGATATTCCCTCTGACACCATGCTAGCGCTGTTAGCTCCTCCATCTTTCTTGCTAGCAACCGAATGTTTTCTTTTATATTAGATGGGAGACACAGTTTGTACCTCCTTCTTTCTTTAAACCTCCCCTGTCTCGTCGTCTCCCTCTACATCCACGCTGTGCTTCTCCAGATTTCATCTGGTAGGTCCGTGAGACTGGCCGACAAGCTGGCGGACATCAGGCAATCAGCTGACCTCTGGAGTAAACAGTGCGTGTGGTGTGTAGCTCCTGAGCCGCCATCCCAAGTAACAGCTCTGTGGCAACAAGGAGAACCAAAACTCTCTCGATCCACATGTTTGAAAAGAAAGAATTATTGTTTTTGCAAAATGTATAAAATTTCTTGTTGCTTGTGTTCATTTCATCATAACATGAAATCCTTATTTTCATATAGCAGCTGTTTTGCACGGCTGATTTTCCATCAGGAAAGTGTAATCACATTTTATATGTGATCAAGCATTTTCCAAATCATTTTTACCCTCTATGAAGCTGAATGAAAAAAGATTAACATGCTGTATAAGTCTAATTATATCTGTGAAGGTTCTCAGTCATCCAGGTCATCGTAGTCAAAGGAGACGCAGACGCTTTTCTTTGCAAGCTCCTTTGACCAAGTCTAATTATAATTAGAGTGGTTCATCTTATTCACTAATCTACGGAGCCCCGCAGGGGACATGGGAGAAAAAAAAATTGGGGAGAAAAAAAAAATTAGGGAGAAAAAAAAAATTAAGACGGACTTTTGCGAGATCTCGCAAAACTCCAACAATGGCGGCAGCTACTTAGTTGTAATATTACTCTTTCTGGGTCACAAAATACACTTTTAAGATATTTTGAGGCGTGAATGTAGTTGTGTAAACGTCAGATACCTGCTCGGTTTACAAGACATCACATATTTGCAAAAGTGCTCCGACGTTTTTGGAGATCTGACACCCACTAGCTCGAAGCTAACGGGAGGTCGAGACCTACTACAGCCGGGAGGAACACCGCTTTCCCGGCACATCGTGCCTCGACCTCCCGCTCGGCTTCGAGCTGGCGGCCTCCGAAGAATGCGGCTAAAACTTTTGCGAGATCTCGCAAAAGTCCGTCTTAATTTTTTTTTTCTCCCATGTCCCCTGCGGGGCTCCGTACTAATCTCATCTTATACAATAAACTGTCAAAGTTTATCCTCACATAGATGTTTTTAAGCTGCGGTTTGCTTTCTGATATAGCAACTGTGGCTCTTTGTCACAGTGTCATAGCAACCAGGTTACACAGCAGCGATACCTCATCCACACGATGCTGGGTAACAAAGTTCACCCTGCTGTGTTCAACAGAGGGATGTGTAAAACTATTTAGTAATCACTGGTTGTTTATGTTTTGTTTTCTTTTTCCTGCAAATACAATAAATTATTTAATCACAATCAAACTGATTTACACTTTTTTTCTCTTTTAATTACAGCTCAAACCACCACAAGTGAGTACCATTATACTTTATCATGTTATTGAATCTCTATAGTCGTTCACTTCTCGTAGTCATCATGACAAATATTTAGTAATCACTCATTGTTTGTGTTTTTGTTTGTTTGTGTTTTCCTGCATACACAGTGAATGTTTTCATGACCAAAACACTAATTCTGACATTCTTGTCTCTTGTAATTCCAGATGACAACAAACGTGAGTTCCAATATATTTATGATGTTATTCAGTTTATAACATTTACTTCTTATTATGTTGTTTTCAGACTTGTTTAATTCCAGTTGTCCCCCTGCTGTGCTTCCTGATGTAGCATGCATCTCCCTCAGCCTCATGTGTAAATGTACACAGTCCTCAAACACTTACTATGAAATGACAGACATGTGTCTTCTTACTTAAACTGATGAACAGAAGCTTCGATCTGGGTCATCTGTGTCAGACAGAATTTAAACGCAAACACCAAAAACAAAAAACAGTTATGTTTTTGCAAAATGTGTAAAATGTATTGTTCTTTGTCTTCATTTAATCATAGGTTTACTGTGAAAAAGGTGAAATCCTTGTTTTCATATAGCAGCTGTTTTGCACAGATAATTTTCCATGAATGGGTAATCACATATACAGTGGGGTAAAACAGTATTTAGTCAGCCACCGATTGTGCAAGTTCCCCCACCTAAAATGATGACAGAGGTCAGTAATTTGCACCAGAGGTACACTTCAACTGTGAGAGACAGAATGTGAAAAAATAAAATCCATGAATCCACATGGTAGGATTTGTAAAGAATTTATTGGTAAATCAGGGTGGAAAATAAGTATTTGGTCAATAACAAAAATACAACTCAATACTTTGTAACATAACCTTTGTTGGCAATAACAGAGGTCAAACGTTTACTATAGGTCTTTACCAGGTTTGCACACACAGTAGCTGGTATTTTGGCCCATTCCTCCATGCAGATCTTCTCGAGAGCAGTGATGTTTTGGGGCTGTCGCCGAGCAACACGGACTTTCAACTCCCGCCACAGATTTTCTATGGGGTTGAGGTCTGGAGACTGGCTAGGCCACTCCAGGACTTTCAAATGCTTCTTACGGAGCCACTCCTTTGTTGCCCGGGCGGTGTGTTTTGGATCATTGTCATGTTGGAAGACCCAGCCTCGTTTCATCTTCAAAGTTCTCACTGATGGAAGGAGGTTTTGGCTCAAAATCTCACGATACATGGCCCCATTCATTCTGTCCTTAACACGGATCAGTCGTCCTGTCCCCTTGGCAGAAAAACAGCCCCATAGCATGATGTTTCCACCCCCATGCTTCACAGTAGGTATGGTGTTCTTGGGATGCAACTCAGTATTCTTCTTCCTCCAAACACGACGAGTTGAGTTTATACCAAAAAGTTCTACTTTGGTTTCATCTGACCACATGACATTCTCCCAATCCTCTGCTGTATCATCCATGTGCTCTCTGGCAAACTTCAGACGGGCCTGGACATGCACTGGCTTCAGCAGCGGAACACGTCTGGCACTGCGGGATTTGATTCCCTGCCGTTGTAGTGTGTTACTGATGGTGACCTTTGTTACTTTGGTCCCAGCTCTCTGCAGGTCATTCACCAGGTCCCCCCGTGTGGTTCTGGGATCTTTGCTCACCGTTCTCATGATCATTTTGACCCCACGGGATGAGATCTTGCGTGGAGCCCCAGATCGTGGGAGATTATCAGTGGTCTTGTATGTCTTCCATTTTCTGATGATTGCTCCCACAGTTGATTTTTTCACACCAAGCTGCTTGCCTATTGTAGATTCACTCTTCCCAGTCTGGTGCAGGTCTACAATACTTTTCCTGGTGTCCTTCGAAAGCTCTTTGGTCTTGGCCATGGCGGAGTTTGGAGTCTGACTGTTTGAGGCTGTGGACAGGTGTCTTTTATACAGATGATGAGTTCAAACAGGTGCCATTCATACAGGTAACGAGTGGGGGACAGAAAAGCTTCTTACAGAAGACGTTACAGGTCTGTGAGAGCCAGAGATTTTCCTTGTTTGAGGTGACCAAATACTTATTTTCCACCCTGATTTACGAATAAATTCTTTACAAATCCTACCATGTGAATTCATGGATTTTTTTTCACATTCTGTCTCTCACAGTTGAAGTGTACCTCTGGTGCAAATTACTGACCTCTGTCATCATTTTAAGTGGGGGAACTTGCACAATCGGTGGCTGACTAAATACTGTTTTGCCCCACTGTATGTGATGACGTATTTTCCAAATCATTTTTACCCTCTGTGAAGCTGAATGAAAGCAAATTAACATGCTGTATACCAGCGGTCTCCAGTCGCTCTGTGGTCCGGGTCGTTTGGTACCGGGCTGCGTGATTTGAGGCTCTTGGGCAGGCTCTGTTTGCTCATATTATAATGAACTATATTTATGTGTAATAATTCATAGCTTTGCACATAATGTATCTGTTCCATACTTTCTTCCATAAGTCCCTGTACGTTAAATTTGACTTTAGATTCCTTGTAATTTAATTTAGATGCATTTGAGTTCAAGTTCAGTGAGTCTGGACAAATCAGAGCAGCAGCTCTCTGTTGTGAGGATTTAGATCCAATTTGCATGAAAGTAACATGTAACATGAAGTCACTGATTATCCAACACAACAGTTAGTCTTTTATTGTCTATAAAAACTTATCATTGATCCATCTTACTCTTATCCTTAGATCATTTTCTTTGTGTTTTGTAAACAATAATTAGTATTAATAGGACTATATTTAATTTGCTAGCATAGAAAATGGGATAGCAGTGACAAGTAGCACAGCATCTTTCTAACAACATGAAACACGACTGTTAGAGTGAAAATGTTACAGTGAGAACATTTTACATTTGCTACAGTTACAGCAAACATCTTTATGTCATGCTGATTTCTTTTTCTTGGAATGAAAATTGTTTCAGCCTCCTCACCTCCACGCACGGCTACAAATGCTACAGTAGCCACTTCAACAGCCTCCTCCTCACCTCCACGCATTTCCACCAGTCCTACAGTAGCCACGTCGTCTGACGTCTCACCTCCACGCATGACCACATATCCCATAGTAGCCACTTCAACAGCCTCACTTCCACGCACGACCACAAATGCTACAGTAGCCACGTTGTCTGACTCCTCACCTTCATCCATGGCCCCAAATGCTACAGTAGTTAGTCCATCAGTGAATTCAACTGCCATGTCTGGTAATGTATTCAGAGTTTATAGTTTCATGGATTATTGGCACAGCTGTGTGATAAAATGCTACATTTGTAGTTTAGCATCGTGTCAGGTACAACCAGTCTGCTAGCTGTTAGGTATTTCTGCCTGAAGTTGACCTCCAGCCTGCTCTCACACAGCAACCAGAGCTCCTCCTGCAAGCACCTCAAATGAGACCTCACTCACACCCACTCCACCCAGCAACTCATCTGACTCTCAGGCCTCACCTACAGGCACCACAGTGACAGCTACCACTGAAGGTTGGCCGTTTCTTTATTATACAGGCCTGTGATGACATTGATGTGAATATAAGCAAAGAACACGGCGCTGCTGAGTTACAAGTACCTGTAAGGTGCTCTGAGCTGTTGTACATTCATGCTGCATAATCACAAACTAATAATTTTGTTCTTTTCTGATCTCATTTGAATGCATCGTTTCAGCCACCGAGACGACTCCTGAGCCTCCAAAGTGTGAGTGTCAGTTTAAAGATAATATGTCGTCTGCTTTCAAACACTAGTGATGCTGTATCGTTTAGGTTTAGGTTTTATCTGATACCAGTACCAAACCGGTACTTTTGAAACGGTGCTCAAACCGGTGCTTAAAGAATAGAGAACACAAACTGGTCCAAAAACCTCTCATGTTCAGCTGTTTTTTTGTAAAAAGATAACAATGTTAGCCTTTTCTGCAGCTATGGGGCATATATGGTATCACTCTTGGCTGGAAGCAGTGCTTAAACAATGGAAAAAACACAAACTTTGTCCAAAAACCTCTCATGTTTAGCTGTTTCCCTCTTTTTCTTTGGTCATTTTAGCCTTTTTGGCCAGGGTGAAGGGAGCATCTGCCATCAAACAAGAAGACAGCCGCATGTAGCTATGATGATGTTTGCTAGTTCACCTTACATGCATTAATGTAATAACGTGGTTAGCCTACTCAACGTAAATTACACACGAACAACATTAAGCTACTCACGCAGAGAAGAACGGCTGCTGCTGCATCATCATCCTCATCATTTCTGCTACACTGGCAGGGCTAGGGGCCAGGACTCTCCTCTTCGTGTTTTTGGGGGATGTTGCTAACTCCGGGTCCGATAACAGGCACCACACCCGCAGTAGATGTGCTCGGTGTGAGGTCTCGCAGCAAGCTATCAAATACGCCACATTTCACTGCTTTTAAAAAGACGCTATGCGTCGCCAGGTGGTTCACCGGATTCGAGGTGTTACCTCCTTTGACAGTATCACAGTATCAGCTTAAAGCACTTGTTGCTGCTGAGTTTGCATCTTTTGCTGTGAAGTACAGCCAGACTTTGACCGCTTCGCCTTGGGCATTTTCAATCTGTAGCTCTGCTCTAAAAGAACGTACGTACCTGGACCCGCCTACTACGCTTGCAAAGGTAAAATGATTGGCTAGAATCCAAAGTGTGTGACATCTCAGGAAAAAAAAAAGCACCGAAATGTGCGCTGCTTTTCGGTCTGGTTACTACCGTTTATGTCAGATACCGGTACCCATCCCTACCTCCAGTCACTCCGCCCTCCACCACAGTGGCAGCTACGACCAAAGACTGGTGTCAAGCCAGCCTCCAATTCGAGACTTGCAGTCAAGCCAGCCTCCAGTTGATTTTACGTTCCCTGTGTATTCAAAGTATTACGGGAATGGATGTGGAAACCAGATTTCAAAATAAAAGCCAACTTCGAGTGAATTAACAGATATGTTAAGAACATAATAACATATAATTTAGGCTTTTTTTTTTTTTAGAAACTCTAATGTTACATCTACATGACACAGCCTTGTACCCTAATTGTGCCCTGTCAAGGCCATCTTATTTTGGATTTCAAAGTAAAAGCCCTGTGAATCTTCATTTTTGAACTACTCTTTCAATGAATTCATAATGCTCTTAAAAGCAAAAGTCGTATTTCCAAATACTATTTGAACTTTGTATCAACACTTTCCAACCGCAGTCTTTTTCACAGTAATACCATATCAAATAAATTCTTTCTGATTTTGCTTTTCATAGTAATGGCCCTTTGAAATTGCCGATATTTGACTTAATCTTCTAACGATTCAAAATGCTCTAAAATGAAAAATTCTTGTTTCCACAGGGTAATTCCACCTTAGATCAACAGTATACAACCCCACAGTGACACCATATCAATATCAAGTCATTCTGATTATGCCTTCCAAAATAAAAGCCTTTTCAAATTGTCCACAATTGACCTAACTTTCAGTGATTTCAAAATGCTCTAAAATGGAAAATTCCTGTTTCCACAGGATAATTCCACCTTAGATCAACAGTATACAACCCCACAGTGATACCATATCAATATCAAGTCATTCTGATTTTGCCTTCCAAAATAAAAGCCTTTTCAAATTGTCCACAATTGACCTAACTTTCAGTGATTTCAAAATGCTCTTAAATAGAATTTTGCTGTTTCCACAGGGTAATTCCACTTTAGATCAACAGTATACAACCTCACAGTGATACCATATCAATATCAAGTCATTCTGATTTTGCTTTTCATAGTAATGGCCCTTTGAAATTGCCGATATTTGACTTAATCTTCTAACGATTCAAAATGCTCTAAAATGAAAAATTCTTGTTTCCACAGGGTAATTCCACTTTAGATCAACAGTATACAACCTCACAGTGATACCATATCAATATCAAGACATTCTGATTTTGCTTTCAAAAATAAAAGCCTTTTCAAATTGTCCATAATTGACCTACCTTTCAGTGATTTCAAAATGCTCTAAAATGGAAAATTCCTGTTTCCACAGGGTAATTCCACTTTAGATCAACAGTATACAACCTCACGATGTTACCATATCAATATCAAGACATTCTGATTTTGCTTTCAAAAATAAAAGCCCTTTCAAATTGTCCATAGTTGACCTACCTTTCAGTGATTTCAAAATGCTCTAAAATGGAAAATTCCTGTTTCCACAGGGTAATTCCACTTTAGATCAACAGTATACAACCCCACGGTGATACCATATCAATATCAAGTCATTCTGATTTTGCTTTCAAAAATAAAAGCCTTTTCAAATTGTCCATAATTGACCTACCTTTCAGTGATTTCAAAATGCTCTAAAATGGAAAATTCCTGTTTCCACAGGGTAATTCCACTTTAGATCAACAGTATACAACCCCACAGTGATACCATATCAATATCAAGTCATTCTGATTTTGCTTTTCATAGTAATGGCCCTTTGAAATTGCCGATATTTGACTTAATCTCCTAACGATTCAAAATGCTCTAAAATGAAAAATTCTTGTTTCCACAGGGTAATTCCACCTTAGATCAACAGTATACAACCTCACAGTGATACCATATCAATATCAAGTCATTCTGATTTTGCTTTCAAAAATAAAAGCCCTTTCAAATTGTCCACAATTGACCTAACTTTCTGTGATTTCAAAATGCTCTAAAATGAAAAATTCTTGTTTCCACAGGGTAATTCCACTTTAGATCAATAGTATACAACCTCACAGTGATACCATATCAATATCAAGTCATTCTGATTTTGCCTTCCAAAATAAATGCCCTTTCAAATTGAACATATACGGCCTACTTTTTTGACGATTTCAAAATGTTCTTAAACAGAATTTTGCTGTTTCCACAGGATAATTTCACTTTAGTTCAACAGTATACAACCTCACGATGTTACCATATCAATTTCAAGTCATTCTGATTTTGCTTTCAAAAATAAAAGCATTTTCAAACTGCCCATATCTGACTTGATCCTGGAACAATTTCAAAATGCTCTAAAATGGAAAATTCCTGTTTCCACAGGGTAATTCCACCTTAGATCAACAGTATACAGCCCCACAGTGATACCATATCAATATCAAGTCATTCTGATTTTGTTTTCAAAAATAAAAGCCCTTTCAAATTGTCCACAATTGACCTATCTTTCAGTGATTTCAAAATGCTCTAAAATGGAAAATTCCTGTTTCCACAGGGTAATTCCACCTTAGATCAACAGTATACAACCTCACAGTGATACCATATCAATATCAAGTCATTCTGATTTTGCTTTCAAAAATAAAAGCCCTTTCAAATTGTCCACAATTGACCTAACTTTCTGTGATTTCAAAATGCTCTAAAATGAAAAATTCTTGTTTCCACAGGGTAATTCCACTTTAGATCAATAGTATACAACCTCACAGTGATACCATATCAATATCAAGTCATTCTGATTTTGCCTTCCAAAATAAATGCCCTTTCAAATTGAACATATACGGCCTACTTTTTTGACGATTTCAAAATGTTCTTAAACAGAATTTTGCTGTTTCCACAGGATAATTTCACTTTAGTTCAACAGTATACAACCTCACGATGTTACCATATCAATTTCAAGTCATTCTGATTTTGCTTTCAAAAATAAAAGCATTTTCAAACTGCCCATATCTGACTTGATCCTGGAACAATTTCAAAATGCTCTAAAATGGAAAATTCCTGTTTCCACAGGGTAATTCCACCTTAGATCAACAGTATACAGCCCCACAGTGATACCATATCAATATCAAGTCATTCTGATTATGCCTTCCAAAATAAAAGACTTTTCAAATTGCCCATAGACGACCTACTCGTTTAACGATTTCAAAATGCTCTTAAATTGAAAGATGCTGTTTCCACAGGATAATTCCACTTTAGATCAACAGTATCCAACCCGACAGTAAAACCATGTAAATTTTATGTTGTTCTGATTTCGCCTTTCAAATTAATGGCCCGTCGAATTTGTCCATATGTGATATACTCTTTCAATTATTTCAGAATGTTTTAAAAATGAAAATTGCTGTTTCAACACATATTGGGTTTTCATTTTGAAAAGCAAAATCAGACTCAATTGATTATGACAGAATTGAATCATAAAGATGATGTAAAAGGAAGCTGAAATTGCCACTAGGTTGTAATTGATAGTACGTTTATATTTTAAGTCTGTGGAAAGATGTCATGGTTGGTTTGCAAGCTGTTTTGTAATTTCTTTATTTAGAATGACATCTTTCCACAGACTTAAAATATAAACGTACTATCAATTACAACCTAGTGGCAATTTCAGCTTCCTTTTACATCATCTTTATGATTCAATTCTGTCATAATCAATTGAGTCTGATTTTGCTTTTCAAAATGAAAACCCAATATGTGTTGAAACAGCAATTTTCATTTTTAAAACATTCTGAAATAATTGAAAGAGTATATCACATATGGACAAATTCGACGGGCCATTAATTTGAAAGGCGAAATCAGAACAACATAAAATTTACATGGTTTTACTGTCGGGTTGGATACTGTTGATCTAAAGTGGAATTATCCTGTGGAAACAGCATCTTTCAATTTAAGAGCATTTTGAAATCGTTAAACGAGTAGGTCGTCTATGGGCAATTTGAAAATACTTTTATTTTGGAAGGCAAAATCAGAGTGACTTGATCTTAACATCGTATCTCTGTGGGGTTGTATACTGTTGATTTAAAGTGAAATTATTCTGTGGAAACAGAAAATTTCCTTTTTAGAGCATTCCGAAATCACTGAAAGTTAGGTAAATTATGGGCATTTTCAACAGGCCATTATTTTGGAAGGCATAATCAGAATTACTTGAAATTGATATGGTAACATCGTGAGGTTGTATACTGTTGACCTAAAGTGAAATTATCCTGTGGAAACAGCAATTTTCACTTTTAGAGCATTTTGAAATCTTTAAAAGAGTAGGTCGTATCTTGGCAATTTGAAAAGTCTTTTATTTTGGAAGGCATAATCAGAATGACTTGATATTGATATGGTATCACTGTGGGGCTGTATACTGTTGATCTAAGGTGGAATTACCCTGTGGAAACAGGAATTTTCCATTTTAGAGCATTTTGAAATTGTTCCAGGATCAAGTCAGATATGGGCATTTTGAAAAGTCTTTTATTTTTGAAAGCAAAATCAGAATGACTTGATATTGATGTGGTAACATCGTCAGGTTGTATACTGTTGACCTAAAGTGAAATTATCCTGTGGAAACAGCAATTTTCACTTTTAGAGCATTTTGAAATCTTTAAAAGAGTAGGTCGTATCTTGGCAATTTGAAAAGTCTTTTATTTTGGAAGGCATAATCAGAATGACTTGATATTGATATGGTAACATCGTGAGGTTGTATACTGTTGACCTAAAGTGAAATTATCCTGTGGAAACAGCAAAATTCTTTTTAAGAACATTTTGAAATCGTTAAAAAAGTAGGTCGTATATATGCTCAATTTGAAAGGGCATTTATTTTGGAAGGCATAATCAGAATGACTTGATATTGATATGGTATCACTGTGGGGTTGTATACTGTTGATCTAAAGTGGAATTACCCTGTGGAAACAGGAATTTTCCATTTTAGAGCATTTTGAAATCACAGAAAGTTAGGTCAATTGTGGACAATTTGAAAGGGCTTTTATTTTTGAAAGCAAAATCAGAATGACTTGATATTGATATGGTATCACTGTGGGGCTGTATACTGTAAATACAGAGTGGAATTATCCTGTGGAAACAGGAATTTTCCATTTTAGAGCATTTTGAAATCACTGAAAGTTAGGTCAATTGTGGACAATTTGAAAGGGCTTTTATTTTTGAAAGCAAAATCAGAATGACTTGATATTGATATGGTATCACTGTGAGGTTGTATACTGTTGATCTAAGGTGGAATTACCCTGTGGAAACAAGAATTTTTCATTTTAGAGCATTTTGAAATCACTGAAAGTTAGGTCAATTATGGACAATTTGAAAAGTCTTTTATTTTGGAAGGCATAATCAGAATGACTTGATATTGATATGGTGTCACTGTGGGGTTGTATACTGTTGATCTAAGGTGGAATTACCCTGTGGAAACAGGAATTTTCCTTTTTAGAGCATTTTGAAATCACTGAAAGTTAGGTCAATTATGGACAATTTGAAAAGGCTTTTATTTTGGAAGGCATAATCAGAATGACTTGATATTGATATGGTATCACTGTGGGGCTGTATACTGTAAATACAGAGTGGAATTATCCTGTGGAAACAGGAATTTTCCATTTTAGAGCATTTTGAAATCACTGAAAGTTAGGTCAATTGTGGACAATTTGAAAGGGCTTTTATTTTTGAAAACAAAATCAGAATGACTTGATATTGATATGGTATCACTGTGGGGTTGTATACTGTTGATCTAAGGTGGAATTACCCTGTGGAAACAAGAATTTTTCATTTTAGAGCATTTTGAATCGTTAGAAGATTAAGTCAAATATCGGCAATTTCAAAGGGCCATTACTATGAAAAGCAAAATCAGAATGACTTGATATTGATATGGTATCACTGTGAGGTTGTATACTGTTGATCTAAAGTGGAATTACCCTGTGGAAACAGCAAAATTCTATTTAAGAGCATTTTGAAATCACTGAAAGTTAGGTCAATTGTGGACAATTTGAAAGGGCTTTTATTTTTGAAAGCAAAATCAGAATGACTTGATATTGATATGGTATCACTGTGAGGTTGTATACTATTGATCTAAAGTGGAATTACCCTGTGGAAACAGGAATTTTCCATTTTAGAGCATTTTGAAATCACTGAAAGGTAGGTCAACTATGGACAATTTGAAAAGTCTTTTATTTTGGAAGGCATAATCAGAATGACTTGATATTGATATGGTGTCACTGTGGGGTTGTATACTGTTGATCTAAGGTGGAATTACCCTGTGGAAACAGGAATTTTTCATTTTAGAGCATTTTGAAATCACTGAAAGTTAGGTCAATTATGGACAATTTGAAAGGGCTTTTATTTTTGAAAGCAAAATCAGAATGTCTTGATATTGATATGGTAACATCGTGAGGTTGTATACTGTTGATCTAAAGTGGAATTACCCTGTGGAAACAGGAATTTTCCATTTTAGAGCATTTTGAAATCACTGAAAGGTAGGTCAATTATGGACAATTTGAAAAGCCTTTTTTTTTAAAGCAAAATCAGAATGACTTGATATTGATATGGTATCACTGCGGGGTTGTATACTGTTGATCTAAAGTGGAATTACCCTGTGGAAACAAGAATTTTTCATTTTAGAGCATTTTGAATCGTTAGGAGATTAAGTCAAATATCGGCAATTTCAAAGGGCCATTACTATGAAAAGCAAAATCAGAAAGAATTTATTTGATATGGTATCACTGTGAAAAAGACTGCGGTTGGAAAGTGTTGATACAAAGTTCAAATAGTATTTGGAAATACGACTTTTGCTTTTAAGAGCATTATGAATTCATTGAAAGAGTAGTTCAAAAATGAAGATTCACAGGGCTTTTACTTTGAAATCCAAAATAAGATGGCCTTGATAGTGACAGGGCACATTTAGGGTACAAGGCTGTGTCATGTAGATGTAACATTAGAGTTTCTAAAAAAAAAAAAAAAAGCCTAAATTATATGTTATTATGTTCTTAACATATCTGTTAATTCACTCGAAGTTGGCTTTTATTTTGAAATCCGGTTTCCACATCCATTCCCGTAATACTTTGAATACACAGGGAACGTAAAATCAACTGGAGGCTGGCTTGACTGCAAGTCTCGAATTGGAGGCTGGCTTGACACAAGTGACCAAAGGTTGGACGTTTCTGTTTTTATCGTACAGGACTGTGATAAGATTGTTGAATTCACATATAGTGTACAGTGTCACAACCCGGCTCATAGGAAGTGACAAGCAAGTGGGAGACCACACACAGGTTTTTAAAGGCTGTAAGACATATTTAATGAAAATAAGGTAAAGCAACTTAATGTTTCATTTATTAATGATACTGGAAAAGAAATATTCTGTCGCTCTACGGAAAATAAATTTAGAACAGATCCAATGAGTGAGTTCAATTAATTCATATATTTGTGTTTTACATCCATCTTCTTTTAACTTAACAAATGAATCTTTTATAAACTGACACATTTGTGCATCACTTATTTAATTCAGGTGAAAGAGACGTTAATGAAACCAGCTGCATCCCTGGATATGTTTGTTATGGAAGTGACTGGGACATCAGCTCTTCAATATCAACACCAAATAACCGTTCAGTTGTACGATGTAGAAATGACGAGAAGACTTTCTGTGTCAGACCTGCTAACGAGGACATTTGCTCAGATTTGACTGTAACCTTTACTCCAGGAGAGTGCAGAGGCTCTTCCTTTAACTTCACCAAAAGCATCAGTGTTGGTACGTACGAACGAGTCCACGTCTGCTCTGAGATTCAAACATTTACACCTCATTTAATCATGTTTGTCTTCATTCATTTTTTCCACAGATTTCTTAAATTCCAGTGAAATACAGCAGATTAAACCCACTGGACTTCCTGCAGAAATTACCACAACGTTACCTGATTTACCAAAGTGTAAAAACCTCTCAGTTAGTTACACCTGTTCAGGTAAGTGGAAACTTTACGAGTTAGAGACACGAGCTCTGTGCTCTCTGTGAACCTGTTCAGATTTATTTCTTTGAATGTGTTCACGTTTGAATCTAAACCCAAAGGATGAATGTTCACACACTGAGGAGCAACAATGACGTCATCTTTGTGTCTCCTCAGAAAATAACAAAGCTGATGTGAAACTGTCTGAGCTGCAGCCGTTCACAGACTACAGCTGTACTGGTCTGATCTTACAGAACAGCATCAGCATAAATAAGACGACTCCATCTGTCCACGTCAGGGTTGATTGTGGTGAGTTTATATTTCCTTTAGCTCATCAAAATAAAAGCTTTTATTCTCACACAGTTTGAAGCAAAGGAAACGCTGTTCACTGTTACTGATGTTTACTTTGTTCCAACAGATCTTACAATAACCAACATAAAGAAGGATTTAACCAGTACTTCCATTGAGCTCAGCTGGAACTCAACCAGTAAGAACTGTCAACAGGTCCTTCCCCTCCTTCATAAGCTTTCTTATGACTGCAGTTGTGATGGTCAGACAGGTAAAGGTGAGTGAGACGGCTTCTCCTCTTATGTGTTTATGTTCATGATGCTTTGACTGCAGGTGAAAAACCAAACCTCTGACTGGGTGTGAATAAATACAGTTATTAAAATAAATAGCAAATATAAAACAGAATAAACGCTGAAACATCAGAGTCGAGTTCACTTTTTCACACAGAAGAAATGATGAGAAGCTTTGAGCTGTTTGAAGGTAACATCTGATGTTTGAAATGTAATTGTCTTTATAAAAAGCAACAAACAGTTTGTCAGTCTGTTGGTTTTCTGACATGTACGTAGTTTCTATGAGAAGCTTGTAGCATCAGTGCTTCATGTCAGCAGGAACAGACTGTAAGTGAAACAGGTTTGTGCCAGTTTATGGATCAGCTGACAGAACTACCAGCTGATGTGTTTGTGAAACTTTAACCTGACATTTGTCATTTACAGTTTCTTAACATGATGATGTTGATTTAAATCTATAACACTTCACATGGTTCATGGAAATTATGTTACAGCCACAGGTCCTGATGGAAGAACGTGTGTTATTACTGGATTAAATCCATTTACTGGTTATACCTGTCGAGTCCGAGCCAAATACAACGAGATTCAAGTTTCCACTGGGGGTGAAGTTAAACTGCAAACTAAGGTTGGAAGTAAGTAATCAAACTTTTTATTACATAATGTTAGAATTTATTTCTCACTGGATATTTGAGCAGTGAAGATAAACAGGAAGGAAACGCAGCAAAGGGTCGCAGGTCTGTCAGTTTTTTACTTTAAATATGGCTTCCTTTAAATTTCTCTTACAGCACCTGCTGCAGTCACTGAGCTGAAATTACACGTTCACGAACATAATACGATCAAAGTGAGCTGGCACAGACCCTCTACATTCAACGGACCTGAGGGAAAATATATAATACGTCTAAATACAGCTGATGATAAGGAAGTGACAAAGAAGGAGCTAGCAGGTACAAAATATGAAGTCGAATTCAAAGATCTGAGCTACTCTACGAGCTACAAAGTGAAGGTTTGTTAAATCCAACATTTTTGGTTTAATAAAGAAGATATTATGCTTATAAATATTATTTTAGACTCCTGAATGTTGTAATTCACAGTGAACTGACATTCTGTCTTTAAAGGTGACGGCTCACAACGGACACTATGAGAGTGACCCTCAAATAAGTGAAATCAGCACTTTGTGTACGTCCTGTTTTCATTAATGATACAGTTTACTGACATAAATGCTTCGTCTCATTTTAAGCACACATGTTTCTACAAATGTTGTCTTTCACGTAAATGTAATTTTTAATATTATTTCACAGACAACAACAAAGCTGTTATTGGGTTTCGTGTCTTCCTCTTCATCGTCATTGTTCTGGCTTTTCTTTTTCTCACCTACAAGTTCTACATTCAGAAGTTCAGAACGTCCACAAAGTAAAGTCCACGAGTGCTTTTTCTACACGTCTGACTTTCACTTTGTTCCACTTTATTTTTCATTTCTAGTAAAGGCTAATGTCATCATTAATTTATGTTTACTGTAGAGCAGAGGCACAGTGATGCATCTATTATAAACATAATCCTTATCTTTCCTCCACAGTGACGTGAATGACGACATGGAACTTGAAGCAAGTGAGTAAAGCAAACATTTAGTGGCTGTTACCAGTGTTGGGCAATTTACTTTGAAAAAGTAATTAATTATAGTTACTAGTCAATTTTTCAAAACAGTAACTGAGTTACAAGATTCTAAAATTAATTGTAGTAATTACTGTTAATTAACGTTTAACCCTCCTGGGTCCAGGATATAATTGGCCATTTTTAACTACTTTTGATTTTCCCTCCACATTTTACCTTTAAAAACTATTTACTTTGCCTTGTTTGGTATCATTCTTTTCAGCACAACCTCACGTGTCTGAATTTACAGTCATGTTTTCATTTTGACATACTGTATTAACACAATTGATCTAAAATCAGATAAAAAAGAAACATAAAATCAGAGTAGTAAAAGTGATAATTTTCTTTCTGTAACAACCACAAACATGTTTAATGAGTCATATTTCATAACTTTAAATGCAAATATCAATTGTCAATTTTAAAATCATATGTACAAGTTTAGCAAACAGAGTTATTTGCAGCCATTTACCTTTTACCCTTTTTTAAATAACCATCCATCCATCTTCATCCGCTTTATCCAAGGCCGGGTCGCGGGGGCAGCAGCCTACGCAGAGAAGCCCAGACCTACTACACACAATGGAAATGACACCAACTGTGCTATATGAAGTGAAAACATGCACAGTTACAGTTTCAGTGATGAAATATCTCAGGACAATAACTGACCTTGTTTCTGTCAGTGAGTTAAAACTGCAGGATTGTTCATCGCGGTTTAAAGCGAGCCTGGATGATCCAGAATAACATGAGAACTTAGATTTGATGGGCAGATTAATCCAGGTTAATGTTGAATGTGTGCTGTAGCCTGGGGTTACTTCAGCAGCAGCATGGAGATACTTGCTCAGTGATAACAACATTTTGTCGTGCCATAGTCCACTTTCACCTTCAGTGTTTTTCTTCTCATCCGTGCGATGCATTCATGGGATTCATGTAGCTGACCCACAGAGGAGGGAGCGTAAGCAGAGTAGCCTGTCGGTGTTCATGGTTAATGTTATATCACATAAACGAAAGGAGACATCGGCTGAAAGTCAAAGGTGATGATGCTGATTAGATTTGCTCACAGGTTTCTTGCTTTAAAGTGTGGAGGGGTCGGAAATCAGCCGTATATCTCATCACACATCTGCTTATATCTTCTTAAATCCAGTCGTCTAAACCCACAAAGAGCAGCACATAGTGCATAATAACAGACTGTACAACTATTATCTGACGTTTCCCCACAGTGCACATGTTTAAACTACCCAGTATCCTTAAACAGCCTCTGAATAACTAAAATATAATATTTCTGATGTGTGGAACTGCGATCAGATTTATGTAGCTTAGCTATTAATCGAGTGCTGATTAATAAGTAGCGCTCGAACAGTGTTTAAATCCACAAGTACTCACAGACCATATATGAAGATTTTGGCCAATGAAAATAGTCTTTCTCTACGTGGGCTAAGCCTCTGTTTTCAGAAAGTCTCCTAGTCTAGTTATACAGAAGAAGTCTGTAGGAAAACAGCGCTCAGCTCCACTGACCTGTGACCTCAGAAAACATCAGGGGTGTCCACCTCCAGGCCTCGAGGGCCGGTGTCCTGCAGGTTTTACATGTGTCCTTGATCCAACACAGCTGATTTAAATGGCTAAATGACCTCGTCAACATGTGACCCAGGGTGAGATCTAAAACCTGCAGGACACCGGCCCTCGAGGCCTGGAGGTGGACACCCCTGCTGTAGACACTCACGGTTGTACGTCTCTCCTGACATCTGTAGTTACTATAATTATTAACCTGTAGCCACTGATTTTTCAGTCCAGGTATTGTGTGATGTGGCGTACCTGAGCGGTTTCCTTTCCTTGTGAACGGCGTCTTGAAGCCACCTTTCCACTGAGACCAGCTGAGGTTCCAGTAAATAGTAGAAAGGCCAACTGAAGGGTCAGATGTGTCTTTCAGTCAGATTTTGAACTCTGCCGAGTTTTAAGCCATTTACTTTTTCACCTTGTTGCTCCAATTTCATGCTGTCGAATTGTGCAATCATTGACATTTTTCATAGATTCAACAAAATAAAATAGAACAATTATTTGTTTTTACTCACTAAACTACCTACAGATACAGTTTAAAATTGGCTCCTTGCTAAGTCGTCTGTTAGATTGAATCACAAAACTGGTTATTACTTTAAGTGCCTTTTTTATGTTTGATTGACTCATATACAGTGTTCAGTGTTTCAACAAACAAGTTAAAAAAACCCAAAAAAACACTTTGTATAACTGAGTTTTTCCATATCCTCACCGTACTCTACAGGAGCCTGTATTTAACGCATGGTCTTTGCCTTTGAATTTGAACCTCCTAGGACCTGGTGCCCACATATGTGGACATCATATTTTGGGTTGTCCAGACAAAAATACTAAACTTTAAATTTAAATCCTTCATATGTGGATTCTATTTACCAAAAATCTGGTAATTCTTTGTTTTTACATTCATCAGGTCCCAGTCAGCCCAAATAGCAAAGAGAAATGTAAAAAGCAGAGGTGTGGACTCGAGTCATTAATTTTATGACTTTAGACTTGACTTGAAAAAATGTTCTAAGACTGTGACTTGACTTGGACTTTTACACCAATGACCTGGGACTTGAACCTGTTTACTTGAAAAGACTTGATATTTCACCCCAAATCTAAAATTTAACACACATATTATGTAGAAAGTGTGCACCATTAATTCAATTCATTCATTCCAACCACACTCCGTACGTATGTGGGCGTGAGCTGTAGCACAGCCAATCAGACCTGAGACTTGAGACTTACTTGAGACTTGCAAAACAATGACTTGGTCCCACCTCTGTTAAAAAGCCATGAAAGAGTTCAGGTCCTAGGAGGTTGAATCAGGAGGGTCTGATTACTCAGCCCTGATCGTGACTCTGTAGTTGTAATTTTGTAAATATAAAAGTAGAGTAAATATAGGTGTGCACATCCTGATTGTTTTCATGCTTTTGCTGCATATTAACATATTTAGATTTTGTTTTGCCGTCTCATCTGATCTGAATGTGTCCTGCAGCCACTGAAACACCCGCTGAGCCTCCACAGTGCGAGTAGCATTTAAAAACACACTAATCTTGTTGCCAGAGGCTGATGTCATTAGTCTGATCTGTGTAAATTCATTCAATAGTTCTGATGGATGTGAGAGGAAATGCATTTTTCTTTGTAACACCAGCTGACTCGCTCTATAAACCATATTAATAACCCTACTTGTCAGAAGCATTTCCTGTTCTTTTCATAATACCATATCAAATGTATATACATCTTATTCTACATGTTGAATGTCACCACTTGGATAGTCTTCTGTTATACAGACAATAGTAATGCCGTCATCACTGTTATCTGTGTCTTCGCCTTCATCGTGTCTTCGGCCCTGGCTGTGGGAGTCTACAAGATCTACCATCTGAAATGCATCAAGTCCAGAAACTAAACAGCCGCAGACGCTTAACAGAAGAGACGAGTCTGATGGAGCCGATCCACGTGTCGTATACTTTGGTATCAAGTTCATAAATAACATAATGACCTTTCTGACACATCTTAAAGATTTTTTTTTCCTTTTCAATTTTGACATCATAGTATAATTCTTTTTATAAACAGAAAAATTAAATACTAGCTTCCGTTAAATAAAAGCAAAAGTAAACATGGAAGTGTAGCAGAGGGTCTAAATACCTTTAGATGAAATGATTTGTTAACATTTTATTTTTGCGCTTTTACATTTGAAACTATTCTGTAGAAAAACTTCAACCCAGTGGATGACATCAAAGGTTCTTTTACAGCAAACTTGATACTGGTTACATGTTGTTACATTTATACAGTGATTTCCTGTTTGTACTAAAAATTCTTATAATATGCAGCGATTCTATCAGTAAATAAAACTGAAATGATGTCAGTGAGTTCAGTTTTCAGGATGAGCCTAATTTATCTGCACAGATGACAAGTTGAGCTGAATTGAACAAATATGAGGAACGAAAGTTTTCTGAAGTACAAACCAATGAAAGTTACAACTTACCTTTAAGCTGGAACACTGTGGTATCCTTACAATGGAAATATTAAAGTTCTTACTTTGAAATGAAGTAAAAAGGACCAGTTTTACCATCCAGGCCCCTAAAACCCAAAATTAAAACCAGGGTCTCAAACTTACATGAGCTGCGGGCCACTGCTGACACTGCAGTCTCATTGGACGGTCGCTTTAATGTTCAAGTAGAACAAAAAACAAGAAAACACAGAAATATTTCAGATTTTTTTTTTTTTTAACATTTCAAATATCTCTTTAAGAACTTATTTATGGACCACAAGTAGGAGTGACATGGGCCACAAGTGGCCCCCAGGCCGCATGTTTGAGCCCTGTGACCTGTAGCTGTGCTTGTGTTTTTGCAGAGAAAGCACGTTTGTCACAATTGAAACCTTCTCCAAGAAAAACAAGACAAAAGGAAGAAAAATGACATTTGAAAGCTTTATTACATCGAGTTTGCGTACAAGGCGTGTCACGGGTATGTTTCTGACATGAAATGTTCACTGAGAAAACTAAACTAACAAAACAATAAATATCAATTACCAGTACTTTGCATTGTGGCCGACACCTGGACTCTTCAATACTATGCTGAGGAGGACACGTGGAAGACAAACAGGGCAAAGCTAAAAGAGGCACAGTGGAGCGCTGCGATGCATCAAGACAACACGAGCGCCGTGATGGTTAAAGTGACCGAGCGCTGTGTGAGGACCAACAGAAGATTTTAACAAAGTATTAACATTTGTTCCGCATCTGCGGCGCTCTGCTGCTGTTAGAAATGCACTTTAACATAAATGATCAGGTGCCTTAGTTAGATATGCTTCAAAGAAAAAGCATAAAAGGCCCTAAAACACTGAGCGTAGGAATTCTGTATAGCATCAAAGCAAAATATTTAATAAAAATAGTGCCACAGCTCCTTTAAAAACTCTAAAATACTGCAATGTTTTGGTGCTACACAGACGAGATTAACAGGACTGCAGGTGAAGATGATGAAAATTTAAGAGAGCAGAAACACTTTTATCGCCATGGGAACGTAAAACAATGAAGGAACAAAATCTAGGATGAGGTGAACGGCAGCAAACACAAACTGCAAACACTGCGTTTGCAAGTATCAGACAAATAACTGCAACATTTTCTGTGAACACAAAAGAACCTGCGCTGCCTCGGACCTGGAAGCTCGGACTTCGTATGTTGACAAAAACAAACATTAGAAACAGAGGACGTGTGAGTTTACAGGGTCTGACGTAGAGCTGGGCGATATGAGATTTTTTCATATCACGATATGTTTTTTTCATTTCAGGCGATAACGATATCTATCACGATATAAGCCAAATAACTATATTTGTATTTAAATGTGCCGTTGCTCACAAGTAAAATGTGAAATAATCAGCAGCTTGTTTTTATTTAAATATTTATTTCCCATAATAAGTTCAACAGGGTAGATGTACTTAAGGAACATGAGACTTTTTCAGATAAATAAAGGCAAATATTGCAAACTACACAAAAGGCAGCCGCTAAAGCGTTTAAGTTTCAAAACAGAACAAACAAAACAGACTAAACTGTCAATTCCACTTAGAAACAAAATATTAATTCTAAAAATAAATCTTAGTTTGTGTTACAGAAGAACAGACAAAACTGACTAACTTTTGTCAATATCAAATAAACTGAGAACTAAAAGGAAATTCTCAATCTCTCCTTGTTGTATAGCTGAGCTTTTCAAACAGTTTTAACAGTTACTTTAGTCTGACAAAAGCTGAATGACGAATCAGCGCTTCCAGTCAGAGACTGAGGCTACGTCCACACGTACACGGGTATTTTTGAAAACGGAGATTTTCCGTTTTCGTTTTAAAAAATAATCCCGTCCACACATAAAGGCAGAAATGAAGGAAAACGCTGCTATGAACATGCCAAAGCAGCAGGTGGCGCTAGATTCCTAACCGTGCAGAAATGTTGGCCAATCAGAAGTCTAGAAGCCTCGGTGGGAAAAAGTAAACAAAGCTGGGGCATAGAAGCAGAACCGAGTCGTATGTGTGGAGGGACAGTAACTGTGTGTATATGTAAGCATTTAAACACTGCAGAGAGTAGAATTAACAGTATTGTAGAAATTCATTTCACCGAAACAATAACGTGGCGCACAGTGTGACGCATGCACCAGTTTATTGTATTTCCAGACTTGCTTTCGGCACATTTACAGTGCACGCTACTCTGTTTTTTGTCAGACTTGAAATAGCCGAAATACCTTCACACTACGGAACTTCTATGGCTCTTCCGTTCGACAATCTCTCCGGCATTGGAACCGTCATCTAGTCGGCACACTCATTTCCTCCATTACCCGCTGGCTGCTTCCCAAACAAACACACGTGCAGCTTGGCACTTGTGCTGTACGTAACAAGTCACGCGACGTGACGCTGCGGCTGTGATTGGTTCGGCTCTGCGCTACTGAATTTGGATTGGCTGACCTTTTTTTTTTTTCTTTTTTTTTTTTAAGAGGACAAGAGCGGCGAGGTCTATCGCGATAGCTTAATTTCTCTATCGAGTAAAAGTTATATCGCGATACATATCGTTATCGTTCTATTGCCCAGCTCTAGTCTGACGCTAACGTGTAAGACACTGAAATAAAGCAGCGTCGAACCTCGTTTACAGGCTACACCTTCGCTGTATCGTCGCTGTCATTACGCAAACCACTTCCTGTTTCTATTTAAGTCGTCTGCCTCTAAAGGCACAAACGGATCATTTTAATGGTTTCCTTTGTTATTCTTTGGTGGTGTTTATTTCCAGGTACAGTACAACTAAATGTTTCCCCCTCAGTACAAATTGGTAAAGCATAGAAATCATAAAGATGCTCTCCCACATATAAACCGTCTCCTCTCCTCTGATTGGCTGTTACCTGTGCTGTACTTTTAGCATGGATCAGTAACTTCTCACTTGTTACATAAAAGACACACGCACTGCAACTTACACAGCAGCATTAACGCAGTTTTGTGTAGCTAATCTACTTTTCTGATGGCTCGGACACAAACGAAACTCTGCAGCTGCAGTTCATCTCTCGTTAGTTCAGTCATGGAGGGAACCGTGTTGGTATCGTGAGGACGTGAACGTCACATGTAACACTGCTGCTGTTACAGTTTCTTTGCCTGCTTGGCTCTCAGAAAAGACACACTGTGATATTTTCAAAGACAATACATGGGCGTCACAATGACTTACATTCAAAGTGTTGTGGAGACATTTGCTCGTGTCCCCCTAGCACAGCTGTAGTCTACCCTCTAAACGATCCTTCCTTTTCTAATACATTCATTAGACATGATCACCCTGCCAGCCTTCCAGTACCAGGGTAAAAAGTGCAACACAACAACACTTCAACCGCAATTAGACTCTGCAGAGTTGCTGTCAATGAGCGAACGTCTCTTCGCTCCATTTTTAGACACTAATTTTATTTTTTGTGCCATCTGAGGCGACTGTAGGTCATCGAGAGCTTTCGAGGTCAAATTTAATGATATTTTGCACTGATCGACTGTTGACTGAACATTGCGCCCACCTCTTTCCAGTACCTCTGCTTTAGCAGTACGTATACTGAGAAACAGTCTGACATGAGCAGAATGACGTGTTTGAAAGCCATAGCGACACATCGGTGAGATACAATACACATTAAAGTCTAGGAAAGGAGCTGCACTGGTAATATAATATATTCTTTACTCGAGGGGAGAAAAGGTTACAGACTGAACGAGCACTCTGAAAATTAAAAAACGTGTTACTATTGATGACAAGAAACTGGAGCAAGTTTTCTATTAATGAAGACGGACGAGTCCAGCTTGAAAAGCAAGAAGGTCGTGGACAGGAGTTCTGCAAGGCATAGTGTGCGTAACTCTGGGCTTAGCTGCCCTGCGTCATGCTCTGCATGTGTTTGGCAATGTCATACACGTAGGTGATGTCCGGCCTCTTCTCCGGGTCCGGGTTGATGCACATATCTACCAATTTCCTCAGCTGGTGGCGCGGACGGGACAAAAAGAAGAGAAACATTGTCAGAGATGCAGTGAAACAAGATCACACAGGAATTTAGAAGAGCAGCTCTAGACAAATCTAACAGTTGCTAACAGCGCCCTCTAGGTGACCTCTCCCGTCATAGCAACAACAACAGAGCAACAGGTAAGCCGACTGAGACGGAGGCGCGTGGCTGGGGTAGCGCGCTAATCATTTATTGGTCTGCTGAATCCACTGTTACCTGAGCACACCCCCCATATGCACGCACACGCGCGTGCACACGCACACAGCTGCCACTCCGCTGCCATCCGGAGACAGCGCTTCCACTTGAAGCGGCGCGCGGTGGCTGATTGGAGCAGATAGACAGGCTCGCAGGCGGAACAGCCACCGCCATCATTAAAAAAAAAAAAAAAAGATAATAAAAGACGAGGAAAGAAAGGGGGGAAAAAAAACATCTACATGAGGTCGCTATGGTAACCGTCTGCCGACTTCCCGGCCGCTGTTGCGCGGCGCGCGGGCTCGGGCGAGTTTTGTGTATCGGCGCGCGAGCGTGCGTGTGAGCGAGAAAGTGAGGCAAAGATGCAAATTCAGACAGTCTGAGAATTAGTCGCACAGAATGGAGATGGGGAGGGCGCCGAGATGCAGATATGTAAAATATTCATGTGCGTGTGGGGGGTGGCGGAGCTGGCGAAGGGAGGCGTGTGTGTGGTGGGGGGAGCATAGATGGAGATGGTTAAATGACACAACAAAGATGAGCAGCTGACAGTTTGCTGCCGATCCTTCAGGAGCATTGTTTACATCCAGACAGGCGCTGCAGGCACCCCCCTCATCTCCATCTCTCCATCGCCCTGTCTCTCGCTCCATCATTCCCTCTCTCCTGCGCTTTGTCTTCCTTTCTCCTGGATGGGGGTGACATGTGGGGCAACGCAGAGGCTCAGCGTGGCGCTCGTGTGTGTGGAAAGAGCTCATGTAACAAATATACACTTGCAAGAACTAAAACACTCACACACACACAGAGCAACCACAGAGGCTTAAAACACCTCACAATTAGCCTTTATCAGGCTAATGAGGTAAATACCAGAGTAAAACAAAAGCCTCTCTCTGCAGGGTAAACGAGCTCACTGGAGACACGAACAGCCATTTAAAATGAGCCTCTGCAGACACACTGGCTACAGATCGGCGGCACTAAAGGTAAAAACCACATCGGCGTGCTTTAAAGTCATACCTGACCATGATGGTTCATACAGTTTATTAAACATATCTGAACTGCAAACTCAAACCTAAACCACAAGGTTAGCTGTGGGGTGATGTCAGTTTGCAGTAGTTTCAATAGCACCAGGCCTCAAACATGATAAAGCGCGACGGCATTCTTGACTTTAATCAGATATGAGGCAACTTTTTTTAAACAGTGCAAATCTAATAAATGTGCCAATAACCGAAAAAGGTTCCAATACCTACACATGCGCCTGTGACTCAGCCTATGAGCATTTCACTACACGCATTTAAAAGAAACAGACGGGGGGAAACGCCACCCACACAAAGAGGGCACGCAAACAGAAAAACACGCAGATTCATGCACATGTCAGCACTAATCAGCAATAAGGTGATCTTTAACCGCAGCCCGGCTGCATTACGTTTCTGCGCACGGATCAGTCTTCGCAGAATTACGGCAGACGATTTAACGTTGACTAAAGGAAACGTGACACTCTGGCACATTTGGTTTCACCCCACCGTCGAGCGTGGCCAGATGCTTTTGATACGCGCGGCTAAAATCGTATCCAGCCTTCTGATCACAGTCCTGTGCTGCAGCTCAGGCAGACGGGTGGATTTCACCGACATAAAAATATAATTTAAGTGTTCGATATAAGTAAAAGGAAAGTGGCATCAAGAGAAAGAGACAGGGATTTGTATTAAAGACTATGGCGGCTGCTTTACAAACACTGAACAAGTCTATATTTATTCTGTTCCTGAGAAGTAAAAGGCAGCTGATACGAGTACTTACCTCCTCTGAATAGTGATCTGAGGGAAGAGGGGGGTAGTCACACTGTTCTATCTTCTTACAAAGTGAGTAGAGGTTCATCTTATCCCCATAGAACGGACTCTGTAAGGCTGCCATCTGAAGCACAGACATAAGAAGACGTGGAGAGAGACAGAAAGTGGGAAAAAGACAAGAGCAGTCAGTGAGTGAAGTTAAAACGGGAAGTAAAACACCCAATCAAGCTCTCAACAGGTGGCAGGCAGACGGCTCTGCACCCTGTGCTAACAGTAGAGTCTGCAGCTCTGCTACTGACGTGCATCCTATTGATTATTATGGGGATTGGGTGCAGGAAGACAACAAGTCAATATGTAGAGCTTTGTGTACATATCAGCACATCCCGGTCTAAACTTCAGCCGAACCAAAACAAAACAAATCCACTGGAAGCTTCTCGCTGCAGGCTGGTGGACTTTCCTGCGATGCTGACGATGCGCTGCCAGACGAGTACGTATATTTTCTAGAAAACAAACGCAAGCGAGCAGAGCAGAGGCAGGGCAAATGGGAACGAGCAGGAAGAAGGGAAAGCGCATGGAAACCTTTGTGAGTGGAAGGAGGTGAAGGATCCTCGCTGCCTTTCTAAGAATAATGAAAGACGCACGCCATCTTTCCCAGACTCGGTGACTGACTCACTTCCTCTTGTAGAAAGGTGAAGCCTGCAGCACACTTGCATAACAAGCAGCCGCCAAATGCTTACTGTTTTTCTGATTCAGTGCTTTCAAAAACAAGCAGCGTGTAAGTGCTCGGTCATTATCACTGCTGTGTGTGAGAAAGTGCTCAGAGCTTCCTTTTTATTCACGCACCAAAAACACATTAAATAGGAAATTGTGAGTTGCAGTAAGAGTACAATCAAAGTCGAATCACTCCTGGGTGATCTCGTGATCTGTACAGTCTATTTGTGAGAAACACTTCTCTCTTCGATTTGTTTGCTACCTGCAGGCTGCCGATCATGTGTCTGTAACAAAACTAGTGACCGGTACGTGAGCTTATTCCAAACTTCAGAAAAGCAACTGGAAAGAAGAGCGGGCCAATCAGTGGGAAGATTACACCTTACTATTTGAAGCGTTGCTCAGGTGTCCCTCGGAGAAAGTACAGTGTGTGTTTGACAATCTGCTAATTGGTAGCGTGAAAACAGATGAGAACAAAGTCTCCATACGAGAATCCAAATGCAAAGCTTCCACACAGAGTACAGCAGGTTAGTGAGAATACACCACCTTCAGCAAAATGAGAAGCTGCAGAGGAAAATATGTCTGTGTGAATCGGACCGACAAAGAGAAAGGAGGAAGTGTTTGAGGTAAAAGAATAAAGAGGCCATCTAGTGTCACACACAAACTCATTGGATTATTTCAGCTTCCTCACAGACTATTTTTCTGTCTTCATCAGCTAACACGTACAGTCGAGCGCTGCAGAGACAAGAAAACAGTCGTGCCTAGTGTGCTGGTGTTTCTAATGCACCAGTACAAAGTAGCTGGTTTAATCATGGCTGCCTTCAATGAAACGTTTCAAATTTAGAGCAAAGAAAACACGTTTCCCATCAGCCAGATCTCGGCTGTCCAAGCCCGCGGAGGGAAATCAAGACGACGGCAGCAGCGTTTACAATCGTGTTAATTATTACATGAATGCTGTTCATTAGGGCTGGGCTATATCATACCGCTCACGGTAATACCGGTGTAATGTTGGGCAACGATAAGAAAATGAAATATCGCGATAGACTATGGGTAAAACGCGCATGCGCAGTGCGCCTTTGTTTACATACGCACATGGCGGCGGCGGAGAATGAGAAGAGCGAAAGCGGATCGTTGAATGAAACAGATGAACCTGAACTGGTTTGTAAAAATGCTGCAGCTTCACTGGTGTGGAACTGGTTTAGCTTTCGTCCGTCAGATACACAACAAAGCACTATTTTTGGTAGCGCATGCTAGCGGGCCGTCGTTATTACCGTGTTGTTTGGAAAATACGGCGCACTTTAAATCATCCGTTGGTTTAAAATGGAGCACTGTAACAAAAAATAATTTCCCCCAGGGATCAATAAAGTATTCTGATTCTGATTCTTTGATTTGTCTGAAAGTCGACAGAGCCCCTTATAATCCCGTGTGCCTTATGTATGAACTCTGGTTGTGTTTACTGACCTCGAAATGATTTTATGTGCACGGCGCTCGAAAATCTGTCAAATGTTTCAGTACGACTTTGCTGAGCTACGAAGCCGCACCGCTTGATGGATTGTCGGAGCATTACAGCTATTGTAGGCGGAGCCTCGCGGAGTGATACTGTGCTTCAACATAATGTTACCGTACTGTGTGTGTATAACCTCTTTAAGTTTTGTGGATATTATACATGGTTATGCTGAGGATATGTCGGCCAGTTTCCACTGGAAATGCCTTTTGGTTAAACTGTCAGCGAGGAATTTGCATTTGCACTGTTAAATGTTTATATAACTTTAATGCAGATAAAAAAAACAGCTGCTTGTGTAAGTGAAAATACATTGATGTGTTTTTTTTGCACTAATAAAGTTGAGGAGTTGTAAAGTATTTTGTCTAGTGTCAATTATATCGTCAGTTATATCGTTATCGCAAATTTTCAAATCTATATCGTGATAAATATTTTTGGTCGCCCTGCTCTGCTGTTCATGCTCACAAAACACATCCAGTGAAAGAGAATCTCCCTCTGTTGTCTGTGAACACCTCTCTGCCTCGACTGCAAGACCAGCAGCTGACAGCTGAATATTCATGCACGTCATCAATGATGCACTTCTGTTATTAACAAAGTCACAATTTAAAACCTGATCCTGTCGTTACCAAGGCGAGCAGAAGCAGCCGTGTGCACACTCACAGGACGACTGAAGGATGCTAAATGTTACACAGCTGATTAGCACACGCGTGGACTCAACAAAAACAAGTAATACTGGTGAACGTTTGCACAAAAGCACCTTCCCACATAGATGGTGCTCCACATTTAAAACACACACACACACACACACACACACACACACACACACACACACACACACAGTACTACATTTAAAAAGCCATTAACACAGGCGGCAACAAGTTAAGGTATTATTATTCCAACATGTTAATTACTCAGTGTGCTATAGCTATGGACCCTTATTTAACATGCATTTCCATAGACAACAGCTCACTACCTGCAATTAAATGACCATCTAATTAGTCATTCATTGCAGCTTGTAAATAAATCATCTGCCCAACAAGGCTGCTGAACCTATGAGTCATTTGCCACCGAGGTCAGTGGACATCTTGCCCTTTCATTTCAGAATCCAATCACTTTTGAATAACCACAGTCGATACCTGAAAATGCCAAAGCTCGCAGTGTTAGGCACTCTGCTCACTCCCATGTTAAAAAACAACAACAAGACAAAAACAGAAAAAGACTTTTTTTTGACAAAGATCATCATCATTACTCGATTCATTTCTACATGTAAAAATACACATTTCTGTCCATGTTCAGGTTTCATATTTTGAGGTATCCATGTAAGAATTAGCGGTTTCCAAAAATCCAGATTTCCCAATTAGCGAGTGAGACGGAGGGAGAGAAAGGGAGAAAAAAGAAGAGCTGCACTCCACACAGCAGCGTGTGAAGGGTTAAACAAGACCCCGTCGTATTTTCATGCATCTTCTGCTTTTGACAGATGAAAAATGTCAACTGTCCTGTTTGTATTTGGGAGTTTTTGCACTATTCATCTGCTTCATTAGTGCCTGCTGCTCCTAGCCCCTGACAGCTGCCGGCCCCCTGCTCACACACACACACACACACCATAAAGATGCATACCCACACACACACAAACAAACACACACTCACTCCTTTTTTCAGACTGTGTCGTCGCAACGGTTTAGATGATTGACTCACTCTCTGACCCCTGAGCCCCCGGTGTGTGTGCGCGATTGTGTGTGTATGTGTGTATGCTTCATTGATATTCGAGAGACATACAATGCACACGCATGCCTGCTGTCTGTCTGAGGGCTGTGAGCTGCTGGTGGCAGAACACACGCGCACGTAGGTTTGTGCTTCTATATTTGTGAGGACCATCGCTGACACGATGCACTTCCCAGCCCCTCGTCCTGAAATGTAACATCACGGCTTCACAGGGAAACCCCAATGCAAACCACCACCTTAGCTGATTTATATCCTAACTCTAAACCAACTCGTAACCCTCGAGCAGCTGTTTCAAAGTCTATCATAAAGTAATGACCATCAGAACAGCCTCACGTCAAACGTTCCCACTCTGCTCTGCATTAGGCCAGGTCATATATAGGTAGCATCCCTCCCTAAAAGGTCTGCATAGGGCCTTCCAGTGTAATTAACATTGATCTCACACGCTCGCTCTCCAGCTCCTCTCCCTGTACGCCAATTAAAGGAGCTGCGTGAGACTCCCGCCTCCCCCCTCCCAACCACCTCCATCCCTCGAGCCTTAACGGCCTGAGACTAAAGAGCTCCTCACAAACCCTCAGTTATAAATAAAAATACACATCGAACCATAAATGTATCAAAATAAAAACTATATTTGTGTTTTCATCCTCTCTCTTTCTCACATATGCACCTACACGCCTGCAGCACTAGTTTGGTTTCACATCACAATGTCAGGCCTGCCTTTAGACACTGTGTGTGTGTGTCTGTGTGTGTGTGTGATCGACTGCCTAATTAAAATCTACAAATAATATTTTGTTAATAAAGTTTGACAGATAAGCAGGTAGAGCCACTTTTATTCATGCTTCAGTCGCAGCCCGAGAGCAAACGAGGAGCTTCAACAACACAGAAAAAAGCCTTTAAAACCAGAAATCTCTGTTTCTGCCACACAGAGGGTTAACCACAGCTCATCACATGCAAACGCCAGCTGCTCAGAGGACCCGGCATTTTTGGGCCTCGTAAAAGCTCCAGCAAAACAAGAGGGGAGGGGGCGTGGGCACAGTCAGAGGTACGGATGGTTACGCTTCATACAGGAAGGAGACGCATTCCAGTAAAACTTCTTGACATATTCTCCTCCTCCAACTTTAAGACCAAAACAGAAACCGCAAGAGATCTATGCAAGCAGGCGACCCACAGTGCGTGTGTGTGTGAGTTTGTGCGAGTGCGTGTGTGTGAGTGTGTGTGTGTGGTACTGATTCAAGTATGAGGTGGTTTCGACTGTAACGAGCGCTAGCAGACAGCAGTCTCATTGCCTGCCCTGCAACCATGTGACCATGTCGCCGTGGGAGACAACCCAGCTGAGCGTCCCCGTTTACGGCGGTGTCGGCGGTTTGGGCGGAGGGCGCGGGGCCAGATGATGTAATGAAGTTGGACACAACAAGAAGGGGATCAAACAGAATGGGAGATGAAGACGGACGCAGATACAATGACCAGGTATTGACGTGCGGCCCCCTGGACCCGAACTTAACCCCCAGGCACGAGGATGAAAAACGCAGGCTCTCTCAAACTCCCTGGGTTACAAACGCACGCGCGCTCGCGGACGCACGCGCTCAGAAACCAGTGCGATCCTCCTATTGTAGTGAAATCAATGAGCACCGAAGGGATCAGGCGTGGATTTCTGTGTGAATTCCTTATGCCTGAAGGTTAAGTGAGGAAAAGGAAGGCATTCGGAGAAAGCTGAAGATGTGAGCAAAGAGGAATGGAGAAGAGAGTTTTGGAGAGAGGCAAGTTTCCAGACAACGAATGCACCGCGGAGCCCTCTCAGTAAGAACAGTGCAAGGCGAGAGGCTGCTCTTCAAAGAGAATATGCATGGCGTGGTGAGCGCTGCTCTGGTAACAATAAGCTTGTAAAATCTTTATCTCCACAGGCACCTTGCATGGCTCACCTTGACCTGATGGCTGGAGTTCTGTCTTTGCTCTTGTACCTGCAGTACTTTCTCTCTGAATGAGCACCCCCCATCCTTCTCCTCGCTCCAGCAATCTACTTCCCCGCTCTCGCTTTTTTCCTCTTTCACTTCTTCCCCTCTGCTCCCAAACCTTCCATCTCCTCTCTTTTCATTCACTCTTATGGCTCCTGCCTATTCCCCCACCCTTCTCCAGCTTCCTATATTGTTCATATATAGATTCCTAAACTTTTTCACCCTCCATCTTTCTTCCTTGCCTTCTGGCTTACTCAAAGAGAAACAGTCTCATCCATTTTTCACTTTTGCTCTCGAGCTCACTCCCAGATTCTCCTCATCTCTGGTCTCCATCGTACTTTCTCTGCATTTGGTCTAGACTGTGACGCCAGTGAAATGCATGAAAGATCAAAGTGCTGTGTGCCAGCTAAAAGTGGAAAACAATCGATGCAGCACATGATGAAAGTTTTAACAAATGGACAGACAGCGGCCTGCTGGAAAATGTTAATGTAACACCAAAGTCTGATGTGTAAAGAGTAAAGGCTGGGACTGTTGTAGGCGTGCCAGACCCAGTGCAGCCCAGCTGTTTTCTTAACAGTAACCGGAGCGGCTTCCATGCAAGCAATCACACAAACACACACAAACACTGAGTGTGACCTACAGCATCCACATCCTTCAACCAACCACAGACGTGCGCTGCCGCAGTGCATTGTGGGGAGCTAATTAGCATGAAGGACTGTGGTCTCTGAGCAACCATGACCTGCAAGCTGAGCTCAAACTTCTTCCTTACGCGTTCTCCACCTCTGTGCCTGAGGCGCTTTAGAGAAGGTGTAGTCACTGGTGCGTTGAAATGCAGCCCAAATGATCAGCAGCTCAGGGGAATCGGGAGAGACGAGGGGAGGAAAATGTGGGCATTTCCTCAGCCCGCAGTGTGTTTCTGACTTTGTGCCCGGCCGTGTGTGTCTGCGCGGGAACGCCGGCGAGCTGCGATGTCAGATTGACTGCTATCATCCGTGTCTATCATCGTTCTGCTCCTCACTCCTTTCCCTTTGTTCCCTCTGTGTGTGCTCCTCCCGGGCTTGTCTCCACTCAGTGTGGTCTACAGCAGCGCCCTGTGGTGGTTTGCTCCCGACTAATCAAACTAGTCAGTGTCACCGGAAAGCTTCATCTAAAACACATGGCCATGTCAGTTCCCTTCACTCAGCAGACTCTCAATGTTTAGCAGGTCTACAGAACAGACTGCGAGGCCTGAACGAGCCGCGATCAGACGAGAGGAAAACAACAGCGACAGAACATCTAGAAGATAATATCACTAACGAAGCGTGCGTGTTTGTATTTTTCCCATTACTGCTTGTGTGTACATATCTTCATGCACGACAATGGATGAGAACGGGTTGTTTACACGTGTCAGCTCATGTGTTCTCGTGTCACTCCTACCGTCGAGTGCGAGGTGACAGTGTGTGCACGCGTTCCCAGTTTACCTCATAGAGCAGGCATCCTAGCGACCAGATGTCAGATTTGAAGTTGTAGCCGTTTTCATGTATCCTCTCCGGTGACATGTAGTAAGGAGTACCCACTGGAACATGGTGGAAGGAGGGAGGGGGGAGAGAAGTGGACGAAACAGGAAACAGGACAAAAACAAAATGAGCGTTAACATTTTGCAAACCTGTTTCTCCTCCACATCAACAACGACACCCACACGGCTCACACGGTGATGGAGCTTCAACGTGTTTTTGTAACAAAGTGTGTCGTCTGTGTCATTTTGAAATAAGCTTGGATGTGAGGTCACATATCAGCACACATACCAGGACCATGCATGCAAGTTCAAGACAACACAAAGCTGTGTACACACACACACACACACACACACACACACACACCATTTATCAATCACTTTTGATTACTGGGGCTCCGTAATGATCTGAAACAGCAGTCAGAGGATACGCCCGGGGAGCGGTCGGCCCGTTTCTGGTTTTGAAACTCAAGAATCCCAAACTGCCACAGCGAATGGCAGCGCTCCAGGAAATCAGACCGTCAGCCAACTGGACACAACCAGGAGCCGCAGCTCGGCATACAGTCGTGACTCTGCAGGATGAGTTTGATGCAAGCTTTGATTTTTTTCATCTGCTTTCTGTTTATTGTGATTTCCCATGTAAAAGTCTACCAAGCACACCAGCAGAGGCTTTTTATTAGTCACATATAAAAGATGGGAATTTCACCAGCACCATAACCTGCTGAAAACACCTCAGATCATGTGAATAAAGTTAAAGATAAACAGCTAAATATGCTCAATAATAATCAACATTAGCTTGAATGCATTTTAGGCTCCACGCTGATTATTAACCTGACACTAAGCGGTTATTTTGTATCAGGCTTTATTACTTCAGTGGTCAGTTTTTAACTTTAACTTATAAGTCAATTCACGCACTGTAATCGATGTTTCCTCTAAGCCCAGATTTTGGCACACCTCTGCAAAGCGTGATTTTAGCTTTAGTCTTGTAACTAATGTGACGACAGCGCTTCAGAATAACATCACTAGTTAAACAAAAACGCTTCCTGCTGAGTCATGAATCCTCTTAGAAAATAATGTCATCACTCAGAAAATCCTCTGAGATCAGAACAAAGTCAAACGGGCTCTAGATGCTGGAGATATGAACCCTTTGATTTTTGTTAAGGAGCATCAATGAGAGAAGGAACATTTATTTATTGCAACAGGCTGCTCTGATCCTAAAACAAGACTGCAGAAGCACCTTTTTGTTATCCTCCTCTCTCGCAGTTGTTTGATTTAGTGAAGCCAAAAAAACCAAAAACATATAACCTGGTTCAGTATGTTAAACTTCAGTCCAAGCCCCGCCTCATTTAACTTTCTTATTCTGAGGTGTAACCAATAGAATTAAATCTTAAACATTATGTGATGTTACAGACTGACTGAAATCATTGCAGGAGTGTTTTTATGGCTCCGAAACACACAAAAAGTATTAATTAAATGGGGTGGTGTTTCTTCTTTGTTTGTTTGATCCAAACCTGATCAGTCTTGCCTCAAGCACATAAACAAAACGTGTCACGGGAAACGTGCAGAGCTGGGAGTAAGAGTTTTTATGGACTTGTTGAGTTTAAAATACACACAAACGCTGAGGGAAGCTGGGAGGGCGGGAACGGCTCTCGAGCGGAAAGAACTCGGGAGAAACGTCAGCCTGCGTGAAAACGTAACTGCCGCCTTAGCGCTCTCTTACGCTGGCGTGCGGGGCTATTCTGCACATTAACAGGTCTGAGGAAGCTCGAATCCTGTAACTGCATTTAATAAAACTATTACAGAGGGGGCATTAGATTTGAAGTCTGTGGGAACTGAAATGACGGCTTTAATTTCGATGCAGATCTAATTGGGTTGAGAAAACGTGTTTTTCTGTTAAATGTGTGATTGTGAATAATGAAGTGTTACCTGTCAGTCCGAAAATAATCAGCATCGGCAGAGAAGAAGCCAGAGAGCCAGTGGAAGAATACATGATACTGGGAATGGCTGTTTTAATTGGTCATCAGGTTGTGTGTGTGTGTGTGAGGTCTCATGGTGCGGTCTGAACAGGCTCCCTTAACATTCATTATTAGTTGATTAAAAAGAATGAGCTTCTCTTATGCTAATAGTGGCATAAAAAAGGCAGCGGCGGCGGCTCGGCTCCTTCAGCAAGCTGAATTAAGGCCACATTACTTATTCATGCAAATAAATTGAAAGTCATGTTGGGATTGATTTCCATTATTGTGAATAGCAATGACAACACTGTATTCTCTGCCTAACAGGATAAGTGTTGTATAGGAGGTGAGAAGCCATCCACAATAAAGCCCGTGCACTCGTGAATCTGCTGCAAATGTAACCAAAGCTCGTCCCCTTTTAGATACAACTATTGATTAGACTGCACTCACTGTAGCTTGTAACACTGTCATATTAATGCTAAGTAAAGCATTTACATTACCAGGGTAACCCTCCTCTAATCTGTGTGCCGCTCCAAAGCTATCGCTGCGTTTCTCATTAGCAGCCGTTCTGAACCAACCCCACACCAGTGAACCCTTTATGGTTTTCTTTGCATTTATATTATGCCTCTGTGTTTATGCCCACTTTAACCAACATAACCAAGGCTTTAACGCGTAAAATCCCAAAATCATTTCCAACATCGACCTATGCGATCCTCCCCTTCTGTTTTTTCCTTTTCCTCGTTCACCCCCAGAACTCATCGTTAACACCTTTCTCATTACAGGTGTTAATTACAGGTATATTATATTACTGCCAATCGGCAGTAATAAGTAGTTATTCACTTCCTCTTCCCGGTCCTGCTCTTTCTTTCAATCGTTTTCTTGCTTAAATGCAAGTATCCACCTTAAATCTAAGTAACTCAGCAGCTCGGTGTTCTTAATACTGATTTGATTTTTTTGGTTGGTATTATATCTGGAAGTTTGGATACTGTGCACATTAATGTGCATGCACATTGCAAATTTCTGCATGATTATCTACCTCTGCATGAGCGTGTGCATAAATTCAGACCGTATGAATGTGCATCTGTGTGCACAGACACATCCATACATGAGACAAAAAGACTGTCTCTCTCAGCGTGGGCAAGAGTGTAAAGAGAAAATGTGTGTGTGTGTGTGTGTGTGTGTGTGTGTGTGTGTGTGTGTGTGTGTGTGTGTGTGTGTGTGTGTGTGTGTGTGTGTGTGTGGGGGGGGTGGGTGGGTGGGGGGGGGGGGGGGGTCTGCAGCTGACTTGAAAGCCTAGGAGCTGACAGGCTGTATGCCTGGACCTCCATCTCAGCTCCACCGCCCTGCTCTACTGTTCAGCTGTGTGGCTGGGCTCATTACATACCCACGCGATTGCGCGCACACACACAGACACACACACCTCTTCCTCACAGTTTTTCTTTCCATCCTTCTTTCTCGCGTTCCTTCTTCTCCTCCATTTTTCCTGTCACTTTTGTCATATTCTGCTCTTACTCTGCTCCTACTAACTTTTCTTTCCTTTTTCTCCTCTTCTTCTGTCACTCTGTCACACTCTTCTCTAACACCTGGGACATCTACACTTCTTTTTCTGTTTCTTTGTCACCCTTTCTTCATTTCTTATGCTTTTTTCCTTTTGTGACATTTTGCTTTCTCCTCTCTTTCTCACTTCACTCTTTCAGTATTGGTTCCCTTCTACTCTCAGATTCTAGTATCCTCGCACCTTCTCCATCTCTCTCCTTCACCTACACCTTCATCCTTATTTGACTAAAGTCAAAGCACCAGAGGGAGGGATGGAGAAAAGCTATAGCCAGAGAGGTGGCAAAGAAAGAGAGGAGACAGCACGACACGCTCCTAGTCCTTAATGTGGGCAGGTCTCACTAACCTATAGACGCTACACGCCTCTATAGAACGAGATCATACATAAATATCTGCATGTGTGCAATTAATCATTCAAACATCTCACATGTATCCTTCACAAGCTTATTCAAATTCATGGAAGACCATGAGACAGCCCTGGAGAGATGGAACTAAATATATTTATGCCAAGGTTTGATTTAATTTAGTTTTGTTGTTTACTGCACTTTGTATGAACTTTAATTAATAATATTATAGAATTAACAAAAAAACATTATAAAAATATTATTTGCATACTTAAATCTAAAGAAATATGTTGATAGCATCAGATTAATGGGGGTATTCAAGTTGACCCCTCTGCTTGTCCTCTGTCGGCCTAAAGAGGGCGCTGTGGACTCAGCGTTTAATGAGCAATCACAGGCGCTTTCACCCCGCTCTGCAGGCACTGCAGCTGATAGGGCTTCTGTTGACTTGATCATGTGATTCACACTTTCTCAAAGGCTGAGCCGCTGCTGTACGAGGCTGAGAATAGCACGCTGTTTGTGGTAATAACAGTCTGACATAGGGAAGTGAGACGGTGTGAACGGCAGTACTTATATTTGTCCAAGGAATTCTTCTTTTTTCCTACTTTTTCCAATCTATGAAGTATCTGAAATTGCCCAGGGGATACTGGATAGCACCTTCATGTACCGCAGAAAGGCCAAGTTATAACCAGTGTTCCCGAGTCCCATCAATGATCAGTAACACGTTTTATTATATTTTTCTGGGCATTCGACTATTTCACTAAAGCAGTGCAACACATCACTTGACCATTTTAATACAGAACATGCAGAAAAAGGACGGACAAGCACAACAAAGAACACACGTGCAGTTTCTGGGCTATATTTCTAAAACACTCAATAAAGTATCTAAAATCATTTGCATGAAATAAGCAGCCGTCGCTTATTTGTATGTGCTGTTGCTAAGATGCTGCGTTTAAACACCACAACAAAAAAATGGGAATTTTGTATGAATTTTAACCAATAATTATTCTAAAAAAGAGAATTTTTTTCTTACTTGGGGAAGATTGCCAGCATGCCTCTGTGTCTATACTAAAATAGAGACTTTATTAAACACACTCAGCACAATGCTGTCCTCTCTCCTGTTGACATGTTCCAGATTTAAAATAGTGACGCATCTGTTCATGAAGTCTATTACACACAAAGAGGAGACGGACTAAAAACACCAAACAGTGCAGAAAACTAATAACTTGAATGCAAAGAATCTTTTTTGTGCTAAAAACCAAACTATTGGCCGTCAGGTCATCCCAACACCGTGCTGTTCCTTAACAATAAAAACTATTGCACTGACTGCAGTCATGTGGCTATATGATATGTCACATTTTAAAATTAACCAAATGGACAAAGACCTAATTACTGCGGCGGCTTCAATGACAGTTCCTGAAACAAAAATAACGCAGTTTTATTTCCTCTGTGACACAAACACCCATCAACTCTACAATAACCGCGATTGTAAAGCGGCGCAGTCTCAATCGGACCTCTGTGTCGCCAGCCTCAGTTTTCATCTGTGTCAGGGTTAAAGGTCAAGGTAACAGGAAGCAGCTAAGTGGCCAGCGGAGGTGCCGGGCACAGAACGGCGCAGGCAGAATGACTACATGACACATGGCTCTGAGCTGCCCGTGCCTAATGAAACACATCCAACACTGGGAGATTACTGAGCAGTGGGGGTTGTTGGTGTATCCACATATGTACAGACTGCTATAACTTACCCAGCGAGTGAGCAGCAGTTGTTTTAGAGCTGAAGAATCGCCCCAGTCCCAAGTCTCCTAGCTTAACTACTCCAGTAGCTGTGATGAATACGTTGGCTGGCTTGATGTCTGAAAGTGAAGGAAAAGTGACAGCTTGCAAACGATAATTTCTTCATATTAATTCAGGAAAGTTTTACTTTTAGTCTCTACCAAATAAACATGACTGAACTGGAAGCATAAAGTCCATCATTGAAAATATCATTTGGACATTAACATAGTTTCAAACACCTTGGTAATGTGACCCACGTCGGGCTTTGAAATTTACTACTCCCGTATAACTGTAAGCGGCTTTTGAATAGGCCGTCTCTGCTAAGTGGTCATTAAAGCTCAGAGCTCAGGGTTCATTAGTGTCCCTGAGCCCTAATCAAAGTCAGTCCAAACGGAAGTACATCACCTGTAGCTGTGCGTGTGTGTGGGCGTGTGCGTGTGGGCGTGTGTGTGTGTGTGTGTGTGTGTGTGTGTGTGTAGCCTATGCATGTGAATCCAGGACTCGACTTGACTGGGCCCTATTCAAAGCACGTGTGCCCATAAACACTGTGTTCTCTGGTCTATGTATTGTTTAACACCTACACTTAAGCCCCCGCCTTATGAAACACGCTCATTCACACTAAAGAAAATTCACTTTAAGCACATTGACTTTGAACTAAAAAGCACCTTTACAGAAAAACACTGAACATTTTCCAACATTTTTCAGCATTCTCACTTCAGTTTAGCGAGCTACTAAAAATACTTGAACAGCTCGCGCTGCCAGACGTGGATCCAACTTACTAACAGTTATAGACCATAAACTGTTTTTAAGTGGACGTCTTCACTGAATGTTTCTTTTAGTCTTGGACTAGACTTAGTCCACGTCTGGGAAACCTACTGACAGCCAGTGCACCAAACTACTCATAAGTTCTTTTTCCTTATGTTGTGTAATAATACACTCAGGATTACATCAGATTTTATACGAGCTCTACTGGGTCTCGTAGTTAAATCCAGTCCATTTCTTGTCACTCCCGTGCTGAGAGCAGATCAGTGCACACAAATTTGTAAGTAATCTTAAATATTCAAGGTAGCACAGAATCCCAAAAACTAAAATAAACGACAAATTTAAGGGATTTTCCAAGACTTGTAATGAATGAAAAAGTCCTCTAATTGTTTGTGTTAATAAGAGCGTGTGTTGTGTGCATACCTCTGTGCATGACTCTCCGAGAGTGCATATGTTCAAGCGCACTGCAGAGCTGAACAAAGTACTTCCACACTGTTTTCTCTGGGATAAGCCTTCTCTGCTTCTTAAAGTGCTGTGAAGTAAATACACACACACACACACACACACACACACACACACACACACACACACACACACACACACACACACACACACACACACACACACACACACACACACACACACACACACACACACACACACACACACACACACACACACACACAATCAGGACATCAAAGTAAAAATGACATACAAGTGAAGGAAAGAACGAACAAAACATTTTTATTATAAATGGAAAAAGTCCCGTGTGGCACAGAATACAATTTCAAGTGTGTGTCTTTGTACAGTATCGCTCCCGTTCTCTGCGACTCCGCTCCTAATGCGACCCAGACTCTCGTCTAGCTCTGTCCATTTGCTTAACCGAGCTCCGTCTCATTTTCTCTATGGTCTACAATAGAAAGCACATGCATCCTCAGAGACAGGCAGAAGAAATTTGTGGTACCATCTAAAATGCTCCCATCTGGCACGCAGCACTTTTGTTAGGTGCAGCTTTCTGTGGCACGGTGGCTCCAGTAGTTTAAAAGGTTTATTTATTTATTTCCGGAGAGCCGAGTGTTCTCATTCATCAAACTGGTCCCTGTCAAGAAAAGGCCTCGTGATGACAGAGCTTATTGACCTACGATGGCTGAAAATAAGAACCGATGATAGGAGCTCCTCCTCAGACAGCAGTGCAGACTAACCAAATGCATAAAGTATGGCTGACATCAGAGTTTTATGGGGTGGCTCCATTTGCAGGGTGTAAAAAAAAGCCTGGCTTGTATGCACACGAGAATTAAGTATTTAGAACAAATTATTTAGAAAAATTCAAAGTGGAACACTCCAGTAAGTTACCTGCCTGAAACGCTGATGCACTGCTCACACACCACCAAAGGTTAATAACATATGTAATTGAAACAGGAATGTGCATGTATGATGTATATGATGATTGAGTAATACTAGTGGAAACTGACTGTATCGGCCCGTGGCTCTGGCTGTCGCTGCTCTGCTTCAAATCAGACCAAATTTAATGATGCCGGGAGAACAAATAGTAACAAAAGTGGCTACTTTTAAAATTGTTACTATAAACAATGTTACTGTAAACAATTCTAAACTTCAGGGCCAATAGCAACAGCAATGCTTAAAATGATCATCAATAAACATATTTTGTTTCCTTATTTTCTGTTTGTAAACATTTACTCGAACGTTTTCTGTTCACACAGTTACACCTAGCTTAAGGCTGCGCTCTTTATTTAGTAACAAGCTGCAGTTTTAAGGTCGTTCCCGTCTTCATCACATTTCATCTGAAACATTTAGCAAACATAAAGTGGAAATCATGCTACAACTAAAAATAGGCCCCCGACACTGTGACAACAATGTTGTTTGTCGATATGTTAAAATCAGTCAACATGAACAATTTCAGCGAGCCAAACGTCTGATGTTTGATATCGCTGCATTATGCAATCTGTGCATCCCGACCGTTTCTGCGTTTTTGCCACACAGAAGAATGTGATCATCAGTGAAGAAGAAGCAAGTCACAGGATCGGGCTGTTAATTATTGCAGAATATAAAAAGAGATTTTAAAAAAGAGGAAATGAAAGATGTGAGAGTGTAAACAGTCTAACGATGGGAGCCAGTAAAGGAAACGATGCAGGTGAGGGTGAGAGATGCAGAAAATTAAGGTTAGGAAGAAAGGAAGGATAGAGATGGATGGAAGGAGAGAGGGAGGGATAGACCTTGGCCTACATCCAAACAAAGCCTCAGTGAGGAGCCATTCTTCCTTTGCCCTCCCATTTCCATATCAGAGGACCGTTTGATGTCAATGGGGGAGCACATAGACGCCCACCGACACCACCAGCGCGCTCTTCTCCACGCCTTTAACAGCAAACACTGCACATGCAATATTCTGTAAGTGCATGCAAATCAAGGACCATTTGATTTCATTTGAATTCTGAGATGGTCAGAAAGAGAGAGTAATAGAGAAGCGAGGGAGAGAGAGAGCAGCGTGGAGGACGAGAAATCAAACAGAATAAAAAATGTTAAACTCATGCATGGGGGGTGCGTCTGTTTTACATATGGCACACTGTACTTATGTGTTTACTTCACATTATGGCCACGCAGGGGGGGGGCGACTGAGCCCTGGCACGCACCTCTGGACTGCCACTGTTACACTGCAAAAACATATCATTTAGAGCGGTGCAGAAGACAAATGGTGCAGAGAAGAGGCGTGCACACGTGAGCGTGTGTTGTCAGCAGCCATAAGGATGTGACACAGCTCCCAGCGTCCTCGGCAGCTTAGCTAAGATAGAGGTGACGCTCCGCGGTTGGTTGTCTCACCTCTGCAGACTGCCGTGTTACGTCTCTGTAAAGTGCATCTCTGAACATTTGGTGGCATGCTCGTATATTGTTTGCTTACACAGTGCGCCATATGTATCGAGTGTATGTGTACCGGATATATATCTGTGTGTGTGCTGCTGTGCCTGCCATGTTCACTCTCTTGTACCACTAATCTTCGCCTCTCCTAATTTGCTGTGTTGAACTATGCGGATGTGGAGCTGCTGAGCATGACTGCAAACAGCTTGTCGAGCTGTGCTGATACAACGCTGCAGCATCATTTATGCATGGGAGAAGACCAGGCTTTTTACATGCACACCACTAATTTGCTATACTGGCAGGTTTTTATAATAACGGGAGGTTTGGTCGAGCTCAAAGACGAGGGTGAGCCTGGGATATAATCACTGCTACTTCTGAACAATCCTGTTCAGTTCCTGCGCAGAGAAAGCTAACAGGATCAAAGCAACACAGTATGTGCTTAATGCTATTACCAGTGTTGGGACTAACGCGTTATTAAGTAACGCGTTACAGTAACTACGTTATTATTGTGGTAACGAGCACGGTAACTAGTTATTATGCCAAAACCAGGAACGCGTTAGTCGTTACTGGGATTTAGATAGGCTCGTTACTCGTTACTTCGTGTGGTGGCATCGCGGAGCTTCCACAGATTCAGTAACATTAGCAAGTGGTGGAGGCCAGCAGGTGGATGAGAGAAAGGGGAGGCAGGAGGAGAGACCCGAGGCGGCCGCCGGTCCAAGTGTGAACTGAACTTCAGGTAAGAAGTTATGACCTGCAGTCTCTCTGGGTCAGATATGAACCAAGTTTAGGTGGAGTTTATTTTCATTATTCTGACTTTTTCTGTACTGCGTGCTAGCTAGCATGACGGAGTTTCTATACAGCTGGGTGGTGCTATGATGTTACTGATGTTGAACTTTATTTTGTTCATAAGTTATTAGAGTTGCCAACCGTCCCGTCTGGTATTCAGAGGAAATATTACGCGTTTCTTATTGAGGTGAAAAGGAACAGTTTGTCCCGTAATTCAGCTACAATGGAAAAGGCACAAAGCTGGAGTTATTCTGTGTTTACGCTGCACAGCTGCCTCTTCTTCTCTCATTCTCCCCCTCCCTCTCCCGTTTCTGCTTCAATCATGAAACTGATCAATGATCAGCTGATCGTCTCTCTTGTTTATTTATCGCCCACTTTGCGCCAGAAAGAGGAAACCAGCGGATGTCGCGCTAAACAACAGCAGCACGTTTAAGCTTGATCAGCTGTTGTTAGAATTGATTTAATATTAATTTCTAGTATCAGCTGATGTTTGCTGGAGCCACAGCTGTAAAGCTGCTGGTCATGATGTCGGTTTGGATATGTGGTGAGAGGGAAACATGAAGATGAAACCAGGAGATGTCCTTACTGGATCATCAGAGCTGAACAGGTGATGGAGAAACAGGTTTACCTTTTAGGTGACATGAATGAGTTGAAGTTATGAACTGTTTCTGAGAGACAAATAACCCCAGGATCCTTTTCTAAGTAGCTGACAGTTGGTAACTGTGCAGGGGCGGGTCTAGCAAAGTGTGGCCAGGGGGGCAGGTAGGGCATTAACAGGGAGAGGGGGGCACAAAGAAATACTTTGTTATTCTCATTTAAAATGTCTCGTTTTTAAAAAATAATTATCTGAATCTTACAACAAACGATTGATAGATTGATGCATATATACCATCAGAACAGTGTACATCACTGTCACAACAGTGTTTATTATCATTCAAAGGCTTTATGAGTTTTCCTATAATGGCGTGCTGGTCAGTCAAAATGCCCGGGACGATTTTCTGTCCCAGTCCAGCCCTGTATGCAGCTCATCTGCAGTCTGGTGTTACCTACATCTTCCTATTCAGAAGGCAGAATTTCTGAGTTCTGAGTACAATCGAAGCACCACGACTGCAGTTTTTGTGTTGGATGTAAAAGGCGCACATGACGCTGTGACGTAGGCTAGAATCATGGCGGCAGTCAATGACGGTCCAGGCGTGGGATTTCTCTCGTGGAAATATGCACATTATCTTTTCCTTTCTATTGGTAGGTGGCACAGTGCACCGTGGCAAGTAAGCAAGCTAGAAGACTGGCAAAGTTATGGAAGCAACACATTAACAAGAGAATTCTGAGTAAAACCAAAGTTACTTTCCCTACTAGCTAGTTACTTTGAAAGTAACGAGTAACTTGAAGCAACTGAGTTACTTTTGATGGAAGTAACTAGTAATGTAACTAAGTTACTATTTTAAAGTAACTTACCCAACACTGGCTATTACACATTTGATCTGAATTTCACTCTGCATTTAGCTTATTGGTCAGCGCTTGTGAAGAGTACAGTCGTTCAGGTACTGATGCAAAAATGCATAAAACCTCAAATAAACTGAATTGAACTGCAAATGAAAAAGATAAATAAATAAATCAGACATTTGTTCTCGGACGTGTAAACACTTAACAAAGTGAGTGTTTCCATAGTGTACTGGTTTGTACACCAAAACCCTGGTTTGAGCCCAGATGGAGACAAATACATCCGGTATTTGTCTCCATCCAGGAGGACTGACAGGAGGGGTCACATGGCATAAAAATCGTAGTGGTGTAGTAAACAACAACAACAACAAAAACATTTGTGTATAGAATATTTTTTATCATTACATTTACATTAAAACCAATGATTCATTCCATGTGTGGCAACTACGACACTAGTTTGTGAAGTCCCTGTTTTGAGGCCTCAGTGTTCGATTGTTGGTGCTGCTGTGTTGACTTTTTAGACATGGAACAAAGAGCCTGGTGATTAACTGAGGCTCCAAACGTGGCGAGGAAGATGCATCCACAGACTGTTTTTTTTCCTTGTATGAGGCTATAAAAATGTGTTTCTGCCATATTTCTGTGTTGTAACCAGCAACCTGCTTCAGGAGCCTCCTGTGGTCAGTCGAGGAACAGTTCACCGTGAACTTTTTGCCTTTTTCTGGCTTCACCTCGTTTCTTGTTTTTTTTGACGCTCTTTCTCTCGACTGCAAGTTAAACCACTTCGTACGTTACAGGCTGACAGGTTAGTCAACCACAACACACTGTTCAATGTCCTGCTATGTCAACTTAAAGTCACTGTGAACGCTGCTTGGCGTTAGCTTCCTTCCAGAGTCTGTTGGCTCGAACGTGAGATGCAGAGACAATGAAGGTGACCTTCAGCCAGTGTTTCAGAAAACACAGGTTTCTCCACAATTTTGAACCCTAATTTGAACTTTTTCATGAATTGAAATTCAACTTGAATTGACTTGGAAATTTGATAATGAATTTTTCTTTGGTTTCCTGAACTCAGAACTAAAACCTCTTGACCCTGTACGCAGATTTTAATGTTAATGACATTAAAACTCATTAAAACATAACTAAAACACAACTTCTTCTAAACGTCTGATGCAGTATCCTGTTACAAACCGCACTCACTTGGCCTTTATGACCAATAATCATCGCTTGTTTTTTTAACCATGTCTATTTCACAGCTGTGGCAAACACCAACATGTGGTGCTGAGATAAAAGGAGGCTGTGGGAGGCCCAGTGCTAGCTAGTGTTTAGTTTCAGAAAGGAATGGATGATTCACATTGACTCAATGTCCAGCAAGTCCAAATCCTGTAACGACAGGAGACCACAGACTTCCTGGCTTCATTCCTTCTGTCAAATAAAACGTTTGCTAATCTTGTAATTATAACGCATAGTCAGCACTTATTTGCCTCTTTGCCGGTAATTCCTTCTGACACCAAACGATGCCATGTTTGACCGGCTATTATTGTGACCAGGTATTATTCATCCTGACCAGACTTCACACTGTGCGATCAGTTGTGTATCTCTGAAGTCATTCTCTGCACTGTAGCCTAACCCAGAGTACGAACACAACACTGAGAACATGTCTGCAGTGGATCTGCTCCTGCTGTGTGCATCTGTAGTCCACCTCAACACATCTACAGTCTGAAGGAGGCTGTAAAACTGGGTTAGGGATGTGGGATTGAGTCCGGTCCCTAAAGGGTCCAGACGGTGCTCGGTCCATCCCTCCACCCCTGCCACTTGTCCCCTGCTGGACACGTCTACGGGAAGGCAGCCGCCCTCTCCCGTGACGCACCACCGTCCAGCCTTCTGAGTCCATCCGGGACCCCATGGATTTTTTTGTATCTCTTGATGTCGCCTTTGTTATCTTTATTTAATAATTGTTTTAATGTGCTATTTATTCCAGTTAGATATGTAAATTATGTGTATATGAATTTACAATCACAAACAAGGCGAGAAAAAAAGAAAAAGTAAAAAAAGTAAATGAAATTTGTTTTTAAACAAAAATAGATGAAATTAATAAAATTGTTTAATTTTTAATAAGTGAAAACCAATGAATTAATGTGCCCACTGCTGCGACGTTTCGACCCAAGATAGGTCTTCTTCAGGCTGGGGCACAATGAATAAACTGGGAATGCAGAGAGAGAGAGAGATGTTGCCTCTTCAACGGTCAGCTCCCAAATGAGCTCCTCTCTACTGTGCAGCCTTTTATAGGCTTGGTTTCCAACGTGAGTTTTTTTGAATTTTAGGTTAGGCAATGTATTTTGAAATGTCTGGGATGGTTTTAGACTAAAATGAATGTGTGTTTTTAAACCTTTGTAATAAAATTGCATGAAATGTATTTTATATTTTGTATATTATGTGAATTTTCAAAAAACTGTATTTTTAAGTGATGTATATGAGATTTCAAATTTGCATGTTTATGTTTTAAATCCAATCGTGTTTTTATGAATTTTTGTGAGTTTATAGAGAAATTAGTTTATGATTTGAAAATTGCATTTGTGTTTTTAGCCAAATTGTGTTTTTATGCTTCTTGGAGTTGTGTATTCAATCAACATGTATTTTTAGGGGTTTTAATAAATTTTGATTTTGACAACTGTTTTAGTGTGAATTGTAAAGTGATTAAAAAGAGTACGAACACAACACTGAGAACATGTCTGCAGTGGATCTGCTCCTGCTGTGTGCATCTGTAGTCCACCTCAACACATCTACAGTCTGAAGGAGGCTGTAAAACTGGGTTTTAGTACGACTTTGCTAAGCTACGAAGCCGCAGCGCCTGATGGATTGTCGGAGCATTATGGCTACCGTAGTCAGGAGCCTCGCGGAGTCATCTGGGTCCTAAACTCCGTCTGGTTCAGGTCCCAAAGTCAAACGAACACTGCAGCATCACTGAGAGTTAAAAACTGTCTAAATTCTTTCATCTTTAATAAAATGATCAGCGTTGCTGCTTTACCAGGTGTATTAAGTTTAACATCCAGGCATCCATGAAAACAGAATTTATTAAATTTAACAGTTAGAAGTTAGCAGGAAGTTAGCTCGCTAGCTTCCACCTAAACATGATATAGCATGTTCTGACTGAGAGATTTCTGAAACAATTCAAACGTACAGCTCTGCTATCACTTCCAACATAAATGAAGACAGAAAACTAAACAGCAGTGACGTTTGTAGGGTTACTGAAGTTAGGCTAGCTGCTATATAATGATGTGCTATGGCTAGCGACGCAGCTATGTTAGCATAGCATAAACACAGTGAAGCTGGAGGATGAACGCTAACGCTTGTTTCGCTTAATGTGCTTTATAATCTGGTGCGCCTTATGGGCCAAAAAATACAGTATTTTTTAATTTTATAAGAACACAAATAGTTATTGGAAGATATAACTAAACACTAATCAGTGTATATTTAAAAGTACAATATCCTATTACTGTACCTTTAAGGTGAAACCGCTCCTAATTATAAAAACCGCTGTGAAGAGTCGATGCTGTATTTGTGACTCGGGTCGAGTAAAGTCGTTTAAAACCAAAAAACTACAAACAATCAGCGCTGGCACCATCACTCCCTCCTGAGAAAATAAAACTACAGGATTTTTGCTGCATCTGAAGAACCACACTGCCTGTGTCCTTAACAGCTCCTGGGCTGAATGTTCAATATATTTCGCAAATCAGCTGTTCTTCCTGCTGTCTTAGACGTGCAGCTGCTGTAAAGACTTTCTTACCTTGATCATACGAGAGAGGTCTCCAGCATCTGCTAGCTCCAGTACTATGTTCAGCTCATTGTCCTCAATAAAAGACGCGTGGTATTTTATCACATTGGGATGGTTCAATTGCTGACAGGGGGAAAAGAAAAAGACAGACGTGTCATTCAGGAAGCATAAAAAGCAAAAATAAGACTTGCTGGTGACACTTGTCACATTAAGAACCGACATGGTCACATTCCTCAGGCGTCTTGCAAACTTATTGCACCATTTATATAAAATGAGCCTGACCGTAACAAACACAGGTTTGTGTCATGAACTTTGACCACCAATTAAAACAAGACTGTTTAAACCGTACATGGGATTCATACATGTGGACCTAATGAGAAGCTTTAGTCCCCAAGTGTGACAAAGCTGGCTGACATGTCACAACAGCCTCCTGTCTCTGATGACAACAACTCATGTGTGAGACACACACACACACATACACATACACATACACACACACACACACACGCCTGACAGGCTGACACGGCTGGCAGTCAGAAAAACAAGCATCCCAGCCTCTGCTGCAGCTGAGATTCCTTCCTGTTGGTTGGTCAATAAGGCAGGAACAGCATTCCTTGTAGTAAACAAAAAGTTTCAATCCATCCAGAGCAAGAAGAGGGAAAGGGGGGAGGGGGGAGGAGCAGTGAAGAGGAACGAGCAAATGACACAGTGACACAGACAAGCAAGGCGGATGATGGAGACAGGGCAAGGTGAAGAGCTAGGGAACGAGAACAAAGGTGAGGAAGGAAGAAAGAACAGGAGAGCGGTACGGTGAGCCGAGTTGGAGCAGAGGGGGAGGGAAAGGGAAGCGGCGGTGCTGTGCGAAGAGTCGCGGCGGTGATGCGAGCAGACGGAGTGGTGTGACACGCGTCCTCCGCTCTGCTTTCTGTGCTGTGATTAAAGAAATGTTCATGCTCTGGATGATGCTGAGAGGAGCACAGTACAGTACAGTACGCTATACTCTCCACTCCATCTCTGCATCCTTCCACATTCCCCTCTCTCATTTGTTCTCCCGTTCCCTTCCTCATGTCTCCATCTTTCCTTCTCCCTCCCTCGTCCTCTCTCGCCAGATGTATTTTTGGCTCGGAGTGGCAGTTCTGCACGGCTCCACGCTGTAGCACAGCCGAGGAGCGATGACAAGTTCTCCCTCCCCTCCTCGCCCCGCTCATCTCCCACAACTTCAACCCCAGGCGAAGGATACAGATATGTTCGCATGCAGATGTTTATGTAAATGATGGATGGGACCTTACTGCAATACAACAGCCATTCGTTGGGAAATATCGCATAGAGTCTCGCATGATTATGTAATTACACATGCTGGCTGAGACCCACCGGTGTGTGTAATTACTTAATCATGCACGACTCGATGTGAGATATTTGTTGAGCTGGTGATGTGCTCCAAAGAAGAACGAGACACTGACTAATGTAACGTGATGGCACAAAATTAAGCATGCTAGCAAATTAAGTAACAGCGTAATTATAAATGAAATTAGATGCCAACAGGAAAGCAGCTGGTAGGAATGGAAACGGTTCGTTTAGATGTGAATCGGCGTTTACTCGGCCTCTCCGGCAGAAAGGAATCGTTTGCGTTCCACTAACGTGTTTTCCACTTCACCGAATGTAAAAATCATCCACTTTAACTTGTTAGAAGAAGGATGGATTAAACGCACATAATGAAACACATTTAAAGTACATATTAATGTTTAAAGAATATATTATTGCTCGTACAGAGAACAAGATAAAACTGATTTTAAAGCTGTAGCTCGTTTTATTAACAAAACAAGGACCCGGGCATATTGTTCAAATATGGCACCGTATAGCACAAGAGCTTCCGCTGCCTTTGCCTTATTGGATCACGACACGGTAGAGAATTAAACGTGAGGTTTGATAACATGTTCTCCACTGAACTGTCCACCAACAGTACAATCTGATAGATATCAAACAAAACACAGGAAAAAACCTGACGTCATAACAGCCTTTCACTGCTCATTAGGGAAGATAATTAATCAGAATACGACCCAAGACAGTAACCGTAAGTAAGAGGAATACGCCGTTCTTAGATTTCAAGAATGGTGAAATCATCAGAGCGGCAGAGCGCTGGCTCTTCCTACAACCAACATTCCCATCAGGAAAAATTTAGACAAAAGGACAGAAGGAGAAGTGAGATTCTCGAGTTGAAGTCATCATGCCACAGCAAGAAATAACAGATGAATGAGCAGACACAAACACAGACAGACAAACAAACAAACAGACATACTGTTGAAAGGTCTCAACAGAGTGTGTGTGTGTGTGTGTGTGTGTGTGTGTGTGTGTGTGTGTGTGTGTGTGTGTGTGTGTGTGTGTGTGTGTGATCATGGGCGACTGTGCGTCACTCCAGTCGAACCATGCCAGTGTGCCTCTCATTATTCTGATTTGGCTCTGTCTCCTGTTGGCCTGTCTAGTGGAGGATAAGGGAGAAGGACTCTCTCTCTCACTCAGTCCTTTATTATCAGGCTGGCTGGGCAGCCGGGGCCAGGCACAGCTCCATGTTTACCAAGAATCAGCTCGTAGGATAAAAAGAAGGAAAGAAAATGGATGAAGGAAACAAGGCAGTGAAGGAGAAAATGGAAAATCAAAAAAAGCAAAAGCAGCCGAGACAGGAGAAATAAATTCTATAGATTCAAAGACGATTAAAGGGAAGAAATGCAGAAATGTAGGTGTTGCATACAGGAAATGAGAGACACGGTCACTGGGGTCAGTGTAACATTTGACTCTGTCCTAACCCCCTTTAGGAGGTCAGAACTACAAACAGGAAAACCCTGCTGTCTTCTGCCATCGACTCAACAGTCTGCTACTCAGATTACAGCCTGGTCTCGCCTGCATCAGAGTATCGTTGTCTTTGATTGGCCCAAAAAGCCCCGGGAGCTCCAATGAAGTCTGAGTGGCACAAACTAATTGGTTGTGTTTTGTGTTTCTGTCTAATGTGTACGTCTGAGCGTACATATGAGCCCAAACTGCCTGCAGTGCACACGCGTCCGTGAAGGAAAGCTACAGATAGGGCTGCCAGAACTGCACACACACACACACACACACACACACACACACACACACACACACACACACACACGCACGCACGCACGCACGCACACACACACACACACACACTCTCACACACGCACACACGCACACACACACAGTCAGATAACACAGGCAGGGCTCTGACACACATCTAGGATCTCTCAGACAGGAAAGACATCGGAGCTGTCGTTAGTTTGTTCATTAGTGCTTAAGAGCAGCCTGGCTGACACATGTTAAAGGTGGTTTAATAAGCACAAAAACTTCATTGCACAAAGAAAAAACAGTAAAGCTAAATTAAGCAAAGTGAGGAGACACATGAGAGACGCTGCTACATCTCCATGCTGATGCACTGTTGGCTGGTTTTAAACATTACAAAAAGATTGTTAAAAAACAACAACACAAAAAAACACAATAGTTTTGGCATTAAAAAGGAGCCGATGTGTGCCTGGGGGGATTTAACACTGCTGTACCTCTGCACACACACACACTCAAGGAGAAAGCAATACACACACACTTATTCACATTCTCACTCGTGTGCACAAATGCTCCAACACCCCACTGTATTTGTAACAATCCGAGGAAACGCACGCACACACAGCACGCAGATCCACGCCGTCTGGTGCAGATCAATTGTTTTCATGTGGTAGAAGGTCTCAGCTGAGGCACCTTAAGAGAACAGAGCGCAGCGCATGGCGCCGTCTCCCTCTTCTCTGGTTCTTTACCTTAAGGAGATCTATCTCTTTGATGCAATCTTGCCGAGCTTTGGCATCCATCAAGTCGAATATCTATCAAGAGATCAAAAGGGGAGAGAGAGAGAGGGTGAGAGAGGACAGAGAGGAGGTGTTATGACATATTCAAAAAATGTAAGATGGAGAGATGTAGAAAACTAAGGGTGGAAAAAAAACACTAAACAGAGAACATGGTTACTGTTATCTAGAGGGTGGCGCTGGAGTGTCTACAGGTGTTTCATATCTGAGTAACAAGCCCGTATATCTGAGGTGTGTGTGTGTGTACATAACGTGTCCTCTTATCAATGTGTGCGAGTGTAGAAGGCAGTGAATACCACAGATACTGCCAGTGCAGATACACACAAGTGCAGAGTCACACTGTGAGTCAAACTGCACTTCACAGGCAAATACCTCACAAATGTGACTTTGTTGAATATGCTGACCGCTCTGGCGGCACTAACACATTCACAATTACATTCTCTTAAATTTCTCTACATAGTGACAAGTCGAACTCAGCGAGTGTGACCCAGCTGTGTTTGTCCAGAAACAGCAGCAGTATTTATATGTGAGCTTCTACTACTGTAAATGCTCCGTGTATGGCTCAGGTGAACTTCAAGGACCGAAACACCCGCTGGTGTGAATATATTAGCATTGACCTCGTGACAGATTTAACTCGGGCTAAATGTGTCGCTGCTTTTACGCTCCTCACCTGAATTTTCTTCAGGGCCATAGACGTGTTGTCCAGCAGATACCTCGCTCGGTACACCTCGCTGAACTGGCCGCGTCCAATCTTCTTCTCAATCTGGAAGTTAGCCAGTGAATTATGGCCCATATCTGGCTGCAACGGTTTCTGGAGGAAACAGGAAAAATACAACTAGTAACTATTCACGCATGATATCAGTCCATGAACACGTGCACACACACTCTCTCTTTCTCTGTGTAAGAGAAAAACAAATAAAAAAACTAAGTATTTGCAGGATTTTTGCTGTTGCCACTAGTTTGTCACTGAGGTGAAACCATCTGTGCATTACTGAAAGATAAAAAAGACGAGGGCTGGAGGATGTGGGTTAGACGCTGCCAAAGATGCTCATAAAGGTCTTCAAGGATGATTGTAGCTGCTAAACTGGTGGACCTAAATCTTCACCACCACGTCTGTATACATACAAGCAGAAAGGGGAGTGAGTGGGTCAGCGCTCAGAGCACAGAAACTTAGCTGGCTTCAAACACACCATTTATTTTCAGGATAAAACACAGTCAGAACCCCAAATAGAAGCTAAAATCCCCGTATACAATAAAAATAGTGTTTGCAACCCGCTAAAAACCCTGCCGGCAGGAATGATTATATTTCCACTGTGTGACACGATCATTCAACTTTTTGAAGGTAGCAAAACGGTATCATGTCATGTAGGGCTGCCACAAACGATTATTTTGATAGTCGACTAGTCACCGATTATTTTTGCGATTAGTCGACTAATCAGATCATCATCCATTGGACGTAAAACGTACAGCTTATTGCACCAGCAGCATCTGGTCTTATATAACTATCATTAGCTTACAGCTTTAAGTGTTTCAGGTCTGTGCTAACTAAAAATAAAGACAAGATGATAGTTTATTAAATTTTAATGAAGTTTGCAGATTGTTTCGGTGAAGTTTAATAAACTCCTTGCTATCTAAACTATAACAGGACACCGGAGTAAATTCTCCAGCATCTCACACTTCTGATAATCAGCTGTCTGCTTGACATTTATTCAGCTGTGTAAAAACTATAACTTTAATCTCAGCCAAACCGATTTACTCAGGAACAAATAAAATACTAAAAAAAGCCAAACAATAACATTTTTAAGTTATCTAAGTGACTTATATATCATGTTTAACCTGAGTAGCGAAAGACGGCGGTGGGTTTGAAAACGATTTGCGGGGAGTCCGGTGTTCTCACGGCTCTAGTGAGCCTAGCCCCCGGCTAACTATCGAGCTAGTGGGTAACAGACGTCTCCGAAAACGTCGGAGCGCTTTTGAAAATATGCGGTGTCTTGATAAACTGAGCAGATATTTGAGGTTTACACAGCTACATTCTCGCCTGAAAATATGTTAAACGTTTATTTTGTGACCCAGAAAGAATAATAAGAGTAACATTAGAACTAACTAGCTGCCGCCATTGTTGGAAGCTGCGCTATGAATTCTGGGACACAGCTTCTTCTTCTTCGGGGTTTAACGGCAGCTGGCATCCTTGTACATGCAGCGCTGCCATCTTCTGTTTCAGTCCGTTATTACACTCTTAAATCCTGCTACTTATTCCTGCGTCTTTCAGGATCTTACAAAGCTTCAAACGACGCATCGACTATTAAATCAGTCGTCGACGATTTTGATAGTCGACGTAATCGTGGCAGCCCTAATGTCGTGTATGCCAAATGTAATGCTTTATTACTACAGTAACATGATATTGTATTAGACCGTGCACTTACACCTTGCAACATCCAGGGAGGCTAACACGCTGTTCTGTAGCAAAAACAGAGCAGAGCAAAGGTGAGTTGACTATTTTCCAATGAGGACGGGAAAATAGTCACGTAAATATAGGCTTCATATTATTTAATCCAAGTGTTTTTTCTGTTTGTGTGTTTGATCAAACAGCACCCGTGAAATCCTCTCCCTTCATCTGTCGAGTCCCATCACTGACAGTCTGGCACTGGGCCACAGAACAAAGTACTCCACACCTCTCCTCACTGCGTGAGTGATTGTACCTACTGAGTCACTCACCTCCGCAATTAAAAACACTCAAAAATAAACCAGAATGAGCCCCTTGGATATAATGTGTGAATAATACACATAGCGTGCTGTGTGACCTTTCCAGCCTTTTGGTAAACTTGTAAAAGGCGTCAGCAGGAACAAACACAAGGTGACAGATATCAGAATGCTGCATGTCACCAGCGCTGCTGTGGGAGCAGCTCAGGGGGCGAGTGACCTAGGACCGAGGGGAGGGAAATAAAAAGGTGGAGAGGGTCAAAAATGAATCTGCTGGGTGCTAAAACACACAGGAAGGGTGTGTCATTACAGCTGTTCGCTCTACACAAAGTTACAGTGGGCACCCACTGAAAAACATACACGATGCAGCTGACCTGAGAGAGGCACGAGGTATCGTTAAAGTAAAAAACATTTAAAGCCAACGAATATATCAGAAAGAAATGACCTGAAATAATTTATTCAAAGGCCAAAAATCATTTCTGCAAAAAAACAAGTAAAATAAGAATAAAAAGACATGAAATTCAGACAATGATGAGAAGCACAATATCAAACTGGATTGTTAACACTAGAATGGATGATTTTTTTTTTTTTTTTTTGGGGGGGGGGGGGGCACCGATTCATGCGTTTCAATGTTTTTCCGCAGCTGACAGCCAAAGGAAGAGGCGCGAGCCAATCAAATGCCCTGCCCAATTAACACCGCTGAGGTGTGTGCATTTTTCAGCATGACACCGCCGTCATCCCGAGCTGTCAGGACTCACAGATGATGCACTCTTCCACAATCCACAACAAACCCTTCAACACAACCGTACGTCTAAAGGGGGGACTACGAGGATTCACTACGACAACACGGAAAACACTGACATCTGACTGAAAGATCTATATCCATACATTTTATGGAGAGTTAGTTAAATTAAACCTATACATACTCATTATTATCTCCAAGGTGTGTTGCGCTGAATATGCAACCATATTGGGAGATGATTTTGCATAATGTGACAGAAGCACTGATGCAAAGTTGCAGTGGGATGGACAGAGAGGGAGAGAGAGCAAAGGATGGAGCTGGGAGGACAAGAGGGCATTGCTTTCATTCGCTGCGTGGTAGCTTGACAAATGTTAGCATGAGCCTCTAAAGCGCTGTGACAACCGCCTGCTGAGAGCACAGTCTTGCTAATGTGTCCTGGCATGCCAGCCTCGTAATCACACATTTACATATGCAATGACCTACATTTGCATGTCAGATCGCACACTGTCCAGCGTGATTAACAGTGGGCACCTCCCCGTGTGGAGTCGCCCTGGGTGGCAGCAGAGGCCATGCGAGGGCGGAAGAGAGGGCTGGAGGGAGGGCGGCTTTTCTGGCAGCCAAGGGGCCGGGCTGCCAGGCAGGATTATGTCAGCCAGTGCCCCCAACATTAGACACTTCATTAGAGCTAATCTGTTTAGCAGTGGGCAGTGTATGTAAACTTCACAGGCCATTTGCGGCACCTCTTCGCCCCCTGGCCTGGCCTTCAAAGGGCAGCCGGGCCACAGCTGACTGACAGGCCGTCTCATCTGCCGCACATGGGTGTCACACAATCAGGAGCTCCCAGCTGAAAGACAAGGCCACACACACCTACAAAGGAAGTCACAGAGGAACGTCCCTGAGTGACGCAGAGGTCACGGTCTGGCCAAAAACGGGAGAGGAGGATTTTGGACGGATCTAAATATGACTGTTCATGTGACGGACAAATATCATGACCTCAAACACAAACGTGGTTGTTAATCAGGGCTCGCATTTATATTTATGCGTTTGTGTGCAACATCTGCCAGAGAATGCCGAGACCGGTCGACTGAACCGCGCCCCGACCGCGCCCGAGCACTGTCCATTTTTGTTTTTCTAATGCAAATGGTGCAACTGCTAAGTTAATATAAGTACCACATTTAAAAAAAAACTGTCCCCATTATTCTTTTTACACATATTAGTTCACGTTGAAAGGAAATCATTTTAAAAAGCAATGACGATCAGGTTACGTGTTTATGAAATTTCACCCGTTTACCTGAAACGTCGAGGCGGGTTTACACTGGAAGTGGGAAATGAATTTATCTCCATCCCTCTCTTACTGTTAACACTCAATCTAAAAAACTGACCAATATTATGTCAATGAAACATTGGTATGTGACCGGAGCTGCAATAATACTGTAAAGTTGTACAAATAAAAACCTCACTACACAACGTGGCAGCAACGGCTCAGGCCCAGGCATGTCTGAGAGCAAAAGCCTCCGGTGACAATTTAGTGCTTAGAAAGAAAGCTCCTTCAACTGCCTCCTGAAAAGCAGAGCACTTTGCAAAATATGCAAGAAAATTGTTCTTGCTCAACATGGAAACGACAAACTTGTTTAGCCGCTTTGGGCTAACACACCATCGAGTAAACTAAAATGATAAAGTGTTGAAAAGTTACATTTCTATGTCAAATTTCCAGGTAAAACTACTTTTCTGTTTACACTTGACTTATTGTGTGCCGCTGGATATAATGCTGTCTTAGGACTACTGTACTGTAATTTCCATGCAGGCACTCTTTGAATTAGGAAGTGTGTCATGGATTTACATGCACTTATAAATGCTGCTTGCAAGCTGCAAGCATTAATAAAATTTTCAGCATTTTCCTTCCATGTGGTCAAAAATACGATTATTACAATTTAATGTTGAACCCATATGACCCACCTCTGACAGTCGACCTGAAAATGCGTTGATGGTAATGCAACCACTTTATCCTGCTGTTGTTTTTACACACATGGTACATCCTGAATTTAAATGTTTGTATCGCAATCACAATCCAAATTGTGCTTTTCCAGCATGGACCCACATGAAGAGCAAAAAAAGAAATAAAACACTGAAATATCATTATCCCAAAATGTTTTTGCATGTGGAGGCCGTGTCGTCTTACCCATACCCAGAACTATATCAATAATAGTTCACGTATCAATAATCCAACACATACTGTTACCATCTCATTCAAAATATATACTTACAGGTTTCTCTCCTATATATGTTTTGTATCATGAAGTGTAGCAGTCACACTGACAGCCTGGCTATCTGTTGAAGTTGTGATTCAGTAGCTTCTGCTCTTATTTATAAAACTTCTGATGAAATAAATTAAAAATGGCTGTGATGCAACTGCCTCTTTCCATCTGCAGTCACCGCTCTCGATCAATGTCTGACCCACACACTCCGTGAAAGGTTGCAGGTAGGGCTGCTCAATTAATCGAATTTTAATCACGATTACGATCTGGGCTTTCAACGATCATTAAAAATGACTGAGCCGATTATTAGCCCCTCCCTCATTTATCCGCGACACCTTAAAGGCCGGTCCGTGAAAATATTGTCGGGCATAAACCGTCCGTGGCGCAAAAAAGGTTGGAGACCGCTGATTAAGAGGACCCGAGGGAAGCTCGGAAAGCTAAGCAGAAGTTATTTGGAGAGGAGAGTGACTGCCGTTGGTTGAAAAGAGAGATTAAAAAAAAAAAAAAAACTTCAGTGGTGTTGCACACTATTTTATATTATTTTTTAAAGTCATTGAAGCCGGTCAGAGCAGCACGCTCCGTTTTGTGTAACTATTTTTAAATCCCTGTAGAACCTGAACCGTGTAAGCTAGCGCAATAATTTTTTTTGCATATGAAACCGGAGGAGTTGTACTTACATCTGATGCCATCAGCTTGTCCTCGGTCACGGTTTCCTTCCACATAAAGCTTTGCAAAAACTGCATAAAAAGCTCTTGCAGGAACAAAAACGTAATATTCCAGAAACAGGCTTTGCCGATCCGATCAGCTGTTCGTAACACTTCCCACAGTGAATCAGACGTCAGCACGAACTATCACATGTCGGCCATTTCCTCCCCGAAACCGGAAGTGACGTCATTTTCGCGGAAATGTAGTTTTTTACTTGTAGGCCTTAAAAGCCTATACTGGTCATGTTTGACTTTTCTGAATAGTTTCTGGGATGCTTAGAACTCGAATTGCACTGCTGGAAATTGTTTATTTTGATGCTGTTTTCTTTGCAAATTTGCATCATAGGATTGTTTTTTGTTTTTCCTGCAGTATATAAAAATTGGTGTATCTCCAAAATAAAACTATGAAGACACTCAAAATAAATTTCCTGTTGTTGTAAACTATTTTTTGCAACTTTTTTGTATTTAAAGTTTTGAGGGATAAACCTCTTAAATTTCTCCAAGTAGAAATATATGTAAAAAAACAAAACCGATTTTCAATTTTTTTGTAGTTTATTGCAACTTTTTTGCAATTTATGTAGTTACTATGGACATAATGCATACATATTATTAAAATATGGGCTATAACAGTTGTATAGCAACTTGAAATGCTCCCACAAATGGCACTACAACATGTAAAAAAAGAATATAAGCTCTGGCGGACTTGGTTCTATAGTAGGTCTTAAAGGGTTAAATAAATATCGTCAAATAATCGAGATCTCAATTTCAGTGAAAATAATCGTGATTATCATTTTTGCCATAATCGAGCAGCCCTAGTTGCAGGTCACGAGTCTGCAGTGAAAGTAAAGGTGGGAATCCTTTTTTCGACAGTTATGTTGAAGAGGAGACCGAATAGCTGGGAGTCGTGGAAGACGATGCATTTGGCTCTACGGCTTGTGGTCGCCTCCTCAACCACTGAGGTAAAGCAGCACCCATTACTGCAATTTTAAACACTTTGCAATATGTTTAATATTAACAAATAGATACAATGTTATCTTTTTGTCCCCAACATCTTTTAAATTAATAAAACTTCTAAGTCTGTTACCATTTTATTTTTATTGGTGCAAAATGGGCTCATATGAGTCACACAGTTTGTTTTGGGTAGTCTGTGTCGGGGTTGTGGTGACGGACGACGATGTCAGGGATGGCAACAGCTGGGCGATCACGGCAATTTTGATCCCATTTCCCCAGTGATGCACTGAAAAAATGTGTCATTATGCCGAGATTCATTATTAATTAAATGTGCAAAGCCATAGCTTGATGTTGTACCTCCACATGCAACAAACACCTGTAACAGCGACACACGTGGACACACACGGGCGCGCACAGAGGCTCGCGGCTGGACTACATTTGTGCGTCACGCGGCTACACCGATCGCTCACAGTCATCATCAGATGAGAGGAAACAGAAAGAGGATATTTCTCACTTTAGGGTGGATGTTAAAAATAAAAACAGAGCATAATGTCACCACATTTGGGAAAAGGCTCTTTTATCACGTCTCCCACCCGGTGCTTCAGTCGATGACGAGCGAAGGGGAAGGTGTGCACAGGAGAGACGGGTGAGGTGCTTTACAAAGAAGAAAATTAACTCGTCAAAATAGAACAACTTCAGATCCAAGTACAAACTTAAAGGACTGGTAAATGTTTTTACATTTTTACTTAGTGCTACTGCACATCATCATCATCATCATCATCTGGGTCCACAGTGACTACAATGTAACCACAGACAGCAGTGTAATCATAAATAGGCTATTTTTGCAATTAGTTCATAATATTACTACAGCAGGTATCAATAAAAAAGCAGCCTGACTTTGAATGTCGCGCTATTGTTGTTATTTAAATAACTGAAACTAAGTTTTGAGCTCTTCTAAATTTTGGCCCAAAGATTTTTAACTGTAAATGTTTCCAAATATTGACTTTTAGTGTCCCCAATTACTGATAATCAGCAACATCAGTGTTGTTGTCTAAAAAATAAAATAAAATAAAACATACTGGTCAACTCTCACAGCACGCTCACATCATTCACATTATTCCAGCTTGAGGACAAGCTGCAGGACATGAAGATAAAGTGGCAGCTGTGCAAGGCATTATGGGTAACGCCGGTGAGGGACAGAATGTCTCGGGTATAAAGGTGACACACAGCCACCACGAGCTAGCAGGGGGACTGCAAAGGAGAGAGGAAAGTAGAGCGAGAGACAGACGGGGAGCAGACAGACAGCTCATTGGAGGAGGTGTGATATGGGCTGCCCGATAATGACACCGTTGCCAAACACAACTGACAAGACACATGGAGAGTGGAAGAGGGAACGGGAAGACGGGATAAAGATAGGGTGGGGGGCAGTGGGGGACAAGCAGCAGAGAAGAGAGGGCCGACGTGACAGCCCAGCAGTGCCGACGGCTGCCACAGAAAGGCCAGCGGCAGCAGAGAGGTGATGTCTCACATGGAGAGAGACTGAGAGGCACGCAGACGCCGGGAAAGAGAAACTCGGGGCACAGACGTACGAGGAAGGCTAAAGTTGAAAGCTCGTCACTCTGCTCTGGCATGCTATCCTGCAGTGAACAGCTTTTTAGACAGCAGAGGTTTTCAAAAATAGACTCCAGAGTTAATAATCAGTGGGTGCACGTCTCTTTGTTGTGGATGTGGAGACTTAACAGTAACACCAGAAAAATCAAAGGCAAAAAAGGAAGAAAGAGAAAATGACCTGCGACGCGGACACCAGTGAAAAAGTAGAAGAAGACCAGTTCACAATTATAAAACCAAAACTCTTCATCTTGTTAACATAATATAAAAATGAAAAGTGCATATATTAAAATAACTAAGTTATCAGCTAAGCCCTCCAGATGTTTAATCCAAGACTCCATGAATACACTTTCTTTCTCACCACTGTCCAGATGTTGGCTGTGATGCAGAGCTTTGTCATCAGTAATGTCAGTTTAATCTCAAAACAGGATAAACAGGAAGAAATACGGTCTCGAGAGATCTCGACCAAAATACTATCAGACTGTGCTGAGGACAACGTCATTTTCACACGAAAACAGTGTTTACAAAATATGTGGAATTAGCTCGGCTGTAGTCCAAAACAGACAGAGACGGATATACGATAAGACAGCCAGGAACACAAGAAGAGACAGACACGGCAACTAGCAGCCCTGCGGTGAGGGGGGGGGAGCGACTCCCACTCTCACCAGTCACCAGCCCCCTTGAGAAAGCACCATGCAATATTCATCCTCAGCCAGTCAGCCAGCGAGCCAGGCAGGCAGTCAAACCGGCAGGATTCACCCCAAAGGTGCTTCTTCTTCTCCTTCCACACCACCTTGTCTCAGCGCTTACAGACAGATCTGTGTCTGTCAAACTCTGCAGTGACGATCAAACTCCGGGGGGATGGTGGTGGAGGGTGGGGGGGTCCCCACTAACCCTCCCACTCACTCAAGAGCAAATGCACCATTAAAAATGCACATCTTACCAGCTCATCTCGTTTAACTAATGCATATGCATCATACCTCCGGGACCAAGAGAAATTATATTGCAAGTGATACAGAATATCCTTCATCACATATACAATTCAGATTTCTCCAGGAAGAGGCTGGTAGGGTTTTTTTTCTCCCTTTGCTGCCGAGTAGACTGAACCTTAGGAAAACTGTGAAACGGATACAGGACTTGTTGAAAGACACCCATCTGGATGCTGGTTAGACAGTCATCTGCATAATCTGACTCCATCTTCCGCTGAATGTGGAATCGGTTCAAACATGTTCTGTGAGACTGAAAAAATGATGCAATATGGAAAGTTCACCGTGCTCCCGAGTACCTAAGCGAAAGAGGTGAGCCTAGAATTAACACTGATGTAAACTGCTGGAAATAGATGGAACAACACAGAGCGAGAGAGAAAGAGATCATTAAGACTGAACAACAACACGTAACGAACTGCTGGGAGATCAGCTGGAGATCTACTGTATGTGTGCGTGGGGGGACAGTTGCCTAAGTCAAATTAATTATTAGCGCTTTTATCTGACTTTCTTCTGTGTGCAACCCAATTATCCTTAATTTTGCAATTACAAATCTCAGAATAATCAAGCCCCTTGGCAGTTCCAGTGTTAATGTTGCCGTGCCCTTGCATACGCATTGAAAAAATAAACAGATAAAATAATGAAACAAAAACAACAACGAGTACGGAGCCTATTTTTAGTGCTTCTTTCTCAAAAAGATTCCACGTTTACTCAGGGGCATATGGATGATCTTCTTTGTTTAAAGTCTATTCAATACTTATGGAGGCAAAAACATCCTTCTGTAAAGAAATCAATGCGCCTGAAGTTGGAAGACGATATTAAAATCCAACAGCGGCCTGATCTGCACAGAGCAAACTTGAGTTGTATCGAACCGAAAGAGGCTTGCGAGGAGGCCGGGCTCCGCCAGCCTCCAGATCTCTGATCAATAGTAACAACTCAACATTCATCCACTGTCTGTCTTACACAGGCTACAGAGGTCTGAATGAAGATCAGGCTGAAAGATACATCTTGATTGATGCAGAGAGAAGAGATGAGCAGGAAATATTTACAGTTTAAAACAGGAATTAGGAGGAATACAACAGATGAAGGAATTTCCCATCATTCTTCAATCTATAATCAAACTAAATGGCATTGAACACATCTGTTAAATAAAGGCTAAGACAGGTGCTGACCACAGGATGCCGAGGCTGAGTAATTCCATTTTTATCTTAGTCTGCATCCTACTTCAGATCCCAAGTCCTTCTGACTGGTGTTGCAGTGTGCATCTGTGTGGGGTTACCTGGGGTTGAAACACTGGCACAGCTGCTTGCTGTCCTTGTGGCTGCGTGTCCATATCCATGGTGTTAGGAGCTTGATCCCGTACACCTCTGCGAATCACACAAACAAAACAGGACTCACGGTTAGACGATGCAACGCTGATCATCAGGTGAAACAAAAGTCGATCATTTCCCTTCAACAGTATGATTAAATTGTATTCAAATGTGGAGCAATGTTCGTTCTGCAGCATCAAACTAAGGAGTGACGGTTGCCCCGGTGTTGAGTTTCAGCAGCTGAAACCTAGGTCACGTCTTTGGATATGATACTCTTTGTCTGGGTCCCTCTCGAGTTGCGCCGTGGCCGAGCTTCGGCAGAGATAAAGCTGCTTGGCATTCTCCCAAGGAACCTTTCCTGGGAATTGCAGGTTACACCAGTTACTGGTTTAAGCAATTCCACTTTATTTTTTCTTTTCCGAGAAAATATAAGTCACCTCAGGGTGAGGAGGTGCAGTATGTATATATGCCATGTTTTTCTTTAATTGCACGTCCTGGCATGTGGCTTAGAAGGAAGCTACTTGCCTGAGCAGCACAACAAGTTGCTTGCCTCATCGTCACAGACAATGCAATAATAGAAAAAAATCACCTGAATGAATAATTTACAGCTTTAAAAATTACGATGCACAATTATATTCACACTTGAAATTAGCTTATGATTCCAGTCTACACTCACCGTTTCTAAATTAACACAGAATTACTTGTGATTTACACGAGATACCCGCCTGTTTAACACAAACCGTGTGCCATCCACGAGGCAACACATGAGGTGAGATATTTGTATGTTTTCAGCATCACAAAAACGTAGCCAAGGACAAGCGTGCACACACACGTGCACACACACGTGTACACACACGTGCACACATGCAGACTGCTTGGTGATAGGAAGCAAATGACTAATGATTAGGAACAGAGGATAAAAGAAATACCAGGAATTACAACTCAACCATGGTTTTGTCTTCTTAGGGACTTATTCACAGGAATAGCACTCAAGCGGACACACACACACACACACACACACACACACACACACACACACACACACACACGTAAAAAGAAAAGTTCCACACAGGAGGGAAAGAAAGCACACTTCACAGTGGGCCATTTGCATGTTTTTCCTCCAAAGCCGGTTTGCAGATCTGTTGGTGTGTCACTCGTGTATTGGTCACAGTCTCTTGTCTCTGTTGCATTGAGCCTCCCTGGGCCAATTAAAATGTGCCGGTGTAATGTAGATGAGAATAACACTGAAAAGCAGTCTCTGTGTGTATATCAATCAATCATCTGATCAATCGAGCAATTATATAGCTATCTAACCATATAACTGATTAATAGGTTGACACACAGATTCTTTGGGCAGTTTAATATTTTTATGATGTGTGTCTATGCACTTTGAGCAAACACATCATTTGCAATTATTGCTGTGCTAAAATCACAGATTAGCTTTTTCTTGATGTTCGTGTAAGTTTGGAAGATCGCAAAATTATTTACTCAACCCCGTTTCCAATGGATTTACATCGGCTATGCTGGCAATACGACTCTCTTCACTTATGTAATGGATCATTTATTAATAAGGTTGACATTTTTAAATGCAGAACAGCGTTAAACGCTAAATGATCCTGACTCATTAATAAACCTGCTGGAGAAAAAGTATTTTTGAAAACAACCAGCTGTGGTGGTTTTTATAAACACCTGGAAAGGTTGTTTGACTGTTTGACCATCAACATTTCAAGCCACAAACGTGCAGTTAAATAAGTTAAACAGACAGACGCACTCAAGGTCGTTTGAAAAGTCAAAAGGAGGTGAAAATCACCCTGGAGGTCCTAACAGAGCGTTAACAAAGCAGAGAAAAGGCTACATTTACTCAGATACCCATGAACATCTGGACAGAGCCTCAGGCCGCACCGGTACATCAGCCCTACATCATATGTTGTTCTTTTTGATTGGTATCAGAATATTGACCCAGAACAAATACCAATATCAATATCCAACGGTTGTGCCATAGTAATTTTGCACAAGCAAAATGTTCGTAGTGTGAAGAGTTCCTGAAAGGCTGTTGATCTGTGCATCTATCACCCACACTTTAAAATCAGTATCAGTACATCATCACTCAAGAGCTTTTATCTATTACAGGATATTTTAATACCAGGTGAAGTCGGCCTCTTAGTTTGAACAAGCTGCGTGTCGTGACATTTGGATTTCGCGGTCACAGTGGACTTTCGAGTCACCCGCCCAGCTGGCCTTCGCGGCTGTTGCCGTGATTCTTTGCACTTCAGCCCCGCGCTGTGTTAGATTGAGGCTGGCACCCTTCCTTCGCTCCCTAACCATCTTGTGTTTCTAACCGGCTGAGTGTCAAAATAACCGCAGGGCATCAGAGGACGTTCTTTCGCCTCCTACATCCCACGTTAACAAGATCAATTAAGACTGCCACGTTAGATTAACACACACAAGGAAACAACACAATTAACAAATCTAACTCGATCAGGAGGCGTAAACAGGGGAAAATACGCAAACCGTCGCAGTGACTGCGCAAAAACACAACCGGCTTCATCACGCTGACCTTTCATCGCACATTCCTCTTAACTGTTCCTCTCGCTGTCTCGATATCCCCGAAAGGTTGCTCGCCACAGACAGGAATTCCTGACTTTCAAAACACATGGAAGCTCAATGTGCCACTCTTGCTTGCATTTCTGTCATGCGGGTGAGAAATGGTGGCTGCCTTTCTGGTAACAGCTAAAAGCTAAATCCTCTACCTATTCATAGATGTCAGAGTCACATTTGGACCTTTGGTGAGAGACAGCTGCAAATACACAACAGGACAGACAAGCAGAGCCATTTTATGCTAAATATGTAGACACACATACGACTGGCGTTTGCCTGGAATGAGAATTTTACTTTTATTATCGTTTCCTTATTTTTCACAGATCTTCCTTTTACACTGATATTCTGTCAGGCTGACTTTATTACAATTATTTCTGCACAAACATTTTCACCACTATAGATCGTCTATGAAATGTAAATGAACATGTTGTTTCCGAGACGCCGTGAGTCCATCCGAAAGACCGACGGTGTTTTCAGAGGAAGCTGAAAACACCGTCTCCGTGCAGACCACCAACCACTCAATGAAAACAAACACTGTTTTCTGACTGCGTTCCATCTAATGTGAGACTCCAGCCCAGCATTCTCACAGTGGGCCCATCACACCGAGGTAATTATATGAAAGAGGAGAAAAACCGAGCGAGGCGGACTGAACAGTTTTATTTGTTCTCACACTTCCAGCACACAACAGATTTGTTAATTTGCCTTTTTTTTTTTTATTCCCATCTCAAATCTTGTTTTTGTTTTTTGCATTTTTAGCCCTGTTTCCTGCTTTTACACTGCTGTGAAATAGTCTTGAGCCACGCCTCGTTTCCTTATATTTAGCTTCTTTCATTCCTACGCTTGTCTTGAGCAATAGATTTCTAAATATCTTTCAAAGTTTTCCTCCGTCCTCTGGCTGGTTTTTAACAAATTTTCACTCATTAGCGAGGTTTCAGTGGAAAGGCGGCTGTCATGAAGCCATTCTTAAGGAAAGGAAACAAGAAAAAAGGGCAAAGCTTTGCTAAATTACAGAAGAACTGGACTGAAAATCAGGATTTCAGCCAGTGGTGTTGGGATCTTGTCAAAAATTTATGGAATTATCAACGCAGAAAGTACCAGATGGGATTATATGGTGGAAATTTTGATCCACCATGCAATGCCATCTGGCAGGTGTTTAATTGGGAAGGCTTCAGCATGACAATGATCCCAAACACGTTGGCAGTGCAGTAACACACACCTGTACAGGACAAAGAAAGAAGAAGCAAATAAACAAGCAGACAAACGGGAACACTATCAGTCATGGATTGACCTGGTGGCATCAACACAGCTCCAAGAAGAAGGGCGTTCATTTCAGGAGAAAAACAATGAATCCACTCAGTTTTTTAAAGCTTTGGACTCTTTGTGTAAACGAACATGGCTGAATTTTGGAGCTTGAAGAATGGTCAGTATGGAAGCTCAGAGGGGGCAGAGATCTGCCCCAGCCTACTTTTAACCTGTCTACGAACACAGTTCACTGATGATGGAATGAGGCTACAATACCTGCTGTTAACATTAGATTACTGCTTATACTTAAAGAGTGATTGTGTTGTTGTAAGTCATGTGCATGCAGAGCACTTTGTGTCCACTCTCAGCAGATATGCAGACAATGCAGTTTCCATGACAAACAAAAGGAATAGCTGCTCTGAAGCAGACACGTCATACTAGTCAGGGCAGGCCTTGGACCGCCACATGTTTGCACATTTATCTTCATTTTTATTTGGTATTTAAGAATTTTGTGTTACATTGTTTGGAAAAAAGATCTGTTAAAGCTTAAAAATTATTTGAAAAGTTTTGTAATTTTACAAATTTTTAAGAAAAGTTTTGCACAGTAAATGTTCTTAAAATGGCATGCTATACTGCTCAGTCATTTTGCATGTATATACAGAAGAAAAGAATATATTGCGATGCATATCGTTACTGCACATGCTTCAAATTATACCACAATATGGGTTTTAGGCCATATCGCTCAGCCCTAGTTTGATCGTCTCGAAGAATTGTGCAAAACTGTGCAAAAAGAAGTTCCTGTTTGAACAGTGAACCATGTAAACCTTTTACCAAAAGGCTGAGAGAAAACTTCTGTAACATACAGTAGTTGACAACAACTTTCCCAACCTTGATAAGAAAAAGCACATCTTCATTCAAATGGGAAGAAGCTGAGTGTAAGTTGGAAAACTGAGTAGGGATAAAGCCGGGATTGTGCAGGAAAGAGAGGGACAGATGCAAAACTATGAAAACTGCCAGCAGACAGAAAAAAGCAGCTTGTTAGCCCTGATGTGCTCGTGGTCCTGAAAGAGTCGGTGTGTGCCACAGACACTGGCACTGGCTTCAGCTCCTCTTTAATCCTCATTTCCTCCTTTCTGCATAAATCATTTAAAACAGGAGAACAGCGAAAACAAAGAGAGCTAAAGGGAGGGAGATGATTATAAAAAGGTGGATCAAGGCAAACTGGGATGGAGGAGGGATGAAGGAAAAAGTGAAGGGGAAGGGTCCTGAAATTTAGCAGTCTCAAAGAGCAGAGTGCACAATCAGCTCTCCATCCCAGGACAATAAATACGAACGCAAACCGATGACCTCGGGTTTAAGGAGAAGAGGAAAGCGATTGGGGGGGGTAAAGAGGAAAAATATAACGTGACACTATCCGGCCCGAGTGCACGATGTGAGAGAATCAAAGGCATCTTTGAGGAGCCAGAAGACGACAGCGAAAGTGCTGGAAGAGTGGTGTCCATGATTACAAGAAATGGAGAAACCTTTGAGTCTGCGCTCATGAAAGCCCACCCCGGGCCTCTTCTCACAACCCCTGCTACACTAACAGTGATGACACAGAAAGAGGAGAAGAGGAAGAGAGCCACTAATGATGGAGGGGTCCAGATACTACAGAAGCAGCACACTTTCCAATTCATTTTAATCACTATTCAAAATCATTAGCACAAATGTGCAGGCACTCGTGTTCATTGGACCGTGAGCTGAGAGACAGACAGAGAGGGGTAGAAGACCAATTATACCTCAGCGTGAGCCGGGCTTTGAGGTCTTCGAGCAAGACAGTCTAAGACTCGATGGAATAAAAAAAGGAAGTTAGGACATTAGATTGTCCTGAAAAAATCAACAGTGTGATAAAAGGAAAACTGTGGAAAAAAGGCAGCCAAACAGATTACATGCTCCCTCTATCTAGAAATTTCCATTTCCTCATATCTGGTGACAAAAGCATGAAGTCAGTCAGGCAACAGACCCAAACAACAACACCGACACCAGACAGGACTCGCTGTTCAAGAACAAGCAGAGGTTTAAGCTCCGTTTCACATCTACGAGCCATCGATGGAAAAAATAAATAAATAACAACCATAATAATAATAATAATCCTCATTTTTTATACATAGAAATGTGTGCTTGTAATGCTTGTGATGCTGTTACAAACCTCCACCCTCTTACTGGTGGAGCGAGGACAGAAAAATAATATTTAAAAAAGGAAATTAAGACAAAGAACTGCGCGTTGGTCCACCGAGACGCTACAAAGGCCGGCGATCCATAATGTGGCTTGCTGACTATTTATAGTCACGCTTTACATTTTTCACCTTCAGATTTTTATAGCCTCATGATTATTTCACTGCAGAAGTAAAGAGCACAGCACGGTTAGCCACGCTTCATGTGAGGCCTAATCTGATTTATTTCCCCACGATCCAGCGCTCTGCTTTACACGTACAATCCACCTACTGCAGCCTCTACATAACACACTTTCATCCCACCTCCATGACCCAGTAATCCCATTAACGACGCGGGACTCTCCTCCGTCTTCCTGTTTGTTTGTGCGTCTCCCCGCGCACGCACACCTGTGCGTTTGTATACCCGCGCATCTCGTTTTCATTTTCCACCACTGTCTAAAGATGTTCACCATTGAGGAAAGAGCTCAAGCACAAGCAGGTGTCAGCCACTCTCCTCCTCTTTATCCATGTCTCCTCCCCTTCGTGCTCCGTCGCTCCTGTGTGCTTTGGACACGAGTTGGCACGCGGCTAAAAGCCCAGGCCACCTCTCTGCTCCATTGTCCTACCCACTCTACAGCGGTACTGACGGCGAGGGACCCTTTGTTGCCAGTCTGTCACTTCAGCAGGTGCCTTACAGTAAGAGGCAGGAGGCAGCCAGCCATCCAGCCTGCACGGCTTCGTTAGCACAGAGCACCGTTTGATGTGCTCATTTCATCAGCCGGAGACGGCAGCCGAGGAGGATGCTAATAATCACTTGAAAAACAAATACATTCCACTCAGGCTTGTAAAAGATAAACTCCAATTTCAATGATAAAAGGAGAATGACAGACATTCATGCTACCAACAGAAAAAGAAACTGCCCCCCCCCCATGCTAAAGTAAAACCAATTCGTACTGTCAATCACTGAGAATAAACAAGGTATATTGACAAATTGCTGACTGTGTAAAGAAAGACAAAACCGTGTGGGCAAAGTATGCAAAAACAGAGCTGCATTTAAGACAGCTGTGTGATCCCTCAGAACCAGCTCAGTGTGTCAGGGAGCAGGCTGTGTGAAGGAGAGAACCCCCCAGGCGTTCAGCACAGGGGACCCTGGGGGTTTAGGCGCACGCTCACTACATTCACAGCCTTTCAAAACGCTGCACCACCATCACACCTCAGTTAAAATCACTTAGAAACTGAATGCATAACGTGTGAAAGGAAATCAAGAGATTTCATTTAGACTGGTTTGTCTATCTTCAGACTGCGTTTCCCCTCGTATCACTGCATCAACAACGGTCTAATTATGGGTATATTTCCAAGTGTAACTGGTAAACAATTGGAGAATTATAACTTTTTGAGTACCGTTTAAAGTTAAAAACACTCACGTAGCCGGATCGGAGCCAATAGAAATCGTTATCCGTTTGAGAGCACGCATATTTTAGAACGCGGCTCTTTACCACCAGGAAGTTACGCCGTGTTTTTTAACGTCGCCTCGACTGCTGAGTTACTGTGTGACTCTGGATCTGAACTAAAATGCAAAAGTCTCACAGAGTGACCAGAGGAAAGTAAAATGACCGTGTTTCCTCAAAGGAGTCAGAAATAAATGTCTAAATAAAATGTCTCACAGTTTAGTTTCCATTCGTGTGATTTACACAGCAGGTTAACATGTGACTTGGGTCACCGCAGGGGGCGGGGCTGTGCACGTATCAAAACTTATGTAACACAACATCAAGATTTGTTTTTATAAGCGACACTGACTAATCTGAATACCCATTAACTTTTTAAATTTGCATATCAAGCCTGACTCCATAATCTCAGAGATCTCACATGTATATTATTAGAAATGCAAAAAGCATTTAATCCATGAAACAATGGATGGAGGACAGATTTGTCTTTGTCGCCGTTACTGTTTTTAAAAGCACACCCTCACTTCATGTGCACCAAAATATCCACACCCAGAGTTGCAGACCGCAGTAAGGTGAAGATCCCAAGGCTTTAGGCTGCATTAGTCCCTTGTGGCAACAACTCCTGGTCTTTCACAATGAAGAACAGAGCATTGCGCAGCCGAGCAGAGCTTCCTGCCCTCCAGGACCAACGAGGGCTTTGTTTGTTAGCCATGTCACTGACTGACCACCAAATTAGCTGCATCACCTCTGGCACCAGGATATTGGATGCGACATTCTGTTCCACGGGGCTGTGGCTGTGTTTGTCTGCGAGACCACGGGGCCAACATTAAAAAATAAAGAAATGAAAACACAACGGGGGCAAACGAGGGACTTTCACATTTAAAAAAATAAAAATTAAACAAGGGAATACCGTGCTAACTACTGCTATGTGCTAAATAAGAATCGATGGGACCAATTACTCAGGATTATGTGTTTATCAGTTCCTTTTAGTGCAGCCTGCATTAACAAATAAAACTCACGCCAATGGAAACTGCACAACTTTATCAAATAAAGGCATTTTCTCCTCCTTTGTTAAACAGCTTAAACCCTGCTTAGGCCCATCTCATTTGTTTTTTGAGTCGAAGATGATCACAATCAATAGAACTGGCAAATATACTGGTTTTAATAAAATACCAGTATCTAGTTTTGACAGAGTCGAGTGTTCCTCGCGGAAGCTGTGTTTCCTTTGGCCGAAGCTCTTAATCAAGCACAACACGAGAAACAGCAACGTAATAAGAAGCTTCTTTCAGGCAGCGGGAGTAGACGTGGACGGTTAATCACGCTTTATGTTCATTACACTTTCGGCTTCTAGCAATTACAATAAAACAGCTGAAACAGTCCTATCCCTTAATCCATTTTACAAAGATGCAGTTCGGTTCAGCATCAGTGAGCAGCGGCCCTAAATCATATTTAACGTGTCTGAGCAGCCATGTGACCAAATAATAAAATGATTTTTACCTTTTAGTCTGCCACTGTCTGGTTCTTAGATGACAAGCCACGACTCTCTGTGAGCTGGAGATGGGGGCTGTCATCGTTTTCCTAAGAACTAAACTTTAGCAGAAAACATCTGGAGTCCACTTTGCCCATCATACAAAAACCAGCAGCCTCTCTTATTCCCTCAACGCAGGCTTTTTCCCTTTCACTTGCATAGTTTGATGCAGTTACCCTGTGTAAGCAAAGAAGTTTGTCTAAGAGGAAATGACAAGCACAAGATGTCCAAATCATTAGTAATGTGAGAGGAGCAGTTCCCAGGCATGTCTCATTACATAGCTGACTGCTAAGAGCTCATGTTTGGGACTTTTCTGGGCCCAGGCCTTCTTCCATGCTCTGCACCAGCATCTGTTCTCCACAGTTTGTAATGGAAACATCTAAGACCCTGAACCCACAACAACCTTTACTCAATCCTGGCGCTCGATGAGGAAAGAAAGAGACACACAAACAAACTGTGGTTCACTCAACACATTAATGTCATAAACGTAATCTCGTGCAAACATACGCAGAAAAAAAAGAATGAATATGAAGCTGGAAGCCTACACCGAGCACGCAGTAACAGTGGGCCCAAGGAAACACGGCTCCACAAAAATCAAGCTTTGGTCTGGCTGCGGTTCAGCCCGCTGTGGCTTCTGCGGTGGCTTCTGCAATCTTTAACCAGATCCAGAGCGCTGCTCCTCAATCAGAGGTCAAATACTGCTCTGTTGCTTCACCAGCATGTGAGTGCTTTGTTATGCCAGTGCCAGAACCTAATTGACCTAGGTTTTAAATATAGTTTGTCTGTTTCTGGCGACTATCAGCGAACACACAACATCCTGGTGGAGATAGCGAGACCGCCAGGGTCACCGTGGATGGTCTGCCCGCCCAGCAAGCGTAGAAGGCGACGGAGGGAAAGAAAGCAGAAGAGGGGATGCCGGTCGGGCTCAGACGCTAGGCTACGCAAACATCCACACCGGCCAGCACTTCCGAGCCTTTTCCTATCGAACGCCAGATCCATCACCCACAAACTTGACGAATTGGAGCTACAGATAGCCAACACAAGCTTTGCACGTAACTGCAGCATTATTCTTATTACGGAGACGTGGCTTCACTCGCTGATTCCCGACGCTGCAGTCGAGTTAGCAGGCCGCACGCTACACCGGCATGACAGAAACAGCAACTCAGGTGGGGAGGGGGGGCTATGTGTTTACGTGCATAACGAGTGGTGTTGTAACAGCAGGATCATTCACACACACTGTTCTCCTGATTTGGAGGTTCTGGCAGTCTCGTGCAGACCTTTTTACATCCCGAGGGAGTTTACAGTAGTTATTGTGATAGCTGTTTATATACCGCCGGATGCTAACGTTAGCACGGCTCTCAGCCTCTTGCTCAACACCATAAACAAACAACAGCTTGCCCACCCCGATGGGGTTTTTATTGTCGCCGGCGACTTTAACAAAGCGTGCCTAAAGACTGTGCTTCCTAAATTTGTCCAGTTTGTGGACTTTGCTACGAGAGGAAACACACTTTGGACCATGTCTATTCAAACATCAGGCATGCTTTCAGAGCGACACCCCTCCCCCACCTGGCTGGATCTGACCACCTCTGCATGTCCCTCACCCCCACCTACACCCCCCTGCTGAGTAAAACAAAGGGCTAGCGATATCTCCACTTGGGCGACCAAAATCTATCTCATCCCTGCCCCTCGGGCCACCATATAGCCCGACGGGCTGGGCTGAGATAGATTTTGGTCGCCCGACCGGAGATATCGCTAGCCCCGGGACGTCCGGCTAGCGATTTTGCGAGCCCTGTTTCATTTCTCTCCTCACAACTTCTCCATTACATGCAAGTATTTCAGGGAAGACATGTACAGTATGTTCTGTCCTTTTTTAATGCAGCAATGCAATCAAGTAAAACAAGCCTGGTAACGCCATTTGACCCATGTTGTGAGCAGGCTGCAGTACACCGACTGTAGTTGGCAAAAACTCCCAATTTTGGTCCCGATATCATATAAAAACATAAACTTGCACATGAGAATAAAACATGCACAGAAGCATAACTACACACACAAACATTTCAATGTTTATTTTTATTCCTCAGGCACTCGTCCTTCTTTGCATGAGCGCATTACCTGGCACGCCGACAGAGCATCGCTGTATGTGAGTATGTGTAAGGATCTGACGATCGGAGAATACCGTTACCCCTAAGGGGTCGCACCTCTCTCCGTTCTCGCCCTCCTCCCTTATGCCTCCTCTCTAGTCTGTGCCTGAAGGGATTTCCCTTTTCAGTTCATGAGAGATGTCAGACCTGTTCCACCATCCCTCACACGGAGGCTGGACTGTGCCCTATATTTACCCAGCATCTGTAAAACTCCACAAATCAGCCTCATTTCTAGAAATCAAAGCCAAGCGGAGCTTAACAGAATGACAGCTGAATCAAAATGCCCTCGACTCATCTTCATGCAACAAATGTACCCGATTACTTTTCACACCGAGCGTCACATGCAGGAGTTATGAACTGTTGCACACGATACCACTGTGTGGAGATTAAATTAGGAATTCCTGTTGTTGTGTTTCATTTATAAGAATTGTTTGGGATTCCACTCAACATTAATTACTAGCCAGTAGAGCTGTGTCCCATCACACTGCAACATAAATATATGTAATGTGATCTTTAACATTTCTAAAACTGAGCGCATGTGCGTATTCTGGGATTATTTGATGAGCATCACCTCGTGGTCCTGTCCAGGATGACAGTTACACAAAGGCTGACAAAGGTCACTTTATTCTAACATTTCAAATTATTATCAAATTTACTGTGAGTGCTTTCATTCATGTATGTTAACTGCACAAACACAACCACAGGCATACAGCTCCAGGTCTGGAGGTCTTTCAGACATCACTCTGGTCACTTTAACATTAGATTGGATCAGGATCTTGAGCTTTATTGTGAAAGGTTTATGTGGATGCTTTTACCGTCGTTGTTGCTAACGACAACGCATAAAAACAGGCGCTTGTCCGTCCGTAGTGTGGTGATATTAAATATAAGAGAAAGAGAGAACTTTAATGAATTAATATAACCGCTACAGTGACCATCAAAACCATAAAAAAATATTGCCATAAACAGTTTATTTTGCGACACCACGAAACAAACGATAGAGTAAAATGAAACGATAGATGTTTTTTTTATATCGTCATCCGATATATATCGTTATATCGAACAGCCCTACTATAAGGCGCACTGAAAAACCTTTAATTTTCTCAAAAATCGACAGTGTGCCTTATGTATGAATTCTGGTTGTGCTTACTGACCTCGACCCGGATGAACGCTAACTTTTTTCCACTCGATAAAAGTTAACGTGAAGGTTCCTGATGGTTAGAGACAAATGCAATCGCATGGCAGGATGCTGTAAACGGACCAAACTTCAGTCAGGAGAACAACTGAGATAATCCATCCACAATACCAGGTTAGCTTAATGCACCTTATGGTCCGAAAAATACAGTAGATAAAAGATGGGTGCGACATCTGGGCTGCTAATGCAATCAAGCTTTGTTAGCAAGCTAAAAGTATAAATTGCGTAGGTGTTTAGCAGACCTGGCACAATCTTTCACTCTTTTGCATGTAGTATATCTGATACTTTACCAAAGTCAGGTTTATTTATACCAGAATAGAGTTGACAATATTCCGAAAATGAAAATGTCAGTTACCGATATTTGCATAGAAAGACTGAAGCAAAAGGGGAAAAAAAGGAGAGATGGAAAGAGAGAAGATCCCCAACAGGGGTTGAAAGCAGCTAAATCAGATAGGTCTTTCCTGCCTCTTTCTTTCACACATTACAATATTAATATTAATGAGACTTCCTGTTTTTCCCACCTGTTTTTTTTTCTCCCTCAGATGATTTGAACATAAAAAAACTTAAAAAGCGCAAATTCCAGGAGTTGCGTATCACAGTTTGACCTGGAGCCACACAGCAGACACCAACCATGACAGACTCGCTGTTCAAAGCACGCGGGAGCTGCTTTCATCAGGGTATCCTGGTGGGGTTTTTTTACAGTTTGACACCACCAGCCCATGCCATCTGCCTTTTTCTAAAATCACAACTTCAAGATGAGCTTTCTGCTTGTGTGTTGTTTTAAGGTGGGCTTCACAACCAAGGCCCAGCGTCACGCAAGCTTTTCCTGCTTTGCTGCTTGCTGGCTGCTGTTTACAGCCAAGCCTCGCAGTGTGGTGCAATGTTAAATATTCACTGTTAAACTGTCAAGCCAGAACTGCTTGGGAACCCAGCCAAGCACTCACAGTTCAGCAGCATCGGATTCTCCTCTTCTTCAAACATAACCAAACCAAATCAATCACTCTGTTTGCAGCCAAACCAAAAATCAGATCACGTTACCTCCCTCCTCCTGCCACACGCCTACTTCCTGATAGCCTCGGCCTACAGGGACCACTTTATTCAGCCTTTTCCTTCATTTATAAGTAAACACATATTCTTTATCATAAATACTAAACACATATACATTAACACTCATCATTTGTACTTTAAAGACCCCGTACTCTAGGCCCGAGTAAGCCTCTGCTGTCTCCCGACGTCTGCCATCAGACATCTGTAAAATATTTTATTTGATGCCCCAATACCACACTGGCAAAGGTCTCTCATCCTTGACTTGGCAGGACTTCTGACAGAGCCAGCCGGCAGTGCCACGCAGGCCTAACTCCTGCTGCTACAGCTTCCTGCTGCTCTGGGGGAGTCAGGCTGCGAGCCTCTCAGGCTGCGAGCCTCCCAGACTGTGGGCCAGACAGGGCAGGAAGGAGGAGACTGAGGCGAGGCCCCAGGTAGAAAGGACTCCCAGGAGAGGTAAAGCAAGAACAAGAGGACAGAGTTGAGACATTTCCAGTTAAGATGTGTAGCACTGCTGGCTTAATCAGTCTGTTAAAGTGACAACATCCTGATAGAGGTTAGCTTTACTCAGACATGCCTGCTTTTTGAGGGGAAGATAAACAGATAGGACTTGTTGTGGTTTAACAACCCTCATGAAGTGAAACCACCATGCTTTTAAATGTGTACTTCTCGCCGTCATTAAGAGCAGGGTCTCTGTGTGTGCATGCACTCAGACCGATCATGTCTGAATGTGCGCCTGAGTCGATTGTCTGCACCAAGTCAGACCCGCTAACATTTGTCAACATGGCACACGTCTGACAGCACGCCGCTACACAGGGGCACGTCAAACATTGTAACTTTGTATCTTTCCTGTATCTCGAGTTGCTCAACAAACTCAAAGCCACAGTTGTTTTGAAGCATGCCATAAAAACTCTTTGAGCAAGAAAATAAACTGTCTTGGCGCAAAAACTCACTTCCAGACTTTGTCTCACGGTCTCACTCTGCCCAGATTAATCTCACTGAAGCCACAAAACTGCTCCTTTATAAAAAAATTACCTTGACTTTGACCAACCGAACACCAGTATTAAGTAGGGGTGCAACGATACTCGTATCGGTATTGAACCGTTCGATACAGTGCTTTCGGTTCGGTACGCATATGTATGAACAATACAAATTTTTTATTTATTTTATCAACTTTTCTTCTGACGATGCTGTCTGTGTTGAGAGCTCAGTGGATCTGCGTTCGACTACTCCGCCTAGGCTGCACTGTCGAGCGCAGATCCACTGAGCGCAGCGCAAGCTAGCAAGACAGAAGCTAAGCTCTTTGCAACATGGCAAATTGAACCTCCCCCACCCTCATTCAGATCTGGCCTTTGGAACTATTTTGGTCTTTATGTGAAGCATGACCCTGATGGACAAAAGTAAAAGAGTATGTTGGATGTGCCATGCAATGCTCAATTACATGGGTGGGAACTAGTGTGTTAGCGCAGTTAGCTCGTTAACGTGTTGGCCGTCCAGCCCCACGCACGGGGCGATCCGCGGTAGCTCGTTAACGGAGATTTGCCGTGTTGTGGCGTTAACGTCATTTCAGATTAACGCTGACAGCACTAGTGGGAACACAACGAATATGACTGCACATTTACTCCGACATCATCCTAGTGCAAAGACAAGTGGAAGCAGACAAAAACAACAAGCACGCATGCTACAAACTTTACCCGAGTCATTTAGACAGCCGTTAGCACAGGATTCTCCTTATGGGGACCTGATATGTTTAATATGCTGCTGAGAATATAGCCCAGAAGAAGCGTATAGTATAGCTTTTATTTTGAAAGAGCCATTTCTCTGTAATAAACTCTCTTTTCCAAAGATGAGGGATTCCTCAATCAGATAGATTTATTTTTTATTATTATTTTGTTGTTTCAGCAACATTAAATTTAAAAACTGTACTTTTGAGTTAAAATATATATTTATAATTTTAATAAATTACATATTAAGAAAGGCATGAACATTTTTTTGTATTGAAAAAATATCGAACCATGAATTTTGTGTATCGTTGCACCTCTAATATTAAGCTATGATTTGTTATCCATGCATTTATCACATGAGTCTCTCCTCACTGTGAGAGACTCATGTGATAAATGCATGGATAACAAATCCTCTCAAATGGTGTTATTAAAATAATAACTAGCAACAGGCTCAGAGTAAATACTATGAAAAGCCATCAAACCAACATGTTCGGACGCCCGCAACTTGATGAGGATTAACGGAAGAGGCTTAGGAGTCACAGAGGCCAAGGTCAGGGAGAGCGTCTGAAATGAGAAGCAGTAATATGGGACAAATCGAAGAAATGGGTGATGTGGAAGTGGAAAAAGAGTGAGACAAAGGGGATTGAGGGCAGTTTTGGCAGCAGGAGTTAAGAGGACCTTTTCATTACGACTCCTCTTCCTTCTCGATGCCCTCAGGCACTGACCACAGCCTCTAAGCCCCGAGCCAAACCGAGAGACCAGGGAGACCACAGAGGACTGCAGTGAGTCAGGGTACAAACACAGAGGGGGGGAGGAGGGGCAGAAGAAAGATGTCTCCCACATGTAAATGAAGCGTCGTGAAACGGATTCAAATAAAAGAGTATGGTTTTACCCTTTCTTCATTTTAGCTACGACCCAAGTGATTTATGTCACCTACCTATATTTATCTACACCTAATTATTACAAGTCTGTATTTTCAACATGTACCACCTGACCATGATAAAATAAGCATACATTACGTTACAAGTTGTAAATAATATAACAGCTTTATAGAAGTTTGTATACAACTCGGCTCATTAGAAATACAAGTGACACATTTCTAAAATAGGGCTGTGCGATATGACCAAAATCTCATATCAGACATTTATCGTCCCAACAACGATATATAATCGCAAATATTTTACATTTTCTGTAAATTCTGTCAAACTCTAACAACTCGACTTGCGTGAAGTGTTTTCAGCTGGGCGTCGTTACCTGGAGTCCAGTGTTACATAAGTTGAAACGGCTGCAATTTTCTTTCTGAGTATTTATTACAGGACGTGCTGCAGGGAAAAGCCTCTTCTAAGGTTTTTTTTTTTTTGCACCTGACGGCTGTTTTTTTGTTTCTCATACATAAACACTCTGCATACTATTTCATGTGACTCCGTTTATTTTGAAAAATCTCAACAGGATCTTGAGCTTTATTGTGAAAGGTTTATGTGGAAAATAAACAAGCGGACACGCGATGGTGTTACCGTCGTTGTTGCTAACAACAACGCATAAAACATATCCTTGTCCGTCCGTAGTGTGGTTATGTTAAATACAAGAGAGAAATTCTACGGTGACCATCAAAACGATGAAAAATTATTGACGTAAACAGTTTATTTTGCGACACCACGAAACAAATGACAGACGTTTTCATATCGTCATCCGATCTATATCGTTATATCCAACAGCCCTATCTCTGAGTGCAACGGGTCACAGCAATTTCCTTTTAGAAGATAGTCTTGCTGCTCTGAAGATATCATGGTAATGGGGTAGTATCAGCATTTGAATGGGGCATTTACTTCCTTTCTTTTGGAGCAGTGAACACAGTGCAAATCATCTATTTTATGGTTGATCACAACGACAAAAAAAAGTTCCCTAAAATGAATCCTGCAGTTTTATCTCTGACGTCACTAGAAATGGAAAAAAAACTAACTGTAAAAAAAGAACAAAGACTGCAAGAGAGAGCAAAAATGTCCCCAGATTTTCACACTAAAAAGGGGAAGGGTAAAACAGACAATCTGTCAAAACAAAATGCTCTAATACAAATTTCCTCTCTTCGGCAGCAAATCCCGTGTGAAACATTAAGGCTTATTTGTGGTGAGGTTGGAACAAATGCCCATAGCACACTCAGCATGCAACACACACAAAAATCCTCCTCTCTTTCTGTTCATAAGTGCAAATTCATTCTGCTTTTGTCTCATCTCATGACAAATGCATACTGTCACTGTCACTGATGTGCTGTTTACTGTGGCATATAGCATCTTGTAATTATTCTGTGAAAGTGAATTTGTATCCTGAGGGATTTGTATTTTTGTGTGTGGGTAATCAAAAGCGATAGAGAGGGAGAGGGGACGACTGCAGAGTGATCACCGATAAAAATCCGACGGAGCTGCTGGAGAACCATCTTTACAGCACAGTTCACAATATGCCGAGATGGCTTTGGTACTTCAGTCATACAATGACTTAACCTGCAGGCTAAGCCCTGATCAATAGTGGATTTTACAGGCCTATGCTTACAATTTGGGGGTATTGTAAAACAAATGAGTAATAATGCAATAATGCACTGTGTATGACTACTGTAATATATCTAGGTGTATAGATAACCAAGTAATATACATTGTGAAAACACCTGTTCATCTACTTAATATCTGCAGTACACTGCATGAGCAGCTAGTCTACCAACATCTAAACAGAGTGTTAAAATGCAAACGTGCTGTCAGTTACTGATCCTGCACAAATTACTTAATTTGGCAAAACTGTGCAAAACGAAAACGAGTGTACAGCGTGAGCCACGCTTATCTCCTACAGCAGCTTTATTAAAAAGCAATTTCCAAATCAAAACTGCTAACTGTGCTGAAATTATTCAGTCTTCATTTAAAGCTCTGTCTGCTGTGCACATGAACATTATTTTAAAACAGGTCTTGTTTAACTTTCTCAATGTACACTGAAAAAACCTTTGCATAATTGCACCATTTAGTTACTTAATTGCTTTAATAGAGCGATTATATAAAAACACAGTTCTTTCATAAAGGGTTTCAGAGACTGTTTAAAAAAAGAGAACAGCAAAGATGTGAATCAACCCTTCCTCTCATTTCAATGATACTCCACGGTCCTAGCATTAGCTGACCCACGGGCACTGAAAGCATTTAATAAACTTTGAATGAGGTCCTAGGTCAGTAATTTTGTGTTTGCATGTCTTTGTAGTGGGTTTCCCCCAGAGCATTACACAACCCAATGAGAAAAGGCATCAGTGCCACAGTGAAATTGAGAAGTTTCCCGTGACGTAAGGAGCTGCGAGGCATCCACCAAGGATATTTGAATACTTGAAACATCAGCGACCCCTGATAACAAAGAGGGGAGATGGATATGAAAAATATTGACGAGCCAGCAATTTAAGGAGTGTGAAGCTTGCTCACACATCCCACTCTCACTGCCAAAGAACCTATTTTAAACTCCAAGCCTGGAAATGAAAGACTCAATACTGAAATGCTCTTTTTTTAAAGAAATCTTAGCCATTATATTATATTTCTATTTTTTTATGTGCAAATAATCTCAAAACCTGAACAACAGAGAAACCTATACAGTGATCTGCTACTTTTGCCAGTTTTTTTTCTGCACAATGCTTGGCCAAGGTCTTTGACATCATGCAAAAGACAGCGTTTAATGTAGCTCGAAATGGCCTCGGGAAGCATCTTCCTTCAAATATGCTCTGTGAAAGCAAAGAAAAGAGCCAACATTTTTTCTGTTCTCTGTGAAAACCCAAAGGCAAGATGACTGTTAAAAGTGGTCAGATGACAAATGTCTCATCTGATCTTTAATCCAGGAGGGGGGGGCGGCTTCAGGGCTAAAACAGGAAACTCACACAAGATTGAGCTATTTGGTAAATTCCACTGTGCTAAATCACCGCTGCAGTGCTGCACATTTCTCCACACCGATGAATGGCATTTCAGTCCTCGCTCTGAAGGTCGTGCTGCTATCAGACAATGTGCATGTATGGGACCCCGGGCGCCATCAAATATCCATGTCTGTGCTTCTAAAACAAAACTTTTCTTCAATTTATGGCATCGTCAGTGTCTCTTACAATAAATAATGACTTAAATAATTTCTAATATGAACAATTTTCAGTTTCTACTTCCCCCGAGCTGCCATTCAGTAACACTTTTATTAAATCCAAACAACAGAACGGGGCTAAACAGCCAAGTTTTGCCAGAGCCTGTCAAAAGTAATCCACCTCTCATCAGCTCACGTTCAAAGTGGGATGTTACTGGCAGAAATCCCTCATCACAGAGACTGATGCAAACATTTGGCAGCCATTTTCTGATCATCCGGTTCATGACACATTCCTTGATAGTCAACTTCACAGAGCCAGCCAGTGTTCATCTCAATCACCTGATGACGCTGGCAGACTCGAGCCTGTTGTCTGACGATAATCGGATGTGGCAACAGAGAAGTGAGTAATAATTGGGTCAACAAGGTATGTCAGCTCCCACTAACTCTGGTTTGAATCATCTCTCTGCAGCGTAGCCAAACGTGATAGTACGACGCCTGAAATATTTGGCTGTGATAGGCAGCGACAGCAACGTGGCACGGGATACTGCTTTCAACCTACATCTGACCCCGAGATGATTAGGCTTAGCGGAGATGAAGCCGCCCACATACCTGTGCAGGGAAATCTGGTGGTATTTGTTTTGTTTGCTGTGCCTTTGGCTTGTATTCACTCCTTTTTCCCCCAACTTGTTTTTCTACTCATGCCATTATTATTATAATTTGTATTTTTAATATTATTACGTTCAAAATTAAAGATGAGAAATTACAAAGTTCCAACAAAACTGTGGACGCCATGAGTGTGTAAAGGTTTTGCAATAACTACTGTTACTCACAACAAAGGAAGTAAAACGAGAAAGGCCTGATCTCAGATTTATTTTTTATTTGAATAAATTACTTCTTTGTAACGACTAGCAGCTCTCTTCCAAATAAACCTCATCTACCAAGTGTATAGTTTTATTGTGTTTGGCAGCGTGGAACAAAAAGACAGCTGGAAGCGCGTATGCCTTTCCCAAAAATTACTAAAAGGTTAAGAAACAAGTGTTTTGTAATACGCCTTTACATGTTTTGCTAGATTAAAAAAAAAGAAATTGCAGAGGTGGGTTTGTTTTTTGAACTTTCATATAATAATATATTTGCAATATTGCAATATATTTGGCTTGAGTTTAATAACACAAGCCCACATATGACAACTAAAAGAAACTAAACTAAGGCAGATTCACTTCAAATTTTTCATTTTTTTATTGAATTTATAAAAAGAGCATTATTTTTCCCCTTATCAGTGATAATTGTAAGACAAATCAATTTAGATTTTGATCTATAAAACATCAGAACACATTGTTATTGAACGTGAGACCAACAGTCCAAACCTCAAAATTATTTACTTGACTTCATTTTTTTTTCTATCAAAATGTCTCTTGGTTGTCACACATTAAAAAAAAAATTCCACCCAGGGGAAAATTACAGTATGGGCGTATGTAAACTACTGGGTTTACATTTACAGAGCATGGGTGCCAAGCAGAGGTTCATGAAAGGCACCCACTCCATATCCAACCCTTGGCCCCGCTGCAGTCATGTTCGTGGATGTTATACTACTCGACTAAGAATTCCTCCACAGCTGAGACTTCAAGTATAGTAAGCGACGTTGACAGACACGTAACACATCACTATTGACACATTATACAAAATAAGCCTTTGACATGAAAAATGCCTTCACATCATAAACTACTGACAATCAAGGATGTAAAGAAACGCTGTAAAGACAGTCGTGTTCTTCTACATCACCGAGGCGGTGTGCGATTACTACTGTTTGAAAGCTGTTGTGTAGTACGTGTAACATGACTGTAACATTGTAGCAACAAGTGTCCACTGTCACGTTGGCACCGCAGGATTAGCCGCTTTAGCACTTTAGCACAAAGCCGTTTTGCGTACATTGTAATATAAACGTTACAAAGCAGCTGGAAGCGTTTGCTGACACCTTCGACTGTCCGGTTTTATAAAGATAAAGTCCGCAAAGCGACATGCTAGGAAGCTAACAAGCTAGCCTAGCTAGCGAACTTCGAAAAACTTCTTCAAATGAGTGACAAACTTGTGTCTGAAGGGCAACTGGTGACTACTACGAACCTTTTCTGTCACTTTCCGAGGAAGTTAAAGCGCAAAGGGCAACAGCTTCCGAGGAGTTCATTAGCAGTAGTTGAGTTTCAAAAAGTTCACTTTCAGCTAACGCCGTGTCAGTTCTTACCAGGAAGTGGGAGACAGTTGCTAAGCTATTCCTTCTTCACGCTGAGGCTTTTTCCTGATGGTTATGGCGGTTATCTTTGTTTTGACTTTCCCTTTCTTTCCAAGGTCGCTGCGAGAAGTGGACTCGGTGGGCCTCTGTTCCTGCGTGGCACCGTGACTGAGCTGGAAAGTTGTCTCGCAGAGAGCGCCTGTGCCGCACAGCCAGGCGAGATGTGTACGTGTTTTCGGACAGACTCTCCACTACTAGGCCCCCCTCATCACCACAACGCTGACCCGTGTGACTGTAATGTAAACAACCCAGCATTCCCGGAGCGCAGGGGAGGGGCGAGTGTCAAAGAGTGAAGGGAAACTGTCAAATACCGCGAGATTCAAAGGAGCAGCTTCACCACCTCGCGCTGTCTTTACTTTGAATCGTGTTATTTACGGACAGAGGAGAAGTTTCCTGTTTCAACTTACGGTGCATTTACCGGTTCTTTCTCGAGCTTTTCACTTTTAATTGCTGCTGGGTTTTTCAAACGCACTTGTAGACAAGTGGCATCTGCTTATATTGTAGGAAAACAGGTATGTCTATAGCAGGCACCTCAAAAGCTGTGCAGCTCACACCCGAATAATTTAGATGGATAAATAGATTTACAGTTATCGCTCTGTGTTTAGTTTAAAGAAGTTGCATTACACCAAAAAGTTGCACCTTAGTGTTGCAAATTCCATCCACGTCTCCCGTTCACTTCTGTGGTTGAACAGAAGATGGTCCTAGCTTTCATAGGGCAAGATGGCCCACTTCAAGTGGGCCTGTTGTCCAAGCCTCCCGCGATTATCTCGACTTGGGTTTTTTTTTTTATGGCAATCTTTGCTCAGAATCGTTGCGTTTTTCTTCATACCGCCCACCACTGTCTAGGATGTCATTCTTAAGTTGCAACAAAACTAAAATATTTGGTATTCCAACTTTGCTCAGAATTTGCATGACAATCTGTTGAGGCAGTGTAAGAAGGTTTAAGTGTGTTCAGGCAGCCAGGTTGCGCTGAATCCACTGATCCACACGCATACTCTCGGCTATTTGCTCACAGTCTCGCTTGCCATCATTGCACGTGTGCACATGACACGCGCAGAGTCTGTAATTGGGAATATTAGGAGAATTTATTGACAAAAAATGGTGCCGCGGATTGACTCGCGTGGACAGCGAGCGCAACTGGAACTGATCAGCTTACTTTGCTTTGATAAGAGCTTCAGCAGTGATTTCAGACTGACAATTCAAACAGCGCTGATACACAAGAAACACATCTGTCTTCTTCCCATCCCCATTGTTAATAATCAACAAGTTAGGTGGGGCTGTTTTTTCTCCCTACTTCAATCGCCTTTTTTGTTAACCTCACTGCAAATATGGAGAAAGGAGAGATGCCTGGAGTGTGGGATTTTTTTCCCCCCTTTTTCTTCAACAACAGTTGAAGATTAAAAGAAACGTCTCACAGAAATCTGTCAATTCTGTATGTGAATAATGCTGTGTGGAATTTAATGGCATGAGTTATATTGGGTTTCCTCTACACCCACATTTTCTCTCAATAAGATCAATGCCGCTCAGTGACAGATAGGGATGGTCTTTTGTATCTTCAAATTTCAGGTTTCTAAGGGAATAATTAGATGGATGGATGAAAAGTAATGCATCAGTCTGCAAGGGGAGCTGCACCCCGAGTTCCTGTAGTTCAACACGCATGCCTCCACGTGTTTGGTAGAAAACTGTTTAATAATCGTGTTGGGTTTCCATTGTTCTAAAAGTGGCTCTGTGCACTGATGTGGCGCTTTAAACCAATGGCAAACTTTTTGTGTTCTTTTTTTATTGTTTATTTAACAGAGAGGATCTCCTTTTGATTTGGGGATATTTTTTTTAGAAAGGGAAGCATTCTCATCTATTTCGCTCTGTTCCTTTCCAAACTTTCAGGTGTCGCTCGCAGGTAACCAGCATGGAAAAGGTTCTTCCTCCAGGGGAAATGAAGTAGGTTGAATCGCTGAGTTTACAGAGACCTTTTACTGTAAGTGTGACATTTAACTCTGATGTGTTTGAACACACATGCTGAACGATATTCCCACAAATGAGAACTGATGACAGCGAGCCTGAATTTACAAGAATTTGGCCGCAGTGTGAATGTTCCGATATTCCATAAGTGATGGCAATAAAAACAACAACCAAAGTTGTTAGACCTCGTTTCGTTGTATTTCTCTGGGAAAACACACGGAAATCCAGTATAGCGCCAAACCAGAGTTTCTGAAAGTCAACATTTAGCATGACCACTTTTATTCCTCAACTCTTTTAGACAAGCTTTCTTCTCATTTCTTTAAGTAGTCTTCAGGAATAGTTCTCCAGGCTCATTGAAAGACATTCAAAGGTCTGCTTTAGATGTTGGCTGCCTTTTGTTCCATTTCCTGTCAAAATGATCCCACACTGCTTCAGCACTGCTGAGGTCTAGGCTCTGGGGAGCCCCATCCATGAATGAGAGTGTTGCATATTGATGTCATTTAGATTTGGATTCATCATTCCATGAAACCTACTACCACTGCTTTTCAGCCAGTTCTACTTTAATTTGGCATTTTATTAAAAATGGCTTCTTGACCATTTCTGACGAGGCAAACAGCAGGTGGATCAGCTGAATGGCGAGATGCCTCCTGCATGCGCTGTGTCAGGTCTTTGCTGGATTTTGTTCCTATAGGACATGAAATCTGCATCATCAGTTCATCAGCCATGATGCTTCATCTTTTGTCCTCCACCTGTTCAGTTTCCTCAGATTACCTTTTAGAACACACTGCAAAGCAAAATACTATTTAATGTCTGCCACACGGTGGCATTTTTCAAGTTTTATTGTCACGTACAGATAAACAGTGTAGCCACATGAAATTCTTTGGCTTCTGCTCCTCAGCTTTACATGAACATATAGAAGTGTGCAGTTATATTAAAGAGGAAAATAATAATAAAAATAACAAAATACTAAATTATTAAATATTCTAGAACGTAAGACAACTGTTTGGTATTTACAGTTTGTGCAAAAACTTGTGCAGTAAAGATTTAAAGTGGCAGTGTGTAGAGTCCAGTGGTTGTAGTGAGTGTGTCATGGTGTGTGCAGAATGTCAGCAGTTCAAAAGCCTGATCACTTGTGGTGGTTTTTAAGAGATCTAAAGAAATTGGAATAAAAAAAAATTCTATTCATAAGTCAGCGTTAATTGGCTTAGCAAACAAAAATAGTCTGAAAGTTTCCATAACATATTCCATATTATTTAACCCCTCCTGGAATTTTAGAACCACTGGATGAACATCTGTCTGCTGACCGTACTTTACAGTTGCCCATTAATCCTGTAGCATTCCAAGGAAGCATGCAGGGAATGGATGTTAGCTAAAACAGGTGGTCCTCTACTCATTTATTGTATCATTATTATGTTAGAGAGCTTAAGCTGTGACACCACTGGTGCAGCGGGATGCGAAGTCGTTTATGTAAAACAAGATTAGTAGTGATCTAATGTGGGAAGATCAGATACTGGTCACTCCCAAAAAAAGAGTGGAATTTCAGTTAAACGTAACTCCAAACACTCCCACCTGAAATAATATGGAAATTTGCATTGTTGAGGTTAGACATGTGATCCAAGCTAAAAAGACTACAGAAAGCTTAAAATTAATCTGAGTTTACTTGCAATTTTTTTTACATTAAAAAATGAAGTCGTTTATACAAAGACCAACTCAATTAGACAATAATTCATCTGATTATTTGTAAACATGACACACTTTAGGCCAAACTCAAACACTGTGAAATAAAGAAAAAACGGTCAATTTCACATAATTTGCACAATAGCAGTATTAGCTGTGAACACGACCCACACAGTGTTTTTGTTTGTGTGCAGGTTTCAGTGCATTCCAGCTTTTCACTGCTAAATTTGCAGATTTTTTTTGCACCCAGAGGCTGAAAGCACATTTTAAACACTTAAAAAGAAAATGTTGGCGTCTTTTTATTTTCCTGCGTGTTGTTGATCTGGCTCAGGGGTTAGGTGTGACTGCAATGTGGTAGAGACAGAAGCTGCAGTCAAAGCTCCTGTGATCGGGTGCAGACTTCATAGAGACCAGCAGATGGAGGGGAGAGGATCTGCGTGCATCCTGAAGGTTTAGCAAGAACTGAGAGGTTACACTCCTCCAGTACAAAGATGACCTGTCACACACTGAAGCATGCCTTATCAATGCAGACGAGCATCCTGTTTATGTACCTCACAGAGCACAGCTATCACAGGAAAAGAGAGAGGGATTACAGATGGAAATATGTATGAAATGTTGTATCTCCCCGTCTCTCTCTCCAAATACCCAGGCGAACTTGGAGGCAGCGTGCATGTGATGCCTGCATTTCCATTTTATTCGCTAATTAATGTTGTTTTGTCTTCAAAGTGCAATCGCAACCTGTAGTTATCAGCCTTGATCGCAGCATTTTCAAGGTTGTCTAGATGTGAGCCGTCACATAACAAACAGGTGTAAATATAGAATAACAGCTCAACAGAGAAATGGAGGATTTATGGCATGTGGAGAGCACTGTGCAAACGAGGCACAGGAGAGATAGTTTGTGATAACGTGAAGGACAAAACGGGCATAATATTTCTATCTATATCGCTTTTACAAAAGCTGCTTTTCACCGCCTGCTTTTGTTTGTGCGCGTCTGCTCGGCGTGTCTGTTACGTTTCCCTGCATGTGCTCCGTATTTGTTGGTGTGGTCCTTTCTCTTGGCAAACACCCAGCACGCTGGATCTCTCCACCTGCTCTGCATCAGCCAGAGGGGCAGGCCTCAGTCTCACACTTGTGCAGCTCTCTCTCACACACACACAGCTGTGGGGCTGTGTTTCATTCACATCGTCACCCTTCTGACATCTGTCTATGTGTGTGTCACGGTGCCGGTGTGTGTCTGAGTTAGCAGGGTGGTTGGTGTGCGAGGTGAGGTTAAATGGGTGCCTAGCACTGAGAGGAGGCAACTGAGGCGGAACTGGCAGAATATCTCACACACACACACACACACACACACACACACACACACACACACACACACAGAGTGACAACAGAAACAACACTATCAGAGCAACATGTAAACTGCAGGTGCGCCCTATGCCTCGGTGATTGTTCCATACTTTGTTTCGACCCTGTCGCCTGTCACCGTGCGTGCGATAATGTGTGATAATGTATGTGCGACCTCGTGCAATGTGCGCTTGCAGAAACACACTTTGAGTTTTGCACTTGTTGCTTTGCAACATCTAGAACTAGATGCACGCTCAGCAAAGTATTTATTTTTTCCTGATTTCATTTGAATCTGACGTCGACCTGGTTCGTGGGGCCTGGAGATTTTCCCCTGTGATGACAGGCAGAATCCTCATCCTTGGAGCTGGTTTCTCATTTGACCTTTCCGTATAACATATTTTTCCAGACAGACATATCAAATATCAAACCTTGGTTGCAAATGTCACAAGCTTAAGCCGACGTTAAAAACCAAACCCTTCAAAATTTGCACAAATGCATGTTTTGTTTGTAAATCCAACGAGCCTGCTCTGACCACAGAAAGTTGCATTTCTGCAGGTGGTTTTTACAGCTAAAATCACGATGGCTTTACATGTTTGATCAAAGCACTCTTGCATTGTACATCATGATCCACGTTGAATTGACTGATTGGACTGGCCAACCTGCAACCATCTGGGATCGGCTCCAGCCTCACCGTGACCTTGAATTGGATAAGTGGAATTAAATGGATGTAGACTGAAACTAAAGCGCTATATGCTGAGCAGAAACCCATCTGCTTTATCTGTAAATGAACTTTTTTCCCCCTTTTTTTGGACCACCACATATGTCGGGATCAGCCACAGTGTTTCAACGAATCCTCGTGTGACTGAAAGCACACACTGTTGTCGGCGTTGTTTTTCTATCATCGTAGTACACAGCTGTCATTTAACAGAAGGAAGAAAGGCAGAGTAGGATACCAGTCGACAGAGGGCCTGCATTCATCTCCTGTTGCTGCGAGCACAACCTCGTTCTTGCCTTTGCATGAACGAGGATATTTTATTTGAATTTAAAAGCATTCACTGATTTAAAGAAAATACTTTTAGTGCACAAATGCTTACAGTGTACTGTTGTTATATATTTATTTCCATGCAAATATCCTTTCTCCATGTGCACCTTTTAATATTCCGTGATGAAGGAGCAGCGCTGCCACTGCTCTGACAAACACAAACATTACCGATGAGATGCATCACAGCCACCAGCAGCAAACCCCTGAAATACTTGTCGAGCAGGGCCGCGATTTGGTCCAGAATTTTTATCCTGCGGCTCCAAGCGCCGAGCGGGGCTGGCTGTGTTTGTTTGTGTGTCTGCTCCAGCCCTGCTTCCTGTAGCTCTGCGGTGTCAACCCGCCCACCGTCCTCCCGTCAGACCTGTGGAACACAGCCCCGCTGCCACAGCGCAGCACAGGCACCCCAGTGACTGAGGTTTCCTCTTGGACTGACTGAAGTGTTTGCTGTTTTCCACATTGTTGGAATTCAACACCAGCCTGTTTACTGGTCCCCATGTGGCTCCAGTCTCTCTCTCCCCTCCTCCTCCTTTCTTTGTGCATGTTTTTTCCCCCTTTCCACAACATACCTCCTTTATATGGTGTGTGTATCCTCCTTTTACACAAAGTACGCACACAGCACACCTATGAGGTGGAATTCTTGCCTATAGTAGACGGTCCACACGATATCTCATGTGGCGTAAATCACACTGGTCAGTATGAGGTTGATTGGTTGTTTTTATCCTTTATTACAAAAACAATCACGTGTTCAAATGAATAAATAATTTTATATCACTGGAATAGAGCTGAAACAACGGCAGTACACCATAAATATGGTTTGGCTTTTTTTAGACATACACACATGAAAAAGCAGGAATCTCGGGCGTCCGAGCGAAATATTTAGGAATGTTGCGAGACACTGGAGATCTGCCGCTTTCATAAATATCCACAGCGACGAGGTAAGAAAGCAGCAACGCTTCACCCTTGACAGCAAGCTGAATGTCAAGAACAAATGAGCTTGAAGCAGTGCTATCAATGTCCTCACTGTGACATTTGGAGTGTTTTTTCCCACGTGAGGTACCGCATGTGCTTCGGGGACTTGATTTTCATATGCTTTATTTTTGCAGCTGACAATAAATCATACAGTAAATCAAAGGAAATAATAATAATATACATCTCAAGGAAAAAATGTTAACAAGATGACGAGGTGCATGCAAAATGAGAATCTCTTCTTTTTCCTTTTCACTTCCTTCCCTCGGTGCAGCCAGATGGCAAAGCTCCAGCTCTGCAGTCCTCTTCATACACTCATCATATTTGATGGGCATCCTGCTGCTGCCGAGTTTCAAGGAGGCCGCGTGTTTACCAAATGACACTCGTGACAAAAGAAAACTTCTATTTAGCAAGCTGGTTCTTGGATGAGGTGCACGGGGGCAGCAGCGCGCGCGCACGTGTGTGTGCGTGTGTGAGTGTAGACCCTGTAGCGTGTGCAGGTGTGTGTGTTGAATCACGTTCTGCCTCTTCTGTTTTTCTCTACACTATGTTACATTTTATTATCACTTTTGTGCATTGAACCACTCCAGTACAGAAAGATTTGCGTTCACATCATAAATATCATACACGGTGGGGGGTTGGGGTTGGGGGGGTCTCCTCCGCTGATGGACAAACTTTAAGCAAAACAAAAATCACCTGTTGTACATTTGCAACTGAAACAGGTTTGGGGGTTTTAATCTTTTATGTTGTTGTTGCTGTCGGTTGCCCTTTCGCTCTCATTACGCTCTAATCTTATGCTAATATTGTCTTTGTCTTCAATGGTGAGGATTTCCCATCAAAGTTTTCCCCTTCTCTTAATACTTTAGGGAATTTTCAAACGTCGGGATGTATGGCTGTAATGCCCCAAGATTTGTTCTCCCTGAAAGAAATGATAGAGTAAGAATATATTAACTACAGAGCAACCTGGCTTTACGCGGTCTGCATTTACTCTTACTTCATTTTAGGTTTACCAATATGTTATGCATAAATATATATATATATATATATAGATAGAAATCAATATATGCTTTGCAGCATTCCTTTAATTTAAAATTTAAAGCCATGTTCATGCATTAAAAAGCAATTTCATATTTTCGACTGCAGGGTTTAGATGCAAATCCATGGGGCATTACGTTAAAACCATAAACATCATAAAAGAGGAAGTAGAAATTAAAAATGGAGGCAAAAATGAGGACGTTTAACTGGTCATTAATAACTGAATGCTTTCTCGTTTGTTGATGTGAGAAACAAAACTAAAAAAAAAAAACAACTGTATCCAAGAAAGAACAGAACAATGGCGAGTGTAATGAAAAATAAAAACCCATTTAAAGCAAAGTATTTTTTTTTATTCACACAAATTTAATAAGATATATAACAACCGTTTGGTCCATAAATATTTAAGGGGAAATAGTTTCTATACACCATCTTTGTCAAGAAACAGGGAAACATGGACAATCTTGATAGAACACTTACTGTACTCAACTATTAACACGAAGATCAATATATAAGGTTCTCGGATTACCCAACTATATCTGAAAGAGTGCACAAATGCTTTCCGTGACATCGCTGCCCCCTTTTTAACAGGATACACCATAAAAAGATCTTCGGAGATAAGATGCAAAACAGTACAAAACTAGTGAGGCGCCAAAAAGGATGTGAATCAGTTAACAAAGAACACATAGATCCTGAATTTCACAAACTTCTCCCAAGTTATAGCGTAAGGCACATAGAAGAACTGAGTTAGGCATCTACTCCATCGAGTAGATCGGGGGCGCCACCTTTGCCCCCGACAGAACAAACCGTGACGCCCGCTCACGACGAAATGCGTCGACTCCATTGAAGATTTGCTCGCCCTTTCCTTTTCTCTCGCTCTCTACCTTTCAGCCAGAAGAAACGTGGTGGTTTTTCTTTTTCCCTTTTTTTGGTCTGTTCAGTGGCAAGTGTCGTTAAACAAAGCAGAAATATACGGCCGGAAAGGAGAACACACGGACAGCGATTTCCCGCTGGCTGCCTCTCACGACTCCACCTATGTGAGGTCATTTGAATGTTCATGTCAGCTCTACAAATCTACGTCGCGGCCGCTTCGCCCCTCGCCCTGCTCTGTTCTTTTTTCCCCAAGATCACATCGTTACCCTGAGCAACATGATAAAAACAATAATGCACTTTTCACTGGGCAGTATATTGTCACTGTGCAATCGAGTTTAGCTGTGGATCTACGCTCACCAGGCTTTTTATCCGTGGTTAATCCGTGAGGCCAACAAGACAACGACAAAAAAAAGGCAAAAAACCAAAAAGTGCTCCGTCGTGAAAACAATCGTTAACTGCTCTCCAATCAGAATTTCTCTGGCCGGTTTCTAATTGTCGAAAAGGTGACGACATCACACGTTGAACAGTTACCACTGTACAGATTGAGGGATTTGCTTCTCTCTCCTCGTCACAGTAAAGTTTCCTATCTGCACATTTTTCTCCTTCGTCTTCTTTTTCTCACGTGCAGCTCTGATTCCATCCAACTCGGTCTTTAAGACCGAAACATTCGGAAATAATTAAAGCCTGTTTTCTGGAGTTACCCATATACAGAACATTCTACAAGTTTATTTTTCCCAAATGAGTCCAAAACAGAAACAAAATGTTTAAATCGGAGAGTGCGAACACAGTGCATACATGTACAGGAATCTGAGGGCGAAATAGCGGTAGGATTTTAAAATTGACCAATTAAGCATAAATTAAGGAGGGCCCGTTTTCACTCTTTTTTTAACCAGAATTCAAGACAAATGTACAAATTAAGTTTTCCAGGCAAACTTTTTTTCCTTCCTAAAGCTTTCGCCTCCAAAAACGTCCCATCCCGAGTCAATCTCTGCATCTGCAGTTTCAAATGCTACACATTAAAATGGTTTCCTCGTGTCTTAATGCGGTCGCTGCTGCTTGTTGCTCTTGTTGCTCTTGTTTGCGTGCACAGTGCAGCACTTTGTGTTCCAAGGAGCTGTCTCTGCTTGACTTAAAGGTGTCACTTTAAAAAAATAAAATGTGAAACTGAAGAAAGAAAACAAAGAAAGAAAAGTAAAAGAAAGAAAAAGGGGAAACAAACCCAAACAGAATCAGTCTGCTAGAGATAGCTTGTTAGAAAAGGTTTGTCAAGGTAGTTTGCGAAGGGCTCCCCGAATCATGGCTGTCCAAACTAGAGGTGACGGAGGTCACTACAGTGATAGAGGGGTTTGTCAGGTCTGTTAGTGTGGCTGCGCTGGAGGGGGGGGTCAGGGCCCCACTGTCGGATGAGGGCGGAGGGAGTGAGGTGCCATCAGCCTTATCAACACCTCCATTCTCCTGTCGCAAAACGTTCCTTCTGAATTTGGCTCTTGCGTTTTGGAACCAAACCTGCAAACCAATCCCAATGTGGCTTTTACTTTTAGTGCTTTAAGGAACTTTCTTTTCTTTTTTAAAGAAAGTATCAGATCATGTGTACATTAGCTTACAAGTCAAGTTATCACAGCTGTTACTGTTTCAAAGTTGTCTCAAGTATATGAATCTTTGTATGATACATTAGTTGGGGCTTAAGGGGCAAGGTAACAATGAACCAGTGAGTCTGTGCTGAACACTCAATACAAGAATGTGGATTTTTATAGCAAATCAAAACAAAATGCTACAATTTACTGATTTGGTTGATTTGGTTGTTTTTAACTGTGAGACTTTCATTACACCTTTTTTCTCTCTTCTAAAGTAAAAGTGCACTCTGGCTACTAACAAAGTTAGCAATATAAGAGTTAACTGCTTTCTCCTTTCTTTCCCTCCAAAAGAAAGAAAAAGAAAGAAAGAAACAACATCTACAAATTCCAGATAAACCCCTTGGATATACATCTAATGACTGAATGGACCAACAAAAGAAAGCAAAACTAAAAAAGATGACGACATCAATGATCACTTTGGTGTCAATGAGGAGGAGGAGTGGCGTGCAGACACACAGGTGGGGTGAGCGACTTTAGTAGGAGCAATGACTCTGCTTACCTGTAGGACTCTCTTAGTGAGGCCTGTTTTCTGGGCCAGCTGCTTTAAGTCCTTGGCATCGGGGTTGTGGTTGATGGCAAAGTAGGATTTCATTGTCCGCAGCTGATGGTGCTTGAAGGAGGTCCGCATGCGTTTGGTCTTCTGCGTCGGAGGGTAGGCCTGCTGGTCCCGGTCCAAGTGATCGGTGTCGTTCTCGTTACAGCCTGAAGAGAGGGCAGAGCGTGAGGCGGGCTTTAAAAAAGAAACTTCGGCAGGTCAGTTTACATTTGGATAAACAGCCCTCTGTGTCAGACTTCATTTGCACTGTGCCCCAGGCCACTAGCACCGCTATAACCATAAGAAAACAGCTTCATTCCAGTGATTTCCAACTGACGCTGATGAAAAAAGAGACAAAAGATTTCCACTGACAGGCTAAGGCAGAAACAGCTGTTCTGTGTCGTCACGGCGTATCGTCAAAGTGCTGATAACAATTAAAATCCTCAACAAGCCGAGAAGCTGACTGAACCGGCTAAAAGGAAAGTAAACCGCGGCGTGCGGCTCGTGTCTGCGTGAGCAGATCTGAAACAAAAAACAGCAAAATGATGAATTTTAACTGTACGCTGGGACGGGGCTAAATCCTTTCTGCTTGTGTTTGCAAAGACTAATAGGCCTAATGGGCCTCATTTGTCAGTAGCTTAGTGTGTAAAATACTTAAAACGGATCCAGTAAATTAAACGCAGGCACTGCTTAGCAGTGTTGCTTGTCACTGCGAGAAAAAAGGCTTTTTTCAAACACAATTTGATTTTTTTTATTGTCCCAGACTTTATGAGATTTTGTCTAAAAACATACAATGAAAATGTATTTATTTTGATCCTCACATAAAAGAAGTGTTTTCAGGAAAGCACGTCTAAAGTATCTGAATCTTTTACGTGGCTGCAAAAGCAGCAAAAATATAGAAATGTAGGATTTCTCAATTCTAAAGTGTGTCCTGTTGAGCCATTTTGGGGCTAAATTACACATCATTTAAAAGAAGAACAGCGATGCTGATACGTGTGAAAGGCTTTCATTATGTTTGAATATCCAGCTTTAACCTAACAATCACTGACATTTGTGCTCTTCTGTTCCAGTCTTCACTGGCTCGTGTTTAACTAGATATTACCCACTAGGGGTCTCTGTATCCAAACAAGACCAGCTTTGCTGTGGAATCCACAGCAGACTCACACACCTTTCCCTGGTGAAAACAAACATGGATGTGCTGCAAAAGCAGGAACAAAAACCTCAAACAAAACCTCTTCCTATTTGTTATGAATAAGAGCCTGCTGATCTGTGCAGCCACTTATATGAACAACACAGTGATGCTATAAAAGTGTGTTCGTAATGCAGAGCCCAGTGGAGGCAAAAGAGTGCTTTGAAATAAATATATATGCGCATGTATATTTATTTCAGTTGATGCCGTTTTAATTTAATTTTAAAACATAAAATAAAATCTCTCATTTGTGAGCTCATTTTAACATTTTAACGTTTAAATTAATTACATGTGGCTAAAAACAAAAATATCCTTTTAAAAATTGATGGTGTTTCCACTCGAGTCCCAAATGAACACGATTATATTCCCTCTGGGACTTTTATTGTGTCTGCGGAGCATACCAATTAATTCACATGGACATCACTGTAACTGCGCTTTGGGCCTTTTTCTGTGAGCGTGGATTTTATTTCTATTTTATTTTAACTTGTCCTCTGTTATAACGCTTTGGCAGAATAAGCGTAATCTCTTATTCTTACTACAGAAACAAAATCACGGGACTACAATGGCTTTTTTCCTATTAGAGCATCAGTGAGAAACTGGAATTTGCATAATCCCCTAGAATTGTGTTTAGGAATAACAAACCGAAGCTCATTTAACCGGAGCGCTGACTGTACGGTGCTGTGTTTTCAGCCCCTGGCCTCTCCCTGCAGCAGGCCCCTCTGCGCGGCGCTGCTCTGTCCCTGAGAACTGTGCTGACCGCCGCACGGGAGGCCAGGGATTCCAACGTCACCTTCAATTAACAAAGAACAATTAACGCGCAGATTACCCCTATTCCTACCCATTCACTAGGAACACAGGAAACTTGGCGCACAATGCCAAACTTTCTCAACCGCACACTAATTCGCAGAAAGCAAGAACAAAATGGGGACACTGCAGGGAGGGCCGGGGTCGGCTTATAACATTCGACGATCCAGTGCAGCATTTTACGTGAAACCTGCGTTTAACACTGGCTTCATTTGCGCTTTCCAGCGGTTTTTTAAATTTATTTTTTTGTTTCTCGCATAAAAGTGAAACACGCGGAATATTCGGACATTTTTTTGTCCACGATTTATTTTCTATATTACGTTTACTCCATTCAAACGCGTTGTTTTTCACGTGTTACGACCTAAATTCGTTCTAATTATAAAAGTCGATGAGCAGGTCGGCGGCGAGGTCAACTTTCGATCATTCTGTTGGCGGAAATGATGCGTAAAAGACGCGCGCGTGGACGGATCAATTAGCCCGCAGCTCGGAGCGCCGGTGCAAGACGTTCACGTGCATTTACTACGAGGCACCCAACAAGGCAACGAGTGCATCCATTTCATTTATTGAAATAATAGGCGTGTTATAGAGGGGATACTGAAGGGCCCGACTACAACTAAAAAGCGACAGAAAAAAATGCAACTGCCCATCAAAAAAACGAATTTGCGAGATTTCGCTGGATTTTTTCTGATTCACTCGATTTTGTTTTTTTTGTTTTTTTTTTAAGGAAAGAAATGGAAAGAGGAAAAAGATTAATTAAGGCAGCACCGTTTGACAGCCTTTATCATTTCAGTCGCTCACTGTGCAGCGGAGGGTTCCTAAACTGGTGTTTCCTTAATGTTCGCGAGAATCTGCTTAATGTTTAATTTCATAGGTTTGTGTGTGATGACAACATTATAGCTCGGCATGTTTTTCCTGGTTTCACTGTCCTCTTCTGCTGGAAACATCCATGCACTAAAACTTCAAGCAGATGTGAGCGATTCCACACCAAAACTAAAAAGGGTTTTTTTATTGTGAGCGCGTCGTCGTCGTCGTTGTTGTTTTTCGATGTGAAATGAAGCTCCGAGCAGCTCAGCTGTCTCACCTGTGTTGTAGCTCGGTATATCTATCCCCATGGCCGGACTCTTCCTCTTGCGTGGCCTTCCCTTCTGTGCCGTCCCGGTGCCGTTGAAGTAGGGTAGAGTGAGGCCGCCTCCCTTGGCTGCCAGCTCGGCGAAGTTGAGCTGGGGGTGGTAGTCCGGCCCCTGCACCAGCGTCTCGAAGTGGAGTCGGCAGTACACTAGGCTGTCCTTCATGCCGAAATGATCGCCCGTGGTCAGGGTCTTGTTGCAAGTGGTGCACGTGAAGCAGCTCAGGTGGTACACGGAGTCGCGCGCTCGCATCACCATCTCCGAGGCCGATATCCCGAGGTGGCAACGCGCGCACCTCTGCACGGAGAACCTTCTGGAACAGACACACAGTCAAGACTCCTCATCCATAAAGACCAGAGTGGACAAACAGCACGGGGGGGGGGGGGGGGGGACTAAAAACTAAAATATAACCCGCAGTGTCACGAGCTAAAAGTAAGGCCTGCCTTATTTAAGCGGCCTCCATGCGCCTTAGCGTGGCTCCAGCGTCCTGCACAGGATCACTAAAGCAGGCCTATATTTTGAGGTTGCATTCTGATAGCCACATCTGGCCCAGAACTGGGTGTGTACATGTGCGCGCAGAGTCGCTACACAACCTCGACAATAAAACCCACGAACGCTAGCCCGTTTGCTTTCCTCCGACACACGAATAATACAAGCATATGTTCAGCAACACTATCAGAAGGTAAATACACAAGTATGTAATAATTACAGAGCGTAACTAACAGCATCCCGGCCTGAGCCGAAGCAGTGCCGTAAAAATGTGCGTTAAGAATATAGGATAGGACATTTTTGTCCAGCTGTTTTTCTGGAGCTACTCTCATATTACTTTAACATAATAATAATTAAATAATAATAAGAGTTTGGATAAGAAGGTGACTTATGCATTAAGTTCGTGTTTGCATTACACACCAAGCTACAGAGAGAAAGCACAGTTTCATTGTTAAAACTTATTCCCGGTTAACAGCAGGCAGCCCACGTTAGTGACAGCTGGGATGTTTTTCGGTCCGAGGCCTGGCAGCCTGTTGATGAAGGGCTAACGCTGACTGCTCACAATGATTGCTAAAATGGTTATTTAAGAGCTGGAAACTAATATCATATATAAATAGGTCACTGTCGAACTGGGTCAGTAGATTTGGGTTTAGGTTACAGAGGGGAAAGAGGGACACACGATTTTAGGAGCAAGCCCGTAAAACTGAAACGCTAAACTTTCAGTTTTCTTACCTGTAGTAATCCTCCTTGCAATAGATACTCCCATCCTTGGCAAAACACGTTAGCTCCGACTCCAGCGCTAGTTTACATTCACAGCATTTGAGGCACCGCAGGTGCCACTGTTTGTCCACGGCCAGGAGGTAGTATCTATCCGAAATCTTGCCGCCACAGCCGGCACACAGGGCTGGCTTCTCTGGGCTCATAGAAGGCATGTTCTGGGACAAAGAAGGAAAACAAGGCTCATGGCAGCTGACTGCTTCAAACCACTGCTGGGAAAATCGTCACAACATTGTGCTTAAAAGAAGAAAAGCAAAAAAACGAAATGCTGGCCATAAAATTCAACTTTTCTTTTTTAAACCTGGAAAGCTGCCTGTGAAACCCTCAGTTATGCTACAGCAGCTTGATGTGCAAATAGCTCTTACTTATGGAACAACGCGTCTATGAATTAAGCCTATTTACCTATTATACGTATGAAGGAAAAATACAGATGATGTTCGTGTTTTGAAATTAAATCCATCTACGAATAAATTTAAAATGCTAAAATTAATCATTTTTAATTTAAAAAAAAAATCAGGTCGGCTTCTATTTGCAAATATGAAACTGAAAATGCAAAACGCTGTCAGAGAAATAATACGCCGACATTAATGTTTGTTTTATTTGATGACAAGACTAAAACGGTGCTTTAAATATATTTAGAAATAACGACACCAGAATTAAAAGCTGTCGTTCACGCCAATTATTTTTGTGCAGAAGAAGAAGAAGACGCAGCCATTAAAAGAATACTGCTGCTATGAAATCTATCATATCCAATGGAATAATATGGATAAAGACGAGAATCCTCCTCACTGGCCTCCTACTTACCACCCAAATGTCTGCACGTTTCCGGGCACGTTAACGTGCCGTTTTTCGGTCTTGCGGTAAGTGAGACTAACGCGACTTTTTAGCCATTATTTCACACACGGCTCGGCCTGGCTCTTACCGACTCTCTTCCGTTCAGCTGCATGCCCTTCGCCAGGCGTGACTCCGTTTTCGACCTTCTCTCCATCTCCTCCATGATTCCTTGGATGTGATCCCCGGAGATCCCGTGGAAAAGCATGGCTCCAGGTCCTGGACGCAACGTGCAACTGCCTGCCTCTGTCTTGCAGCCCACAACTTCCATATAATGCACTGCAGCGCTGCGCCCCGCTCTCTCAGCGCATCCAAATGGGCTCTGAGGCTCTAAAAAAGAGGCACAAGGAAGAAGAAGGAAAAAATAGACACAACCCCAGAGATTCAGATCACCTCCTCAGCAGAAGCAACGGGAAGAAAAAGGACAAAACGAAGAAACTACAGCGTGAGTGGGGCAGGAGGAGCTCTCCTTCTTCCTGTGAATGTCTCTCCTCCAGGAAAAAAACCCAAAAAAAACAACATATAGTCCAAATGATGCGACAGGCCGGTGTGGAAGTGGTGGTGGAGTTTGAGGAGGGAGGAGGGGAGGGAGTGTGAACACTGGCCAAAATAATGACACAAAGTTTTTTTGTGTGTTGTTGTTTCTTTTTGGTGATCTCTCTCTCTCTCTCTCTCCCAGTTTCCCAGTCCGGGGCTCCTCGGTGCTTGGAGGTCAGGTTGGGACTGCCTGGATTTGAGAACCGTGTCCTATTTGTGAAGAGAGCAGAGCCGGCCCAGTCTGAATAATTTGGTAGGAGGAGTTCCTCTCTCCCTCCCTCCCTCTCTCTCCCCATCTCTCTCTCTCCCTGCATCGCCGCTGATTTCTATTCAGCAACAAAGAGATGTCACTCTCCCCTCAAAACCCCCCGACTCTGGACCACTGCTTTATGGTACTGACATTTTCATTACGTTTGTTCTGCCATTTAAAGGCGAGACGACGGGAACGTAAGCTGCACAAAGTCGGTGCAAATATATTAGATTTATTTATGAAATCATCTGCATCCCAAGCAGGCGACCGAGGCCCTCCGTGGTTTCACCGGACGCCTCACAAGTGGGAATAAACACGTGTCTCACGGGGTGTCGCTTAAAGACACTTTCTAATAAAACTTTGGTTGGTCAGAGTTTTTGGGAAGTGCGAGCTGGACCAGACCGAGTGTTTGGTTTGGTCCCCAAAACACACACACACACACACACACACACACACACACACACACACACACACACACACACACACACACACACAGTGTGTGACATAAATATTCTGTCTGGGCGGGGCAGTGATCAGTGATAGGCTAGAGGGCGGGGACAGATTCAATTGAACATTTTTGAAACAATGTGATTTGTTTTCAGCCCAAATGAATGAGATTTGATTAAAAACTGAATTAATTAATGAATAAAATGTATCCCAGGTAACGACAGCCTCCTTACTCAGATAACCCGAACAGCTCGCTGCACGCTTACATGTATAGAAATCTCTCTCTCCCTCTTTTAAACGCTCGTTTGAAGCAGTCATTATCCACTGTCAAGGATTCATTAACGCGGCCCTTCGTCTTTTCTCTGTCTGCTGAATTAGGCCAAAACCTTGTTTACCTGCTGGAGAGTTGATCTGACAGCAGCGAGAACTGTGTAGTCTCCGCATTTCATTTGTTTGTGTGTTTCTCTTTCTTTCTGCTTTTCTTCTTACGGGCTTTATAAGAAGCAACGTGGAAGTAAAGGCGAGATGAGAGAGAGACCTCCAGTTGGTGGTCGCCACAGGGAAACCTCAACCAGCTATTGCATATTTTTAGAAATTCATGCTTTTTAAAATTCCATCCCTATCTCCAAAGATGGTCTGCTTTACGCAGGGCGCAGGGGGGGCTGCAATAACGATCTGTGTCAGTTTTAAAAGGGTGTGGAAAGCTTTGTTGCCCAAATAATAAAGCCAGGAAATAAAACGCGTTCCGCTTCCTGTATGCAGTGCAGACCTGGTGACAACAAAACTATATTTTTTTAATTAATTTGTTCATTAATTGGAGATTTTGGCCGCGTGACCTTCCAGCTGGATCCATGCCAGCGAGCTGTGGTCTTTGTAAGATCGATGACGGCATTATTTTTCACAAACAACAGACAAACATCAGTCCCGTTAATAGATTTAGCAAAGCTCGGGGAGGTTTGCAGGTGTGGATGCTTCATCTCAAGACGTGTTACATTATCACGTGAACCTCCCACCACCCATCCACCTCACCGCACGCGCGCACACACACACACGCGCGCACGCACACACACGCGAAGTTGTGTTGGCTTTAATTGGAGGCCCCTTGATATCAGCGCTATAAGACGAGGCTTGAACCCTCCTGGACGGGCTGGACGTGCAGCTGTTGTCAAACCCATAACGCTCATTTGCGCTCTGCAGTGTCCCGGCACCAGCCGCAGAGTGGTGGGGGGAAAAGGGGCACTCAAAAAGGACACGAGGATTTCATTTCACCTGGACAAAGACGCCCCGAGTGGAACGATAAGCTCAGCTCTGTGTGCGATTTTTAATCTTAACTGCAGTTTTCCTGCCATTCTGCGTCTTCTCTGCGAATTAGGCAAAAGGGTGTGTTTTGAATATGAAGAAGTTTTTAAAGAAAATTTTATTATTATTATTTTTAATGAAAGCCTTGATGTCGATAAATAACGCCGTTGTGGCCCGTTGCCTCCAGCAGTGACATTTAATATGACTGAAGAGCGTTTACCAATGTGTCAGTGAACACCAAGGGGAGGGGGGGGGGCGAGGGGGGGGGGGGTCTTTGTAGCTGCTGTTTGGTTTATTTTGTTTTTTCTGTATTTAAAACATATATTCTTGAAGCGTTTTATTTGTCTGATTGTCTTTTTATTTCACTCCGGATTTTGACCAAACTATATATATGTATTTTTTTTTTACAAAACGAAAAAAAAGTCACTTTTATTTTGAAATATCTTTTTTTTTAAATCTATAACACCGTCAGTATTTTTAAAGTGTCTTTAAAAAAAACCGGTAGGAAATAAAACAGTGATTTTGTGTGTCATTCCCGCTTTAGTCAGTGAGAGTGATTTATCCAAGTTAAAGATTAATTTATTATTATTGTTATTTTTTAAGGAATTGAATTTATTTTAAGGCTTTGGAAAAGCACTAAAGCACAAAAATCCAGTGTCAGCATTTCTGTTTGACATGGCGAGAGTCGGCTCAGTGGGCCACTGACGTTTGTCAAATACATAATGAAAATGAAAATAATAATAATAATAATATCACAATCACGCACACAGCGACATTTTGCCTGTATTTTCATAAAACGCGTACATTTGTGTTTCGCACGATTTTACTGGCGTGCAAACTCCAATCTATTATTTATGTGCATAATCGAGACTGATTTAGGCAAACAGGAAAAAATAATAATAAGAAAAAATATTTATAAGTTTTTTTTTAAACACACACCGATCGATAAAATCTGCGCTTTTATCCTGGACAAAATCACCCATGTCACTGTCTTTATCACGCGTCAGATCTGTCGCGCATTGCTTCACACGCTGCCCGCTTCTCCTTTCGTTTTCCCCCCAAAGCCCTCTCTGTGTTACTAATATTATTATTATTATTATTATTATAAGCGTTGCCCTCAAGAATAAATAGCTATGGAAAAAAGTCTTACCTGCGGCTGTGCAGTGTGAGAGTGAGATCCCTGTGCAGCGCGCAGACTGAGCCGCTCCGGACTGTGCGCAGTGTGCAGAGGAGACAGAGGAGAGGCTGCCGGTAGATGGGGGGCTGTTCCTCGTTTCTGAGCTTACAGTTCTAGTTCGGGCGTCAATTAAAACACAAGACATTTAAATATTCCTCTCTCGTAGGCAGACGGCCCTCAACACACCGCAGCACACAGAAAACGGGGAGCCATGAGCCAATGGCCTACTCAGCATGTAGGTTATCATCTGTGATGTGCTTCTGAATTAAAGTGGTGAAGTCGGTGGTCTCCAAATGAAACAATAAAACTATCACTGTATAAAATAAAATGTAGGGACTTTTCAACAATTAAAATATGTATTTGTCCTTTAAACACCCCAACTTAGCCTGTGCTGTAAATGAATCCAGCTCCTGCACGGTTATCATTATTGTTATTCATGTTACGCACCTATGAATAAGCCAGCGTCTGCACAGATCGGAAATGAAAGCTGGCTCCAAGCACATCTGGGCCTAAACAGTTATAATCCCAAAATGCATCATAGCTTCTTTACCTTTTATTTTTAAATATATATACACACACCGATCGTATTATAGGAGACTGAGGTGAGCTGAGCACGGTTACAGGCTCACTGGCTGGAGAGGTTTGTGTGAATAAATAATTAGGGTGTAAAGTCAAACTGGATCAATCAAATCTGACAAAGATAGGGAGCGCAGCAACACACGCCTGGAGGGGAAAATGTTTTGGTATTGAATAACCAAATACCAAATCGAAGCCATTTTCAAAATAAAAGTGCTCATTAATTGACGAATTGTGCGCATTTGAATCATGTGGGTACTGGACCAAAACAGCGGAGGGTTGCCTATTAGGAAAGGTCGCAGTTTTTTGTTCCCCCCGACTCCCCCCTTCTCTGACTTCCTTGATTTCATATTTTCGTGACGACAAACGAATAATAAAAATGTGCGATCCATTAAAACAAGACGACACGTGACTCCCACCGCACTTTTTAGTCTAATTTTATTGATGCATTTCATTACAAACACAAATAAGACAAAAAAGACATATGTGTCTGGCACACTGCACGCCCGGATCCTTTTCTGAGGAGCTGAGCTGACAAACTTCATAAAAATTCAAAGCAATAATAAGTCTGTTCAGCCAGGAAGTAGACTTCCACACTTGCCTTGTGTGGCCTTGTGTTGCAACATCTAATGAAAAAAAGAAAGGCTGATGAAAAATTCACCAATAATTAATAATGTCAAGATTTTAGTAAATATTAATAGTGTTTATGTTTTGAGGATGGTTTGGTTGTGTCTCTCTTAATGAGGCCGTATTTTCTCAATTTAAGAGGTAAGTACAAGGAGCGCGAGGTTTCTTACTTTCTTATTATTCTCCACCTGAAATGCAAACTGACAATCGCGCATTAAACGGTATCACCGGTACGAGAATGAAAAGCGTTTAAGGAGCGCTCAGCTCCTCCTGAAGTGCACGTTCATCTTTAACACGAGAAAGGGAGGTCATCCAGAAAAACAACAAGATAACCCAAACGTGCTCGTGCTCCCCACGGAGCGGCGCGCCGTGCACGGATGGACTCGTTTCAATTGACTACGAGTGAATAGAATATTGTGTGAACGAGCACCGGGGCTGGAGCAAAGGGTGACAGTTAATTACACCTCTGCACCGCTGGCATAAATGATCACGTGCCACACTGCTAACAGTCATTTTGCTTTGCTCCTTCAGCCTGGGTTGACATCACAGTGTATCTCATCAATAATGCAACAACACTGAGATCTATTTCACAGCGTAGCACAACACGGAGCGCACACACAGCGTGCTAGGAGCACGATACCCAGACAGGCGCTGCAGCGCGCTTGGTTAAATCGGCGAAACCGCGGCTACAGCGCCAAGCAGGTCGCCTGGCTGTCCCCCGCCCACCCCCGCACCTCCCCGAGTGCCTGGCTCCTCTCTGCTGTAGGGCACGGTGGTTAGATTACCACACATCCAGAGTTCATCTGGAGTTATCATTTCTGGGTCACCTCAAGTGACACTCAGTCTCACAGAGGGAGCTCTCAGTCACTCCCAAAGCATGGCCAGAAAAGGAGCCTAGGAGAGGTGGTGGAGGCGAGGAGGCGAGGAGTAGGAGAGAAGCAAGGAAGAGGAGGAGGCGGTGGGAAGGCTCTCCCAGGATCCAGTGAGGTGCAGGGAACCACGGGCTAAACGCTGACAGAATGAAGGAAAGGGGTGGGAAGGGAAGGGAGAGGGTGAGGCGAGGAGGAGGAACAGAGGGAGGAGTGAAGCACTGTAAAGCTGTATCCCAGTCTCATGAGCCTGGGTGGCTGGATGGTGAGACATCCTGGAAATATTTACAAACTCACAGTGGACGTGACTTTGTAATTATTGAAGCAGAGGCCATGTCAGAAATGCACAAAACAGGGGAAACGCCCCCCCCCCCCCGGCGGCGTCTCATAAAGAGGCGAAATGCTGAACGGCGATTTTAAGAAAATAACGACACAGAGGATAATACGAGAATCTCCACGTCTCCTCCTGCTGGTCATTTCTCCCCCGCCTCATCCTGCTTCTACCACTTTCCCTTTTCTGCCTCTTCCAAGCAACGCTCCCCCCCCCCCCCCCCTCCCTCTCGCCATCCACCCCTCCTTCGATCTCCTCCCTGCTCTGCTCTGCTGGAGCTCAAATCACAACCCCAGTCCCTGGCAGATGGAGGATAGGAAAGAGAAGCTCTTAACTAGCCAGCCTGAGCCGCTGCTCTCTGCACACCAACTGCTGCCTGCCTCCCCTCCCTGCCTCCAGAACAGCTACCACTACATGCACCCCACCCACCCCCAGCACCTCTGGGGACACGGTATCCTTCTGGGGAATGGTGCGTGTATTAGTCCGTATCTGGACACACTAGAAAGGACATGGAAACATAATAGATGGATGTTATTTATCACTACATAACCTTATGGGGCAGAGCAGCGTTTGCGAGGAGAGGGTTAGTAAATATCGTTTTGCTGTCAAACAAGCGCCGTCTTTCTACTTCAGTGAGCGAGGACACAGAGTCAGAAGACGGCGTAATGTGAAGCGAGCTGGAGGTTAGACGGCATGACAGCTGAAGAAAGCGGCGACACGTCGGGTCCAAAGCGCAGATGAGAAATCACGAACGACTGCGGCGATGCAAAACCAGGAGGGAAATAAACAGGCCAAAGTGCTCCTTGGGCGCTTAAGTGCCTTTGACTGCCCCCGACTCTGCTTTTATCTGGGCTCATCTGGCGACCGCGGCTCGGCCTGGCATGAGCCTGACCACCAGTTGCGGTCTGAGGGAGAAACTGCTCCTCTGTGCTATTTGCAGCCCTGTCTGTCCAAAGGAATCTGGTGCGCTGACTGTCACTCAGTGGCCATGTGTGTTTTTTATCACTAATTCTACCACAGGGATGTGGTTGTCCATATGACCACTGTGGAGGCTGCTGCCCCGAGGCGAGCTGACATTGTCTGTGTAGAACGACCAGACGTTGATGTAGGGGCTGCTCAAATGCTGCTTCAATATCAAGACACACACACACACACACGCAGGCAGGCATACTGAGCGGTGCCTGGCCAATTGCTGAGACTGATGTTCCTTTCAGCCATCATATGGCTGACACTTAAGTTTTTTTCCCTGCCAACCTTGTGTCAGTTCCTGGCTGCTCCGGCCAGCAGTGATGGAGACGCTGTAACCGACTGTGGTCGGGGCCACTGGCCGCGGGGCTGCTGTGCCCCTTTGAGATGGGGTGCGATGGGGGTGGGGGCTGCTGCTTGGCCTGTCAACTGGTTGTGACTGGAGCACGTCTGGTCACAGATCCAAACTGGACAGCTCGCTCTTTCTCTGCAGCTAGTGCCATCATCCTGCAGAAAGGCACACGGCGTATAGCTGCCACTCTGCTCCAGTACAGCATATGCTCCAGCTGAGGGTCCGACATGTTCAGTCCAAAACGCCTGAGAGAGTCGCCTCACGTGTCTAACCGGCTGCTGGGAGCACATGTGCACTGTGGGTAAAAGAGAAAATGATCGTGGTGCAGCTCAACCCAGAGACAACCCAAATAAAAGGCGGGACTTTAATCAACGTTAGATAAATTAATTTGTTTCAGTGATTAAACACAGAAACTAGCTGAACGCTCTCTCTCATTGTCCCAGTGCACTTCACAGGCTACTCAATCAACGCTAATGAATTAAGGATGAATTAGTAACCGGAGTGCATTTCTCTGCTAATCTGTGGAAGGTGTGCTGTTTGCGTCTCAGTCACAAACTGCTAGGCTGGAAGATGATGGAGGGGAAAAAATTCAAATTGTGCCATCACTGGATTGGGAAGACGTGGAGGGATGAGGCAGACATGAAAGTTGGCCTATTTCATGGTCAGGCTGCGGGACCGCCGAGGCCCTGAATGGCAATGCATCTACTTTAATGTGACAGACGAGTCCCTAGGCAAAACCGGCAGAGCCGCGGCAGGCAAGCGGGCCCAGGTACTTGATGAGTGTGACACCTTCGCCGTCCCGCTGTAGAAATGTTGCTGCCGCACGCTCCGCTGCCTCGGTTTAGAATAACACCAAATAAACTCGCCTCTCATCCCGCCTGACGACGCGTCCCCAGAACCTGTCCTCCCCAGCACTGTCGGGATCACCGATCTCCTTGCAGCCGCTCACAGGGCTTTGCTCCGATCGCTAAGCACTTGCCTTTGGGACCCACCTGCCGAGGAAAAGACACATCCTCTCATGGCGATGCCGTTTGCCCAATCGGGCGGAGAAGGACGAGCGTGCGCGTTGGGTTTCCGGTGTTGTGCCAAAAAGTGATTGTCTGCCAAAAACTGATTTCCGGTATTTGCCAAAAAGCGATTGCTCATATTTAAAGTGCTATAAGTAACTTGTTGGGCTATAATATGTTAAACATATGTCAAATGCATCCCTTATGGATGACATAAAGTCATCTTGAGCCACAAACAACACTCGTGTAGCAAGATACAAGCCGCAATCAGTTTTTGGCAGCGACTTTTATATAACCTTTATTTATGCAGTAAAAAAAATCTCATTAACATTAAAAATGTATTTTGTAAGAGTAAGTTGGCCAAGAGCACAGCAGAAATGGCAGCAAATATTACAATAGTTCTGTAAAAATATGTTAAGTGGGGATAAAGGACCAGATATGGTTATAATGTAAGTACAAGTTGTAAAGATACTTAAAAAACAGATAATTTTTTAATTCTTTATGTAACCCCTTTGTATCCCCTGTTCACCGAAGTCTATTTACGAACATACGTAAAGATATTACACATAAAAAATACACAGAAACACTGGAAATCAGTTTTTGGCAGACAATCACTTTTTGGCACAACACCGGCGAGCGCCCGGAGGCGTCACGCCGCCTACCCACATGCACTCGCAAATCAAGCGCCGCATCTTTCCACGGCATAGGTAGTTCTATACGAGCGCTTGACCTTACCTAGCGCTATCACTCAGGGCTACGAAGCGCGCGGTCAAGTGCAACCTTTATTCTATATCGGCCTATTAGGAGCCACGCAGTGTTGCGATGGAGCGAGCCTGCCTGCGCATGTGTGCGTCTAAGCGAGCTGGTGAGCGCCGAGCTGATCTATTGCAGTCCTGGGATGAGAGGGCCCAGGAGTTCATTAGGCTGCGGCTCAGGAGAGCAGCCGCGGGGAGTTGCACTGTAGCCGAGTGTTGCCAGGAGGCTGAGCTGCAAGTCCGGTGGGGAGGGCTGCTGTTGATGTCCGTGGCATGTTTGCTAACAGCCTGATTCCATCAAGTGGTGTAAAAGCAGCGCAGCCAAGTGTGAGGGCTGACCCCTGGCACCCTCCTATTTTTAACAACACAGTATCTCAGTCAAAGGTAGACAGTTCAGTCAAGCACTTGTGGTGTGTAAATGATGCTAATATTCATGCAGTCGTACGTTTGGGAGAGAAAAAAAATAACAAGCGATGCGAAGCAAAAGAGCACAAGACTCCATCTGACTATCTTACAGTTACTTTCGCTTATATGCCCTTTATCTGGAGGGCAAAGATCTAAAATGCACTCTCAGTTTTTCATCTCCATACTCCCACAACCCTTGTAAATGCATCAGAAGAGCAGAATACTACAAAATATTAAATACTCTTGAAGAGAAAAGAAAAAATGAGGCTCAAAGGCATTTCACTGGACACTGAGAGGAAAAAACAAGTATCTGCAAAACAGAACAAAACAAAAATGTGATAAAAGGCTGGTTTGCATGAGGGTCTAGTGAACAAATCCGTTCTCCTCCTTTCCCATTTTGCCAGAATGAAAATAATCCTAAGAATAGTTGTGATTCATAAGAGATAGGTATTGCACAGACACTACCCATATTTCATCATTTATTACACGGCTAAAAGAAAAAAATGACTCAAGTAGTCCAAATAACGACAGGCAGAAGACAAGCAATGTGCGGTGGCTTCCATTCCAAACAGGCTCCTAGCGCGTTACCTTGGCACGAGGCTGTTAGGTCTACACGTAAAACAGGGAATTGAACCGCTTCTTCGTGGCGGGGTCCTTCACGTTGACTTGGCCATATGGACACTGGGGGAGACGAGAGATAAATTAGCGCCGGTTAACAGCTGCATGTGGAGCAGAGCTTTAGTCACACTGAGAACGACACATGAGAAGCAGATCGAGCAAAGGAAAAAAGGACGAGTCGGATAAGGACAGGGGGGAAGACGGAATGGGATGGGACGGTGCGAAAGCAAAACCCAGAGCAGGGATGGAGAGTGGACAACGAGACTCGGTGGGACAGAGCAAAGCAGATATGAGCAGAGCGGGGCTGACACCGTCAGAAAACCCACAACACGTCTGTGTAGTTGGTTTGTTACACACGGATGAACCGCTCAGCTTTGCATTTCACCATCACCGATCCTTAGTCTGGAAACTTGAAACCAGCAGAGGTCAGGAATGATGCTGAGAAAATAGATCCCCAAACTCTGAGCAGATGAGCCTTTCTGCTAATGTCACGCTCACGTCTCAAGTCTGTGTCACAGAGTCAAACCTAGAATTTGATCTTAACCATATTTACTGCTGTGATCTCAGCTGAACCGTCAGGAAGGATTATTATTATGATGCCTTCGTGTCCTCAGACTGGACTAATTCAGCGTGCGTTGGTCTCACTTGCTGTCCAAAATGCGACCGTGAGGCTCCTCGGTCCTCGAGCTCGGCGATCAGAGCTCTGATTGTTGTAGCGAAGCCGTGCATCCATATAAAACGTGCAGGTCTTTGACGGCGTCGGAGGTTCTTCGCTCTAACCTGAAGACCGAAGGAGACTGTAGACGGCACTAACTGTTTAAAACATCGATCCTTCTTTGTATAGGCTGTTGTGTTTGTTGTGGATTGTTGGTGTGCAGCACTTTGTGATCCTTATCTTGAAAGGTGCTGTTATAAAGACAGTTTACATGTTTGTGCCCTTTCATATTTTGATGCAACGTACTGGACCATCTATTTGGTTTTATTTCTATTTGGTTCCATCCACGTACAGAAAGCAGCCTGGAAACTAACACACAGCGTCATTAGCCCTGTTAGCTCATCCTCTACGACACCATGGAAGCTCCAACCCACCAAACCTGCTTTCGTTTCATGTTTTGTGCTGAAAATAAATGACGAACGTTGGTCAAAACTGCTCTGGCAGAACCACGGTTTACAAACGAGGTCGGTTACCGTTGGAAACAGACAGGATCAAACGTGCAGGGTGGGAAAAACACGGCAGAGGACAAAAACAGGGAGAAAAACCAGTAAAAACAAAGAGCTCACGTGTCTGCACGCGCTGCCGCAGCACTTCCCTCTCTGAAGGTGGGCATACTCTGTGAACACCTTATACCCGCTGGAAGGGTCAACGTACATCTGCTTCTTTGCCTGAGCATAATGAAGATATTACCATTCAATTAGAGCGACACACAAACACGTGGCGGGATGTGAACCGTGCACACAGAAATACATACGATACATATACTCACCCAAACACAAGGACGCCTGCAAGAAAAATAGTGCCTAAGAACGTATGCAGAGACAGATTGCTGTGGTTCAACGAGAAGGAGGACTGGGTGACCTCTGAGCATAGAAACAGATGTAAGACACCCTCATTCTTAAGATATTACTAATTAATTAGCGTGCAATTCAGTAGTGAGAATACGCTATGACTAATCCGCTGGTAGCCCTGAAACCTGCACGTCGTTCTGACAATTTTCAGGATGGTGAAAAATCAACTTTACAGACAGTCGTTGTTTTATTTGGTGCAGTTATTCGTCTTGCACAAAAACACCTTCTGTAAGTGGAAAAAGCCTGAACTCCTCTCCATCCCTTAGGAAGTTCCAAAATGTCATCTCTCAGTCTGTTTCAAACTGAGAGCCACTAGTTGGTGAGCTTTGACAGGCCACAAAGGGAAAAAGGCCCCAGGCCCTTTGGTGACACGGCTTGTCATTTCACATGCCATTGCAAGGCCACATAGTGAAGCTGGCATAGCTGGGCCCCCTCTGTATTGTACTTTTCCCACCCAGGCCCTACCGCTCTCCTCAGGTCGCGGCCAACTTGCCTCAACTTCATCCACACTCCGAAGCACAATATTTACAACAGATAAGCCTAAAGGCACGCGGATGACACCTATTCACCGCTGTCATCAGCACAGCTCGCTGGTTCTGCTCCATGGAAGAGCAAGTGAGATTTGGTGAATATGATGGATCTAGCACAAACAATCAGCATCATTTCTTTGGGGCAGCGGGCAGGTATTCTCCTCTGTGTGAAAGTTCACAACAATAACAGGTGGACACAGACACCGCCTACGTTCAGGCGCCGTTTCGTACCTCTTTCCAATACCTACACTTTCACTGCAAAATAATTAAGATGTTTATCTCGGGTTAGAATGGAAAGACTGAGTCAAAAATCATCAGTGGTTTCATCTTCCTAAATGTCACTTGGTTAAGGGCTCGGGGGACGTGGAGGAGGGTTGGGGGCACCGCCCTGGGAACAGGAAGGAGATGCATCGTAGCTGCCAGGTTATCGTGCTGCTAACACACGGTGGCCAGTTTGAAAACATTATGCTGGTATTGTTCCAGATTATTGACGTCAGATTTTAACTTGTTACTGTGTTTAAGAGAAAAGACTAATAAAAAAAACTATTCCAACAAAAATGTTGGAGCCTGAAAAGTAAGAGGAGCTAAAAAGAAACAACATTTATCAGTAATCAGGTCAACTGGCAGCAGCTCAGTGACATGAGTGGGTATAAAGAGAGCGTCTTAGAGAGGCAGAGTTTCTCAGAATCAAACACAGGCAGAGCTTCATCAATCTGCAGAAACCTATGATTACAGATTGTGAAACATTTTCAGAATAACGCAGAAAACTGTGAATATCTCATCATCTGCATCATCATCTGTCCCAGAATTATCATCATTTCTCTGTAAAGCGCGTGTAATTAATCACCCGTGGATCTGCGGTCCGATTGTGCTACATGACACGATTGGCTGTCTCAGTGATGCATCTTACCGCACACGCTAGTCTATGGATTCTGTGGATGGCCATCTCGCCCTCTGTGAACTTTCCCGCGGAGGAGGGGTCGTTTTCGCCCCCCGCGTCGCTGACGTCTGCTGCTGTCGTGCCTTCGTCGATCTGTGACGCGCCGCTGTTCGCCGGTGGCTCGGAGCTTTCTCCCGACAGCTTTGGCATCGACATCGCTACGAGTCGTTTATTCAAGTGGAAGCAGAGAAGAACGAGTCTGCAGACAAACGCTTTACTCGGGAAGTTTTTGCGAAACATGCTTCTGCGATAAACCATCTGCAGGTTACAAGCAGGAAGCGGCTTTTATTAAGAGAACAACTGTGACACTGTGTGAGGAAAGAAACGCGAATGCGCCTTTCCCTGCTCATGTTATCTACACTGTTCAAATCCAGCCTCTCCCCACGTTGCTGCACAGAAAGTGTTTTACTTCCTCATCGGCCCCTGGTCACGTGCCACCAATGTGACCGTCACGTAACTCCGACCCACCGGCTCGTGCAGCGCCTCTGCTGTTAGAAAGCTGCCACTACACGGAGGTACAAGTCCACTGTTAGAAAGATCACCAAAACCCACAAATCCTGAATGAAAAAGTGGTGACCTGCTGGAGCGTTATTATTCAGTGTCACACCGATAAACTGAGGCCTTGTTTTCTGTAGCCTCTGCTATAGCATGGGGGTAAACATGCAACATCTATTTCATGGGACTACAATTAGCTTTCTATTAAAGAACTCATCCACCCACTTCTGTCAGGGTCATGGAGCCAAACCCCCTCTTAGGTCAAGACGGAGAGCACACCCTGGACAGGTCTGTGGTGGAACTGAACCCAGGACCTTCTTGCTGTGAGTGCTAACCATGAAAGCCACCAGCAGATATTTCTGTAGCCATTAACAAAAATGTTTGTCCACACATATACTTCTGTGTGTATATGGGTGGTGAAGCATGCTGTCTTTCTTTGCGTGATTGCGCTGCAGAACAAACGCAGACAGCTTTCCATAATAATAAAGTAACATGGTGCCTTGGACGGATAACTGCAAGGTTGGTGAGTGGACATTAATGAGTCCTTTCAAGGTTATCCGCTGCTGCAAGCCACCACTGATGATGCCCCTGTTCCACAATTATGGGTAATGAAACCTGACAAGTGTCTTTTGACTGACATTGTGGGGTCAATTTACCCTCAGACAAATTACACATCACTGATAAAAATATTTGCACGCACAGCATGGAAGGGAAGACATATTTAAACAAAAGCCAAACAAATGATGTATTTTCCAAGGCCCGTTGTTTTCCATCGAAACCTTTTCTATATTTGGCAGTTTTGGCGCATCATCTCATGCTGTAAAAGCGACCTGATTAATGTAACAGATGCTTTATAAATTCACTTGGCAACAGACTCCAGAATGATTTTATGTTAACTCTGCTGCAGGCTGCATTTACTCCCTGCTGCACCGTCCCAACATGAACCCTGCTTGTGTCTTTTCGTCTATGTGACATTTCAATTCAAGCTCGCTCCTCAGGTAGACAAAACATGTTTGAAGACGTTCTGTAACAGATTACTGGGATCGCTGAAGGACAGAGAAACAGTGCGTTGTCCTTTTTTCAGCAGCAGGAACTCTTAAATGAATATTATCTGGGCTTTTATTGTTTTATTGTTCACAAATTTCTGCATTTTTTTAGAAATCACAACGTCATGGCAACAGCCCCACCACGATCATTTCATACGTATGCCTGAAACAGCACGGCCCAGGCTGCTGCCATTTAATTACCTTCCAGTCAGCCTGAAGATATCTGCCTCTGATCCCGTCACACTCTCGTGGGGAGAGAAGAAGGTATATCTAAGCCACTGGTTCCAGGTTACCACCAGACAAATATGGCTGAAACGTGTCTCAAGAGTTTAGATAGTAGCATCGAGTTCTGAATTTACTGTGTCATCAAGTGCCAAGAGCTGCTCCTTTGACAAGTAAGTGATCGAGTGTGAGGGCTCGCTTTGTTTGAGATATTACAAGCGAATTAGCTTCAGCTCACGAGGTTTACAGCAGTGAACAAACCCTGTCCCATTAGAATGAAAATAGTGCTCGTTGTGCATGCATTTCCCTTTAAGAGGACAATGACTCATCTCTCTCACAAGCATTGTTTTTAATATAGAGTTCTGGAGAAGATTATGGTGGTCATATAAAAGGATAGGGACTCTACACGGTTTGCTTATATTACTGTGGCACTTTGAGGACATTTTCAGTAGCTTGATACTAGTTTAACAGTAACATCATTGTGCACTGAGACATTGATATTATTCTATTGCACATACTTGTGACACTCTGTAATTATGCAGTTGAAAGTCCAGTCATCGCAGCCTCTTCTGCACAATAACACCAAACCCCACGCTGTACCTGCTGCATACCAACAAACACTTCAGTGGAGTTGTGGGAGGTGCAAACACCGCTCTTTGATGTTCATCACACAGATCAATCGTACAAACAACGGTTTTTACTTCACCGCTACCACGGAGCGTCAGGTGAAGCCTTTTTCCAGCACCTCCTCCAACACGGAAGAAGTCCTCGTGTGTTCTCTGCCGCTAGAATCCAGTGCGTATGATGCATTGTTTTAAAAACACACAAAAGGTATTATAGCTTCTTTCTTTTTTACATTCATGGCCTGTACATGTGAGGCAGACGTAATATCTGAAGTAGATTTTTTCATTGTAATCTTACGTATTAGACCCAAGGAAACAGGGCGACAGATAAAGGCGCTCATCAGGAAGAAGAAAAACCACCAACAGCAACAAACACAAGAGAAACTCACCTTATGAGCAGCCTGATCGACAGTACCGAAGGGCCAGAAAGACCACAGAAGACAATACGGGACTTGAGAACAGAATTATTTCTATAGTTAAGAAAATGTTTTACATCTAACCAAGTCAGGAAGACTCTGGAGGTAACACTGTCAAGGCCTACAATCGAGATGCCTTCAGAAACAGAAATACAGCAAGTAAAAAAATAAGGTTCAAACCAATAGTTAGACCCAAGAACGGCACATATCTGCTCCGTTACTTTTCTTTATTCTTCGTTTTTCCAGTTACTGTGGACAGATGAAACACAGGTTAACCTGAACCACAACAACAGGAGAAATATGGAGAAGGAGGGAAACAGTTTGTGCTCTGATGTGTTTATTACTGATAAAAGTAACAGGATGAATTGTGACATGCAAGGCTTTGTACTCTCTGCTGAGATTCAGACAAATGCTGCAAACTGACTGGACCCCACGTCTCAGTGCAGATGGATCCAAAACACACTGCAAAAGCAACCCGAGACATTCTCAGGCAAAGATAACCTTCAGTGTCCAAGTCAAGTCACCTGATCTCAGCCCAATAAAGGATTCTATTCAAAACTGAATACAAGGAGCTTGGAAAGAAAAGCATCTTGAAAACTCAACTTCAAGAAACCCAAAGAAGTCCAGATGCTTTCCAATGACCTGGATGATGGAGAGCCTTCACAGACACACAAAACTGAATGCAGAGAGACACACAAACAAGCAGCAACACAAACTGGCTGCAGTAAAGGCCTGGCAGAGCATCTCAAGGGAGGAAGTGATGTCTGTGTCTATGGGACTTCAGCAGTCGTTGACTGCAAAGGATTTTTGTCCAAGTATTAAATCGCCGTCTTCACTGGTTCCCTCTGTTATAGTCTTCGGTCTGTCTCTCAGTGTCAAGTCTTTGCAAATTGTTTCTGGTTTCAATTCAATTCAATTTAATTTTATTTATATAGCGCCAAATCACAACATAAGTCGCCTCAAGGCGCTTCATAGATACAGAGAAAAAAACCCAACAATCATATGACCCCCTATGAGCAGCACTTTGGCAACAGTGGGAAGGAAAAACTCCCTTTTAACAGGAAGAAACCTCCGGCAGAACCAGGCTCAGGGAGGGGCGGGGCCATCTGCTGTGATTGGTTGGGGTGAGAGAAGGAAGACATGGCCCCTGTTTTACTTTGAAGGGCCATGTCCTATGTCAGTGTATTCAGTTTCACTTCCCCCTGTCTTGTTAGCTCTAATTTGTCCCAGCTGTGTCTCCCTCCTGTTTCCTATTCCCTGATTACGCCACTGTGTTTATAAGCCCTTTGTTTGCCTTTGCTTTCTGTGGCATTGTTAATGTGTCCTACCCGCCACATGCTGTGTGTTTGTTGCATGTTAGTCTCACAGTTTTGCTCCTTAGTTCCCATCTTCAGAGTTTTAGTTTTGTGAGTTTGATTTTCAGGAGTTTTTTCTAGCAATAAAACTGCGTTTTGAGTTTAACCTCCGGGTTTTGAGTCCTAAGATACAGCATTTCCGGTGTTATGAACACAGCATGCAGTCCTGGTCCACCTTTCCGGCCTGCCTACCACACAGCCCATCATCACAGGCTGTAATTAAGGAGAATGCAAACCTTGTGTGAAAACATATTGAAACATATTAAACCTGAAAGCCTAAAAGTTGGTCACATATTAATTATTTTAGTTAAACTCCACTGTGATGCTGCACAGACCCAGATAAGAAAAAACTGTGGATGTGGATTTAACTGTATGAGCCAAGGATGCATTTACTCATACGCTGAGTAAGAGTCACCTGTTAATAATCGGGGCTCCAGTGTTAACTGTAAACATTAAAGTTACATGTGCGTAGGTTTACCAACAGAGAGGCCCTGGCAAGAAATAGTGAAATAAACCCCGAAGTAAGAGATGGCTAATCTAAACATTTTGATGACCATAAAGCATAAATCCATACGTCTGCTCCACAGCGTACTCAAAAGATGCAGTTTGTGTTTTTTCATTTCCAGAGGTGGACACATGGACCTGCGTGCAGGAAGGTATGATGAGAATTAGCAGACTGTCATAGGGGTTTGATAAAAATGGTAAAGAGAGCTGAAGGTATGTTTGCTGATGTAGTTGTTGTAGGAAGTTACAAGGCTGCAGTGCAGATGGTGCTGATAACATTAGTTTTTACATTTTTAACTATTAATTATTCCTGACAGGGCTGCAGGATTAGACTGAACAGTAAGTGAGCTGTAGGGTTCAGAGTCTGTTCCGATCTTTAGGAGCCATTAGCACAGATTAAGATGTTATCATTGTCACGTTGCTTCTGTCGAGCCCAAACCCACATGCCGCCGTCTGTGCGTCGTGTATGCATCCTGTCACACAGCAGACAACAATTGGCAGCTTCATTATAAGCTTAGAGAACCATGTGATTCTTGTGCTGGACTAAGATACAGCATTTCCGGTGTTATGAACACAGCATGCAGCACACAGTTTATCAGTGCACGGTGTAATAATAATACAGTAACAATGCATCCAGTCACTGTATGCATGATGTGAAACAGGTTTATCATATGTAACAAACCCACAGAGATTTGTCTTCTCAGCTCTCCTGACTGTTTCTGCATTTTTCAGCCGATTGTTTTGGCTTTTGTGGTTTTGGGTGAGTCGTTTTGGTTTAAGTCACTCTTGTCTGCAAATATAATAAATATGCTGAATAGTCCCAGCTCAGCAACAAGCAGCGCACATTTCGAGAACCAAAACACCTGCAGCTACTACTTCAGTTAGTAGCTTTAGATATGCACAAATAACAATTCAGTCAGGGGTTCCACAGGGATCCGTTCTTGGTCCATTACTCTTTAACTGTTACACGTTCCTGCTCAGTTCTGTCGTAACGAATCATAATGTATTCCACCACGTTGCACTTGCTGCTTCCCTCTGATGATCTAACCCTTGTTCACAAACTAATAAGCACTGATGACATTCACTGTTGGAGATCTAGAAAGTTTTCTTGAACAGAAACAAGACAGATGTATTTCCTCTCTGAGGAAATATATCTCTGTCTCTTCTTATCTCAAATTGATTCAGAGAAACTGGCTCGTGCATTCACATCGAGCAGGTTTGACTATGTTAACGCTCCATTTGAGTCCTTTATTTAAATTTTTACTTTTTAATTATTTTATTTGCATTTTTCTAATCACTAGGGTTTGAGAGTAACGCAATTTCTATTCTGTGTATGTCCTGTACATGTGGCAGAATTGACAAATAAAGTTGACTTGACTTGACTTGACTTAAACAAAAGTGGAAATATTAACATATTATCCGAGTACTGAACGCACTCCACTGGCTCCCAGTTCAACACAGAATTTATGAATTAGAATTCCTAATTCACAAAGCTCTCGATAGTCTGGCCCCGCAGCACATCTCTGACCTGCTCACTGTTTATAACCCAATGAGTCATCTCAGGTCATCAGGTGCAGATTTGGACTGTTCTCAGAGTCAGACCTCCGTGCTGAGGGTACTTTCAGGTACTGTGGTCCTGTTCTTGAAGTAAGCTGCCCGCTGACCTGAGGTCAGTTTAAAAACAGACTTTTTTATTCTCTCAGCCTTACACTTATCAACCATGTGTGTGTTTAACTTGGACTATTTCACTGTTTTCATTATCTTAAGGTACTGAAGACTTTTTAAAAATCTTTACGCTCATTTAGTTAGAAATAAAACAAAGACTATTTGTAGCTTATATCCGTGTTTGTTGGACAAAATCAGTTGTTTTCCTACTTTTAGCCCCCTCAGCGGCTCCCAGGGCCGCACTGAAGCTACTGCTGCCATAGATATTGAACTAATAACACAGTCTCGTGGGGAAAGCCGTTTAAAAATAATAACAATAATGAAAAAAATACCAAAACCGTGAATCACACGGCTCAGGCCTGCTGTGCGCATCGCGCTTGTTACTCAGCGTAAGTGCAGGGAGCCGCCGGCGGGCAGACGAGCAGCAGCCGCTCACTGCAGCAGCCAAGGTGCTCGTCGGACGCGCTGACGTCACCAAATCTTTGACAGCACTTCCTGGATGGTGTTTGTTGTGGGAAATAGCCGCGGAGGCGCTGAATCGTGGATTTAGGCCACATAAGCGGCAGGAAAGACGGCACCGACTGCCACGATATCGCACCTCCAGGCATGCGGACGCGGCACCTTCCGAACAGTGTCCGATAAACGCGAAGCAGAGACGGGCTGAGGCTGAAAGAAGGACGAGGTGGAAATACTGTCGGACAGCCCTCAGAGCAAAGCCCCCCGACAGCACGGAGCTGTCGCGATGTTGTAACTAGACCATGGACAGCAGGATAAAGTAAGAGCTCCGAGTGTTTGTCCTCTCTGCTGTCGCTTCTATGCTAAAGGCTAACGCGTGCTTGAATAACGCTAAACGGGAGCTGCGTGCGTAAATGCGAAGGAATGTCTGGCGTAATTTGAGCCATCATCTCCAGCAGTGGCTTTAACAGCGAGGCCAGCTGGCTGCTCCGCATTTGGGTCAGTCTGTCGGCGTGTCTGCTAGCTGACCACCAATTAGCAGCTCCGCTAGCCGAGCAGACGGACACCGGTCGCTCGGTGCCGTGAACGAGCCGTGTCCCGTGACCTGAGCTCGATAACGTTAGAGATCAAAGAGCCCGTCTTTCTTTCAATCCAAAGCTCCGATGGCACAAGTGGGTACACCTGCATACCTGTGCACTGGAATGCGACCCAGCGGCTGTGCGCACTTTGTGCCCGAGCTTGTGGATGTAACACCTGCTTTTATTCCCCCTCAGCTCTCAGTAAACACTGTTTCATTCTTTTCAGGGAGAATCCAGAAAGAACATTTGATCTGGTTGTACAGGTGGCGTGTCCAACATCTGAAAATGAGGGTAGGTGATCTTCCATTTATAACTTTCAGCCTGTGTGCGCACAACTTATTTATAAAACTTTAATGTTGTGCGTGATTCATAGAGCTGTGATCAAATTATCAGCCTGTTAATTTCCTGTTTAACAACATAAATGAACTGCTTACTTATTTGTTCCCTTTCTGCTCAGTTAATGAAAGCCTGACGTGGCATTTCGTGGACAACTTCTGACCTTAAACCATTCAGTTTTAACACGTGTCTGTACCAAAATGCCCGTGAATCTCTGGCTCATTTCTGTAAGAAAGAAGCATTTTTGGTTTCCAGCAACTGAGAGGACGAGTATGCCTTTTGATTTCCTAACTTAATAAACGCATGCAGGATGCACATGTGTACTGCTCCAATGAAGCTCAGGTATACTGCATTTTATCTGAGTGCAGTTTCCCCCAGCTCTGTCACTAAGTACATAAATGGAAGTGAAAGTTTGCTTTTAGGGTCTTCCTCAATAGTCTTCTTTCACTTGCAGATTCCTTTTTTCTGACTCTGTAGCCTTTAAACTGTTCCAGTCCTGTCTGCTAATCGTTGGATCCCTGCGTCTCGTGCTGACCCTAAGGCCTCTTGCGAGAGTCAAATGTGCAGACTCTTGTGAAGTAACAGATACTGTGGGATGATGGAACAAGAAATTAGAGAAAGTGTGTGGGCTCGTGCAAAGAGACGACCTTAGCTGGAAAATGAGAATTCATGGTCATTTCACCGACATGTGACAAAGTCATCTTGTGCTTTCTGATATAGACGTTTTTTCTCAGTTTGTAACACCAGTAATTGTAACGCAGAAAGGACGGCGTGTGTGATGGGGTAGTTTGTAAATACACTGGAGCAACAGCAGGCACCACAGGACTTCACTCCTGCATGAGTCCAGACTCGAACAATGAGGGTGCTCATTATGGTTTTGGTTTTATGTGATTCAGAGTTTAGTCTGTCAAGATCCTAAGGACGAGAGGAGGTCATGACCCGGTTTGGCTGTAAAAGTGAAACTGGGAGTAGCTGTTAGCAGCTGTAATATCGTACTGTTAGCGTCGTACAGTCTTCATTTATTTGACAGATTTGCCTGAGCACGAGTTCACCAATGTAGACATTTTTCTGGCAACCGTGACCCCGCGAGGATTGTTTGGAGAAAGATGGTGCTTGGGTCAGCAGGCTGCATTAACTGTTCGGCCCTCTGCAGCGGTCAGACATTCCTGTAGTGGGACTATCCTGGGAAACGACTGCAGCCGCTGAAGAACAACATCGGTTTCTACCTTTTTCTGAATATGGGAAATCGAGTAACCCGTGCTTCACATCCATATCCAGTGTTGCTCATAAGTCGGCTATCACTTAAGCGTATTGTAGCTACATGTTAGGCCAGCTGTCTTGGTCTGCTGCTCGGTGCTGACTTGAAAGAGGTGCTATTGGATGGTTCATGTGTGCAGCCGCCGAGCTGACCAGAGCAGACCGAAAGTTGCCCTTGGATCAAATTCTCATATTGGATTTTAAAACCAAACTCATAAACCACTAGCACGCTCTGTAATAACCGACTTCCTCTCCACATGATCTGGGGTTGGACTCATATCCGGATCCCCTGCTCTCTGGAGTGGAGCCACGGAGCTGCGTGTGCACGCCGCGGCTTCGATGAGACGTAGATACTGTGCTGAGGTCTGGTACGACATGAGAACGGCCCCCGTTGGAGGAGTCGCCGTGACGTTAATGTGTCCTGTCTGCCAGGCGGGACTCGTGTTTGCGGTGGTTTTATGTTTCTTTTTAAAAGAAGCAGTTTCAGACGACCGTATGAGGAATGAGTCATTTCTCCTCTGATTCTCACCAATTTCCCTTTCTTTGACTTGGCTTTCGGTGAAGCGAGCGTGAAACAAAACACTTCGCAAAGGTTACAGCTGTCAGAGCGGTCTATTGTTTTACCGGCGCGTCACTATTCTATATGTATTCATGCGAGAAGCCCTGACATATGCGATTCTCCTTCCTCTGGAGCTGAATGAGTTAATGCTGTGACTCACAACAAACGGGCTCTGGCCGCGCTGTGAAACCAACATGCTCGCTCGCCACAAGCTAGAGCTGTTTTCCCTGCAACCGAGTATTAGGTACTTTGCCAAAGAGTGCCACTTCACATTCACACATAATCTTCCAACTGCCTCACATAGACACATAAACAAAAATGCAGTCATGATAGACTATAATTAAATTGTCATAGCAACATGATGTAGAACGTGCGAGCGTTTGCAGAAGTGGAGGAGGGTTTAAGTTTCCTTGTGCTGTTCTCACATCTCCTCCACAGTTTAGGGAATACAAGTTTAATTTTAGACGGATTTTTTGGCTGGATTTCACTTGTTGTGTGCACGCCCTCTTCCAGCAGTTTGGTTTCAACTCAAATGCTTTCAGGCGACTGAGGAGGAGTCTCCTTTGAGTGAGCAAAGAGCCTGTGTGAGTTTTGCTGATGCTGCATCACTGTTGTGCCACTTTTCACCACATCCTGGTCCTGCAGGTTGAAACCAGATCCATGTGCGGCAGCGTTACCCCTGCAGTGTTAAAAGCAGCATCCTTTTGTTGCTTTCGGTCATGTTTCAAAGTGCAGGTAAAATTAGCTCAGACCTTTTGATAGTTGGTCAGTGTGTCGACCCTCAAACTTCCTGTGTTAACTGTGTTTCACACCTCCTGCAGTCAGCACTGTGCAAAAAGCCAACACCCACACGCTTAAAGAAAAGCTTAACCTGTCTTTAGTTGTCTCATGATGACTTTCCTCAGTGTACATTTGTGCAGAATAAACATTTATTAGTTGGCAGCTAATTATTTTTGCCCGACACAAAGGCTGACATTTGAGATCTGTGTGACGTCGTTAGTTCTGAATATAAGTAACCAGCACTGTAACAGCTTTGATGGCTCAAAGGCATCGACTTAGAAAACCTTTGTCTGAATCAGCAGTGCAGTGCACATAAAGGGTTAAACCTTAATGAATTGTGTTAATGGGACAAACCTAAGTAACCAACCTGCAACTTTTCCATTAACCAGTTCACTGAAGCCGTGTGCTGCTTCTGGTTTATGTGGTCATTTGTGGGGTTTATTCACTGTAAGCATGAATTAGGATTTGTTTAAGTGTTCCCTCCAAGAGAACCCGAACCAAATGATACCAGATTAGGTCAGCTGGTCGTTAACTCTGACTCGCCAGCATCTGACTGAGTCCATCTAACAAAGTCTCGTCTGTCAGATGCTTCCCTTCTGTGACTGCTAATAATGACTTTCACTTCCTTCCTGTTGTTATTCCTTTTAAGTTTTGAAAGATCAGTCTATTGCAGTTTCAACAACACGGGTCGGAGATCGTTACAGGAACAATAATAGCAGGTTTGGCATTTCAGGGGGAAGTACTCGGACATCATCTGTCATCTGTAAGCACATTTTTGTGGTGCGGGCTCTTCGTTTCTTGAACATTAATGCTGTGGACGGGCTTATTTAGGAACAACAGTGTTCTTACTAGTGCATGTATTGCTTTAGTGAAAGCCAGTAATTACGTTTGACTTGTGTGTAGCTGTCATGTTTAACACTTAACGTCTGTTTGAAGCACACCGAGATTCAGACCCCTGTTTCCATAAAGTGGGTTTGATCAATACACCAGAATTAAAGTATTGGTAATCTATAGTTAATAGCAGGGATGTCACGATACCAGAAGCTTGGGTCCAGTACCAGTACAACATACTTACCCATTCAATACCAAAACAAAATGATCATCCTGTGTACTTAAATATAAGCTCCTAAAGTAAAAGCACATTGTAAAACACTGACATGCTGGCAGATCATTTATTTAAAGTGTTGACTTCATGTTATGTTGATGAGATGTTAGGATGGTTGCCATGTAGCCGGCTAATGTCGCACTGTTACGCTGTGTTAGCATAAGCGTTAACGTTGTCATTGCAAACATTTCAGCCGATGGAACAAAAGCTGGTTTCACAACAGCGGCGCCAGCTTTCTCAGAAATAAATATGGTGACCTGACATTAGAAGAATAATACTTTAGATGTTATTACTGTGAAATGAACAGACTCTCAATTAAATTAATTCAAGGCTCAGGGAGGGGCGGGGCCATCTGCTGTGATTGGTTGAGGTGACTCATGGGGTGAATTCATTGAACCGATATTAATGCAGGTGTGTTATGAGCGCTGCTAGATTGGCTGTATTTCAAAGCACAGTAGTGTTAGTTGCATATTACCTTTTGCAAATTGATCATCACCCCTTGGACTTCCTCAGCTGTAGTTTATGTTGTGCTGCTTGTAGTTTTTCCTGTTCTTGTGGTTCTCTGTCTGCATGTAAGGACGGACTACAACACTTGTAGTTTTACGCCACTCGCTCTGCCTCTGTGCTTATGCTGTTTATGATACCAAAGAAGAACAAGTGTCGTTGCATTTTTAGAGTTTTTGATGCCCTGAGCATAAGTTCTAGTGACATCTTTACTTAATAGTCAACTTGCCTTGTTTGCTACCAGTATGTGAGACCTCCCACACAGCTTAATCTCAAAGATGGCAGATGGCCCCGCCCCTCCCTGAGCCTGGTTCTGCCGGAGGTTTCTTCCTGTTAAAAGGGAGTTTTTCCTTCCCACTGTCGCCAAAGTGCTGCTCATAGGGGCTCATATGATTGTTGGGTTTTCTCTGTATGTATTATTGTAGGGTCTACCTTATAATATAAAGCGCCTTATGGCGACTGTTGTTGTGATTTGTTTTGGGAAAAATAAAACTGAATTGAATGAATCCAAACCTAACATATTGACTCAGAAAGGCCAAAAATACTGCACATACTGTTTGATCGTGCCTGTTGTTGGGCTTGTAGGCTCCACACAAACAATGTTTCATTAGCTATTATGCGTAAAGCCTCCCATGCCTACCTGTGGTTGCCAATGTGGGATTAAAAAGTGTCCCTTCAAGGAAGGGGGTGTAGTGTAGGCCCATTTGTTATTTTTAATTGTTTGAATGTTGTGTAGCTTTCTGCTAAATAAATAAAGAGCAAGAAGACAGTTTGATAAACTGCAGTTTTAAAAAAGCTAATTAATCTCCCATTTTTGTGCTTAAAAATGGCAAATGTCCTTTCTGTGACATACACTTTGTTGTTTAGCAAGTCTCTGATGATTGATCGGGTATTAAGCTGGAAATATGATTCAGGAAGCTGCCTAAAATTGGCGTGCCTAAGCATCGTGAAAGATAATGCAAAGGCAACGCGGGTCAATACATTTTGTCACTTTGTTGTTCAGCTGGCAGCAGACCAGTCTAGATGTGCGCTGGGCTCATGCCTCTGTTGTGCTCACAGAGATCAGTTATAACTACAAGGATCTGTGATGCTCGGCCAGCGCAGCCATTTAGTCGCCGTGAACGTCACAGGCTTTGTTGCTATCGATACCTGACCTCTCCTGCGCCCTAAAGTCTGACTCACTGCAATTTACATCACGTCTGCGTGTAAAGAAGAAGAATGGCGCTAATTTGTAAGTGTGGCGCTTAAAGCATGTCATTTAGAATAATTAACTCTGCCAGTGTTTCCAGTGTGTCCTGTTGGACTGGCTCCCAGTTATTAATCCCGAGGGTGGGCTTGTTTTTCTTTTCCTTTATTTGCCTGTTTGCAGTAGTTCGTCGGGGTAGTCCACTGCCCTACGAGTGAAATTATCTTAAAAAATCAAAGATGCTTCAACTGTCAGTCTCCTTCACAAATGCATCAGTAAATCTAAAGAGCCTCAGCATTCCCCAACAGAAGCGCTGTTTAGCAAAAGGAGACAGAAAGCTGACAATGATGGCAGTGTTCGCAGGACTTGGCTCAACGCTTGGATGTGTGGATAGATGACAGATACTGGTCCTGGTCCACGGAGACCTGGCCTCCCTGTTCAGCCTCAGCTCAGTTCCGCTTAGCTCTGTTGGCTCGCTGCTCTGTGGATGCTCAGGCTGTGAGCAGGCGTTGCCTAAGAGCGTGACTGGCATGCTAGCTACTAGCGGCCCTGGCTACATAAAGCCATATTGATGTGCTTCCAAGATGCTGCCAAAGCTAGCAGATGACGCTAATGCTGCCAAGGCAGTAGGTGGGGACAGATGCTACCTGTCCTCGCCCGCTCCCTCCAGCCAGATTGTTCCCACTAACAAAGCAATAAACTTAATAGATCAGCATATCAGTTTTACAGCAACATTCATGCTGCAATTAAGGGAACGATTTACTGTTTAAAATGAAACAGAGGAAAGATTGAACGATGCACGGAGGTCTTTTATTTTGAAACGCGGTCCTGTTTACTCTGTTCGATAAACTACAACCTATTTTCTGTCTGCACTGTTTCCACAGTTCAAAAACTGCGGCCTCCAAATTGTCAGTGAATTTATGAATGAATATTCGCGACTGTTTCCCAAAAACCTGCCGATAGACTGACGTCTTGAGCAATGTGTGAAGCATGAGATCCTCTGCCCTTGGAGGATGGATGAAAGCACTTTTTGTGATCTTGTTTCCATGCCGTGTTTGTGCCTGTCAGTTGTATACCTTTGAGCAAGTGTCTCCTTTTGTCTGAGATAAGTGACAGGTTTCAGTGTTCGGCATAGCTTCCTGCCAGTGTTAAAATCTGCTGCAGGAGGACTCTGGGAGGGTTTTTAAGAAAGTAAGGTGTAGCGTGCAGCCTGATGACTTTACTTTGTCCAATTATAAAAAGTTAGTTTTATTCTACATACTGGGAACTTTTTCGCTGAGATGCGAAGGTCTCACAGCGTCCCCTGTTAGTCATCGGTCCGCCTCTCTCTGCGCTGCAGCGCCCTCGAGCAGCGCTATAACGTTCATTTCGTTCCTTTGCCTTTCACTCCTTCCCATTTCCACCCTTCGATATTCACAGAGCCAAACTCCCGTGTGGTCGAACTTTTAGAAAAGGTTGAACACTGACATTCGACAAAATGTCAGAATTGCTCCTTGACCCGGGCTCTGCGAGTTGTGAAGTTTGATTGGATACCAGCTGTGTGTCGAGTTTGCAGCGGGCTCACACTCAGACGGGAGGCCATTGGAGTACTAACAGATGCCATGGCAGCAAGCAGGGTGTTGATTGATCATTAGAGAGCCCACACTCCTCCACTCGCACTCCTGAGAGGACCCTAGGGTCTCACACTTTGTTTATCTCTCAGCCTTTCTCCCTTTCTCTCTCGTCTCACCCTCATGACTTTGGTAAATTGGCTCTTTTTACACAGAATATTCAAACTCTTTGTTATCTTTTATCCGTTTCCTGCTGGCAGCGGCTCGGGTGTTAATGCGTGTTGTCCGCTAATCACAGGGTTAGTCGTTCGATCCCTGGCCCTGCACGTATGCTCAGGTATGACACTAAACCCCAGTTTTGCATGGCGCGAGTCCCTCGACTTCCTGCTGTCCGGACTTTATCGAGCTGTTCAGGTTGAAGTTGGTGCTGGTTGTGATGCACCCTGTTCTTTATTATATTAGCAGCAGTAACAGGTGCACGAGTGTTTATCTGTTTTACAGCATCGTCATTAAGCTGGATGGAATAGAGGCGTATGTAGCAACAAAAACTAAGAATAAGCAGTTTGGATATGAAAGGATGTCTTCGTGGTTTTTATCCCAGGTCTCCACAACAACACTGATACACAGTGAGCTGCAACGTGTCGGTAAAACTCGTTTGCATTTAGATTTCTGGTTATAGATGTCAACAGAGGCTGCACAGTTTTGGTCGGCGCTCCGCTGCTTTGCTCTGGAGTCGTTTGTCGCTCAGCCGCGATGTCATGCCCTGCTTCCAGCTCTTTTTGAATTTTTCCCATAATTGCTCCCCAGGTCACAACACCAATGGATTGCCAAAGCAGAAGTATCTGTGTTTGGTGGGGGTAAGTGGTTTTGGCTGTGATCGTGACCTATGAATATTACACTTCAGGTTTTATGGGAGGAAAACTGAACATTATCTTCAAAAAGAAAAAAATAACCCCTTTGGTGTGCTTTTGTTAATCCGATGTTGCTGGTGTGGCAGCAGGACGCTGAGGCCTCCTCGTGTGGAGGCCAAACTGTGGTTATTCTCTGCTCATTCACTCAAGCCCACGTGTTGTAAAGGAGTTGTTCTCAGCTTTCAGTGAGATCACACTGTTGCTTTTGCGGTCATTAAAAAGTTTCAGTCCTTTTCTTTCTGTCGTCTCTTGTTTTCACCGGACTGACGTTGATGCTGTGGCACCGATCCATGCATCATCTTAACTGCTGTTTCTTTAAAATAGAGTCTTTTTGGCTAAAGTGTGAAGAACTGGGGCAAACTGAGACAGGGTGTGGCAGGCAGGTATGTGAGGAAGAATTATGCTGATGGCGGTGGTTTATAAACGGAGAGGTGGGAATCTTTGGGGGGGTTGCTCGCTGAGCTCTCCGACGGACTGACACAGCACTCGAGCTCTGAGGGCAAACAGTTCTGTGTGTGTGTGAGAGACTGCGTGATAGCAGGTACGTGTTTTAAATGTATAGCGTGTGCCCCGCGCACGTACGGCCGTGCATGCGTATGCACATCGGTACGGATGTGCGAGGCTGTGCATGAGATGAGACGCAGCGGCTGTGGGAGCTGCAGGAGGCTCGTCTGAATTCACTCACGCTGCCAGACTGGGAGAACATGGAAAGACTTCTAGGCACCGACACTCACCGGCTATTTTTAGACTTTCTCCCCTTCCACAGGAGGGGAGAAGAAAAGTGGGAGAAAGCAGGGATGGATCAATAATTTAAAATGAATTTGATGAAAGCAGAAGAGTTTCATGACATTACCTCCACTTGCAGCTTAAGAAGTGTTGGTGGCTTGTTTCCTGCTGCTAAACTCAGCTGATGGGCAGGAGTGTGTATGTGCAGAGCAGCAGATGGTACAAACATGCGCACGCACGCACGCACGCACACACACACACACACACACACACACACACACACACACACACACACACGCGCACACACACACACACAACCAATTATTCAGACTGAAAGAATAATGATTGGCTGGTCTGTATGCGTGTAATACCAGCGTGGCCTACTTTAGCCCACCGATGAACAGGATCAGCACAGACCCTGTTTCAGTGTTGCAGAGAGTTTGAATCTGACCTGGTCTGCAAATTAGACTTCATCAAGGAAAAAAGTTGTGCTGGGAAATACGTGGACTTTTGCGCCTGTCATGTAGAGCACGGCGGTGACGGGGTTTTAAAAGGATTAGGGGTTGAATCACGTTTCATGACTGCATGAATTGGCCCGCTTCCTGTATCGTGTGCAGCGGGAACGAGGCGAGTAACATGGTTACCAACCGTGTTAAACGATACACCACTTTGTGTGAGGTGTACATGTGAATGTCTTTGATTTAAAAACAAAAAAGCCGACCGCTCTCTGCTTCTCAGAGGAAAAAAAAACAAGAAAACAAAAAAAAGACAGGAAAACTGTGGAAACGACCACAAATTTGCAAAAGGTGAAATCTCACTGGGCTGATGCCACATAGAGCCACGTAAAGTGATGTAAAAGACAGAAATGTTTCCCCCGGCAATTAAGGAAATCAGCCTACTTACTGACGTGATGTGAGCACTGGTATCCTGACATCCAGGCTGTTGTCCTTTAGACCTTAATTTGGTGTCTAATGCCAAATAAAACTGTCTGTGCTGTCATCTCAGCTTCTATTCTCACTATTTACATGCCAGCAGCTTTGCCCTCAGGCTACGTCTCTCCACCCAAGGCTGCTCCGATGTTGCCTAACACCCCACAATTACTCTGAAGACGATGGCGTTTACATCCATGGAGTCGCCCCTGCTGGCCCTTAATTTGGGTTCTGGCCTATTTTTTCAGGACAGAAAATATAGGTCAGTGTGGATGTCTGAGACCATTTATCATTGCAAATCATCATTTAGCCACTGGGCCTTTGTTTTCGTATCGACACAGTGGTTTTACTTTGATATGAAGCCTATTGATAAATGTTGGGCTTTGGTGCGAGTTTGTTCTGGAGGAAGTTTTGCTGACTCATTGTTCTGTTTGCTCAGAGAAAATATTTGAAGAATGATTAAGTGAGTAAGATGATTTTTTTTCTTAAATAACAGGATGCTTACACGGTGATGTGTGATTGAAAATGTTTTATTGCAGCAAAGGTAATGCAAGCTGTTATTTACCTTTATTTTTAGAGATGGCGTTCTGCAGGACGAGGTGTGTTCCCCTTATAAGTTGTTGTTCTGCAAAACGTGGTGCGCACTTTTCTGCAGAAGCCAATTACATTTCTGAGAAGTGTGTGTGTGTGTTTCTGTCAGTACTTTGTCCATCAGTCCTGCAGAGCACCGAGATCCCCGTGAATGTGTTGGAGATTAGGAGCTATCGTATGCTTTTAACAGCTATATTGTCATCCCTGTGGAAAGACTGCCTGACTGCCTGACTGAGAGCTGTCTGTCTGCCAGCCTTTACATGTGAACTTCAAATCACAGCTCGGCAGCACCGAGCATGTAGCCGCCAAAGGCAAGGCTTTACACTGTCATCAGTACCACGCGGCTGCCTCTGGGTGCTGTGCCATATGACATTAACAGAGATCGATCCCCTCCGCATCTCAAGGAGCTGCTGTTCTGCACAGCGTTTCCTCTGATGCTGTTGCCGCCACCTCAGAGAAAAGAAAAGGAACTCTCTCCCAAGTATCCGACTGTCTGACAATGACCCCGAGCAGCAGCTTTTCCTAAACCGTATACGTTATCGGTCACGTGACCCAGCAAATTCTGCTTTGCAACAAAGTGTCTTTTACAAACGTTTTCCGGCAGTTTCAACAAGATTTGTGGAATAAAAGAGGAAAAAATGACCAAAGTTGCACCTCGGTGTGCTCTTGTTTTTATGCATATTAGCCTAATAATAGAGTTGTTCGTTTACATTGCTTTTATAGATGCTGTTGACTGAGGCAGATGGTTGGACCATATGGAAGGAAATCCGTGACTATGTGCAGATATGTTGGGTTTTTCCAACCAATCAGCCGGCAGCCAGGCGGCGAGATCCTCACCTTAAACTTGTGCTGCTGTAATCAAAACTCTGTCGTCTGCTTCAGTATCACAGAGACAAATCTAGGTCATAACTTGGATTCCAGGTTATATCTCAGATTTTAGGGATTTTTATTGCCATCATCGGTTTCATTGTTGTGCACGTCGAGCAGGAGGTTTAGAGTCTGTCCTGGGAGACGCCAGTTTGTTTTTTTCTTCTTAGCTTAGGAGGCTAACACCCGCCTCCTCCCGACAAACATGCTGGTGTTGCGCTGAAGATGCAGTCATGCGGAGCCAGCGTTTGACATAATGTTGGACCAGTATGGAATCTGACTGGGAATATCAACGCTGATACGTGGTGATACACAGAGGCTGTCACAAAGGTTGCATCCATATGCTGTGCCACTCATTCGTGAAGCTGTGAAATTGGGTTGCATCCCAACTAGCCTGGAGACAGTATCGCTTTCACTTCTCTCCCTCGCTCTCTCTCTCTGCACATCCCACTGAAGCATTTTCCTCTCATAGCTGGAAAGACAGAACAACTAATGTGGCATTAATAGGGTCACATCATCTCCATGCAGCGCTTTCTTTCTTCTCCTTCCAGCTGAGACTGTTGTTTATCTTCTTCAGATGTAGCTGTAGAGATGGCTTCGAAATCCCCGAGGCCAACATCTCTCGCATGTGAAGCCTGCCAGTTGGGCTTTTTGGCTGGTAAAGCAGGCTCTACCTTAGAGGGTTTTTTTCTTCTTTTCTCCTTTTGTTTATTCAGATTTGAAGCATTGGAATTAAATATCATCAAGACCTATTTATGGAGCCAATCTAGATCAACGGTGCCACGCAGCGGAGCGATTATATGGTGTTTTGTGTTGCGGCGTCAGGTTTTAATTTAATCGTGTACCAACACGGTGTGACCAATCGGTGTTAGAACACCTAAGAACCATATCATAGTTTAAGAAGTTTCTCTATCCGAACCTCCGCTCGCTAAATCGGCATGAAATGTAAGCCTGGATGGGCAAAAAGGGAAAAACAGTTTAAAGCGCCTGCGAGTGTTTTTCTTTCTGCTGGCCTTTGAAAGATGCCAGTTAATCTGCTTACGCCTTTAATTGCGCGCGGAGGGGTTGGGCCTCCTCCCGGCCAGAAAAAGACTACTGATCCAGAAGTAAAACGATGACCACCGCAGTTATTCCTTTCTTTAGGTTGCATAGCCCCTTCCCATCCCCGGTTTTCTTTAGCCGCCCTTCGTCTCCTCCTACCGTACCCTCCCTCAGAGGGAAGAAAGCTCCCCGTTCTGACAATAGACATTTTTTGCCATATGTTGGCTTGACATCTTCATCAGGTTCACAGCAGGTTACCTTAGTTAACTTTCACTCCACTGCCTGATGGGATTTTCTCCCCGTTTCTCCACTCGGCCCAGGCTCAAAGTCTAGACGGCCTCGGAGGCAGGGTCCCTCTAGCCCCGTGTCCACAATGGCCATATTGTGGACGCCGGGTAGCGGCGGCTTCCTCCAGTTACAGCGAACGGGCCGGCGCTAAAACAATGCTTTTGTCCAGGGGCATACGAGGGGGGCCTAATCCACTGCACACTGTGAAATAAATCTCTCAGAGATGAGAGTGAGTGAGAGAAACTGAAATGAATGAAATCATTGCCAAGGAGGTTAGAGTGCAGCAGTTTAACCCCTGGCCAAGAAAGGGAGGCAAAGGGAGTGGGAGAAAGGAGGAACAAGGAGAGGCAGGCGCTGCATCCCTTCATCTCTGGAGCTCGGATGGAGGAGAGGGGCTGCCGGTGGCTTTCGCAGATTCTCTTCTCACCAGAGGAGCTGCTGTTCACCATATGGGATTTGGCCTCTCTTAACAAACAGGCCCCCTATTCACTCGCAACACACAGTCGTTCGTGGAATAAGGTGAAAAAAGTGCATTTCTTATGCCTTTAGAACAGTGGATGGCCACGAGGGCTGCGAGTCTGTGTTTGATTCACATAGTATAGAGAATTATAAAATAGGGGCTTTCATCTAAATGTGTATTCACACTGGATTTAGGGTTTTTTTTTTGCTGAAAACGGTTTTAAAGCCGCGCATTCAGGTTGCTGTTGTTGAGGCGATCCTATAGAACAACGCGCACACGCCTCTGCAGCGCAGTCGTAAACCGCGATCGTCGTCGGGGTTCTTCGAATAGTTTGAAAAGACTCGTTTTTATTTAGCATCGTGCGAGTTGGATTTTCCTGTTTTTAGTTTGGTGACAAAATGACTTGAAGTCGAGCGAGTTGCCACGCTGCACTGGGCAGCGAGAGGTTTCTGACACGCTGCTGTAACGAGCCAACTTTTTCTTCCAACCAGCAGCGTTAGGGATGACATCCTCTGCCAACAGCTTCTTTTTAGCCTACTTGAAAATCCCAAGAAGCAGTAGATTTATGCCAAGTCGAACATGCCAGCGTTTTTCTTTTTTTTGCTTACTTGAATGTGCCAGAAGTATCGGATAGAAATTTATACAAAGACTTAAAGATATCGGAGGAAAGTAGCGTTACCACGTCATGTTTATTGGTTTGTCTCCTACGTTCTTCCACCAGTGACCAAAACCAGTCAGTCGAACTGTGCTGATCTCATATCTTTACCAAAACTGAAAAAACTTTGGTCTAGATTCAGATTTTTACTCTCAAATCAAATCGGCGGTGAAACGGGAAGAAACGAGTTTATGTATCGGACGCGTCGCCTGTTCCTGAGGTTGTCCAAACTAATAATTCATTTGATGGACGGCTGCAGAAATGTGTTTTGTCTTTATTGGCATTTTGTTAGTGTTTGACATACACCAGGTAAAATACGTGTTGAACACTTCACCATTTTTCCAAGTAAATCGATTTCTAAAGGCCCCGTTGACATAAAATTCTCATCAGATGTTGGTAACAAACCGTCCAATCCAGACGTGCAAATGTCTAAATGTCATAGATGTCCATAAGTTAAGGTTTGTGCAATGATGAGAAATTACAAAGAGAAAACAGTGTTGAACATGCTTTAATGCTCCTCCTATGCTCCGAGACGCCTCCTGTGTGCAGAAACTCAGGTGTGATTTTGGCCCAGCCTTCCACATAAAGGTTTCATGGGCGTCTTCAATGAACTTTGACCTTTAGTTCTTACATAGGTTTGAATTGGGTCATCCAGTAGCTTTATTTGCTTTCTCTGAATCCAGTTGAGATTCCTTGGCCGTGTGTTTGGGATCGCCCTCGTGCTCAAACGTCACCCTCGCAGCAGATTTTTATCAAGAATGTCTTGGTACATGTTTTTCTATTCATCCTTCCATCAGTTATGTGAAGCGTGTCGGTGCCATGTGCTAAAAAACAGCCCCACATCCTGATGTTCCCACCTCCAACCCTGTTGGTGTTTTGACCTCCAAACGTGGTGTGTGTTACGGCACCCGGAGAGTTCAGTTTTGGTCTCAGGTGATGACGTTCTCCCAGTACTTCACAGGCTTGGCTTATTGTCGTAAGCAAACACGTCTCAACGTGCTTTGTCTCCTGCAGTGGAGTCTTGTGTGGTGAGTGTGCGCACAGGCCTCGGTGGTTGAGTCTTGGACAACTCTTTACGGTGAAATGATGCTCTTTGTCCTTTCAGATTACACAACACTGCTCACTGGGAAAATCCTTCTGTAACCAGTGCCGGATGAGAGAGCTCACTGGTTTTAACCATCATGAGATGTTTCTTGTATGACACATTTTATTTGCCATCAGCTGTAAATGAACCCGCTGATATTAATTTGCACCAAGTGGCAGGACTCTAATTACTGATAGATGTCACATGGTGTCGTGACCGTCCTGCCTTTATGCTTCTCCCGTTCTTCATGTGTTCAATACTTCTCCCCGTCTCGTTTCTCATTATTACACATAATTTCTGTGCATGTGTGGACTGGATTGGTCGTTCTCTGGTGAGAATTTCATGTCAACAGCACCTTTAGAAGTAGATTCACCTGGAAAACTGGTGAGGTGTTCAGTACTTGTTTTTCCTGTTGTATCTTGCAAAATCCAAGGATGACAACAACTCGTCATGTTGACCATATTTATGTTGCATTCAGAAGCTGTAAAAACTGTATAAACATTATGGAATCTGCACCGAAATAAATCCTCACAGATGTAATCAGATTCTTGTTCTTTTTTAACAATCCAAACGATTTGTCAGTTACAATCCACCAAATTTCATGGTGAACTTTCTAAAAAGGACGCGAGGGCACCAAACCTGATACGTCGACTGCCTTCGCAAGCTTTCACGGGTCCGGTTTAGATTTCGTGCCCTGCAGAAATTCTCGGCCTCCTCGTTGTTGCTTGCGGGTCTATTTTTGTTTAACCACATCGTTCTGCTGGTGAACACTAGCAGCAATGTGGCAACTGTGAAATCCTGCCCTTAGCAGCAAAGTTGGTGGGTTAGGACTAAACTTCATCAGCTGTTGGGTGAGGGATCGAGGTGACTGCTCACTGACTTATGTCGAGGTGGGAAATTTCAATATGGTTACCAGAGCCTGGCGTGTTCACTAGTGACCAACCGTCAGCTGCAAAGCGAAGGGTGACGAGCAAATTGCTTCATCTGCGGACGGCCTTTAGGCCACGCACCCACCTCTTCCCTCCTCCACTCTCCTCCACCGCCCTGCACGCCGCCCCAGCACCCTTTCCCCATTAATCCATTTTTCCACTGACTTTCAAAGGCAGATGTCTCAGAAATTGCCAAAACACTGATTTTTGATCCACCAGCACCGCCCTCATCTCACCAGTATCTGTGTCACGGCTCAGGGGCTGCCGGCTTGTTGCCCCCATTGTGACTGTTGGAGTTCAGCCATGCTCAAAGCCCTCAGGGATCAATGGACAAGCTAGTGTACTGTAAATATTCACTCCTGAGCTCGCTGTCTATCTGTAAACACGCATCTACTCACACGGTACACATTTGCACACAGGGCACGCACACGCTTTGCAAACAGACCAGTGGTCAGCCCTCACTCATCGCCACGTTTGCCCACATCAATTTTCTCAGGTGCGAATGGAGGAATCTAACCCTCGATAGGTGATTTCAATTCAATTCTCACCCACTGAATCTGTTTACACCCCACCGGGGTGAAATATGCTCTAGGTTGTTTTCACCTCGTCACTCTAGCTAAAATGTCCTGTTTTAATCTGGGCTGCAACAGCTCTGTATAGAATCTGTCAGCTGTAGTTTGATTGACATGGGAGAGGTGTATGTCTATCAGATCAGTCTGTTATGCACGTGGGCCCAAAGACCCGTGCGTGATGGATGTCTAAGCAAACAGCAGGAAGCAGTAGCTTGGTTTTACGGACGTTTCAGAGGTATCCTCGACCACGGCGCTGAAGTTTTTCCAGTTACAAATGCACGAGTGTCCCATCATTTGGGATACAGGAGAGTGGGGGTCGTCTACCAGTCAGAAGTTCGTAGCCCTTCACGCGCCCGCCTGCTAAAGTATGCTGGGGCAAGATACTAAGAGATCCATCCATCAGGGTGTGAGTGTGTCTATTTGGATGTTGGACAAAAACGCTGTGTGTGTGTGTGATGAATAAGACTTGTAGTAGAAACTGATTTGACTGGTCAAATTGACTAGAAAGGTGCCCTATAAGCACCTTTACCTTTAATTATTCTATGTGCACATGCATATACACACACACTGTATCTCCAGCTTGCTGCTAGCCTTGTCTGCTGGACACAGGAAGTGGTTTATGTCCTTGTTAGCAACAGAAAACATGTAAGTATGACGTCCACATCATACTGGAGCCAGAGTCTAAACCCACAGAGGAGAGTGCACGTGCAAATCACGTCATAAACAATACGACAGGTTGTTTGAACTAGTAACATTCTGCACGTCGTTCTCAGAGGAAAATGAATTGGAGCGGTCTTTGCAGAGTTCAGGTGTTTTTCAGAATGAGACGTATCACGGAGCTCTCACTGTGTGTGCACGTGTGCAGGAGGGGAGGGAGGATAAACCAGTGCAGGATCTGTCATAGTGACATTTGTGTCCCCTGGAGGAGCAGCGGGGGTCCTCTTCACCTCTGTAACCTTCAACTTTCAGCCTTAACCCCCTTCGGGCCCCCTCTTGCGTCCACTACACGCCCTGGACGTTCTGAAGGGGAGGGGTATGTGATTGCAAGACGGTGAGAAAAATAAAGAAGGGGGTGCAGAACTGGGGAGGGTGGGATGAGGGGGGAGAAATGAGGTGAGTGTGGAAGGAGCAGCAATAGAGCTGAAATCGCTGGGATGGAGAAAATGAATGGAGGCGAAAGAAGAAACACCTGGAGCAAAGACGAGAAGGACACATGAATGATAAAGGAGGGTGTTTGGTAATGTTCAGAAGTTCTTCCTGCTGCACCAGAAAAGTCTTCTTTGCGTGTAGTCGCTCTCTCTCTGCTCGAGGCATGACTCCAAACTCAAAATGAACATGTCAGGTAGGCACGCAGGGACTTTTCCTGGATCGAAGGGGCCGATTTAAAGGTTATTGGGGCCGTTTTCATGCACGGTGAATAGGTTGGAATATCTCCTCAGCAATACTTGAGGTGGTGTACAGAACAAGCCGTCTGGTTCCTCTGTCCTGCATCGTTCACCAGCAGCAGTTCCCATCCTCTCACCCAGTAAATAAGCATAAAATAGGCCGAACTGTCGGGGCGATGGGGGGTCGTAGAGCTTGGAGCTCTTTTTTTTCTGTCAGTCTTTTCAGGATGGGGCCCATGAAATGATCCAACAGGATTATGTAAGCCATCATTGATTGTGCTGCGTCCCGTCATCCGTGGGTCCTTTGTGTCCCCCTGTCTCTCGCGGACAGCCCGGTGCGTTAGCCACAAAGCTACTCGTGGTGTTGCATAGCGTCTTCGTCCGAGCAGCCGTCTTCTCTTCTCTGCATTATTTTTAGGCTCGAGGTCCATCGAGTGCATTCAGCTTTCTGTTAGAGGGCTCAGTCGTCCTCGCGTTTCAGACCGGGTGAACTCTGGAGAGGTTTGCTGCTTTCACATGAACTTTTTCATCGTTCTGCTTTGTTTACATAGAGGCGGGGGGGTGTTTATGAGCCCGTGGGCCTTTTTCTGCGGCCGTGACAGTGAACTTGGCATGTGTGAGCTTGTCTGTGCAAACCCTCGCTGTTCTTGCCAGGGTCACGGGGTGACCTTGGAGCTGTGGAAGCCATGTTTACCACAGACCCCTGTGTTCTGGCTGTGGCTGGGTGATCGCTTCATTTCAAACACAAAGCATTAAGCCTGAGAGAAACTAGCGTGTGTAGTTTGGACGCTCGTGGGTCGCGCTGAGGCAACCGTCGGCCGAGGCGCCGATTACGCGGTTCTTTATCACGTGTGCCAAACACGCCCTTATTCACTATCCAGATATTCTGGAAATGGTTTCTGTGCTCTGTCTTTGCTAAATACATACGACTGCTGGATGATCGCAGTACTGTTGGCTGGTCTGTCGTGTCTGTTATTAACTTACCAGGTTGTATCTGGCGCAGCGAGGATGCGATATGTTGAGGCTTTCCTCATAAAACACCAGACGTTGAATTTTGTCTGATCAGAAGCCAGAAGTGCACCACAGAGTGTTTCATAGAAGCGCTCTCTACGCCGAACACGCCTTACTTCCTGTATTCTTATCACTGGCTGATAAAACGGGTATCACACATATTTCATTTCCTTTATTCAAAACCAGTTAATCACCTTGGCTAATCTGTCAGCATCAGTGTTGTTTAAGTTGTTTACTACAAATGGATATCGCAGTGTGCTGGGTTTCATGTAGCGCTGCTGCAGAATAATAACAACAACAATAATAATAATAATAATAAACCTTTTAGTGTAAGATTTACATCTCCTCAGCAACACCAGGCTTGAATCAATGTAGCAATAATTAAGCAAATAAACTGGGGTGCGTGTTACTGCGGCTTAAACGTGCATGATTTGGTGCGTAATATAAACTCATATCTACAACGAGAGTATAGATTTGCATATTTACAGCGCATGCAGCCGAGACACTCTGTGTCTTGTCTTTCACTGTGCGCTGCTCACTCTGTGCATGCGCGAGTGTGTGTGTGTGTGTGCGCGAGTATGCATGTGTGCGTGCGTGCACAGACTCACAGCAGCCACCCTTGCCCCCACCCCTCTCATTAATATGTATGTGTTCTGAGGCAGCTAGCAAAGACGGTGTGTTTCTCACCCGCTGATTAATGCTGTCTGTCAATTACCTCTAGATCCAACCGTGCTGTGGAGCTTCCCCCAGGACCACACAGACCAGGTTGGAACACATTCTGCTTTTTCATTCCTCTGTCTGTCTCTCCCCCCAAATCTTCCCCTGGTTCAATGTTACAGACAACCTCTACCACCTCCTCTTCTCACATCTCCCTTCCTTCCTTTTCCTAATGCCCTCACTCACCCTGCCATCCTGTGGTAACCTTCCCCAAAACCTACCACCACCACCTCCGCCGTTCCTTCTCTCTCTCCCCTCCTACTCTCCGTCTCACTGCACGTCTGTTGTTGGTAATGAAAAGCAGTGAGCAGGTCTTCAATAACTGACGAATCAGTAATTATCATGCAACCGTGACAGGAATGCGCACCTCTGTTTTCCTCTCTGTGTCTCGTTGTCCTCCTGTTTGCCTTTTGTTTCCATTTATTGTTCATTCGAAATCGGAAATAAAAATAAAACATCTGTTTTGTGCTCTTTGGCTCAGCGTTCTGATACAAATCACTCGGAGGGTTGGTGTCTGTTACCAGTTTGTGCGACTTAAATTCCAAATCATACTCCGACTTTATTTATTTTTCTTCACTTTAATGGAGTTTCTCACCAAAGCAGAGAACGTGGGGAAACCATTTGTGCGATGAAGTTAAGCAGTCAGGTGATCACAGGTTCGAACGGGCTGCAAACTTTAACCGTTTGAAGTCTGAGTCTGCCCAAACGTCCAGCCGCTCAATCCTGGGTTTGCTCTAAGGATGCACCAGTGCTATATGGCAGACATTAACCACAGGTTCACATTAAATACACGTTGTTTTTGGTTAAAATGCAGTGCCGCGCTCTCTCATGGGACGCCTTCGGTCCCCGAGCCTCATCACTCCCTCATTGGTTCAAATAAGAACCAATGAGGGAGTGAACGTGACCTGAAAACCTTCCTTTTTAAAAAAATACTTTCTCTTTATTGATTTTCATCTTAATTTACTTACAGAACTAAAGAGGGCAAGGGAAACCAACACATTCACATATGTTCACATATTCCAGAATACACAACGCCTTGTTTTACTTACACATATTACATATTACACAGGTGCATGTTCCATTCAAACAGATTCGCAGCTGTCCCTCTGCATCACAGAGGTATCCGTTTCTAGTCTCTTGACGTATAACGATCCCATCGTTCCCAAAGTCTCTCTCCTTTCTCCTTCTGTAGCCGCAGTGAGAGGGTAATCAGTTCCATATGATGAATTGTGTTAATAATGTCTATGACCAGCTTCTGTGTGGGGGGGCTCCTGAAAACCTTCCTAATGCTAGTCACAGCTTTTCTCAGCTTCTCACGGGGAAATTGTGAACTCTGGATTAAATATCGTTTCATTTAAAAGTCTCTTTACCCTCAGAAAAACACAGCAGCCCAGCGGGGTGTCGTGTTTTCTCTATTAAACCCAACTTGATCAAAACAGTAACGCAGCCTTTAACAACGTGCGTGTGCCCATCATCGGCGAGCGGAGGCTGAGAGAGAGAAGACAGGACGGGCTGTACATTGTGTTCGGTGCTAAAAGCAACCACAGAGCAGATCCTGGAGCCGGATGGCTGGACGGATGACTTTGGGCAGCCTGTCAGCTGAGAGGAGGGAATAAACAGACGTGTAGCTGATAGACTCCAATATGTGGCGAAGGTTACGATAGACTTCAACACAGCAGCATAGCTAGTGAGTTTAAACAGCTCTCCTGCCTCTCTGATCCACTTTGAGAAATAAACTGAGTTGTAGAAAGATGCTTCAGGCGATGTCTGCCTGCCCCACAAGAACCAGAGCGTGCTATCAGAGTACGAGGTAAAGGCAGTGAGGGAATGGGAGAGCGAGCAAGAAATTACACACTTGCAGAGGGAAGAACAGGAAATGGAAGCGAAGGGGGGGAACTGAAATGAAGACGTAAACATAGGGCCAACACGGTTTTTGTGTTGACGCGGGCCTCGTGCATCCTCTCCAGCCTGGCTGTCCTTTTTAGCCCCCCGCAACCTCGCTTTTCTTTCATTCTGTTGTCGACCAGATCGTTTGTGTGGATAAGATGGCCCTTAAGATGGCCAGTTAGCCTGCTGTGTACAGAGGGATTGGCCCTTTCCCCCGTATACATAAAGGCTGTATTCACGGGCCTCATTACCAGGATTAAGGCTCCTTTCCTCCTTTGTGGCTCTGAGGGCTGGAGTCCTCTGTAGCCACAGTCTCGCTCTCTTTCTGTGGCCCGAGCTGGCCGGCATATGGCGGCAGCAGCCAGCGATCTCTGCAGAGGGGCTCGCAGCTCAGAGCGAGGCCTCCTTTTGTTTAGGCCGTTATTGTTGCTCAGCGTAATGACATTTGTAGGCCGTAGGATCAGGGTGGAGGGGTTAGTCTACCCCAGGGGAGAAGGGGTAGAGAGAGGAAGAGGGAGAGAGAGTGGGATGGAAGGAGGGGGAGAGGCAAAGACATGCAGACAGACAGGAGTGTGGATTATGGAAATATGAATTGATTTTTTTCTCCTGTTCAGTGGTAGAATAGAAAGCTCAAAGGAGAACAGACTGCAGGCTGGCATGCCGGGGTGGTGCTAGGGAAATGTGAAGCGAGAGGTGCTCGCTCCTTCTCTCCCCCCAACACGATTTCTCTATCAACCCCTGAGACTTGTGCCCTGGTCATCCACAGATGCCATTTGGACAGAGAGAAGCAGAGATGGAAGAGAGAGAGGAAGGGAGGGAGGGGAGAGAGAGGAAGGGAGGGAGGGGAGAGAGAGGAAGGGAGGGAGGGGAGAGAGAGGTGGCTAAAGCATATATTTGAATCATAAGAAGGACTTTTTTTTTCTTCTTTTTTGCAAATGAAGCAGACAGATGGAAATCTGTCCGTTTCCTCTCAGATCTCATCCCAAAGTAGTGGAAAACACACACACACACACACACACACACACACACACACACACACACACACACACACACACACACACACACACACACCACAGTGTGGTATAGAAGGCCCACTTCTGTGTAAAGAACAGAGGATAATATGATAAACACTCAGCAAGTTCCACCAACAGAGGACCAACTTGCAGAAACTGTCTGCAGCTCCACCATATTTCAAAATGTGAAGTTAGTCACTCGGACACTCCCTTCTGCAAATTTTCTGTGCTTTCGAGTGTAAAACTCAGTTTTCCATCTCAAACGCTGCAGTTTTATTTCCTTGTTTTTACTTTCACTCTGTTTAATCAGTTAACCAGTTTAACAAATAGTCACGTAGTCGAGCCCTTTAAGCTTTGCATAAAATGAAACGCATGAATCATCTCGGGGAACGAGAAGTTTAAGACTTAAATTTATGTAAGTCTGGAAAAACGATGAGACAAGGATCCCAGAGCAGAGTCGATGCATCTCCACCAGTCCACTTACCTGGACAGCGATTGGTTGGAAAAATCTGATTTATTTTTAGTAACTTCGAAACAGAAATCCAAATTGACCCAGCATCCCCCCCAGTGGGAGTGTTTCTGTTATCCATACCATTTGATATCAAGAGAATTGTTTTCCTTTTTCACTAATAATAGATATTTGCACGTATGCTTAAAGGTTTGTGTCGGGCTGTTTCATACCTGCTGAAGATGATTGTGGCAACTGAAACTAGTTGTTGTTACTCTCAGGAAATCCACGGCTGAGTCGATTTCCTGAGTGGTCTTATCTTGTGTTTGTAATGATGTTCTTTTCTGTCTTGTTGTGACTGTCACATCATCTCCATCTCTGCACACAGATCTGTCCGTCCTCTCCTTACGCTCCCCTCTGGTTCATCAGCCTTCATGTTTCCACAATCCTTCTCTCATATTTCCCCTCATGAGCCACTGTTGCATGAAATTGCAAATTATACACACGCAGTATCTTTTTTTTTCATCCACTCTGGGTTCAGCATAATATCAAGAGAGAAATAAAGGAAATATTGAATTATGAATAGTTTTTACTGCAAGGACTTCTTTTAACTATTAAGGTTGATGTTAACTCTCCGTGGCTATTCCACACATTTTACTGTAATAAGGAAGCTTTGATCTTCCTGCTACAAACTGCATCGAGTTGACTGTAAAACATGCTGTTTTTCATTTATGCCAAGGCTGCGGTTCAAATTCGATTTTAAGGAAATATCTGTGCTTTGATACATCGCTATGTAGAAATCAGGTTTTTATTAAATGCATTCTGGGACGTATTCTGTGGAGAAATGATAGTAATCCACTTTTCCTCTTCACTGTGTGCGTTTCTTTTGCTGCCATGCAGTTTTAAGTTAAAATGCGCTTTGTTTCCTCGGTACAGACCTGCTGTGTCTTTGTGTGGATTCACAGCTCAGGTTTGCAAAATTTCATCCGATCGAAGGATGGATGTCCAAGGTTGACGTTTGGTCATGATACGCCTCTACGTTTGGCATGAACCAAACACGGCATATTACGGTTTGGCGATATATAAAAATTTTCCAACCAACAATCGTCAGTCCGATAACCTATGGAAGCCCGTTTCTGCCAAAAAAAAAGTATCTATAACTCGAAATTTCGAGAAAATAACTCAGAATTTTGAGTTATGGATTTGTTTTTTACTTTTTAGTGGCGGAAGCAGGCTTCCATAAATAACCGATGATAGGCGACTTTTTAATGGGCGGAGCAACGTAACCTGATGGGCTGATTTGCGCATTTAGAATTTCTAAGCTTTGTTTGGAGGGAATATTTTACCTTCTCTTCTTCTTTGTTTCAGGATTAATGTTGACGAGAGAGATGAGATTTATAATGCAGCTACTTTTTGGATTTTTTTTCTTTCTTTTTTTTTTTTTAAATGTGCCAAATCACACAAAAGGCTGAACTTTACATCAGAGATTTTTTTTAACGTGTGCTGGAAGAGAGACTTTTTTGTTTAATCGTGTATTTCTTGTTTCCCTCCTCTCCATTCTGTTTTTTTAATTTAAATAAAATGTTTTGGGGGTTTTCTGAACACCGGCTGCTGCCGTTCTTTCTTTCTGTTATGAGTTTCAGTAAATGAATCGCTGCTTTTGCTTGTAGCTGGAGATGTTAAAACAGCGCTGTTATTTTTTCCGTTGACTGCTTCTCTTAGCTTCAACCAACCTTAATAGCAAACTTACTTACAAACGATGGGCGAAGGGCTCGGCCTATCGCCGATTGTCGATATATTCGTCCAATCTCCCAACCTTACGGCAGACCAGCACCTCGCACCAATCGTCGAGCACGGTGGTGTGAGGAGAGGAGGTGATCTGGGCATGTTGGAGTCGTTGAGTTGACCATGAACCTCTTTGTATTAAAGACAGTTAAAGTATGGCCTAAAATTGGGTCATAAAACAGGAAATAACGGCGAGCACAGCAGCAGATCTACGACCGAACGGCTGAGACGGGGAAGAAAGATGAAAGTGCTGCGAGGACACTCAAACTGAAATGAGGGCAAATGCCCACAAACCTCAGTCAGCTAAAGATTATTCACAAACATGTCTGCCTGATACAGTCGATACAGAAAGTGTACAGTACTACACACTGCTTCTGCATTTGCAATGATTTAATTTAATATTAATGAGAGTGTAAACTGTAATGTTGTTGTTCATCCCAGTGTAAAGATGACTGGGTTATTTTCACCCTGACATGGAAAGCCTTATAGAGCTATTGTCTTTGTGGTTCTTTAATTGTGACCACCGTTGTCACTGAGATGTCATGACTTCAGGCTAAACTTGACGTGTTTCCCCGTCACACAGTCCTGTATATCTGTCTCTGCTGGAAAGCTCGCCGAGTCATCAGCCAGACAGGAAGAAGGGGAGGGACAGACAGAAGAAGAAAAAGAGCGAAGAGAGGCAGCGGTCTCTCGAGGCTTCATCCTCGGCAGCTTTCAGCGTTGCTCTGACACCGTGCTCCATCAGGACCGGCTGCCTGACACGCCGTGATTGGTGGCCACAGTTCTGTGGACTTGGCCCTGGGTGGGGGAGGCAGGGAAAGGGAGGTCGATTGGATTGGTGAGACAGCAGCGGTCTGAGGGATGGAGGTAAAGCGTAGGAACCGGTGGACATGATTGGTGACTTCAGCCCTGAGGGAACTGAGGGTTGACCCCAAGGAGAAGAGGATAAAGTGGGCGAGAGCGGTGGTGAAGGAGTCCTTGTGGGTGTGCGAAGGCAGGGCCCAGACATGCTTCAAGACGATGATGCGTTGCTGTCGGTTGATGCCCAGTGGAGCAAAATAGAAAAGCAGTAGGAGAACAGATGGATATAATAACAGGAAAGTTTGAATTAGATCAGTGTAAAAGGAGAAGACGGCGACGGAGGTTGGAGGCACTGTTGTAGATCACATGGTCAGCTCGCAAACCTGTGAGACACTGTTGTGAAAGTCTGTAAAAACATGGGAATTATTACCTTCTTTGGGTTTACACGTATGGAGAGGTGTGTGTGTGTGTGTGTGTGTGTGTGTGTGTGTGTGTGTGTGTGTGTGTGTGTGTGTGTGTGTGTGTGTGTGTGTGTGTGTGTGTGTGTGTGTGTGTGTGTGTGTGTGTGTGTTGCTCAGCGTGTCACAGGGCCTTGTCTTTCCCCTTCACTGCACCCTGACAGCAGTGTCAAACAAGGCCTCATATGATCTGTGTATGTCTTTGAGAATATGTGTGTGTGTGTGCGACTGGGTTGATACTGTTTTTATTCTTCCTTCTAACCCTTTTCACCTCACATCCCTCGGGTGTTCCAGGGTCTTGCCTAATGGACAGTCTCGCCCCACTAAGCTGGCCTTTGGCTCAGGCACTGAGCTGGACGCCTAACTAGGGGCCCTTTGTTGCTCATGGGTCTTGATTGCACTGACCTCTGGGCTGCCTTCCTGGGAGAAGAAGAGTAGTAGAGAGGGAAAAGGAGAGCAGGGGAAGTGTTTTCACGCCCCGTTGCTCACATCTCTCCTATATCGGCGAATGACTGGCGAAGAGAAATCGGTAGGAAAGAACTGTTGGCTGTTTCCCAACCTGCAAGTGAAGAGTAGTGGATTCAGCTACATACACAGATGTATGCAGTTAATCTGTACATTATCTGAATTCACTTTAGGAAGAACAAACTAGTAGGTTTATTATATTCCTCCATTTTATACGTGCAAGCCGGGAAGCTGTGCTGGAGGCAGCTGTTGCACACGTGGCCACGGCGAGGGAACAGAAATTTAGAAACGGGGAACTGGGAGAGTTTTAGCAAAAACATCCTTCCACCTCCTGCTGCACGGGTCATCGGAGGTCTTTGTTCAGGGTAACGTGCTGCTATCTCCAAACAGGTTCTGCACATGAATCTCCGTCGTCGCATTTTGTGTTGAGCTGCCGTGTCTGGACGAGCTTTGGTTGTTTTTGAAGAGACGCCAAAAAGCCGATTTTTGCCTGCTGTCAACACAACGTTGGATAAAAAGTTTACGGCTTTTCTTTTAGGACTTCTAGAAAAAGATGCCATTAAATGTGTTTGAACACTGAAAGGATGCTCCTCAGAGTCCCAGCAGAGTCGCAGCCAGACAGACTCTGGACAGTCAAAAGAACGAGACCCATGCGAACCAGCTCATGTACATATACTCAGCTATAATAATCACAGTGATAATTTTCAGACAGTAATTGGTTGTGCTGCCATTAAACTTGAAGCCCTCCACTTTTCAACAGCATCCTTTCACCTCCCGACTAAATTTAGGCAGAAACGAGTCATTTTTTCTCTTTTAGCTCAGAAATGAACATCATGGATGTCTGGTGCTTGCTATCGTCTGATGATAAATTTATCTGTGGTCGTAAACCTGTGACCTCCTCTTGAAACAGGAAGTCTTGGCCTGGCTACCCAGAAGTCCCCAAATACCGGCCGTAATCTCCAGAGTCTGCCGACTGCAGCCGATGAGTTCCCAGCTTGAACGTATGCAAACTGGCTTTAAAGAGACCCTCAGATTCTCATCTGCTCATCTGCTAACTCTTTGTGTGTTATGGCCGAACTCACAGATGAGGAAACGAATGCTTTACACTTGCAAACAGGTTGCTCCTGTCAACCAGGAAAGCCTCTTTTTAATGGTTGTAGACGACGGGCTCACCCGAACTGCATACCGCTGTTGCCAGGAGAGCTATCACACGCACAGCAATGTGGCTTAATTGGGCATGCTTTTTTTTTTCTTCCCTTAACTACCCCATACAAGGCACAACCAGCAGCCACGAGTCAGAGACAGAAATGGCAAAAATGACAAATGAATAGGGTGTAAAGGGAGAGAAGGATGGAGAGGAGAAGGAGGAAGAGGAGGACGCAGCGATGCCCCGACCCTCTCTGCTAGATTCCTTGTACATCTGTCAATGAGACGTCCACCGCCAAATGTTTAGGAGCCGGTGTTGCACTACTGCTCCCCTGCTGAGCTTCAGTGTATACATTCTGTTTGTGTGTTAGTCCGTGCGTGTGTGTGTGTGCGCGTGTGTGTCGAGAGTGTGTGACGCCATGTGTTAGAGGCAGGCCCACATCAGGGTTCATACAGTCGAGCTAAGCCCGGTGGGAGTTGAAAGCTTAAAGAAGGAAATCCCCCCCCGGCTGCTCAGTGCACGCACACACACATGCGCACGCACACACACATGCACACGCACACACACCCACGCACACACACATGCACACACACACACATATGCTGTCTCTCTATATCCCGCTCCCTCTCCTCCTGGCACTTCATTAATGAAACCCATGCTTGTATGTTTGGGGCATATGCAGCTCTCTTGGCCCAAAACTCTGTGTGTGTGTGTGTGTGTGTGTGTGTGTGTGTGTGTGTGTGTGTGTGTGTGTGTGTGTGTGTGTGTGTGTGTGTGTGTGTGTGTGTGTGTGTGTGTGTGTGTGTGTGTGTGTGTGTGTTAGGGGGAGATGTCTCACTCCCCATCACGTGGTTATATATTCAGTGGAAGATCTCAGCAGAGGCATAATACTGCTGCTCTCCCCTGTCTGAGCCCATCTGTGATATGTAGACAGGACATCAGCAGGACAGGGTATTAGCACTGGAATAATGTGCAGTGTTATTGTTGACGCCGCTCTCCGAGCAATAGCCCCCCCCCCCCCCCCCACCCCCCTCGTAACATAAATGCACCCATTGAGGAATAAACTGAAAATAAATTGGTGTAATACAGTAGGTGCCATGTACTGACCCCAGTAGAGTGCTTTAAAATTGGAGGTGACTCATTTACAGCTGTTGGCCATGGAGCGAGTTTGGGGGTTGGACAGACGGCGGTTAAGGGGGTGTCATGTGTTTTATTATTACTGACTTATAACTGAATTCATCCTGCGTGTGTGTTGTGTCCTAAAAGTGTAGAAAAGCAATCAGAGAAACGGTTTCCTCCCCTTGTTGGATCTTACCGAGGACATTCTGCTCGTGGATGCAAAGTGACGTCACGTTTGTAGTCGAGGGGTGCTCGGCCTTTTTTTAATTCTTGCTATGGTACTTTGGGCTGCTCGTTTACTGCAGAGGGTCTCCACAGCAGGTAGCTTCACTGTTTGATTTGGACGAGTTTTGTGCCGGACGCCCTTCCTGACACAACCCCAAAGCGTGTCTCCGGCTGTAGAGGTGGCAAATTCACATATAGTAGGAATAGGCAAATGCGACTGTCAGGTGTTGGTAGGTGCTTTAAAAGGCCGCAGGATCAGTCTGCCAGCTTTAGCACCATCTGAGCTGTGGCTCTGACAACATGGGGATGTTGTTAATCAAAAATAACCTCCTTCAGTCGAGACGCGCCGCACCAGAGGGGGTCACTGGGAACAGGAACTCGTAGAGGGAATTAGAAAAAAAATCCAGAAGGGCAAAACTCCTTCTTCCCTCCATCTCCCTCTCCAATCAGCCGGGGCAGAGCGAGCAAGAATGTGAAAATGTAACGCCCCCGTGTCAATTTGAAAGTGCACTTTATAGGCTCATGTGCCCCTCCACCTCTCTCCCCACCGCCTCCCCATCCCACTTCCCCCACTATTCTCAAGCAGCTCTGTTGCTTTGGTCCGGCTCTGAAGGCCGTTCTTATTACCGGCACAGAGTGCAGGTCAGAATGGCAAGCCGGCAGCATACTATTAAAGCCTAATGAAAGGAATCTCTGCAGGGTCTGAGGTCTGCAGCGGCCAGAGGAAGCTCTGCCTCTGCCCATTGTTCTTCTGCTCGTCTCTTCTCTCTCATTTTTTAGTTTTTTTATTCCATCGCTAAATCTGGCATCTCCCCCGTCTCCCTGTCATTTCAGTCCTCTTCTTTGTCTTGTCCGTGCTCTACATCTGCTGAAAAATTCCCCTCTACATGTGTTTGCATCGGGCATCTCCAATCTGATGAGCTGCCTGGAAAATGTAAGCGGAGACATCTTGGAATCGTGACATGAAACTCCCTCAGATAAGGAAATGCATTTGCGACATTGAGCCCCAGCATAGACTCGTTCATGGACGCCGAACTTAAAGGTCAAAGGGCGTCCTCTTTCTGTAACTTGATTAACACTTTTCCATTTTTCCTTTCGGCGCTGAGTTCTTGGACACGAGCTGCCTGAGACGACACTTTACAGCAACCACCACAGTTTTTATCTTCTGCCTAGAAAACAATTGAATCATTCAGGAAGATGGAGTGGCTCGGTAGCCATTATTGGAAAAAGTTACTTGTATTGATTGCTTGATACTTGTAAAGGACTGCATTAATATGATGTAGTCTATAATTTGACAGTAGATTAATCTTTCGTTCCTTTTCTCAATCTATTGGTTTAGAAAATTGATTGAACAGTGCATACAAGGTGTTTGTGCGGGAGGCCACAAAAATCAAGAATTTTGATTGGGTCTAGTTTGGTTTGGACAAACGAAGGCTGGGTTTATGTGTCTCCTCCTCTCTGTGCTTCTGTCTCAGTAAAGTCTCCTGTAAGCTTCAGTATCTGGTGCAGTTTGGAGTTCATTGAACAAACAGGAAATTGTTCAGGAAGTTTGCTGTTTACAGTTAGATCACAGACCTGCTCTCTGACGGCAGTCGTCGGGTCGCCAGTCGCTTGGCGGCTGCAACAGTTTCAAATCCACTGCTGTCCCCTATCAAGGCTTCATACAATCACACATTTTTATTCTGCATTATTTATTTTTTCCTCTCTCTCTCAAACCAAGGCTCAGCTGTCCTTGTGCCTTTACACGTTGCAAATGAATGCATATCCATGCAAATTCTTAAAAAAGAAAGGCTGAGAATTTGAATATTTTGCTTAAAGCTGCACCCAGGTCGACCCTGCCATTCGGCATTTGAAAGCAGCGTGTCTGTTTGAATACTGAGGATCTCTCTTTGTCATGTTCGCCAGAGGGGCCGGGTGAGCGAACCAGCACCGGCAGGATGGGCAGAGATCGGCTGGGTAGCTGCACACAGACAGACTAATTGGGAAAAGGGGGGCGAAAGAGGGGACGAGGGGTTTCGGTGAGGGCGAGGAAGAGGTGGGGTATGCAGGAAGGGGGCAATCGAAGATGACGACAGGGGGGTTTAGAAGGGAGGTGAAAGAGGACGGAGGCTGGGGGGGATGGAAGGAAAAGAGGAGGTGATGGAGAGGGCGCAAGAGAGTGCGAGAGGAAGAGGTGAAGGAAGGGTGAGTTTAGATACTGTGCTTTCCAGCACTGATGTGTTAGCAGCCCTGCTGACTATTTCATTAGACTGCTGAGGGCCGGCTGGATGACCCGAGTCCCTACCTGCTGCAAAGCGCTGTGGTCTTATAGCGCGTGTTTGACACACGAGATAACCTTGCAAAAAACTGTTTTCTTGCACTTATGAAAGATTCACAGGAAGTGACCTAAAGCAGGCCCGTTCATGCATCTCGTTGAGGAAGACGACCCACTTGGGTCATTTTAAGAATCTATTACAGTTAAGAGATTGTGGATTTTGCTTTTTGAGACGTTGGTGTCACACTGTGTACGAAGGCTCCTAAAGATTCAGATTCTGCCTTTTTTTGCTTTAATTTGCCTAAAATGAGTTTTCCTGACAAATAATTCATTAGCATATTTCCGTTTTACAGGTTTTTAGAAGTAAACATGTAGCTTCATGATAGTAGTTCAGATTTACTTGATTGCAGTTTCAGTATTTTGTGGCTCCGTACCTTTTAGGATGCTAATAGTGTGCGTTTACATACTCAGCGCCGACGTTGTTAGCCTGTTGGAGTAACTCACGACTGGTTTGTTGACTCGTACACATTAGCTGACCGACGCACCGAGCGTGTTTCGCACTTCTGTAGCTGTGTCGTCATAGCGACGCACAGATGTGAAGCGTTTTCGAGCACGTCTTCCCAGCTTTAATCGATGTCCATGTGGTTAAACTCTTACTGTAAAGGCCTGACTCTGGTGAGGTAATCGCTCACAGCGAACATCTTGTCCGCATTATTTTTGAGTTATTTTGTTTTTCTTTAGTAATACAGCGCAGACTTTTCAAATCAGTCTGCACTTCTAATTGCATTACCAGGAAACGATAACTTAACTTTGACCAAGAAAATAAAAAAGTAGAAGCGGACACCGCGTGGTGAATTTATACAGTGAAAGACTAAAACGGTCCAGCATGCTTTGAAAACAGCTGACAGTAATGTAAAGTGTGTCTGAATTGCAGTAATGGGCTAACACGCACACACACAAAGAAAGCCCTGCGATTTAATGCTTTAGGGTCTGATTCTAATATAAGTATATCTGTGTTACATTTACAAATTTGCCTGCCACCAGTCTCCATTCCTCCTAAAGCTGCTCTCTGTCTAGAAGGCTCTAGGGCCTGCTGAGCCAGGCTGACTGAGACGGGTAGCTAGCAGCATTGATCTGGCTGCAGTAGCCAGGGGAATATAAAGCAGGGCAGGGGCTTAAAGTCCTGAGCCCCCCCCATCCTACCCCCAGGGAGGAGTCTTCGCTGCATAGGGAGAGGGCCATGAACTGCAAGCTGCTTCTCATTCCCTCCTTTCTTTCCTCGCCTCCCTGTGCTGTTGCATCCATCCTCCTCCACCTCTTCCTTCCTTCTGACATTCACTTTGTCACTCTCTCCCTCTGACTCCTTCCTTTTCTCCTCCACCCTCATTCCTTCTCTGCCTTCATCCACATTTCTCTACAACACTTGTGCTTGTCTGCCTCCGTCTGTGTGCAAGAATATGGGAAAGTGAATGTTACTCATGAAGTTCACGCTCGAAACGAAACACGTGGCCGACGCTGACTTTAGCATGTAGTCTGCATTTTTCTTTCCTCGCTGTGATCCTGAAAACCCCGCCCCCCTTTTTAGCAACCGCCCAGAAGAAGAAGGTGCACAGGTGTGTGTGTGTGTGTGTGTGTGTGACAGCCAGGCCCACACATTGTGATCTGTTCCACATCAAACCTCTCAGCCCCCAGTGTTTTGCTCAGCCATATATAGCTACAATTACTTCTAAAGAAATTAGGGTAGAGCTGGAATAAAAGAGAAGTTTAGGTCTGTTTTTTTTTAAAGTAGAAATGTAAGAGTGTCGCCCTGCTCTCAAAGTTTGTTGCTCTTCCCTCCTGTACCGCGCTGTTCTGTGGGGCTGCAGTGCAAAGCTGCACAGTGCTGCTGCGCGCTGTTGTAGTGTTGTGGTGCAGTGATAGCGCGCTCGTCCGCTGGGGGAACCCAGAGCATTCTGTCTCACTGAGTGATACCCCTGTCTCCACTCACGATAAACAGCGCACACAGACACACACACAGACACGCACACACAGACACACACAGCAGTGTCTGCCAAGCCCAGCCTAGCAGCAGATTCTTCCCTCACACCCGCCTCCCCCTCTCGCAAAGCTGCAAATATATTAGCTGCCTCTTTTTCTTTTGTCTTGGGAAAATGGCAAGTGGGGGTGTCTACATGTGTGTGCGGTTGCGCACGTGTGTGCTTAGTGTACTAAGAAACTGTGGCAGAACATCCCCTTTGTGCCGTTGGTGTTTAGATATCCCTGTGGTATAGGGCCCAGTCATGGTGAGAGAGCTGCAGATGCCTTAGTTCCCTGTAATGCAGGTATGATGTAGGAAGAAGAAATACAGACTGACAGATGAGGCAAAGGAAGATTGCGAGCTGAAAATCACATACAAGCAGTCGATTTCTTTGGTTAAAACAGAAAGAAATATTGGAACAGCAACACTGTTGGGCTCGGCATAAAGGGTCGATTCAAACACACACACTCGCACGCACACGGTGCATTTTCCTCCTCTTATTTCTTTTGGTTCCCAGCCAGCTAGACTGTCCAAGTGAAGACTTCTGATAGTGAAATCTGCAGAATATCCTCTACAGTGGGGACACCGATTCCTCGTCTGTTTCAAACGATTTCAACAAAACAAACATAAATAAAAAATTTCACACAAAATGAGCCTTAAAAGCAAAAGATGTTCGAAAGTCCCGCCCCTAATATTTAACATGACAGTTTTCATGAAGAAAACATCCATTTACTTTGTTTGCAGATGGAGGCAGAAATCTGTGGCTATGGTTACCACAGTTACCTAAATGACAGTTTAAAGGGACACTTATCAAAAAATGTTTCTATATTTAATACTTTCTGCACGAGGGACGTGATGGTGTCATTGACAGAAGTGACCATCGGTGCTAACGAGTCAGAGTTACACCGGCGTATCGAACTGAAGCCTGAATGGACGTGCACCAATTCACTGACTGTCGGCTAAAGCGAGCAGCTACGCTCTTATTTTAATGAGCACAACAAACATTCCCAAATCTTTTTCTTCTAACCAGAAAATCTTTCGGATTTGGACTGTGTGCAAACTGCTGCCACCTCATGACAAACTGTGGTTGGAATAAAGAGCAAATCAATTATTGGAAAACAACAGATGAATGTTAAAATACATGTATGATTGAAAAAGGAGAGACGACTTCTTCTCTGACATCAGAAACCATATTTCAGGATGTGCCGCACAATCCTCGGCTGTCCACTCGGTGTAAATACTAAAGACAGCAGCAGTGTCTCCATGCTGTCTGAGACTTAATGAATATATATATGAGAGAGAGATGGATATATATAAAGATAGAGGGAGCGAGAACATGCCTGCTGCTTTTATGTCATATCACACACGCACAGACGCATCACTTCCTCGTGGTCCTGCGTGAGATCAGAGTCGCAGCAACCCCTCAGCTGCCACTCAAACACAGATACCTGGTGTGGGCGGGGCTGCGACGGCTCAGAAATCTGGCAAGTGGAATGTTTTTATTTGCAGGAGAACGTGTGTGTCTTTGCCCGCGTGTGTGTGTCTGTTTGGCTGTGTGTGCCATATGCGGTGCGCCTGGGAGGGCTCTCTGCAACATATTGGTGTGCGTACGTTAGTGGTTAATAATAGCAGCAAGCACATACAGCGATGGCAGCTCTGATGTGTGTGACAGTTTTACAGCTGCGCACACCCAGAGACGGTAACGCACGTGTGCGTACACACGTATGTACACGTGCGCGCACACACACACACACACACACACAGACCTCACTGCCACTGAGCCCTTCGTCTTTGCTGAGTTCTCGATTTTATCACAGATCCTGATGAGTAAAAACAACCACTTCCCACCCACCGTGCCTCGCCCTCAGCCCCTCCCCTCATCCTCCATATGTGGGCAAATACAAACATATAGCACAGTTAAACACACACACACACACACACACACACACACACACACACACACACACACACACACACACACACACACACAAATACACAAATGTGGAGTCTTAACCACCCTGGAAGCAGCCGCTCACATACGTCGTCCTCTCAAAACGCACGCCCGTTCAGCTCATTGTAGCTGTGGGAGTGTTTGTGCTGTGCCAGGTGGCAAGTTTAAGTTTTGATGGGGGGGTCAGCGACTGCTCCCTGCAGAAGCACAGATACCCAACCTGTCCTGGCAAGCAAAAGAAAGGGAGCGAGGGGGAGACGGCAAGAGAGGCCAGAGCATAGCAGAGGGCCACCCAGTCCCCGGGATCAGCCTCAGAGCCTGGCAGAATCTGGCCGAAGCCGAGAGAGCGACCTGGCGCCAGGTTAGCAGGCAGAGCGGGGACGCTCGGCGGCTCTGTGGCCGGTCTGGAGTGGCTCACCCATATGGTGCGCCGCTCTGTTCCTGCTCTCTGTCTAAATCCATATGCTGCTGGTGGAAAGGTGCCCCCGCCCCACCCACCCCCTCCACACTCCCCTAAGTCACAAGGGAGGTGTTTGGAGGTAAAGCCCTGAAGGCTTGTAACCCCCTTCCTACTTCTTAACCCCACAGAGCTGCTTAGCCTATTGTCACTACAATCTGCTACCATAGCCTTCGTGTCCCCCCCCACTCCCCCTCCACCACCACCACCCTCTCTTTCTCCTCTCTTCTTTCTTTCCTTTCTCGTCCTTTTATCTCCCGTTGGCACCTGATAATCGATGAACTTATTAACTGCTAATTATTCAAGCTGTGGATGGAGGATCCCTCGCCGTCCCTCTAAAAGACAGCGAGAGGGAAAAAGGGGGAACTCCTCTCTGTTCTGCCAAATGAAGTGCTTTATATTGCCCATTCGTTTGGATTAAGTGCATTCAGGCTGCAGTGTTTGGGATGTGGAGATTTTGTCAGATTGCTATCAGTAACATTCAACATTAATCCCCATTTTGTTCAGCCAGTTGATAGCACTCGTTTAGCGGAAGCCCTGGAGACTTTCATATGGAAACACGATTTTAATGGGTTTCATCAGTGACGACTGTGTGTGTGCGCGTCTAAAGATGTGCCTTCTACTCTGTTCTGTTTTTGCAGGAGGTCCTTCAGACGATACCAAAGTTCTGCTTTCCCTTTGACGTGGAAAGGTACGATTCCTCGTTTTATTTGAGCAGCGCAGCTCACTTTCACCTGAAGCACACGTCCTCTGCACATACCACGAGGAGCTATAAGCTACTACTTGATGACGTCCACGCCAGCTCACCGGCTTAAAAACTAAAAAGCAAGAAAAACAAACCAAGAAATGAATGCTGCGATCGTCATATTAATGATGAAGCCACAGGTTTTATTAGTGATGCTGCTGATGAGGTCATCAGCGACAGGCCCACACGATGCAGTTGTGGTTAGTGAGATTTCCTGTGAGTGCAAATGTGGCCAAAGTTGAGAATATAAGGGAGCGTGTTTCTGTACGGACTGTAGGTCCAATCAGATCAGCAGCCTGAGAGCAGCACAGCTCTTATTTTTAGTAAGTGACACGGTAAAAACTCCCATTTTTAAAGACAGAAAGGAGAGAGAGGGAGGGAGGGCTCCTTGGTATTTTTACTGAAGCTGAGCTGCTGCCATCTAGTGTTGAAGGCGTGTACTGAGCTTTACTGGAATTTACCTCGGGGTTGGAAAAGCTTTTCACTGTTTTTTTCTTTTGTACCAGTCATACTCGAAATATGTGACATCAGATTTGGAGCTTGACTGGAGATTTAGCTCGTGGGGAGTTTTCCTTTTTGAATGAGGCCTTCTTTCTGGGCCAGTTACATCTAATTGTGTTTTGTTGTGCTGCTTCTTAAATGTGTGTGTTTTCGTTTTAAACACTTGTGAGGTTTTTGTGAGCGTGCACAGCACGTGTCCCTCATTTTGTCGCCCAGGGTCTCCCAGAGTCAGGTGGGGCAGAATTTCACCTTTGTGCTGACGGACATCGACAGCAAGCAGAGGTTTGGTTTCTGCCGACTCACCCAAGGCTGCCGGGTCTGCATATGTCTGCTCAGGTAACACACGCTCTGTGAAGTGTCTGTAGTCTTATTCCTCCCAAAATGTTTTCTACATTTGTATTTCACTAAGATGAATCCTGAACCTTTAAAGCATCTTTACAGGTTTTTTAATTTTTATTAAAGGAACATCGAACACAATTTCCATAAATAAGCAGCGAGGTTATTAAAAACTGCTCTTCACAAATACATCAAAATAAAGAGAATATGTGTGAGTTGCCGTCTTTATTTACTTGTTCAGATAACCCGGACTTGCTCTGCCCTCTTTAAATAAAAATCATAAATTCTATGGATCGCTGCAGAACTGTTTTTATTTTTTATCTATCAAGTTTGATGGAGAGGAAAAAAAAATTAGCCGATCTTTGAAGTGAACACAGATTTTTTGAGGCAGCATTTTCATTCATTCTCACACTTCACACTGAGCTGCTCTATGCCAGAATAACAAATTTTATAGTCTCATCTGCCCACACAAATATGTTACTGATGTGCCTATAATTATCCAAAAGTTTAGCACTTTTTGATATTTTCATAGGTGGATTTCTCCTATCACAGCGCACATAAATGAGGACAGCAAACCCACGAAAAGAAAAAAAAAAAGGCATTTTCTTTGCATAATTGCGCTCCGGCAAAGACTATTATCATTTAATTCCCATGTAATTGCATGTTGACACAGTGTTTTTACAGATGTAATTAACTTTGCCATGACGGAGAAGAAGCCACTGCAGTGACGATCTCAGTGGAGTGGACTGAGGATAGAGCTGAGGAGGGAAAAGTACAAGAACGATATTTTTAATGAATTCATGAAGAAGTCGAACAAATAACAAACCGCACGACGAGGACAAAGGCTTTTTCTGTTATTGTAAAGCTGCTCTCGCCTGTGTGTGTGTGTGTGTGTGTGTGTGTGTGTGTGTGTGTGTGTGTGTGTGTGTGTGTGTGTGTGGCTGTTGATGGACAGTCGCGGGTTTGTCGCTGCCCTGATGAGCTGCTGTGAAGAACAGTGTCCCTCTTCCCCACACCACCCACCCTTCCTGGCCATCTTCCATGGCCTTTGTTTTTCTTTCTCCCTCCCTCTCTGTCTCTCTTGCTCTCTCTCCCTCTCCCCCTCGCCGTCTCTCCCTCTCTTTTCTCCTCGTTATTCGGCTACTGCCACAGTGCGACAGCAAAGACGCTTGGCCCATAATTATGCATGAAGCTTCGCTGCCAATTAGCAGAGGCTCCCCTGTCCCTCTCGCTGAGTTAGACATGCTAATTCATTTGACATATGATGTATAAAATTCATTATGCATTCTGAGTAGTTTGCATGGCTCGCTTCATTTATAATAATATAATGTATAGGAAGTTGTTGTTTTTTTTTGTTTTGTTTTGTTCATTTAAAATTGTTAATGCGCAGCTCGGTTATGTTTTTAGTTTTTTACTTTTATTCCATCTTAAATATCCTCGCTCGTCCAGGACACGACGAGCGAGGATATTTAAAAGGATTAAAGTGTGTGCAAGAAATTTGGAAATAAAGTTCCCGTCTTCAAGGTCCTCGGTCGCGACTTTATCTTTGTTTATGATTCGTAAAGATGTTAGTAATACCAGATGGGATTCAAGAAAAAAATAAAATTAAGATAATAAAAGTAGTTTTTTCTTCAAATGTGAAACAAGTCGACGGCGGCCCGGGCCGACATGTTCATATTTGTTCTTCTAGGTCCCAAATATAAAATAGGACTCATTAAAACAGTTTGTGATTGCGCGAGTGCTGCACAGTAAAATTGTCACCTCTGCTTACGGGAGGAAGTGTCTTAATGAGCAGGACAGTTTTATGTGGACGGCTCTTTGTAGTGTCGTCGCTGAAGTCGTGACCAAAAAGACCAGGCTTCCTCCAGGCAGGGCTCACACACACACACACACACACACACACACACACACACACACACACACACACACACACACACACACACACACACAGTGTACTTTTAATTCTGCCGTTTTCACCCCAGCAGGGTGACCAAAGCCTGCTTTTCGTGTAATTAAAGAGTAAAATAAAGTTTATATCACAGCTGAGGCTCCTGAATCGATTCGACTTGCTTTTGGTTTAGCGTTCGCTCGTCCCCGTACTTAACCCTCGACCCCAGAAAGGAGTCGTGTAAGGCAGTCTTCCAGTGAGCCGTCTACAAAGTGTGAGAGGACTTACGATTACAGGTGCCTGTGCGTTAAATAAGATTTAAGAGCCATCTACAGGAACAGGAATAACTGTCACGCTAAACACCCAACAGGTACTTTATGGGAGGAAAAGAGGCCGCGCGACACCGATGAGCCCCGACATTCAAACCGCCGGGCTAAAACTGCTCTGACCTGTCAGAGGTGCATGGCAGCAGGAGAGGGTCCTTGTGATTGGGTCTTAGGCTTTTTAAGGTAGTTTGTGCTTCGAGGGGACGGCTGCTGCTGCTGGGGAGTTGTGTTGCAACCTGTGGTCTCCTTGGTGGGCAACAAAGTTGCTTTTAACTGTTTAATAAGTACCTCTCTTACAGCAGTAATTTGGCTAATTTGTTTCTTTTTCAGTCTTGGGTTGTATTTTTGCGTCTGCGCGTCCACAACGCTCCGATTACAAAGCTCCAAAGGCGCGTGTTGTCTTCTGTTAGATGGTCCGAGTCTGGGATGAAGAGCGCTGTGAAGGCTGTGAGTGGGTCGCAGATTAACCGGTTCATTCTCTGAGTGCATGGCACTTTGGGAAGACGTGTTTAAAATGGCAGGAGAGATTGCGGGGGCCCCCACGCACCGAGCACTCCAATGATAGATGCCTCTCCGTCTCTATCGGAGGATTTGTGAAGCACAAACAGATCTGAGCAATGAACTGTGACGAGTAGGAGTATCTCTCTGAGCTTTCCAGACTTTCACTTTGCCCATACAGGAAGCAGAGGGGGGGGGAGAGCAAAACAGTGTCTCATTGAAGTTTTATTCATTTGATTGCGTTGGAATAAAGGGGGAAAAATCATCCTGTTGCCGGAATATTGATAATTTGCGGTTGGCTGTCGTCACGGTGATAATGCACTTTTCTGTAAAACTGAAGATTTACGGCACCAGCAGCATAACGAGTGTGAGTCGTTTACGTCTGTGGTGAAAAATGAAGGATTGATGTCCAGAAGCCTGGTTTTTAAACACGAGGCTCAGATAAGCCCGGCCTTTGTTCTCTCTCGGTCTTTATATCAGACTGAAGTTGTGTAAACTGACCCTCGTGCACATATTTGCCTTTTGACGTGGCAGAAATAGGTCTTCAGGTTGATATCCGGTCACCAAATTAACATCCGCGTGTTTGATTGGGCCTCTACAGCAAGTGTGACCCGATTGCGCTAAATCTTTGTGCAGATGTCACAAAATCGTCGCGTTAAGAGACTGATTGTTTCAGACTAATGGTCACTCAGCCTCTCTGATTGGTGCGCTTCGCTGCACCTCTCCTCGTCATTGGCCCCTCGCGGATTTATGCGATCTGAAAATTTGCATCAAGTCCACTTTATTGTTTTCTAGTTGTCTGTTAATTCCAGTCTGCGGAGCAGCCAGTGACCCATGCCCTGCAAACTCCTCTTCCTCCAGCCGACCGTCTGAGACGCAAAACTTTGCCTTTAGGAGTACGAGGCCAATCCAAGGCTTTTAATACGTCTCGATTTGCTAATGAAATAAAAAACAGCCCACGTTTGATTGACCGGCTCGTTTGGTCACTAATTCTTTTTCCCAGCCCTGCAATGCAGGAGAGTTAATGAAGCATTAATGGGAGTCTGTTTATTTAATGGCAGTGCTGGTCCTTACTCAGAGTCATTATACATGCAGTGTTTAAAACTGCATGTTAAGAGCCTGAATGAAATAAAAATGCAATAAGTTGATAGGACACCATGTTTTTAGTATTTGATTGCATAACATTAAACGCGCTGAGGCCTCGCAGCTTTGGTGCCAAAAGGAAAATGTTGGCCATCGTCCACCCAGAAACGAGTCGACTTGGCCAAGAAAATGTCAACTTTGTAAAGAAAGCCATGCTGCAGATGCTTTTAGCTTATGGTGGGTGTACTTGGTGATTAGCTCGAACACAAACACTGCAGTATAAATTATTTTTGAGCTTGTTAATGAATTTATTTATTTTACATTCATTACATAAGGAAAAGCTTTTTTTTCTTCTTCTAAATATGCAAAAGGCATAAGAAGAAGCGGGGGGAGGGGGGGGGCATTTTTGTTAAGCCTGTGCATCTGGGAGCAGCATGCTCGTAAACCATAGCATCCCTCCACATCACATGTGGTGCTTTTTCTTTCTTCCTAAAGAATCCATTGTTTTTGTTTCCTCATTTAAGGAGCAGACATGGTGGGAATTCTTGGAGTGCCGAGGGCCCGAAGCACGAAAGAACGCCATAATAAGGACGAGATAGCGTTTAATTCCTCCTCAGTGTAACGACTCTGACAGAGTCCATGCCCTGTATGCAGCGTGCTCTTCAGGTCACGCCGTTCGTGCAACGCACACGTCTGCCGGGGAGCGACGTGCGCGTCCTGCTTTGATTCGTCACCTCCCGGTTTGATGACTGAATGAATGAAAGCTTTTCCCCGTGCTGCACATTAACACGTTCCTCTCTGACTCTTGCAGTTACCTACCCTGGTTTGAAATCTACTACAAGCTTCTAAATACCCTGGCAGACTACTTATCGAAACAACAGGTAATCTGGTCTTTTTCTGTGTCTCGACTATTTACACTTGTGCTCTAATGGAAAACAAAATGAGGAAAGGTGTAGTGGGATTTGCCTGAGAGACACGCAAACACGGCGCCGCGGCGAGATGTTTTCCTGCATTGTGTTCTCGCGCGTCGTCTTTGGCGAGCAGCCGTCTCGGGCTCGACTCGCTTCCTGTTGTTAGCAGCAACAGTGTTGACATTTCACAGACCAAACGCTGATCTGACACTGGAAGTTTTTCCTGATGATTTACTGGAATACAAATCGTTAAGAACAAGAAAATACACACACACACACACACTCTCACACACACACACACTCACACACACTCTCACACACACACACACACACACACACACACTTCACTAAAGTCTTTTCCCCTGACTTTTCGCTGCATTGTACTAGCTGAGGGAGGGGAAATGTAAAATATGCAACAAACTGGGGAGACGCGCAGCGCCTGGTGCAGCGGGTGTAGGTGATGTTCCACTGTTTAGACTGAAGGGAGGGGAGGGAGCTTTGGGATCACTTTCAATTGTCATGTAGTCACTGCTTCTTCCAAGATCCTCTGAGAACAGCGATCAGGACAAAGTGTCTGTCTAAAGTAGACAATGGCAGACACACAAACTCCTGCAGTTCATCAGAATAATCTAATATGAAGAGAGGAGGGGGTGGGGCAAAAGCAGATCAGGACAGTTTGTGCGAGGAAGACGGAGACAGAAGGATAGCTGGAAATCCTGGGTGACTGAAGTGTTAGTGTGCATGATTTGGTTTCTATTTACCCCGCTGTCCGTTCCAGGCGAGAGGGAGATGTTGACAGACGAGGGAAGACAGAAGAGCGATGAGGGTTTAAGGCGAGGGGTAAATGAACTGTTTCCCCAGGCCGTGTTGCTGACCATGCGTGTGAGCATTGAGGCTCTCATGACAGGAGGCTGTTCGATTGCACCCCTCCCTCCTTAACCCTCCTTCCCTTTACTGTATATTGCCGTCTATTGCTTCTATTTCTTTTCCACTTCATGCACGCACACACACACACACACACAAACGCTCGCGCGTTCATTTCCTGGCGCGAGCAGCGGCTCGTACACAAAACCAAAACAAAGTTCTCAGAGAGGAAGTTGAAGCAAACAGTCGTCCCTCCTTTTTGTTTCTCCAGCAGGAGGCCGAGAGTGTGAACGGTGATCCTGTCAAAGAGCCGTAAGTGCTGGAAGGATCGTCTCAGGCCTGATCTGTGGTCAGACCGAGTTCTCTGCCGGCTTCCTGCGGCCTCTGTCTTTGCAGCGAAGGGTGGGGGCTTAATTACTGACAGCCCGCTCTCGGGCTGTAAATCAACGCCGACGGATAATAAGCGTCTGCGGCTCGTCTTTTAACCTCGCCGTTTCTCGTTAAACATATGTCGGTCGGATGTTGCGGAGCCCTACGGCCCTGTGGTCTGCAGCAGCGCCGTGTTTGAGATTGACACGTAACTTGTGACATCATCAAGTCGAGTGAATAAAATTCACGCGTCTCTTTTCCTTGTTTGTTTGTCTCCTCTAGAAAAACGACTTGAACGACGTGCTGAACTCCCTCTATGACCTGCCTGTGCCAAAGCCCTTCACGCCCGTCAACCTGAGTGTGGTAGGTATCTTGTGTTCCCCGTTATCAGAGGCGGAGACAGAAAGAGGGGACAGGTGGTGACTGTGGCAGCGTGCAACTTTAAAAAAGAATTAAAGTCGTCACAAAGAAGAAACGAGCACATGAGGGTGGAGGAAAGCGGAGGTTGAGATAAATGAGAGAGCAGAGCAGTAGATGCTGTAGGTGGGAACAGCGACTGACACCCCGTTTGGAAACCCGTTGTTTCGGCGTGCGATGAGCCTGAGCCGGACATGTTTAAAGTGGAAGCCTCCTTTCACAGCTCGCCGTGTCTCCGCTTATCCAAAAAGTGGAACGGCCTAACGAGCTCGGTCGCTGAAAGCCTGCCTGTGACACAGCTCGGCCTCTGTCACGTCCCTGTTCAAGACGAGCGTGATGGTTTCTCTCCAGTATCTGTTTGAGTTTTAGGGCCTCTGTACTGTAACAGCATCAAAGGGTTTCGTGGGAGCCTCTGCCCTCGGGGACCACCTCTCTTTAGTTTTTTTGTTTTTTCGGACCAATTAGACAAACAGCTGTAGAAGAACACTCGTCTAATTAAACATATGAATTTCCAGCCTAACAAGACTAATACGAGGCGATCAATAAATCTCTGTGAAGGCTAACGAGTCCATTTCTTCCCGTCTGAGTGTTGATTGGAAAAGAAGCCCCAGAGAACAGAGGTGATAGCTTCATCTCTCCTTCGCTCTTTTTCTGGAGAAGCCACTAGTTTGATATTTAATTGATGAAGCAGAATTATTCCCTTAAAGTGTGTTTTTGTTTTATCATGGCAGCCAAGAAGAAGAATCATTGTCCCCTTTCATCTGTGAACCCTCTCTCTCTCTCTCTCCCTCTCATTGTGCAAGAATGAGCAGTTGTATATTGCCACTGGGCAAGTACTGAGAGATCGGCGAAGCAAGGAGCCGGTGAGTGGAGGGGAATGAGCGAACGGCAGAGGAGGCGAAATATGAAACTGCTGCTATACTAATCGCATGGGAGCCGCGGATTTCCAATTTGGCCAAATAAGCTGCGCTATCTTTTTAAATATAACAAAAACAAACTATCCTGGGCCTTGGTGTATGTTTCTTTTCCTCTGGAAAACAATCAAACTTTGTAAATGATTAATGCCCTTCCACACTGCTAGATTCTCTCTCTGAATATCAAAAGTCTTTTTTCCCTTCTCTTTATGTTTAAAGCAATTGTACTCAAAAAATCTCCTTGATGCCTTTCCAGTTAACCCACTTTCAATGTTTTTATATAAACAAGTCTTCGAAAGAACAAGGGGGTGGGGGGGGGTGATAAGCAAGCAAACAGCCAATGAAAGGCAGGGTTGAGTTGAGGAGCACAGCTTGTGATTATCACAGCATCGCGAATTTGTAACTTTGTTTAGTTACACAGAGCACAAGGAGAGGGAGGCGGAGAGTTACCGTGGTTACGGGTGGCGGTCCTTAGCACCAAGTCCTCGATTTTACACTTTATTTATTTATTATCTTTTATCATAGATGATAGATGGGTAATGGTAGAGGTTTCCAACGACGAGCTGAATTAACTCAACTTTAAAGCTGATGACCAAGTACTAATGCCGTCAACCAATCACGTGTGACTATTTGTGTGCAGTTTTATTTGTTCGCAGCTCTGCATCGGAGCTGCAGCGTAACCACAAACTAACCATCAGAGTTTCTCTACATGAACACGGCGACGCTGCGCCTGACGTTGATTTAACTGTAACTCTAATCAGCACGTGGAAACCGGAGACGCTCCTTCGCTTTAGTGTTTTCTGTCAGGCATCACCGAGGGCAGGAAAATCACGTGGCTTTGTTTCTTACTTGGCAACAAGCAAAAACCTTGTTTTGGGCTGATCAGCAAAAAGTCACAAAAGGATCTTTAAGAGAACTTACGGATGTTAAGGCTGAGCGAGCGTCTGGTTAGTGTTTGCAGTGCGTGAGCTCTCCTGTCTCGGCGAGCAACCCCGCATCTCGTTAAGCGATCAGAACGAATTTGTTTTTATTTTTCAGCTGCAGAAAGTCGCCGTGCAAAATACGCATACAAATACGGCTTTAGCAATAATACAAAGCTTCGGGGGAGAGACCTTGATGTCTGCTCCAGTTTCTGTTTATTTGCTGCGTCTTTATCTCTTCTGAGCTTTGTTCAACCAGCACGGTGACCGTCCGCCGGGAGCAAACTGATGGTTTACTCGTGAAAATTGGTTTTTCACATTTTTTTGACCTTAAATCACATTTATTTAAGGAGTGAAAGGGCTGTTTGTTTTACACTAAACTGAATAGTTCTTTGTCGCCAGGCAGAGAATTCAAACAACATGAAATTATGATGATGTGCAAATAAAATCTACTGTGTCTCTTTGTAGAAAGACTTTAACGTATCCGTAGAAATGCAGAGTTTAGTCTTCAGCATCAAAGCGATCATAAGATGAGCTGGCGGGTCGTCGTTCTTTGGAAACGCTGAATCGGATTCGTCAATAATGTCGTTCAAAGTGGCAAAGATGAAATCGGATGATCGAGCTCAGAACACAAACTGGATCCTTTTACCATTAAAACAGAGGTGGGGGGAACTCCAGGCCTCGAGGGCCGGTGTCCTGCAGGTTTAGATCTCACCCTGGGTCAGCACACCTGAATCACATGATGAGTCCATTCTCAGGCCTCTGGAGACCTTCAGGACATGTTGAGGTCATTTAGTCGTTTAAATCAGCTGTGATGGATCAAGCACATCTAAAACCTGCAGGACAGCGGCCCTCGAGGCCTGGAGTTGGACACCTGTGCATTAAGTTTCCATGCTTTTTTCCTGCCTGACTGTGGTGGACTTTTAATGGGTGGTGCTGGTGGTGGTGCGGGTGGGTGTCCGAGTTGCCGATTTCATTGTTGTGTTACTCCCAATGTAAATGACTGTTTAATGATGTAAAGAGTTGAAAGTTTTGATCCGTTCTAACCTGATTTGTCTCAGTGTGCGTTTCAGAGACTCTAACCTGTGAACGAAGAGCTGCAACAGATGGTTGAGTCGAAGGCCTCAGAGAAGCGCAGCTGTACTTCCAGGAGAGTGTGTGTGTGAGACGCACAACAGTGTGTTTCACCTGGTGGTTTGTCTACCTCCAAACAGCACCTCTCTCAGGCCTCTTTGATCTGAACACTGAACCTGCCCTGCTCTCCCAAAGTGAGACAGGCAGCCCTGTGATCCTCTAAACAACCCGTGCGCGAGAGTGCGCGTCTGCGCCGAGTCGTGCACGCGCGCTCTCCGCGAGCCTTTTTAACGCTTAAATAAAGACTCCGTTTTCCACCGGAGACATCACCCCAGTCGGTGTCTACGGGGAGCTGAGCTGCTATTGAGTTTCTCTGTTCTGTAGGCCTGATAAAAGCATTGCCACAGTTCAGACACCAGCTCAGCAATTCATATAGACAGAGCTGAAGATGAGCCATAAATCATAGAACAAAGTGAACGGCCTTTTTCTCTCCCTCTTCCCCTCGTTCTCTCCTGCGTGAGCGCCGTGCCTCGCTCGTGACCTTCCCTCTTCTTTCTCCTCATGTTTGTGTTTTCGCAGCACTCCTACTTCATCGCCCCGGATATCAATGGACTGCCAACTATCCCTGAGAGTGTAAGTATGCGTGGAAAAGAAAAGGAAGAAGAGATAAAGAGAAATCCCTGTATTCTGGGAACATCTTTGCCTCTAATCGTTTTTAATCAGATACACATGTCACTCTTTGAAATGATTGCATCACGCTCTTGTATCAGCTTTAGCTCCTGCGGTGCTTCTGCTTCTAATGTCAAGGTTCACAGACTGGCATGGCTGTCGGTAGATTCAAACTGAGCTCGCGTCCTTTGTTGATTTCTGCATTCAAATCTCAGCTCGAAGCGTTAAGGCGGGGACTTACAGCTACGTGCCATCACGTTGGCTCTGTGTAAGGGATGCAGTTAGCACAAGTTTGCCAAGTTTCCCAAACAGTGTGTGCAATCGTACAAGTCCAACTGCTGCGTTTCCTCTGGCTTCAGTCTGCAGCGTTGGCGCTTTACTGCAAACGAGTTGTGCCAGGACAGTTTGTTACCAACCTGAATGTCCTCCTGTTCTTGTCCATCTCCAGAGAAACCTGACCGAGTACTTTGTGGCCGTGGACATCAACAACATGCTCCAGCTCTACGCCAGCATGCTGCACGAACGCCGCATCATCATTACCTCAAGCAAGCTTAGCACTGTGAGTCCCACCCGTCAGACGCTCGACAAACACTCGGTCTTTGTGCTTTTCTGTTTTTAATTTGAGCTGAGGTGGAGCTTTCAGCCGGCGTGTGCGCACGTGTGGGGCTGTCGATGCCTTGGTGTGGAGCTCTAACACCCTCGTTATAAAGTATGTGGCTGAAGCATAGATTGAACATGAGTCCCTTCATCAATATTCCAGCAGGACATCAAACCCTAACAAGTATGCTGAGAATATTTATCTGACACTTTGCTGCTTATGTGGGGAGATCTGTCGACCCCTCCGCCCCCGCCCGGTCTGACGGGCAGCCCACGATAAAGCTGGATTATTTGCGTCCTATAATGGGGAACGCATTGATGTCCACAGAGGCGGGCTGGATTCTCTCACAAAACTTAAACTCGCTGCCTGTTTGCACGAGGGAGGAAATCTCTCATTCCAGCCTCTCTCCGTTATCCTCGCTGCTGATGAGGCCAAACGTTTATGAGGCGGGAGAGGGAAGTGATGTCATCCTAGTCCTATCTGCATCCGCGGCGTTGCTGGTCCTGCCACCTTTGCAGAACACTTAGCAGCCGCAGGGGCCCACGCCTGGCGTTTTGGGCGCTGGAGGGAACAGTTCCCAAGGTCTCCCACAGGAGCTATAATCAGGAAGACCTGTGAAAATGACTCAGCCCCTTAGAGGATTTCACCTGTCTCCCCTCAGCTCCTCAGACCAGCAGCACCTGTGCTGGAGATCCAAGCAGCACACGGTGCAGTGACAGGAGCGGTGCATGATGTAAATGATCAGACTCAAGGGTGAGACTGTTTTTATTTCAGCAGGAATACTTGGGGGAGGGGAGGGGTTTATTTTTTCCCTGTCTGTGATTTACAGTCCTCTGCTGCCCGAAGACAAATCTCAGCTTGTTTTTCTAACAAATATATGCCGACAGGATATTTTAAGAGCCTCCACGTCAGACCTTTACCTCCGTGAGCCTTTTATCCTCTGCAATTCTTCATCCACTCATCTATCCATCCATCTTCCTCGGGGAGAGGTGTTTTGGTTTGGTAGCGTTATATGTCAGGAACTGCAGCACAAAAGTATTTTCACATCTCCGCTGGGATAATGGTGTTATTACTGCTCCTGTGATGCGTTGTTTTTGTTGTTGGGCAGATTGACCCGCGAGTTCAAGCGGAAATGGTTGCCGCCATTCTCGAAGCCGCGTATCTGAGCGTATGTGTACTTAACTTGAAAGCGCTCCGGCTCGTTATCCGGTTCCCCGTCTTGTGATCGAATATGTTACTGGATGAGAGAATTATAATTTATGTCAGAGTTCGTCCAAATGTTGGCTAAAGTGAGCGTCGGCAGCCACTGGGTGGACAGCCAGTGTTTCTCCAGTCTGCTTGCTACAGATAGAAGATGTATGAGAGAAAGTATTGTTAGTAACATCGTTAGTACCATCCAGCTGCTTTTCACCACCTCCGCCTGTCCAGCATCTCAACCGAGCAGAGTGAGACGGGGAATAGAAACACACACACACACGCTCAGAGATGTGCTGCATTTATTCTGCCTGCTCGAGGTGCTGCCTGTGTTAAAGCCCCCGGTGAACCCAGCGTGTCAGTCTGTCGGTACATGGCTGCCGCGTCTCGCAAGCAGCCAAAAGCAAAGGAATAAATCATGATCGTACAACAATGCGTCAGTTGACTTATTGCTGCTTCGTGACCAGAGGTGAATGGTGCCGCTGTTTTCTTTTTTGTTTTTTGTTTAAAAAGAAAAAAAAGCCAGTCGCGGTGGCGCAGGGGCGGGAGCCAGCCGTGCGTGCAGCCTTGTCATAGGCCCGTATAATAGGGCTGCATCGGCCCTTCCTCTAACTAGTCAGCTGGGAGGACCCCCTCTGAGTCTTTCATATGCCGAGGCCCCCCAGCTCTGCAGCCCAGCCTCTGCCCTGCCTATCGCCCAAATTCACACCGCCCCGACCCCGGCACTGGCTGACAGCAGCCCTCTCATCAGGCTGTCAGGCCTATGCTAACAAGGAGCTATCCATCCAGCGTGCCCTGGAGTGCCAGCTGCCTCTCTGTTTCCAGCCTTTTCCTCTGTTCCTTCCCCGTCTCTCTTTCTCCCACTTCTCTCGGCGTCTCTCCCCCCTCGCTCTCTGTCTTAGTAATTCTTTCTCTCTGACATATTATTTTCTGTCCATCTGTCTCTCACTCTCTCCCACTACACCTCTCTTTCTCTCTGACTTTGCCTGCCTCTTCCTGGGAGTCTTAATGTGTCTGTCTGCTGTTGGGCAACTGCAGAACATCAAGACATCCTCCCCCCTCCTCCCCCACCTTGTCCTCGATAGACTCGTCTCTGCCGTGTGTCTTAAGGCGCGTGTCGTCGCTGCGACGGTGTGCGTGCACATGTGCGTGCAGAGGGTGTTCAGAGCGTCGGCTTCTTTTTTTTTTAAGCATGCATCTGTTTGTGCGCGTCGTCTGCGCTCACAGGTGTTTGTACCTTATGCCTTATGTCTTCCTGTGAGGGACTGTGTGGGAGGCCTGGCGTTGGCTGCTGCCTGCGTTGTCCTGCGTGCCCTCTCTACCCCCCCCGCCACCTACCTGTTTGTGGCATGCTTGCGTCGTACAGAGCCTGACACCGGCGTTTGTCAACAGAGGGAAAAGCAGAGCGTGGGTAATTGGTGACTACTCCGGAGAGGAGAGGGAAAGGCTAACACAGCAATACAATTACAGGGAGGTGGGGGGGGGGATGAGGGAGAGGTGGCAGGGGACAGAAGGACAGCAGGAGGAGAGGAGGAAACGGAATAAGTAATGGAGACTTGGGATGAAAACAGGATTGAATTTGGAGAGCGCGCAGGGACAAAGTTGGAAGGAGAGGCTGCGAGTGTTTCAGGCCGGTGTGAGGAGGTCAAGAGCGGCCGTGTCGATTCCTCCTGTCAAACTGAATTAGGTCGCCCGCAGCAGCGGTTATTCTTGCTGCGTTTAAACCAGAGAGCAGCTGGTTAAAGGCTCGGCGACCGTCATAGGACCTCGTTAAGTGCGATCGTAGCAGCATTGTTTGTGCCTCATGTCAATCTGCTCAGGTGAAGAATAATGGGAAGGGTATGGCAGAGCGCTGATGTCTCGAGCGGGTCTGGACTTAATTGAAGGGCGGCGCTGCTGTTCGGTCATGAAAACACAGTTTGGATGCAAAATTGAGGTTTATTTATCTAAACGTTGTTCTCGATTCAGTGAAAAAGTGGCAAATAAAATATGTGTAAATACAAAAACTCCCCTTTTCTATTCTGCTGCTGATGGATCGCCAGGAAACAAAGGATCACATCAAACCTCATTATTGATAAACTGCTTCATTCCTGAGTTTATGGCGTCGACTTCGAGTTGCAAATTTTCTTCCTCTTCCATCTTCTCCAACCTTCACCTCCTCCTCTGTATCTCTCGATCCCTCTCTTTTCGGTCTGTCCTTCCTTTAGTCTCACTGAATGGATCTGGGAAGACCCGTGTTAGTATGGACACTTTCTGTCTCGGCTACAGCGCACTAAAAAGCTCTCAGGGCAGAACCAAAGACCTTGACTGCTTTTTGAAGCAGGCTGTCGCTGTATAATCGGTTAGCTTCCCTCAGAGGAAGGGGCAACACACACACATGCACAGTGTGTAGGAGGCAGGCAGCCCCTCATTACCGGGCATAGCCCTGGTCCCCGAGGACTGGACCCAGCACCTAATCCTGTATTTGTTCTTGGGGACTGTATCTGTGATTCTCCATTGAATGGAATATTAAGCACCAGGTCTTTTGTGCAGCGTGTAAGCCATTTGGCTCCACTCATCTATTATTTATCAGCCTGGCAAATATTTTATCAGCCTTAGCCTCTCATGGCCCACTCTCATGTGAAGCCCCCCTATAAATGAAGAAAAAAAAACAGGGGTATCTTTTTTTTTCTTTTTCAATTTATCCTCCTTTTACTTTTTGCCTCATTTGTTCTAAAACCAGGACAAGGACACGGCCGTGTGTATTAGGCTGAATTAGAGAAGCAAATATGTGAAGTATTCCTCTGGAGTTCCCTTCGAGTTACCTTATCTAAGGCGCGCTGCCGCTTCCACCGCTTTGGAGATAGCACATAAATGAAAAGTGAAATCTAGATTTGCTTTATAAATCATTATCTTAGTTTCAGACTCCCTTCTCGGCCGACTCCCCCAAGCCAGCCACCCAGCCTGGGAAGAAGAGAAGCGCAGAGAGATACTCCTGTTTTCACTTTCAACCTGAGAGTAAATCATGCCGGTTGGGGGGCTCACCTTGAGGCTTGGTGGAGATAATTGGAGTTGGTTAGCGAGGTGTTCTGAGCCATTACCTCCTGGTACCAGCGAATGGCTGGGGCTTGTCTCTCACTCCCAGAGGAGGGATACAGTAGCCTGTTGGCTCTGCGCTTCGCGTGCGTGCGCGCACATGCATGCACACGTGGCACGTGTACACATGCGTGCGTGCACAACCGCAGCCAGATCGGTGACCTTTCCCGATCGCAATTTTAATGGCCCCTCAGCATCGTAGGGCGTGAGAGTTCTGATCGTCACTTTTCCACCAAGTGCTTCACTTTCATACATTAATATTCATAGCATTGATTTATTTTCAGAATTAACTAAAAAAACAGGAAAATAAAAACCCCAAACTGTTTGCCAGGGAATTAATCCTGACAGGAGCGTGGCATTGTTGTTTTATTTGAAGACAGCAGGAAGCAGAAATATGCATATGCAGATACACAGAGCAAGACACCAATTAAATGTTGATTAAGTCTTAACTATTGTGGGACTGCGTGTATGAGAGATTGCAGAGAGACAATTAAAACGAAACGGAAAAAAGAAAAGACGTTGGCTTTTTTTTTTTTCCTGGCCAAACACACACGCTGGGAGGGAAACACACACACACACACACACACACACACACACACACACACACACACACACACACACACACACACACACACACACACACACACACACACACAGGCTTTCTGTTGTGAGCTTTTCAGATGTCCGGGCTTGATCTTTGGGTGGATTCAGAGGGGTGGGGCCCCTCTCTCTCTCTGGCAGCGGTGGTTTTCAGCCGCCGAGCTCGCCCGCTTTTGGCCGGTCAATTGTGACACTGCGTGTGTCAGCGAGCAGGGGGTCTCCTGGCAGTTGCGCGCGTGTGCGTCTGATAGCGTGTGTCCGCTTCACACATTGACTGTGAAGCTGCAGCAGTATAACAGCGGCTGCTGCTCCGGGGTCCCGGCGGTATTGGCCTAGCCCGCAGTCTCTCTTGGCTAACTCATGTTTCATTCTTTGGCAATTTGCCCTAATGAAGTCCCGCAGGAGCCCCTCAGACCTCTGTTCTCTTTCCATATTTAATCATGTTATTTTAATCTGGGGGATGAGCTAACGCCTGTGTGTGTGTGTGTGTGTGTGTGTGTGTGTGTGTGTGTGTGTGTGTGTGTGTGTGTGTGTGTGTGTGTGTGTGTGTGTGTGTGTGCTCGCGCGCGTGCGTGCGTGTGTGTGCGTGTGTGTGCGCGCGCGCTGCAGGTCATTACTGTAGCTCGGTTTCATGTGATGAGATGTCAAGAGGGAGATGCTGGCTTTAAGACAATGGAAGACAATGACTTTAGTTCTGGGTGTAATATTGGTTTGACAGTGTAAAAAGCTCCTTTGAAAAGCAGTGTCATCTTCACGTGATTGCTCCTCATCATTTGTTTAAAAAAAGAGGTTAATTATTCCGTCTTTTCCCTTTTAATTTCCCAGTCATCGTGGTCGGGGTAATTCAGATTTTTATGGCTACTGTCAGACTGTTTTGGCTTTCTTTTGTTGCTTTTGTGCAGGTCACAGCACAATCCCGACTTACTGACACTGATTGAAAAAGAGTTTAATAATGAACTCTGACTCTTTAAAAAAATGGGGTCAGAATCAGTGTTTTAAAGTAATGACTCGTAATGGCCAGGTGCAATAGCAGCAAAACGTGTTTGCTCTAATGACCCTGGACAAGTAAATCGATACGGAGACGGCGCTGGATGCGTGTTGGCTGCTTTCCTTAGATCAATCTTTTTAATAGTTTTCTTTTCACATCAGTCGTCTCTGCTTTCTCTGTCACGAGGTCGGAGGCGGGCCCTGTCAGCGGGCTCGGCCATCAGAAACGGACGAGGATGTGTTCGCATGAAACGACTGCATGTTTGGTTTATATTAAAGGACATAACAGCGTGTGGGCGGGGCCACTGTAGTCATTTTTTTAAAAGTAATTTATTACTTAAAATTACTTTCACCAAGAGCACAAATCAGAGTCTCCAAACTGTTCTGCCTTTTCATGAATTTTATGTTGTTGCTCAAAGTTTTTCCTTTTGAATCCCTCCTCCTCACATCTTCTCTCTCTTCCTGTAGTTAACGGCGTGTGTCCACGGCGCCGCCGCTTTGCTCTTTCCCATGTACTGGCAGCACATCTTCATCCCTGTGCTGCCCCCGCATCTTCTGGACTACTGCTGGTAAGGCTGACCACCTCTGCAGCACACACGCAGCAAACACCACGAGCATCAGCATCACCAGTGTTTTCTCTCCAGTGCACACGTGTGCAGACGTGCACGCACGGCACGTCGCGCTCTGCCACTAAAAGTGCAGACACTCGTGTTCACACCTTCTCCCACCCATTCTTCATGTTCTTGCGATTCCTCTTGTGGCGCGACTTCTCACGTGTGGCTTCCTCGACATAATGAACGGCCCCGATCACCGGGCTCCATATTTCATGCCGGCGCCGCCGCGCTCTCATCATCTGGGCTCTCTCAGGGTTTCATTACCAGCGATCCAACGCAGATCCGACAAATCTGGACGGACTTGACTGAAACTGGATGCGGAGCGGGAGTCGCGGCTCGTCTGCAAAGCCGCGCGTGCTCGGGTCAACGTCAGATCTGAACGCGTGAAAGCGTTTGCAGCGCGTTTACGTTTGTCCAGCGCTTCACCATCAGCGACATTTGGCTTGAAGAAGCTATAAATCACTGACAGTGAAATATGATTTTCAACACTCTGCAAAGACTCATCATTATCTTATTCAATCACAGCGGTGTCCTCATGCGCTGATTAGATAATGCAATTACATTAGATGTGTGCGTGTGTGTGCATGAGCGTCTCTGCCCATGCCTGTGCGTCTACTGTTTGTGTAACTGGATCTGCGTAAATGTCGAACATTCATAAAACAGCATCCAGGCCTGCTGCTTGTTTTTCAGTTGCTTTAAGCTGATTACAAGCCTGTGGCTGCTGAATCATTCTGGCCAGGAACACGCTGACCCCAAACTATCCGATTATTACCGCCTCTGTAAACCTCATCGTAAAAATGGTTTCTATTATTTGACTGTTTTTGTTGATTTTATTCCTCGTGCTGATGGGGAGCGGTCCGTGATTCAACTTTTCCTTTCCGCAAACTTTGAAAACGAAGATATATATCACACCAAATGAGGACGACATGATAATAACCCCGAAAAACCAAACACTTTATTTTTTTTGTTGTTTTTGAAAATAAAAATAAAACTCTTGACACATCTGCCCTTTAACTTTCTGAGGGAATAATTCTTTCTGCACTTCCTGAAACTATCAGTCGACTCGGAGAGAAACCGAGCCTTAAATGTTGCACTGATGCTTGTTGTTTTGTACTTTTGTTATTAACCAGTAAGTTTTGCATTTCTGCCAGTATAAGTCGGTGTGTTATTTTTAAACTGTTCTTGTTTAATCTTTTATTCAGTCTCAATCAGCGATGTAAGGAAGGCGAGAACACATTTTGTGCTTTTACCTGCTTTTAAGAATAAATCCTGTAACATGAGATTAGTTTGTGCTGCTGCAGTTAATCTGATGCTGTTGGGAAATAATCACAAACCTTACAGGGAGTAGAAAATGTGCTGCCTGTGCCTGTCAGCTGGGTTCAATTAAATATAGTTGTCAGTACATGCAGCAGTGTCAACTGTAATTATTTTAAGGATTAGTGACCGTTGTTATTTTTAGCGATACGTGATTACCACTGTTCTTAATCATTTTAAGTCAGGCCTTCACATTTCAGCACATGTAACCCTGAAATGTATTCAGATTACATGTATGGAATACAAAGAAACTAATTTCCACAGCTGTGATTTTTTTATTTCAAAGACTCGTGTCATCGCTGAAGTGTCCTCCGTGAATGTTTCCTCCGTGTAAGCGTCTGATCTCACAGGTCTCACTCTTTCTGTCCACAGCGCCCCTATGCCGTACTTTGTGGGAGTTCATCTCAGTCTGCTCGAGGTATGTTCGAAAGTCTTTAGCATTTTCAGTAGATTTGAATGTTACGTGTTCATTTTGTAGATGGTTTTCATTTGAGTGTTTCAATAAGATTTGACAGCTATATTTTCTTCTCTTTTCACTTCCTCTGCTGCTTTCGTGCTTCCTTAAAGCAAACGTACACAGAAGCCCAAGAAAGCATCTGCAAACAAAGAGCTTTCTTACTTCATTGTGTTGTTTGGGGGGCAAGTCATCAGCAGCACTGCTGCTTTGTGTGAATGCATGTTGCAAAAACACACACGCTTACACTTGTGTGTAAGTGTTAGTATGTAGGTGTGTGTGTTTGTGCAGATGCATATGTTCTAATGCACACGTGTGTGTGTGTGATATTTGTCTGACAGTTGCGGCAGTGGCAGTATTTATCACACTCTGCATCCGTGACAGACCTTCTTTCCGCCACTACATAATTAGTCCAGATCAGCATGTGAGCCTCCGCTGCACAGGCTGTCACAAAAGTGACAAACTAGAAATTCACACACAACGCTGCCCCCCCCACCCGCCGTCCCCGCACACACACCTGCCTGCATCCTGCACCACACTGAAATAATTGTTGAATTTGTCGCCATCAGGATGCGTGCGGCACGCCGCAGCATCACGGTGTTGTTATTGATGCGTGAGGTTTTTGGTGCTGTGGAAAATGTTCGCGCGGTCCAAATGTTTTCTCTCGGTGCCATTCTTCATTTCGCCAGCTCGCGTCTGCGCGCGCGTTACCGTAAACACGTTCTAATCATTTTTCATCCTTAATCGTAAAGGAGTGTGATAACTGTGCAGCTTTAACCGCGGCTGCTGGATGTTCATGTTCCCGGGGCTTCAGGACAGAAATAACTTTGTCTCCCGGGAAACGCACCTGGGCCACACTGCGGGTTTAAAATCGTGGCGTCGTTTCACAATTTAATAATTCCACAAATACAAATATTTATTATGTTGAAAGATGTCAGATGCACAGGAAGTCTCCAGCACAACCATCATTAAGAAAAACAATAAATGATCGCTCTGAGTGTATGTGTATACACTTGTGAAATAATAATGATGAGAATATCTACGCTGCTGCACTAACGTCGCCCTTTTCCTCCCGTAGAGAGTGCGCAGTCGATCGCTGGAGGACGTGGTCATCCTGAACGTGGATACAAACACCCTGGAGAGCCCTTTCGACGACCTGCACAACCTCCCGAGTGACGTGGTGAGACCAACGCGCAGCTTTTATTGCTACATCGCACACACACACACACACACGCAGTAATCTCACGTGCACACGCGCATGGCAAGAAAACTAAAGCGCACACACATCCAGAAACTTGTCAGAGTACGGCTCTGTCCCCTCCCCGCATCATTAATGACTGCAGCACTGGCTCCTCAGACTGCGGCTGTCTAAAGTAAACTCCCGTCGCGTCGTATGACGCTGGAAGGCAAACAGCATTCCCCGACCATCAGAGGCTTGTGGGAAAATGTGAAACTCCCTTCCCTTCATCTCCATCCATTCTAATCATTATTTCACAAAGTCTTGCGTTTCTGCCTGCCCACTGGCACGTTTCTGAGGAGGAGAGATAGGAGGAGGCAGAGAAAAGAACAGGCAGAGATGGGTGATTTTGTGGGGGGAGAGAGTGGGAAGAAAGGGGCCAATTACCAGAGTGGGCAGTGAAGCCACCTGCCAGCGCGTCGTCTCTTTAATTAACGGAGCGCCGACGCCGGTCAGTGCTACGGGAAGCATCACCGTGGCGTCGGGGTCACTCGCACACACCGGTCTTTGTGGTGTTTGTTTAGCTCTTCTTCACGGTGTGTGTTTAAAGCTCCGCCGTGAGACGGCGAGGCCCCGCCGAGGCTGCGGACGCTCTTTTACCCACGCTGCTAACAGTATATGCTCGGGCTCCACCGCCTACGGGACTCCTGTCCCAGCAGCAGGACATAATTTCATCCACTGCCCAGCAGACTCCAGACCTGCTCGCACTCCCACACTTCTCTGGTTCTCCTGGTTTAGCGCTGCTCAGCCTACTATGACTGCTAGCGTGTGTGAATGCCTCTTTACTGTGTGCACCGATCTCTTTTACACTTTCTGCCAGCTCTCTCGCCCGTTTGCCTGCCTGACTGCTGGAGTTTCATGGCACCTGTCTGCCTTCTTGTCTCCCTCCCTCGCAGCGCTTCCCGCCTGCCTGGACGTTTCCTGCAGCCGCTGTTTGCTTCTCTGCCTGTCTGGCTACCTTCTTCTCACTTCCTGCCTGCTTGCTTTTCTGCACCCAGGGACCGAATCCCTAAATTAAATTGCAAACTGAGTTTGTCATAAAAAAGAGTCGGGGCTTTTGAAGGCGACAGAAGCGGAGAGAGAAGCCTTTGTCTTTGCCGTGTGATAAATTAAGTGGCAGGCTCGCAGGCTTTTTTGCTTTGATCCCCACTCGCCATTTTTCCTGACTAATGACAGAACATAGCCTGCACATCACGTCGAATTACACCACCTGAAACGGAAACTTTGCTGGCATTAATATATTTATCGTAACAAATTGTTGTTGTTTTTATTCCCGTTCATTTCCCCCTCCTGTCTCCTCTCATCTCTTCGCGGAGGTTAGCAGATTAATAACAAAGCGAGCAGGTACTAATTGAGTGGAATTCCAGGTCTCTTGTTAGTTTGCTTGTTAGTGATGAGGACACGCCACATGGCATTTGATGTTTGTGTTTACACAAAAGGAGGCATTGTGCAGTTTGTCAAAGTGAGGCCTGAAATCTTGATTAATGCTGAGCGATTCTCTGCCTGGGCTGAGCTGCCGAGCTATGAAAGGCGCTCCTGGTTTCTCGGCGGTTCTCGCTGTAACGCTCGGGTTTATTCGGCGTGAAGCCCAACGATTATTTCACTTTGTGTGAATATATAAAAGCATCAAATGGATTCAGAGGCCACGGGCGGTTCTTCTGCGCGTACGACTAAAAACACCCCGATGTTGATTTAAGGAAACCTTTGGAGATCCGTTTAATTGTGGCGGCGCGAGCACATGTGGACTCCATTACGAGGATCTGCTGACCAGTGGCCGAGCTTTTAGCGGGTTCAGAGTTCACAGTTGTCCCGAATTAGTGTCTGTCTTTCAGACGGGACCCCTGCTCCAGCTCCGCCCCCTTAATGGTCTTTTCCCGCAACTTCACACATAATATTTTAGATTTATTGACTATTACGAACGCTACCACGCCAGTAGCGGTTCCGTTTAGCAGCGAGAAGGAAAGATCTGACTGAGAGTAATTGGTAAGGATGCCGCCAACGTTTGAGGGCAACTCTTGATTTTTATTGTTTTTAAATTGGAAACGTCACATTAATCAAAGATTCAGAATTAATTTCTTTTTGTCTTTTTTGTTTTTATTTGGAACATGAAGGATATCTGAAGCGTGGCAGTCCACAACAAAGCCGTGTGTTTGTTTGTTGACTGTTGTTTTTAAATAAAAGGCCTGATATTATCAGACAAATGGAGCCTACAGTGCTCTGGCAGGATTTTGCATTATTTAGAGTTGCTTTAACCAAAAGTTTCGATACTTTTTTTTTATACATTAATGTTGATCTCACAACAGGCTGCGCTCGTGTCAGTAAAAGCAACGTGTTGACAAGCTTACTGAAAAGGAATAGTCGATAAAAACAAATAAAGAAGAAGCTGTAGTTTTCCCTGGAAGATCAAGGTATTTTTGTTTCCTTCTCTGAGAGCTGCGATTCTTCAGCAGAGATTGTGCTGATAAAGTTATAATTGGCTTTTGGTTGGAGGAGCTGTTTACTCCACCAGTCATTAAAAGTATCCAAGAATAGCAAATTAGGAGTCTGTTAATTCCGAAAACAAACACCGCGCGTCTGAATCGGATTGTTTTTTGATCCTGGCAGTTGATCTCAAACCAATGATGGAAGAATTTTTTGTTTTCATGTATTATTCTTTCTGTGCCGCGTATTCAAGGTGAGCTGCTACAATGCAGCTCACATCTTTATTTTCAGATGCTCCCTCTCACATCACAGCCTAATTCCTTCTATTCTCCTCCTCTCTGCCTCTCGCTACTTTGCTGACACCGCGTACCCGTACGTACCTAGCCTTCGCACATTTGATCATTTGTATTCCCAATCAAGGGGGGGATTTACAGCGTACACTCCTACTTCCTGTATTTCAAGCCTACATTTGGAGGTTTACAAATGAACGAGGGGGTTGAGGCTGCGTCTGCGCGCCTCTCCTGAGATCACCTGGCACACTTAATCAAACATCGCGGCTTTAATTTGGCGTTCGGTTTCTGACATTTTCCAGAAAACAACATCTACGTCATCGTGTAGAGCAGAGCGCGGCAGGCAACACTCACACGGAGACACCCGCACGCCGGAGGAACGTTTGTCGTTCAAGTGTAGTTTGGGGTAAACTTTCTGCTCAGATTTTGTCCATTTTCACTTCAGAATAAGTCAAGTTTGCTTCACTTAAAGCAAAGCTGCCTACGGTAAAGTCCCTCGCATGCTGTGCTGCAACTACGTGGTAGCTCAGCGCCGGGAATGCAGTCGCTCCACCCCGGCTACACGCTGTACTTTACCAGAAACAGTCCTGGAATCTGCACCACATCATAACAAGCTGCAAGCAAAGTATCTGATTTCCTTGTTGTGAGTCTGCATTGTACCGACTGCAAACGTCAGACGGTGCTCATTTAAAGCCTCGTTTTCCAGGTTGTGATTTGTCTTTCTGAGGCGTGCACACTCCCGCTGCAGCGTTAGCAGCCCTTCATTGACTCGCGTGGAGTTTAAAAAGCTGCACTTCATTTTCACATAGTCGGTCTGCCGGCGCTTCGCTCTGGATTAGAAGTCAAAAAGGGAGAGCAGCATCACCCACTGCGTTAGTTATTGAAGTGAGGGATGACATTTAGCTGTAGTTAATTATGTATGCAAAACTCAGCCGCTCAGCTGCTATAAGAGGTCAGCTTGACAAAGTAACCCCACACCGGGCAGAATCTCATGGCAATGAGATAGCCCTATTAAAACACACACACACACACACACACACACACACACACACACACACACACACACACACACACACACACACACACACACACGCTGCTTCCCCCCTTTGCTTTCTCACCCTTTCTCATTTCGCCTGACTAATGTATTGCAACGCTCTGAATACTTTATTCTTTAGTTTTTTCTTCCACTGCTTTACTGATTTAAAAAATAATAATTTCTTGCAGTCAAACCTAAAACTAGTATCGATTGTATTTGTGTAGATTTGTCTTTGTTCTGCATTTTTATGGTTAATTTTCATTTTGCGGTTTAAAAGATATCTAATATTTATCTTTAATTGAAAGAATGAATGATTTCTCACAGATTCCAAGTTGTGTTCTGTGTGTGTGTGTGTGTGTGTGTGTGTGTGTGTGTGTGTGTGTGTGTGTGTGTTCTCTGTGCGTCTTTGTTCAGATTTGTGTGTGTGTGTGTACAGTTCAGACTGCAGCACATCAAAAGAAAGTGGGAGATTTTCATAACTATTTTTTTCTTTGTAGTTCTTTAATTGCGTCCCCATGGCTTTCTTTCCCTGGACAGATTCTTAAACAAAACATTCCTTTTTTGTGAGAAGAAAATCCAACTTTTTATTCGTTCTTTTAAAACAACAGAGAAGCATCGGGGTCGTTATTTGTGAGACTTTTTTTTTTTTGTAATGCCCAAGTAAAAATTGAAAGTAAAATTCTACATATCTGTATATAATCGAGCTCGTTTGCAGATGTTTTTTCTTCTCCTTTTGTTTATTAAAAGTGAACGTTTGTGTGCGTCATCATTACCTGATTCTGTGTCACTTTACAAAACAGGAAATCACATGGTAAGTTTGCTTTTTAAAAAATTCTCCAAAAGCTCGTGCGTTTCGCGCACACGTGCGCAGCAGTGCGAGGCCCTTGATTGATGCTCACTCGATGCATCAAGGCGGCGGCGTGAGCGCAGACTTTCGCGCGCGTTCACACAGATGCCTGGTGTCACCTACAGAGGTATCATCCCTTACATTCAGGCAGGGATCATCATTGCACCTGCTAATTACCATCTCCAGCTGGAGAGTTAAATGGAGATCTGTTCTATGTCTGACCTTTGACCCCGTGCTCTTTATGTGACGCACTTCAAATCCTGTTTGGGGCTGGCTGGGCCGGGCCTTAATGAGGCCCCGTGTCTGCCCTCTGGGGGCCGAGCGCCTGGATGCCCCGCTTTCATCCCCGACCATCTTCCCTTGATGTAAATTGAAAAGATCACAGCTATGGGGAGAAGACCTGTACTGGAAAGGCCTCTCTGCATAGATTATGAATATCATAACTCAACAGTTTTTCCCCTCTCTCTCTCTCTCTGTGTGTCTCTCTCCGACAACCGCCCACTCCCCTCTCTCCCCCTGCCACCCCTTCCCTGTACAATGCTATAGTTCTAATTGGACCCAATGGGGGACTCTCTGCCTTTGATCTCATCACCGCCACTGTGACTTTACACTAAAAAATGTCACTGCCAAATAGGGTTATCACCTGTAGAGCCTGGCCTTCCTCTGATGCCTGTACGCATCTCGTTAGCTTCACTCAAACTGCAGAAGTTAATTAGTTTGACAGAGCCATTACCGCGGAGGCACACCTGATGATTGTGGCGTAGGCGCCATATTCAAAACCCAATTACGACGTACACGTTGGTTTTATTTATTTCTTTTTTGTTCCCGTGCGAGGCACGTTTTCATTTCTATTAACCAAACAGCTACGACTATATTTGATTTGTAATATCTGACAATTTAATTAATCGCTACGTGTGACCGAAGGAGGATTTTTGAACTCTTCCCGTGAACGAAGGTGAAACTTCCAACTCTTCGCTTTATCGCCCGTTTTTCAAACGCCGGGAAGTAAAAAAACAAAACGGTGATTGTGTCCCCACCTCATTAAAAAGTGTTCGCGGCGCTCTCACCCGTTCAAAGCTGCAGTGCGCACAGTAAACTCCACGATCCGGCTCCTCTGACAGTCTTCGGGGGTATGCCTCCCCCTCGTAGACTGACATTGTGTTCGCTTTGATTCTCCCCCCTCCAAAAAGGAGAGGGGGGGAGGCAGTTTAATGATTTGCGAGGAAGGGGGAAAACAGTGAAAATGCACATAAACATTAAATATTAATTCCAAAAAGGGCTTTACATAAACATAAAAGCATTTAGCACAATGAGTGAATATGGAGATGACACTTGTTAATTTAACCGTGATAAACTTTCTGTTTGATGCCTGGGAGCATTTGCGATGGCAGCACGGGGACGCTGTGGAGAGTGAGAAAGCCCAGGGGAGCCAAATCAACACTGTTCATTTTGTCTTTGTCCCAGTTTAAGACCGCCACACTCTCCGGCTGCCTTTCTTTCTGCCTCTCCCCGCGTGTCCTCCGTGTGAGCTGTGCTAACACTTTGCTTCTCCTCCCTGAAGTTTCCCAGATCGGCTAATTGCAGATGCCAGATGACAAAATCCCCCCAACGCCGCGGCGCGATGTGCGCGACCACAGACCAGATCAGCACTTTATCATATTTGCTGCAAACATGCGGTCAGATGTTTTTCTGCTTTCGTCGCTTTGACTTTTTCGCTGCAGATACTCAAATTTTATTCGTCTCACACACATACACAGTAAGACATCTGGTGAAATGCTTATTGCAATGCCCGACCATTAAATTGCAATAAGCAAATTTACAAAATTTACAGATTTTAAATTTCAAAATTTACTACGGTGGCCCTGAGAGGCCAAACGGACTGCAACTTAAACAAACACCAGCTGCAAAAGTACACAAAACACAACGGAAATAGGAAACACAGATTTCCGAAAGCACAAGGGAAGTGTTTCTGGGGAGACAATAACCTGGCGGACCAGTTGCAGGAACCAAAACATGCTAGGTAAGTGTGTTTTAATCTCGTGATTTTTAGTTAGGCTAACACACCTCTCCGACAGGTCCTCCACTTGGTTTAAGTGCGCAATTCTTAGCATGTTTTGGTTCCTGCAACTGTTTTGTCGGTTATTGTTTCCCCAGAAACACTTGTGCTTTTGGAAATAACTTTTTTCCTATTTCCGTTTCCCCATTTCCGGTGTGTTTTGTGCGCTTTTGCAGCGTTTTTCTTATTGCTGGTGTTTTCTTAAGTTGCAGTCCGTTTGGCCTCTCAGGGCCACCGTCATTTACAGTAAAAATGTGCAAATAACAATTTAAGAGGTGTGCAAATAAACAGAGTGCGTGCGGTGATGTGATAGATGAGGGTAACAGGAACAACACTGGTACGTTTGAGAAACGCTGTGTTGGAACGCAGAGCACACGACGTGATGACTCTACGTTAGATTAATTCAAACGGGAATTTTCCCTTTTCTTGGTGGTCATTGTGCACTCCCAGTTTCTGTCCCAGTTTGGCGGGTGGTATTTGAACCTGTTTTACGCTGGTGTAGAATATAGACTGAAACAATGCAAAGTTTGGAGGTGCACTTGATCCATTTCTCGCTAATTGAGGTTGAAGGTTAAACGTAATGTTTTCCTTTTGCAATTGGGATTCAAAGCCAGCGCTACCAGCCCACTGTTAGAGTAATCTAGACTTCCTGCGCAACCCGATCAAACATTGTGCTTTTGTGCTAGGCTGGCACAGCCCACACAGAGAGGAGCAGTGCCTCGCTAGCTCTGCCTCCTCCTCGCACTGCCACAACACAGACTACTGCTGAGCAGGTGAGGAGAGCCTCTTGACAACTTCCTTCCCAGACTCCCCAGGGCCCGGTGGCCAGGGTGAATCTTTTGTCATCCTAAAACAAGCTCGGGCCTGCTGCTCCTCCACTCTCGCCTGGAGTCCTGGAGACAGAGCCAGGAGAGGGGAAAATAATTAAAGACGCTTTATGTCAAGAATCCTCTTCTAGAGGGAGTCCAGCAGAGCCAAGAGGGGAGGGGAAAGCAGGAGGGAGAGATGGTGAAAAAAGCAAGAAGGTGATGGGCGGCGGAGGGAGGGAGGGGGTGAAGTGCAGTATGGAGAGGGTGAGAGAGGAAAATCAAGAATGCGAGTTTCCATTTCCTCGCCGATGTCCCCTCCTCCTCGCCGCCCCCGTGCTCCGCTCAATTAGCAAAGCAGCAGGTGCTCCCAGCAGCACAACAGATCGGTGGAAAGGCTGAAGCTTCTCCCTTTCTTTCCTTTCCCTTCTTCGAGATGACCTGCAAATGTGATACTTCACACCCAGAATGGGCTAGCTGTTTCTTCCACCAATTTCAGAGGTGATAATTTAACTTTTACCCCTCCGTCTCTCCCCCGCACCCCACCACCTCTCTCTCCCGATTTTCTTTTCCATCAGGTGTCCTCGCTGAAGAGCAAGCTGAAGAAGCAGTCGACAGCGACGGGAAGTGGTGTGGCGAGGGCCTTCCTGAGAGCGCAGGCTGCTCTGTTTGGATCCTACAGAGACGCTCTCAGATATAAACCTGTAAGGACGTCATTAATCACCATGTTAATCACTGAAAGTCACTGAATGTGCTTAAAGAGTGAGTTCGCTCAAACAATGGGCGACACTTTTATTTAACTTTTGTGGTGTAAAAATCACGCATGACAGCTAATGTGAAGAGTACGGTGTCCGAGTGTATATGTGCAAAATCTTTCACATGCTGGGAGAAGCGTTGTGACTCCTTCAGGCTCAGCTGACTGCAGGTTTCCCAACCTTATAAACCAGCGGTCCCCAGCCTTTTTTGCGCCACGGACCGGTTTATGTCCAGCAATATTTTCACGGACCGGCCTTTAAGGTGGCGCGGATAAATACAACAAAATAAAACCAGTACCGCTACCAAAAAAAAGAGTTAACGATAAAAACACCCGAGGCTCAACTCTCACGGTCCGGTCCAAACGACTCACAGAGCGGTACCGTGCGTTTATATACAGTACATTCATATGCAGTGATGCACATAGGCCGGTGTATTTTCTCCTAAGCATGCGCAGCACACAGCAGCATTTTCAGTTTGGCTGAACAGAGTCAAATTTAATCTGTTTCGACTCAAAGTGAAAGGTGTGTTTTCAGTCAGAGCGAGGAGCTAAGGTGGGCTTGTCTGAGACGGTGAAATGTCAGAGGAGCCGAAAAGAGTCGGGACGTTCCCTTTGAAGATCTCTTTTAGCCACCTTTGGTGTTTAACTCGCCTTTGCTAAGCCCCCTAACATTTCTTTTCTAGATCTTTTCTGCTTATCAAGTCTGAATCAGAGCACAGCAAACTACACCATGTCCTGTTTGTCAGATAGCAAAGCCTTTGTTCCTCTGGCTTTGAGATTAATTGGACTTTGTGGACTCCCGGAGTCAAGATGCTACATTATTGATGCTGTCTCTCTTTTCTTTGTATACAGGCTGTATACGAACAAACTGCCTCCCCTCTGACACAGGCGCCGAGACTCTGTGTGTTTGTGCGTGCGAGCGCATCGCGCGGCGATTTCTCAGTTCGCTCACGTTCACACACTGTTTTCTTTTAGACTTTTAGGATCTGTGTAAAAGCTTTGGAGTTAACATACATGCACAAACTACACTTGTGATTTAATAAAGAAGATCTCTACCCCGTGTCCCGAAATTTGGGGAATATCGCTCTGCTCGTCGTTCTGAAGGAAAGATCTTCCCGGAGAGAGCTGAGGCGCTCTGTAGTTCACAGACCCATATGCCTCGACAGAAGGAGGGGTGTGGATGCTCGGTGAGAGTCTCGCTGGGTTGTAAATGAAACAAAACTCGAAAATGATAATGAGTCGAAAAGCAATCGGCTGATTATACGGGCAGATCGTCGGTTTCGGCTCACGTTAAAGCTCCCCAGGTGCTTCTCGCTAGCTCCGAGTAACACAGGTGTCTGACAAAAGAACCCGAAATAGCAAATCGGTTTTTACCACCATCGGTGAGGCCAGGCTGGGTAGGCGGGTGTGCGGTCGGTCCTATTCGCTCAGGTTTGACTAAACGACACGTGTAAGCAGTTCAGATCATCCAGCCAGATGTGAAGCTGTGGATAAGTGTGGTTGAGGTGCAATCGCATGTTTAAAAGTGGTAAAGATTATTTTAGACACAGAAACCTTCTCCGTGCATAATCTCAGAAAGTTACAGTTTGCTCACAAAATTTGCAGCTTTGTATGCAAAGTGCCTGCACAGATATAAGCCAGCATGAGATGGAAGCATCCAGAACATGCAATAAAATGTTTCCATTTTAAATAAAGACTGCGCATTAAAGCATGAAGCCTGACCGACACATCATCGTCTGTCTGAAAGAATCTTCCTCGTTTTTACTGTTGGCTCATCCTCAGCATTTGCAATTTTGGAATTCAATTCAATTTTATTTACACAGCACCAAATCCCAACAACAGTCACCTCAAGGTGCTTTATATTGTAAGGTAGACCCTACAATAATACATACAACAATCATATGACCCCTATGAGCAGCACTTTGGCGACAGTGGGAAGGAAAAACTCCCTTTTAACAGGAAGAAACCTCCAGCAGAATCAGGCTCAGGGAGGGGCGGGGCCATCTGCTGTGATTGGTTGGTTTGAGAGAAGGAAGACAGGATAAAGGCATGCATTGAACCCTGTGATGTGGTAAAATCACGCCAAGTCCTTCAATCGATGTTTGTTATTGTTCTGCTGTACAGGAAAAGTTCACCATGTGAACAAACAACAGGCAATCATCAAACTTTACACTTTTTCCTCTGTAACCTGGAAGCTTTGTGGTTCAGTGTAATGAGTCTCTTAAAATAGCTAAAATGATTGTTGTGCTCCTCCTGTAACGGTGCAGATAAAAACACGTTCGTCCTTCCCCACTATGGCGAAATCTGTTCTCTGTGCGTCCTCCTTACATTAAATATAGGGGGCTAAATGCTTCTCGCTCACTCTCAAGCCAGTTAAAAAAGAACAACTGTCAGCATGAAAAATAAAACCAGTAAAGCAGCCAGGAACGGTTTTCTTTCTACCACAGCAAACCCAAAGCAAAGCCGCGGTGCAACCACGGAGGAGATGCGCATCACCTTCCTGCTGGCAAATGTAGCCAAGTAGAAATTTCTCACCAGCTTTGTTTTCGTGTAACCAGGTGGTGATGAATCGAACAACCTCCGCAAACGCACATCAGTGAACTGTCCCTGTAAAGATGGGAGAGTCCTGCAGCGGCGCTCGTAGTCGTGCACGGCAGCTCTGAGTTTGAACACTGAGCTCTGTGTACTCGGGAATTTTTGTTTTTCCTTAGTAGCCGTTAGCTTCTCAGTATGCTATCCAGCTTTGCACGCTGCAGTGTGGTCTGAAGCTGATTAAACCGCGAGTCACTTTCAACTCTTACAAGATAATATGCCGTAAAACTTTTAGTGATGTAAGTGGAACTGTATTCCCGTGATGTAATTTGGGCCACTGGTATCCTCTGCCAGTCCCTGAAAATGGGGTTATTCTCCAGCGTTGTTAAGTTGTTTTTATGTGGCGCGCTGTGCTCGTAGCCTGGAACAGACAAAGCACATTGTTTTACCTCTGAAGAATTTGGAGCATCGTTGAAATCTGTGTGAATTATGTTAATTATGAGAGAACGTGAACTGGAAAAGGACCGTGGGGCAGCGCGCGATTGGCCTGTAGTGGTTCTGTTGTCATCCTGCGTGTCTGTAGCTCACAGGCCGACAGACATGATGTAAGAAATGGTAATAATGCAATAATGTGTTCGTGTGGAGCACTGTTGGGTTTACTGGGACGTGTATCTGGTCCAGGGGAGATCATGTATGCATTGCCAGGGGAGCAGTTTCTAATTTTCCTTTTTTTGTTTTTTTCCCCAACTTCCACTCTTCCTCCTTCCTTCCTGTTTGGGTTTTAGCTCACTAATGAAGAAATCGTCTGAAATACTCGATGGTTAAAAGATGCAGCGTGTAACGATGCCACACATCATGTGCATGACACGAATCCTTCCATAAACAACAACAACTGGTGCCGTAAAAAAAACAGGATATCGCGTCTGTGCTGCTTCCTGCGGCTTCGTTGGTGCGAAAACAGATTGGTGCAAACAAAAATGAGTTTTGTTGTTTTTAAGCAAAAATGTTTTTCTGAACAGGGAGAGCCAATCACGTTCTGTGAAGAAAGCTTCGTGAGCCATCGTTCGAGCACCATGAAGAACTTCCTGTCCATGGCTGTCAACCTGCAGCTCTTCAAACAGGTACAAACCTGTGTGTGTGTGTGTGTGTGTGTGTGTGTGTGTGTGTGTGTGCGTGTGCGTGCGTGTGCGTGTGTGTATGTGCTCTGTGCTGAAGTGGAAAGAATGTAACATCTTTATCTATATTTGCATTCTGTTCTATAAAAGAGGGCCGTTACTCGTCCTCAGATCAGCACCATCAGCTGTTGTATGCACACACTGAGCGACTGCTTACTTGGTCAGTTAATCTAACCTCTTCTATCAGGTTATTTTTGAGCATATTTCTTGTTTCCATTGGTGAAAGTTTTTATTTTTATAGATAAAAGTTGCCTGGTAGCTCGTCTCGTGCTCAGCAAATTGTCAGCTGGATTTGCAGGAACGTAGAGGCGAGAGGCCTGGGATTATGTGAGGTTACTGACCTCCAGAAACAGTTTACAGTGGATATCTCTTAGTGCACATCTTAATGTTTCTCTGCTCGGTTTTATCTGGTGTAAAAAAAGAAAAAACGATATCATGTCCACGTGTCTATAAAATCAAAATATGGGACCAGAATTTTAATTTGCTCCTCAGAAAATCTAAAATCCGCCTCGTATAGGTTTTGTTAACTCCGCCGGGGTGGTGTGTGTGTTTACTTGCTGTGTGTTTGTGTGCCTGAGCGCGAGCAGGTATCCTTTATTCATGTGTGGTTTCCCTTAAAAACCACTCATGTATACTTAATATGTTTTTCCCCCCAAAATCCCTTCAGTAATACTAAACTTAGCAGAGACGAGTGGAAAGACACCTCTGGCACCGAAGAAAATTTCCTCTCGCCCCTCGGATTTTTCTTTGCGCTCTCTGACCCACGATACTAGTGCGATTTACCCCCGAGAGCGCAGCACAGCAGCCCTCAATCAACCTTTTGTTTCTCTGGACACTCTGTTTATAATTTTCCCAGGCAGAGCAGATAGCGAGCAGCGGTTCAAAGCATCCTCCCGGCTGGCTCACGCCTCAGCGGTAGCATTGGGAAACAGGCCCTTATCTCCTCCTCCTCTCCAGCGCAGGAGATGGGGCGAGCTTATCTCCTCCACTCCTCTCGCTACTAAAGTGAAAGAGGCCAGCGGTTCACTCGAGTGCTGCTCTGGCCGTGACCTACATCCACTCGGAAACACACAAACAAAACTCGACTGGCGTGGCCACACACGTGCACGCATTTGTTTTCTGTGGTCCTGGAGATGGTTGGATTTTTATTTTCCCAGCTCATTCTTACCCGACGACACTCTCATTATTTGTTTTAACGCAATACATCTTTATCGTCACGTCACCAGCTGACGACACAAAAGTGCGCGTTAGAAACTCGGACTGCTGCCTTTTATTAAACAAATGGATCAGCATCCACAGATGTGCAGGGATTAGAGTCTTTCTTTAATTATTCTGCTTCCTGTTTGTTTTCCCTTTTCTCCGGCCGAGGTGAGCACTTTGTGCTTTATTCCCGGCGGGATCGTTGACAGAGGGAACCACGGGCCAATCGTAGCTTCCGTTTTTAGGCTTTGTCGGTGTAAACAAACAGTCTCAACGCTCAAACGGAACGAAGCTACACAACAACCCAAATGGGCGGTTTTAACACCGTCAACATTACGCCGGCAGTAAAATTTAAACCACATTGTTGGACTTGACAGACCATATTACACACGTGCGTAATGTTGAGGTGTTACCTTAGTTTGAGGTGTTACCGTTTCAGCAGGAAATTGCTTTTCTGCAGGTACTTTGTGTTTTTGGAGTGTTTTAATTCACTGCATAGCAGCTCTTTGGTTCTGCAATCAGCCAAGTCAAATAATCAGAGTTATTCATGCAAACTCAGGAGTTTGTCATTATAATTATGGAGCTAAAGACCCTGTAGTGTCACATGACGTTTAAGGCTAATAGTTGCATTTAATGCCCTTATTATAACAACTGGACTACCTCCTATTACTAAAAACCTACTGTTGTTCTGGTTCTTAAGTGAACCGACCCTAAAATAAGTAGACACAAAAGTTAGACCCCCCCCTCTAAAATGTCACATTTTCACCTTCTTGCAAACTCGCAGTTTCCTGCAGTGTTTCCTCTCTGCTCGGTCCACCAGCTCATCTCTGCTCCAAGCAGCAAGTGGGAGAAATCATCCAAAAGAATGCGGGGGGGGGTCTGTCAACGTTAACCTGCTTCCTATCAACCATCCTCAGCTCCTACACGTACAGCAGAGACTGAGTCAATGAACTCTTTCTCCTATTGACAAAACGAAGCCATGTGCTGTTTCACTGGGACTTGGACTCCAGTGATTTATTATGCATCAGTCTTGGCGGATAAGAACAAGATTGTCGAGGAATGGTGTGTAATAAATTAATCCGTTGTGTGCGGTCGCAGTCTCGCAGTGCAGAAAGCACACTTTATTGTGTATCACAGCTGCTGCAGGAAACTGGAAAGTAAATATTATTTTAGCGGCAACAGGAAAAAATGCAAAATGCAGCTTTTTCATATTTCTAGTATTTGCATGCGTCCTTTTTTCATGTCTATAAGCATGCTTGATATGTACTCCAAGAGAGCACGAGGGAAACAAAGAGACATTTAGAGTCGAAGCGCTGCAGCAGCACTATCATCTGTTCTTCATACTTTCACTTGTCTGTCTTCACATATTTAGTTTGGCTTGGATTTGTTTTTAAATCAGCAGCAACATTTGTTTGAGTCTTGAACAAGTAAATGACTCGATTTCCAAATGTTGGCGAAATCAGAATTCTGAGTAACCGTGAAAGCTTCATTAAAGCTGGCCCTCGTTCGGTCCCGTCGTGGTTCTTTCCTCAGAGTTTCCTCTTTTGAAGAATCCATTACTGTCTCGCTATTTAAAAATATCCTACGTGACCTCGCCATGAGGCCAACAACGGTGCTGGTGCCAAAGATGCTCATGTGAGTAGGGACTCGACTTCTTTTGTCCTAAAGCAGCAAAGCTGTTGCTTACAAAGGTTAGCTTTAGCTTCAGCTTTACCAACAAAACTAAACTAAAAACAAAAATTACCAACAGGCCAAGAGGTACTTTAGCACAGCGGTCGCCAACCTTTTTTGTGCCGTGGACCGGCCTTTAAGGTGTCGTGGATAAATACAACAAAATAAAATCAGTACTGGTACCAAAGAAAAGATTTATTCGTAGCAAACGGGAAAAGACCCAGGAAAACTGAGTTAACGATAAAAACAATAAAAAAAATAACAATAAAAACCCTGAAAACCATCAATTTCACACCCGAGCCTCAACTCTCGCTGCCCGGTACCAAACAACTCATGGATGGGAACCGGGCCGGGGGTTGGGGACCGCTGTTCTAGCAAGTAGTAATACAGTATGATGTCATGGGAAGCAGTACATCAAAAGAACGACCCATTTATGCTGCCTGGGAAAATGTCTTTGTTTCATTCCTTTTCCTCACTTAGCTTACCAGCGAATTGTGTTGTGCAGTTGGGCGAGTGTGTGAGGCCCGCCTGGGTCGGACGAGAGCATGAAATATCCTTGATCTTAACATGCAGGGCAGGTGAACGCGCACAGACAGGCTTACCTACCAGCCAAATGCAGGTTATAAAATGTTAGTTTGACGGCTGCAGAAATTAGAGATGGACCGATCCGATATCACGTATTGGTATCGGTCCGATACTGACGTAAATTACTGGATCGGATATCGGAGAGAAATAAAAATGTAATCCGATCTATTAAACATCAAAGAAGCACCTCACAGAACTTGCGACATGGCGTAACTCGGCTCATAACCGTAGCACATCGGAGCAGTGTGGTCACGTGATAGAGCAGCTGTGTGTGTTTGTAGCTTCGCTACCAAACCGACATCTCATCCCAGAGAGAAGTAAAGCAAGTGTGCAAGTTCATCTCTGAATGTTTGTAAAGCATTCCCACGTTAAGCTTAACAACCGATATATGGAGCGACTGCCTCCCCCTCCCTCTCCTGCTGCTGCTTCAATCATGAAACTGATCAATGATCAGCTGATCAGCTTTTCTGTCGCGAGTCCGTCTCTCTTGTTTGTTTTTGGCCCACTTTGCACCAGAAAGAGGAAACCAGCAGCTGAACAACAACAGCAGCACGTTTAAGCTTGATCAGCTGTTGTTAGAATGTATTTAATATTACTTTCTACTCCAGGATCTTTTTCTACGCAGCTGACGGCTGTAACTGTGCAGGGGCGGATCTAGCAAAGTTTAGCCAGGGGGGCCGATAGGGCATGAACAGGGAAAAGGGGGCACAAAGACATACTTTTCTTTCTTATTCTCATTTAAAATGTCGAGCTTTTAATAAATAATTATCTGAATCTTACACCCAAAGTTTTAATCTGATGTAAAATGTATAGAAGTCCATTACTGTATATAGTAACTGTTAAGTCTAATATACCCTAGTAAGCTATAGTACTTCTTCCATCTGTGCAGTTCTGTAGAAGAAAGATGTTGAATCTATTTAATTATTCTTGAAAAATAATTTATTTCTGAGCACTTTTTTTTCCAACCTGCATCAAATTAAAGTTGATTACGTCGATTAAGCGTCATGAGGTGGAGCGTGGGGGGTGGTTCCCTATTTTTATTTTTTTATTTTTTTTGCTGGGAGTTTTAGAGCCCTATTGATTAGGTTGCTTATTCTTTAAAATACCAGAATAGGGAGGATGGTGTAGGTTTAAGTTTATTAGATTGATCAGTTTGGCTGAACTATGAAATATTTTGTTGTATTTTTTGCATACAGGTGTAACAGAGTAGCTTTAGTGTTTTTTTTGTTTTTTTTAACTTGAGTATGAACTTATACAAAAAGCAGCAAGATATTAAAAAAACAGTTTTATTGATTAAAAAACACATTATATCGGATTCATATCAGTATCGGCAGATATCCAAATTCATGATATCGGTATCGGGCATAAAAAAGTGGTATCGTGCCATCTCTAGCAGAAGTCGCTCAGTTCAAACAACGTTCAAACGTTTTATTAGACCAGATTATGGAGGCAGATGGTGAAGCCACATCATCGTCTACAGTCCTCCCTTTATTCTTGATCGCTGTATTATAACATGTTTCCTGCGTACAGTAGTGGTCGTACAGGCTACTTGGGCGTAAGTCCTGGATCTTCAGGAGAGAACGCAGCATCCTATTCTATTAGTAAAGGGCCTCCTTTACTCTTCGCCCAACACCTCCATGCAAAGAGAGCGGTGAGGAGAAGCACAGTGTTGATGAGGTACTGAAACTCTACTTTCCAAAGAAGCCTCAGCTCTCGCCTGCTTTAGTCCCAGTGATGCACACAGGTGGGGATGTCCTGGGCTCTGCCTCCTCCCCTGTTTGTCCAGAGGTCCCAGAAACCTGTAGTCCAAGGACCCAAAGCCAGACCACAGATGGCAGGATAGTTCTGGATCAGGTGGCCAGTTATTTGTCATGGCTTATAGTAGCAGAAGCTAGCTCCCCCCCACCACCACCATCAGGTTGTATAAGTTGGCACAGCACCCGTCCTGGTGTCGAGCTCCTTTAATGGGCGGTTCCAAGAGTGAGACATGCTAATCAGAGAACCTTGGTTATATCTGTAACCTTAACCATCCCCCACCACCCTTATTTAAGGCGGTATGAAAAGGGTCTGTTGTGTCTTCGTTCTTGTGTTTATGGACATGCTCATGCGCTTGAACACCAGAATGACTGTTTTTTGTTTTTAATTTATTTATTTGAAGTGCTGGTTTGTATATGTGCGAGAGTGTGTTGATCACAGGCTGCCATTGATGAGTAATGTCTAATTAAGGCCCACAATGAGGCAGGTAATATGGCTGGGGGTGGGGTGGGGAGTGTAAGCGGAGGCTCTGGCTGGGTGATGATTTGGGTTGATTATCTGCGCTAATTGGGCCAGCCATGAAGCAGAGCACCGGTTGGAGGCGGCGCGCTCACCTCTCATTAAAATGATCTAATGATGAGTTTCCAGCTCTTCTGACCGTGGGCGCGGGTCGACGTGTCGGCCGCTAGTTAGCAGGCTGTCCCTGAAGACATGCACCCAAGAACAGCCTCTGCTGCTGTTATACTTTGGCCACACTTTCAGGGGTGGAAACGGGACCGCTTGGAAATCAAATGGCAGCATGTTGCCTCTGTGCTCGTATGTTATTAAAATCCTTAAACATTGTTTGAAAGGTAGTAGGTGTTGATCACTAATTAATGGTAATAATTAGTGAAAATTCCTGCTTTAAATGCAGATGCAGATATATATGTTTGCATATCATTATATGCATTTATTTATTTAAATAAGCACAATGGCACATTGTTACTTTTCCCTCCAACCTCCACACAACAAGTTTAAAATGTAAACATCTAAGTTTGAGATAAGAAAATCAAATCTGTGCAAAGTTGTCTTTTCTGCATTTTCACACAGTTTTAACGACTCTTAGCAGACTTGTTAAAACTGCAGTGTGTGTGTGTGTGTGTGTGTGTGTGTGTGTGTGTGTGTGTGCGCGTGCGTGCGTGTGTGTGTGTGTGTGTGTGTGTGTGTGTATTTTGTTCCTTTTTGTTAACATCCACAGACTTGCCAAGTTTAACCCGATGATGTCACAATAGAGGTTCGATCATAAAATAAGCTTTGGGACTAGAAGCTAACGCCAACCTGTGGTCAGTTTGGTTGGATGAAGTTAACAGAACACCGTGTGTGTGTGTGTGTGTGTGTGTGTGTGTGTGTGTGTGTGTGTGTGTCATCAATGTTCCTATAATGATTTTCTTCATGTTCAATATTTTAGAAATGTAATTTGTAGTTTCTTTCCCCTAAAAAACCCCAAACACGGAGCCATAAAACATTGAACTAATAAGAATCTGCACTGCTTGGCACACCACAAATCTTATGTTAGGCCAAAATATTAAGGAACAAAACCTTTGATGTCTTTGTAGCTGTTACACGTATAATTCAGTTTCCCGTCTCATCTCTGCTTTTTTAAGTTGCAGCCTCAGTCTGGGCGACTCCGTTTACTTTCATGCTTTTTAAAGAATGCTGTTTGTTTATTCTGTTCATCTTAAATGTTTACTTTGTGTTTGCAAACGTTTGTGTTGCGCTTGTGGTTGCGTAACATATTTACGCGCGACTGCGCTCGTGAAACGTGTCGCTGTCTAGCTGTTAAGTCCATATTTACGAGTGCGAGTTTTTCTGCTCGCCACGTTACAAAGGGAGGAAATGAAACTTCCTCGTGTCTCAGACAGAGTGTAGCATGTCGTCTGCTGCTCTAATCCCTCACCTGCTCCGCATTACCAAATCCCTATTACCTGCAGCCCAACTAATCTTGGGATGTAGTTTCCGTCAGGTAGGATTAATAACACCCCTCTGTGGCTGCTGGAGTGTTTGTATCTGTGTGAGTGTGTTCACATCCCCCCACCCCCTCCCCCGGCTCCCTTCTTTAATAAGCATGTTTAAATTTATGGTTGCAGTTCATCGACGGACGGCTGGCCAAATTGAACGCAGGCCGTGGCTTCACTGACGTGTTTGAAGAAGAGATCACAGAGGGGGGCTTCTGTGGAAGTGAGTACTGCTGGACTTGTCTGTCAATTAGCTGCGTTATTTTTATTTGCCATATTTTAATGCAACACACAGGAAGTGTCAGCGAACAGAACGAGGTGAGGCCGCTAAACTGAAAATAATTAGAAGCCTTTTTAAAAAAACTGAAATGCTGATAAATTATGTTCACTCAGTGTTTGAGGCCTGCTGTAAGATATCGCAGCTGCAACCATGTCGATGTTAATGCACTGATTATTATATAAGTGACACTGATGTCATGACTTGCAGTTACTCTTTGCTGTTCTCAGGTTTAAAGTTTCACACGCATCCTGAGTGTTGTTTGTTCTCGGGCCGATAATAAAACGCACGTGTGAACCTAGCAGAGTGCAAACCAAAGAGCTTATTGTTTCCTGTTAAAACAAAGCCTCGCAGGACAAATTTGATCATATAATCGCAGCAACACAGATTTTAGACGGTAAAGAAAAGAAGCGGTGCCATCCAGATGTTGCTGCCGTCGTGCTTTTAAGCTTTTCAGTGTGAACTCTGACCCCGACCACACTGTGGTCTGATAGGAGATTCTGAGAACTATAGAAAATCTCCATAGACGGCATTTGACTCTATAGATCAGGATATATTAATAAGAAACCTGGAACATTACGGTGTCAGAGGGGTCGCTCTAGATTGAGTCCAGAGTTATTTAACTGACAGGAAGCAGTTTGTGAAATTAAATGCTCCCTATGTGCACATTGCTTGTGATGTACCCCAAGGGTCAGTTTGGGCCCCAAATTCTTCAACTCAACACTAAACAAGGCAAAGCAGGTATTAGACAGAACATCCCTTCATGTTCTACTGTTCACTGGTTTCACCTTACTTAAGCTACTGTGCAGAGGTCTGGGGCCACAACTGTAAAACTACATTACATTCACTTTGTACTCTTCAAAAAACGCAGTTTGAATCATCCACGCTGCAGGTTACAGGTTACTGCAGTCTGAAATATTGAAATGTGCCGATCTAGTGAAATTCCAAACAGCACAAATTCTATTCAAAGCAAAAAATAAGGAACTGCCAGGAAATATTCAGAGTATGTTTGTTCTTAAAGAAGTTATAATTGAAGGGGTTTTTGTAAGTGAAGGTCCGTACTGCAAGAAAAAGCTTCAGTGTTTGTGTGCATGGAGTGAAGCTGAAGCAACGTCCAACAGAAAACGGTTCAAAAAGAGTTAAAAATATGATCTTCTTGAACTATAAAGACATGAAAATGTTGAAATTAAGTGAAAGTCTCTAGAAAATGTCATGATGTGATATTAACTTTATTTTGTGTAGTATTTTTTTCTCTTTGCTAAATGTTGCTGTTTATTGTTTGCATGATCAAAGTAACAAACAAAACAGTCGATTATTTTACATAACGATGTTTCACTGTGGCTGCATTTCCAGCAGCCAGTATGGGGCTTCTTTTGAACCCTGAACGATTAATCACATGTCCTGTTTTATACGTCCTGTCAGGTAATTCTCGGTCTTACCAGCAGTGGATGCACACCGTAAAGGTATTTACCGTACATGCTGTATCTACATCTATACCTTTCCCAGTGCTTTTATTTTTATATATATTATTCCCGAGTTATACTTAATTGAAAGCATGACAGGCGCGACTTGGCGTTTGAAGCCTCGCCGTTGCCTTTGGAATGAAGGCGCCGCCTGAACGCGCAGATCGAGCTCGAGTGCAGTTGGGTGCGTGTGAAGCGGCGCGTGCAGCAGGACAGCGGAGACGGACGGGGAGGGAGACGGAAGCGATTTGACGTGACAAGACGTCCTCCGACATGACGTGTTGATCTGGCAGCAAACACGGGCGTTACTCCGCTGAACCACGCCGAGAACACGCGTCTCTCCCGCCTTCATCTCTCTCTGGCCATTTCCTCCTCTTCTCTTATCCGTCTGTCTCGCTCTCTCATTTCTGTCACAGCCCCCCCCCACCCCCACCCCACCTCACCACAACCTTGGCCTCTCCCTCTCTCACTCACCCCCCCAAAGCCGTCAGCTAAGGCTGAATTAGTCCTCTAGAGTGCTCTTCAAAGGTTTGTTAAAGTTCATATTTCCTGACTGACGGGGATCTATAAGAGGGGCCTTCACCTCGGCCCCTCTTCTCCTCTCCCTCTGCCAACTTCTGAAACGCTGCCTGCCATTTACTCTGTTTAGCCGTTTAGCCGACGCTTTGTGCTTACACTAAAGACCCAGCAGAGAGAAAAGAGTTGAGACGCCAAAGGAAAAAAGCAGCAAATCGGAGAGACAAAGAAGAAAGGCGGCGAGAGATGCTGGGTGCCATAATGTCAGTGTGCAGAACTCAAAGTACGAATCAATCACATACCATCCTTTCTATCGCTGTTTTAGGCTGCTTCTAAATAAAACCACGTCGTCTATCGCTGCTCGCTGATACTGTTTGGTGTTTATGCGTCGCTGTTAGCAGCTGTGTTGTTTTGTAGATTGTAGCTAAGGTGTGCGCTGTAAGTCGTGCTGCGGCCAACGTGTGGCGAGTGACATAGGAGCCGATCAATCGGTGCGATCGCCCGGTGTGGTTTAACGTGAGCCGGAACTCATTTGTCGCCAGACTGATTGCAGTGAAAGTGGATAAAGCCGCATCTCTGCGGCTGTAGCAGTAATTGATTCAAATGTTCTTTTGAATGTTTGTGCGTTTGCCCCAAGCGCCCGTCCCTGACTGTCTGTTTCCGTGTGTTACAGAGAGGAGGAGCGCTCTTCAACACAGCCGTGTCAAAGGTAAAGTGTTGCTTTGCATTCGTGCACAACAAGGATTCAAACCTGGAAGAAAAAGAGGTTTTAAAGATGTTTTTAAAGGTTTTCAAATGAACTTTTTCAAACTTGGCCGACGAGTCGCCAACAATCAGGAGAATTGTTCACAGCTAGTAGATATTAGATGAGCGTGTTGTTATGTGGCGTACGGTAGGGTGGCCGGGGTGCCCCGCCTGGATGTGCGAGGCTCTCTCATCCCGCCTCTTGTCTGCATGTTTTTTTGCCACGGGGATCAAAGTATTTCTTGATGTTACATGAAACCAGAACAGAATGTTAATGCAACATGTTTTGTGTGTAATCTGTGTCTTACTGTGTGTGTGTTTCCCTCCTAGGCCAAGGTTCATGCTAAGAAGGGTATCCGGGACTTTAGGGGCATACTGAAAGCAAGGGTGAGCTGCACCGGACCTTCGCACGCTGTCGGGGGCGTGCAAACACACCCGCGCACACATCATTTTGTTGGGAGGCCCTCGGATGGATACATGCCTCCCTCATAGAAACAGACAGGAAAGCTGCTTTACATGGAGTGTGTGATTCTGACGTAGGGGCCTTTTAATGACTGTTGAAGCCTGCTTAGCGCTTTGTTCAGGGCTGTACATTTTTAACCAGCGCCCCTCTGGCTATGGCCTGTCATGTCATCCGAGCCGCAGCCCCTTCTTTCTCTCTTTATTGTCTGCATATTTCATCAGCGAGCCTGTGATTTCCTCAAAGCTAATGTAACGAGGTGTATGTTTCCATAAGCCTGATGGATTTGATAAGGCAATAGCAGTTTGATCTGTCAGTGGGAAACCGAGAGGCTCAGGGTGCTGATGATGAGCAGGAGGGGAGGGCGCAGCGGCGGCAAACAGAGGTGCGGAAAGTGTTTGATTCTCCGCTTAAACACGTTTCCTTTTTAGAGAAATTAATTTATGATGCGATTCAAACTGCACCGGATTTCTTTTGCTGCCAGCTGCACGACCCCAAGCGGGGGCCCTAAAACCACGAGCATGTCGATGCGTCAGAGGTGGTTACCGTGGTTGTTGTTGTCGTAACTCAGAGGGAAATGTTTCAAGCGACAGAGCGAAAGGCATCCATCTGTCTCGTGCTGAAAAATGTCTCGTAGAAGTGAAAAGTTTGTTTTTGGCTCTGAGACTGAAGAACAACCAGACTTTCATCAGTTTTAATAGCAGTTACGTGTATTTGCTCGTGATTCTTTTTTCTCCGACTAATTTGGTGCATTGAGTATTTTCTGCATCACAAAGCGTCCACGTATAGTTGAAACTGTGTCACGCAGAGGAAACCAGGTAAAGCCACGTGGATTTGTCGAAAACCAGCCAGAGACTGATCGTTTAACCTTTAACGTAACGTTACTGTGAGGCGGCATCAGACGGCTTCGTTGCATTCATTGCTCTTTTGTATGGACGTCGATATTTACGCCTGTTTTGTAACCGAAATTCATCTTCTTTGTCAGGACGATGAAGAGGAGGGGATCGTGGTCTATCCAGGATCTCCAACCAGTACCAAGAGCCTGTCTCCAAGGAGACTGCAGAAGATGAGACGGGTATGACACACACACACACACATCAGTAAATGAGTTAACTACATTTACACTGACTGATTACAGCAGAGCTCACTTTCACTTGACCAGAATGGATTCAGTGTTTTTCCTCTGAACTCTTTTCAGTCCACTCCCTCCCCCCCACATCTCTCTGACTCCCCTCCCTCCCTCGTTCTCCCCCAGCTCTCTGTCTCTCTTGTAGCATCTCTCAGAAGTACAGTAGTTTGTCAGGGTGCCAAATGTAACGATAAGCATTTTTTCCTCGTTCAATGCGCTCGTGTTGTACATTCAGTGTTTTCCTCTGAACAGCACGGACAGTCGAATCAGCTCATCTGCTGGTCAGCGTTTCCTCTGAAGAATTTGCTTGTGCACCATAAGTGCTAGCACTTTTTTTTTGTTCTTTGTTGTGTGCAGAGCGTGCACATGCACAAAACACACATTCATCAATAAATATGCGAGGAGAAAATACTCTGTAGTTTAACTATTAGACGCTGCAGCGCGGTGTAAATGAAAATGTGTAGATTTAGCATCGCGCCGTTGGAGTCGCACACATCTGTGCTAAACAAATGCACACAGCCTCGAGGATGCTGCTTCTGCTCCTGCCTCGCGTCTGTGCTCGGCTGGTCCAGGCTGGAGCTTTTCCACCTCTTATTGCTAAATGAATATATGGACTCCCAGTTCCCAGCTTTAAAGACGCACACACACACACAAACACGCCTGCGTGCACATTCTGACATTTTGGTCACAGTCGTGTAAGAGTGTGATTAGGAGAGGTTGTGCTGTCTCTAATTAGTGTTGTATTTCCTGTGTGTGTGATGAGGCTGGAAAGTCTTAGCGCAGAGGAAGGTGTGACGGCCGGGGAGAAGAGAGGAACGGCAATTAGGGCTTTTCTAAAGGCCTCCTCGGACACCTCCCGCCCCCCAGCCGGCATGCGCGTGCACCCCCACAAACATGCACGCACACACTTTTTTTATTCAGGATATACAGCCCCGCTCGTACCGCCGAGGCCCGCTCATTGCCACAGTAACGGGTCCCTGGAGACCGCTGGAGGAGGGACACGCAGGACACAGGACGGCGTGTCCCACAGCGCCGCTTTGTGTGTTTGTGTTTAGATGTAGTCCATCAGTTTCTCTTCCCGATGATGCTCCCGTTCTTTGCTCTCATAATATTGATTTTCTCTATTTGCATATTAACCAATTCACACAAATCAAAAGCACTTGCAAACACTACTTGGTTTAATTGATGAAATGGATATTAATTAATATTCATGCACATAAATCCTCGGCTGCAGGTACAGGCCTCAATATTTTATTGTATTTTGAACAAATAGTCTGCAGTTTTTTCTCTACGTCAGTAATTTCTATACTTTGAACCGCTTAGTGCAGCACATTTACATTTGATCTGAAGACGAGCGTCACCGTTGTTCTCGCGCTCGCCGTGTCTCACTCGTCTCTTTTTGAAATTATTTTCTTCAGCTTTCTATGAAATGTTCGTGCTGTTGTTCTGCCCACAAACGTCTTGACCAGGTGTTCCTCGCACGAGAAATTGATCTCAGTGGGACTAACCCAGTTAAATAAAGGTTAAGTAAAGTGGAAAAGAAGCACCTTGATCCGCCTCCCTCGCTCGCGCCCGCACGTTTGGCCCGCGCTCATCGTTAAAAGTTTTTTAATCTTTAGGGGTTTTTTGTCGTGTCTCTAACCACACAGTGGTTGTCTCAACAGTGCAAAAAAATCCTTGTAAATATTTGTGCACTTTTAAGATCAATGAGGGTAAAACGATGAATAAAAATAGCTTTCAGTGCAAGGCGATTAAAAACCTACAGTGAAAATGTAGAAAGTAACACCGTCATGAATGTGTGTGTTCATGCAGACTTATTTTAAGTGTACTTATTAAACTGGCAAAGACTTTTGCTTTAAAAACAATCCAGTAAACACATCATGAAACATGAGCGTCTGTTTTTTATTATTTTGAGAGATTTTCTGCACCTTTTCCTTAATTTCTGCACTTAATTGACCAACAAGTGGAGTCAGTGCGTCGCTGAGCCAGGAGAGAATACACTGCTGTTACACGTCTAATAAAGGTAATATTACCAGCTAATTTGTTATTAAAGCATTTTGTGCTGCGTGCACTAAACCCATCAGCGACGCCTCCACCGTACGTTTAACCGAGTGACCGTCGGAGCGCCGTCCACCTGAAACACGTCAGCTGCAGAGACGCTGCAAACGCCAACGTGGAAGAAAAATGTTGCTTTTTTTAAACAAATCTTTTTCTTTGCACACATCTCTGTGTGTCCTTGAAATGAAACGAATGATCCCGCAGAAGCTCCTTTAATTAATCATAGCGAAATAATCATAGTTACCAAATTCCTTTTCTATTTGATCAGCCAACACATGTACCAGAGAGGAAGTGCTGCTGTCATATGCATTCATATTTCAGCTGCTTCCGCCAATGTGGGTGATTTGTAGTGTTTGGTGAGCGTGTTGATTAAGAATGTGGGAGTAATCCTTTCGTTTGACAGGAACGAGGCTGAACGGGGCAACAAACAGCCATTGTTCTGGCTCCTGTATGGTTTCCTGTGAGCACCAGTTTCTGCTCAAGATTTAGCTTAGAGTGTGTGAGTGTGAGTGTGTGTGTGTGTGTGTGTGTGTGTGTGTGTGTGTGTGTGTGTGTGTGTGTGTGAGTGTGTGTGTGTGTGTGTGTGTGTGTGTGTGTGTGTGTGTGTGTGTGTGTGTGTGTGTGTGTGTGTGAGTGTGTGTGTGTGTGTGTGTGTGTGTGAGTGTGAGTGTGAGTGTGAGTGTGTGTGTGTGTGTGTGTGTGTGTGTGTGTGTGTGTGTGTGTGTGTGTGTGTGTGTGTGTGAGTGTGAGTGTGTGTGTGTGTGTGTGTGTGCTTCATGTGGCACTGTGCTCCAAACATCTGTGAATAGAAACTATGTCTGTACCTCATCCCTTTAGTATGTGAGGCTGTATCTGAGTGCTGTGCACAAACATGCATTTATCAGTTCGCCTCAGGTTGGAGGCAACTGAATGACAGCTGTTAGGCGTGCAGAGGAGAGCAGAGGTCGGGACAGCGTTATGGGCAATGACAGCCAGCAGGCTTGTGGCCGGGCTCAGCCCCCGGGCTGTGGACTCTTCACCTGGTGAAGCAGGAGAAGTGCCAGCTCAGAGTTGAAGGGAAACAGGAAGCTAGCACAGATGTAAAACAGGAACAAAGTCTGCAGGATACTTGAGTGTGTGCGTGCGACGATGAAAGGCTGTCATTTGTCTCCGAGATCAAACGTGTTTTTACTGATATGTGTTTTAAAGACATTATTACCTTTATGTTCTGTGTAAATGAAGATGCTTTAACGGGGACAGCACACAGACCCGTCTGGGTAAAGTGGTTGGATCTGAAAGTGTCACAGCTCAATAATCTAAATTTTAAATGTGACTCTGAGTGGAGAATAGGTTTGTTATACTCATCATAAGATTAACGCTGCGCATTAGTAGCAGCAGTTTGGATGTGTTAGCGTACAGTTGCTCTGTGTGCTTCCCTGGTATCTGCATGCATGTGCAGTCTCCTCTCCACTTAGTTTCTAAGGTCTTCAGAGACCCGCCGGCTTCCTGGCTGAAACCAAAGTGCCATCTCCTGGAAGCTTCAAAGTACTGCATCGCACCCACTGAAGGACACCTGGTGATTTTTCTTTTTTTAACCTGAGGTGTTCGGTTTGACAGAATGAGCATAATGCACATTTCGTCTTCTTTTATACGGCTCCTGGTTTGAGTGAAAAGGAAGCTTTCAGCAACAGCCAGTTGGACAGAGGAGCAGTGGATCGCTCCTCAAACGCCGCTTTTTTTCTCCTCTCCCTTTTTCGAGTGAGCGGCTCTTAAACAGGCAGACACTTGGCCGTACTTCTGCAAAGGCTTTGCTTCTCCCCGAGGTTTGTTTGCATTTACTGGAATCTCTTTACATACACTGCCAAGCTGTGAGATTAGTGCCCGCTCTGAAATACCATATGAAATGTATAATGTTCAACCAGCTATTAAAGCCCACTAGCGTTTGGCCCTGTCACAGAGAGTTGTTCTGTATAACTGGTCATGCAGGGAAGGAAAGCGGAGGAGAGACCAACTTTGTCCAAACACAGCTTGTCAGAAGCACGGTGGCGACCTTTTCCCCGACTGAAGAAATGAATCGAATCTGAGTTTTTCTTCTTTACGTGTCTTTGCTCGATGTAATCTTAGCTTGTTTATAGCCGCCATGTTTACAATTACAGTTCAGTTCCAGTAGTAATGCATTTAAAAAGTCCATAAAATCCGCCGATCCTTGTTTTTAATTCGACAAACCCCCGAGAGTTTTTTAAAATAACCTGTTTTTATTATTTTCGCGACTCCTGCTTGTCGTGGTGAGGAGGAAGGAACGGAGAGCCCGACAGATGGAAACGGTGACATCTGTCACTGACAGCCGAGTGATGGAGGGAAGGAAATGAAAGACGGGAGGCGTGGAGCGAGAATCGCTTTTTCATTTTCGCCTTTCAGCTTCCCATTAGCCGACAGCGAGAAGCTAATGAAGGAGCGGTATGATAATGTGCTGTTCTCCTGCTCGGTGCTCTCCTCTGTCCTGTCAGGCCTGTGGCGATGTGGGACGGTGACAGAGCTGTCGCAGCTGTAACAGCAGACCTGTTTGCACTGGTTAGGAATATCTCATCGTGCATGTCTCTGTATTTATATTTTATTTGCTGTTGTTCACATCGACGTGCAGCCAATCTCATTTCTGAGCTCCGATTTTAACCGCTGCTCTTGGTTGTGACAGCTCCGCAGAGCCGGTAATCAAGTAACTACCAAATGCACACTTTGATTTATGACGGCGGTTAAATGAACTCAGTATGCTGGCCGTTAAAGAAACGAAGAAGAAGAAGAAGAAGAAGTGATAAAGCGACCCCTGCTCTTTTATTGTGAAACGCCTCGTTGTTGTAAATAGTTTGGTCTTTCCTGTTGCTCTGAGGGTCACAGTGAAGAGAGGGAATGACAAATTGATAAAGCCGTGAAGTGACGTCCCATCTATTTACTGCTCCCTGCGGTACTTCCTGTTGTGTAGACAGAGCTGTAACCGAGATCAGAGGGCCGGGCGTCGTGACCTGTGTCCGGTCGCTTTAATAAACACCTACACGCAGAGAGAGGAGCTGCGTTCATAAAGGATATAGAACATGCGTCTGTAGTGTTTAAGAAAGTATTTTTGTGTCCGAAGCCGACGCTCCGCGAGTGTCTCACAGGTGCATCTCTCGCTCTGCTGGCGTGCTTTGCTGGCTGGCGTGCCGGCCTGGCCCCAGATTTACTGCCCTGACACAGGAATCCATTAAAAGCTGTTTAGGGATCCCAGGCCTGAGCCCCTCTGAAATCTCTTTCATTATAGCTCCAAGCTACCATAGAAGGGGAGCGGCTCGGCCAATCAGCAGTGCCACCACATGTGTTTGTGTTTAGCCCGATGGCTGAGAGGCTTAAGTGGCTACTGCACACATCTCCTCGGCTGACTTTTATGGAGAAAATGGCACTTTAACTCTTTGTGTTTCTTTTTTTTTTTTTTTTTGTAATAGTGTGCATGCGTGTGTGTGTGTGCATGCGTGTGTGTGTGTGCACGCACGTGCGTGCACACGTGCGTGCACACAGGCCCTAAATGAGGCCAGCGCAGCCACACGTTACATTCCGCCTGTCTGGCTGGCACCGCGTCAGCTAATCAAGACCGGCTTGCTTCACCGTTCCAATACTGACCCCCTCCAAACTGCCCCCGCCCCTCAAACACACACTCGCACACCATTCCCATCATTCTTTGGGGCTTTGAGGAATCCTGCCTCACCTCTACATTTCCTTCCTTCCCGTTTTCACTCGTTTACCTTCCTCTCTCGCTCTTTGTTCTGGCGTTTGAGTCACGGTGCACGATCACAATCATCCTCAGAGTTCCTTCCCGACACTCTGATCACTTTTGAGGCTGAACAACATCTTTTTTTTCTGGGTGACGGCCTTTGATAACGCAGCTTACGTTAGTTTAAAGAGAAACGTGCAGAGAGGTGGAGCCTAAAAGTGGTATTAAAAAGCAGAGAAAACATCGCTGTAACCCACTGCGGCGGTGCTGTAACTGCACCCACGGGCGCTTAAAGACAACACAGATATTGTTAAAGAAAGCTAAATGAGCAAAATGTAAAGAGTGTGAATTAGAAAGCGTGAGATGAGTTAACATCAGGGAACATGAACGCAGTGAGAGGAACATGTGCATCTTAGTGGAAGGCATGTTAATAAGTGGCCCGGGGCAGATTTGGGCTCCCACGGGGAGAGTCCTGCCCCTGCGCTGTAAAGCTTCTGTCTCTTCCCTAACCCGCCCATTAAACACGGTACACAGGTGGCTTATTAAACCACCGTGTCAGACGACCGCAGTGCGCTCAGATCATTCACCACGCTGCAGTGTCAAATGCACTGGTGCCATAATGCAAGTTATTGGTGTAGCTGGCCGTATCTTGACTCTCCGGCACCTTTTACTTCATGTTTAATGCTGAGTTTGATAAAACACTGCAGGGGATCTTAAAGATTTTTATCCCCAGACCCAAATTTGACAAATTTAGTCTCCACCCTGAGGACGCGGGCTCGTTAAAACAGGCTATTAGTCCCGTCTTATGGGGACCCACCAGACACGCACTCTTTTTTTCTTCTTCTTTCTGTCGAATCCCAAGTCGTACTTTTATGAAAAGCTCAGCAGAACGCCGTACTCTGTCTGGACTCGTGTTTATCAGCAGTCTTGTATTATTTACTGAGAAGCTGAGACACCCCCCCCAAACCCCTCGGGTCCATTTTTATTGTTTTATCTCGTTATTTTTTTCTTTCTAACTACATCCTCCTGCCTTTTTATTCTCATTAACAGCATAACTTCAGCAAGTCTCCCATGAGCATGGGCCCTCGAGAGCTGGGCTATGGGCTTGATGATGAGGAGCTGGACAATGCAAGCAAGTGAGTGAAGCCATTTTCAGTTTTGGATCGATATGTCAAGATATGACAACTTGGGGTGATGGATTCAAAAGTTGGTTATGTGCAGAAGTGCTTTTGTCCTCCTTTTTTCTTTTTCCCTCATGGCGACACTGCCCCCTAGTGGACACACTGGGCAGGAGCACGTTGATGGAATTGTGATGTCATTTGTATGATGTTGAGCAGCATATTGCATTTGACCCTCTCATAAAAACGTGGTTATCTTGTGAAAAATGATCTCTTGGACGCGCGTGCACACAGATGAAGGGGTAATCGGACGTTTCGCTCTTTTTCCTCCAAACGCAGGGTCTCCTCAGAGGACAGCGGCGACGTGCCGTCCTACAACGAGGACAGCGATGACTCGTACTCCCTCGATCTGGACATCGACTCCTCTCAGTCGGGCCAGATGAACCTTCTGGAAGAAATCCTGGATTCTCTGACGACCACGACGATGGACCAAGGAAGACTCAGTGCCGCCAAGAGTCTGGACTTCTTCTTGTCCGTGGATGATTTAGACTACAAAGCCCCGGTACGCAGGAAAATGTAGAGTAGGACGAGTCTCGTTTTACAGGAAATAGAAATGCTTTCTGCGTCTGCTTTCACCTTTTTATTTGCTAAGTTGTGAATAAATCCAACATATCTAAAGACGGCTTCATTCTGACTTGAGGTCAAAGGTCATCATATGCATTAGTCAATAAAGAATAACAGCGAGGGTGAACATGTGGTGACTCTCCTGCCTCTTGTTTGCCAGACCAAGCCCACGCCCTGCAGCGAGTCCAGACCTGCAGATGAGAGCAGCTGTAGTGGAGGCGGCGATCAAGGCGGGTGGAATACGGGTCAGGATGACACTGTGGTCCACGGGAAACACCTTCCACCGTCCCCACGCAGGCAGCCCACCAAGAGCAGCCTGAAGATGTCAAAAAAATCCGCAGCAGTCCCTGCGGCGCCCGCTGCTAGCCCACCAGCCCAGAGCGCCGACGTCTCAGTGCCGAATCCTCATCAGTCCGACCCCGACCCGCTGCCTACAGCGTGGAAACCGGGAGATTGTTTCTCTTACTCGCCAACGCTGTCCCATCGAGTCGCACCTCTGCGGTCGTCCCCCACTCTCGCACAAACCTACAGTTCCTCAGCATCCGCGTCTGACCCAAGCTGCTCTCCTGCACCGGGGGTGCGGGCGCGGACCATCTCGGACCCTCAAAGCGGCTCGGAGCCTCAGCAGGCCAAGAACCAGACTGCCTCGACCTACGTGCTCAGGAGGAAGGTCATGTCCAAGGAGACGACGAGGCAGTACCAGCAGAAGGCCCTCCAGAGGCGGGAGAGCAAAGAGGGCATGGGGAGCCCGTCGAGGACCAGCCATTCAGCCGTGCAGGTCCCCTGGGAGAAGGAGATGTCCAAAGAGGGGCTCCTCGGGCTCGGCCTGTGTTTGGGTCAGGGTAAAGGCTCGGGGGCCCCCGCGGCGCAGGATCAAGGTCTCCTGGAGGAGATCGACTCCACGTGTTGCCTCGGCGCGGTCCTCCACACCAGCCTGCAGCTCTCGCAAGTTAACAACAGTCACCACCAGGTGCAGGGCAAAGCTGCAGACGACTCCTGAGTCTGTAAAACGCAGCAGGTTTACTCTTCTTTTACGACTAGCAGCTATCTGCAACAAAACTATTCTTTTTCCCTTTGTTTTTAATCTCGACACTCGGCTCCGAGCATACGTCCAAACCTGCCAACACAAACAAAAAGCCACCGAGTGAGGAGCAGGAAGAGGACGTGGTGCGCCGCAGAGATCTCCCTCTATGAGCCGTCTGCATATTTTAAACTCAAACCTGATTTATAGCGATTGGAAAAAAACAAATCAACTAAACGTCGTCGGCTCTTTCCTCTGGAATCGGATGCAAGTGCAGCGTCTCGTGAACTGTGATCCAAAACCACAGACCACAGCCGAACTGTTACCATCCTCGTTTAACCTGCTTCACCAGTTCATGACTTGTTTAAAAAAGTACAACTGCAAACAAAAGTTACTTCAGCAGACGGAGATTTTCAGTATTTCTTTCTAATGATCTTTAATAACGTTTTGTGTCGTCTAGTATTTTTCACATGTTCACCCCAAACGATGCACTAAACGCATTTTCGATAAAGTCGCGGCTGACGGAGGAGTTTGGAAAAGCCTCCGGAGCGTGTCAGGAGTAAGAAGGGACGCTGCGTCGCTCCAAACATTTCACATGATGAATTTGCACATGTGGATTAACAGCTGATGATTCCTACCAGGTACTAAAGTCTTTAGCAAAAAAGCAGGTGAGGCGGGCCTTTTGACTCGCCGTACGCTGCGTGACATGTCTGCCTTACACGGACATGTGATTTCTTTTTTAAACTCTGGTGTCTTAATCTACAGATGCCACAGCAGGTACTTTGTAATCAGAATCACTGTCGATTTAATAGAATAATGAATGATACATGATGTGCTTTAAGCTGCTGTCAGTCGCGTCCACAGTGATGTCCAAATCTCCTCAGGACACTTTGTTTTCTCCACACTGAAGAGACCCCAGTCAAAGGTCAAAGCCAGTATCCCTGCTCCAGGCTTCTCCCCCATCACGACTCTCACTTTGACCTTAAAATTACGGCCAGTTGTTGCCGATTTCATGACGTTTTATGCGGGTGAATAAAGGTGAACTTTCTAGGAGGTGCTCTATATTTTTACGATGAACAAATCCCCTGAAAAGACCAAAACTATCAGGCTTTGTGTGTCTCGCCACTATCACACTCCTGTGTTCAGTCTTTGGCTGGTTTTTGGTCTTTTCACAGTATTTGCTGACGTGTCTTTCTTCGCCTTTCTCACACGAGGGAATAACGGTCTGTGCGTGGGTCGGAGTCACGCTGCACTATAATGCAGCGGTTGATGATTGTACTGTAATGAAGCAATATAGTTCTCAGAGTAGCCACATGGATGTAATGTGCACAGAGTCTGAAGCATTCCTGTAACAGACTCTCCTGTGGAGAGAAACGCCGCGTCCAGCCCTCGCGGCTTCCCGTCATTCACCGCGTCACCGCAAACCCAGAGAGAAGCAGAGCGCTTTTCTTCTTCTTTTCGGGAATATTACATTTATGGTTCGTTGTTCTTATGATTTATGCCAGACGCCAGTCGGTGTGGCAGTTTAATAGCAGCCATTTCTCCACTTTCTGAGTGCTGCTCTGCGTTAACGATTTGCTCATAAAATCACTGGCGTGCTTCTAAAAGCCCAAGAATCGGTTAGCGAATCCAAAACGGAGGAAAAAACCAAAACAGACTCCAGAAGCGTTTGTGTGCTGCCCTCTGTGCTCTGTAAACATTAAGAAAATACTTCTGTACTATGCAAACATGCCAAATACTAAAGTTTCTCTGAGAGTGATTCGATTTCACTTGAGTATAAAGTCACGATTGGACTGCTTTCTGCCCCCGAACGAATAAACAACCACATTTAAAGAGAAAGCTGGTCCGTGTGCTGTGCCTTACGCAGGTACGCTGTAGGAAGCTGGGCTGTGCGTGTTTCTGACCACCGCCCGGACCTGAGAAACGAACCTGACACGAACTCGCGTTGTTTTGGTTGGTCGTTGGGTTTCGGCTGCGCTCAGCTGGTTCCACTCAGTGTTTTTAGGGTTTCTTTGCTGCGGTGGTCGCTGGGAATCTCCCCGCTCGTGTTTAAGAGAAGATCTCGGGGTTACTTTATCCTTTTGTAAATGAGGTACTTTTCCTTTGGTTGTTAGCGGATTCCTTATGTTGTGTGTGCTCTTTTTTTTTAAATAAAAAACTTGTGCTGAGCTTATTCTGTATTTAAAAAAAGAACAATTCTCAGAGGAGTTGATTTCATAATGAAAAAATTATTTTCAGCTGAATAGACGTATTTTTGCTGGCTTGAGTATATTTTACATGGATAATATATGATCGGTGTTGTATCTTGTAAAAACAAATTCTATCTAATATTTGAATGTTTTAGATTTTATTTTTGGAGGAAAAAAGAGATATGGACAAATGTCCCATGTAGCCGTTCACATTCAGATGGACGTACTGACGCCTGCTCGTACACAGTAAACACGGCTGTGGCCGCGTGGACGCGCTGCTTGTGCTTTCTGTTGCTTTCATTTCGGTATTTCGCGCCTCCATCGTCATCAAACAGAATGGTGGACGCGAACATCCGGTCTCTTATGTTACGTCGCGTGTTGGAGTGAAATGTAACATTTCATGTAAAATGTAACAAACAAAACTAGCTACTGTAAATCTAACGGCGGAGGGGTGAGAGGGAATATCCGAGTGTCCAGCTGCTGTTGTGAAGATCATTTGAGAAGCTTTACACTAAAACAAAGAACCCCGAGCGTGTCTGACTCTGTAAACGGGACTCGGGTTGTCCTGAAAGCGTGTATTTGCAGTGAGTGGGAGGTGGTGGATTATGTAGCATCTTTTACTGAGTGTGGGTTCATGCACAGGTTCTTCTTTACAAAGATGACGATGTCACGACTTTTACACTGAATGTTACAGTCGGCAATTAAAAATATATATATTCCCCCCTCCCCCTGTCTCGGAATCGTGATGACGATCAGCTCTTCGATAATGCATTTATTGATTTTCCCGATACTGTGCACACTTGCATGTTCCCACTGCAGAGGAAACAACTGTCTTAAGTAACTGAGGTCAGTCTAATGTGCTATTGATGAGTAACCTGGTACAACTGCACACCATGTATGCACTGTGAACTGAAATAAATGATACTGTTTGATGCTTCTGCATCTCCCGACTCCTGACGCTTTGTGCTCACGTGGACAGAATCAGTATTTGATGGTGGATACAAACCACACGGGGACTTCCTGTGGCGTGGGTCCGTTTTAATCATTTCATTGGGTGATGTTCTCAATAAACAAGGCTATAGCTCTAAATAACAATCTCAGAGTTTAGTTTGTATGATGTCACTCTTCTCAAATGTGTTTGCGAGGGGCAGCCAATCAGAAGAACAAACGCTACTTAAAGGGGGAGGAGCAAGAATAGTTTAAGAAACCCAGGAATCATTCCGATATGGAAGCCCGTTTCCGCCACTAAAAAAAAAAGGATCCATAACTCAAAATTTCGAGTTACTTTCTCGAAATTTCGATTTATTAACTCAAAATTTTGAGAAAAGTAACTCGGAATTTCGAGTTAGCGCTGCCAATCAGTAATCTATGTGAATGACGTCATTTCCTCGTTACCCGGAAGCTGAAGCCATCAGCTACAAATGCTACAGCTAAGCTACCGGTATTACATCAAGTCGTGATTGCACAGATTGCTGAGTGTTTTCAGCCTGGCTTCACAAATGATGAAATCCTTGTGTTATTAGCGGAATCACATGGTGTTACTATCAGCAAACGTACTCGCGAAAGCGCCAATTTGTTGGGATCCGTTTTTGAGTGCGCGCTCCTCTGCTCCATATGCTTCCGGGTAACAAGAAGGCGACCTCATTCGCATATATTTTTGATTGGCAGAGCTAACTCAAGATTTTGAGAAAATAACTCGAAATTTTGAGTTATGGATACTAGCTGTTTTGTTTTTATTTAGTGGCGGAAACGGGCTTCCATATTCCGAGGATGGAATTACAGACGTTCTGCTTTGTAGACGTCGAATGAATGACAACAAACTCAGTTTAATAAACATTTTGATCGAACTCAAAAGTTGAAAATGGAAAAATCACAGTAATAAAAATCATCATTACAGTATGTACAACTTCAATGGCTGCCTAGACAAATATAATGCTACTAATCCTAAAACATGAATCTGGGACTAAAGAGTTGCCACTGAAAAATTAACTTGGCACCAAAGTGGATTCATCAGAAACACACAAACAGTCTATAATCGTCCTGTTGGAAACGAATCCCATGAAGCTTTTATAGCTTCCACCTCTACACCGCAGAGGGGCCCAGTGTGCAGACATCGTGGCCTATTCTAATGTACTTGATCATAACCAACCCTTCCTTATACACACTCACGGTGCTTTCATGATTGATGTGTTACTGAGAGGCAGAGCAGTATGTTTGATTCATTCATTCACAGAACATGCAGAACAGTAGCAGGTTTATCCTGACTTGTTTCCAAATGAGGCTCAAAGACGATGCGTTCATGTGCCCTAAATTCCAGCGCGTTTTTTCCTTTCAGCGTTCGCTGCTCCATCAATCCTAAATATATGGATCAGGCACAGAGATGTGACACACGCAGATGGGTATGCTTGTGTGGAACCAGGTGCAAAGCATCACAAAGATGGATGAAGGTGCTGGAAATGAAAACGCAGAGATCTTCCTGCGTATATGCAAATAAAGACAGGCGGCAGTGATTTAACGTGGAGCCTCCGCGTCTCCACTGAGCTCCAGACTTCCTGTTCAAACTGCACCACTTATTTTTCATTGCTACCTGGACCACGTTCTGCATCTCAAATCAGTCTCTCCATGGGCGGCGGCTGCGTGATGCTCCACATCTCCACCCGCGACCCTTCCTTCTCCTGCCGGCTGGGACTGTAGGTGCCGTGGGTGGCGCGGCGATTTAGGGCTACTACCGCACCCACAGAGGTCAGGACGATGGCCAGCAACAGGACGACGGACCCCAGACTGATAGACAGCAAGAGGTCAGAGGTCAAACCCTCCGAGGTCAGCTGAGGAGAAGAAAGACAGGGACGAGTCAGGGAGAGAGAGAAAAACGGCTCGTGCCAATGTTTTTGAGAACACATGCTTTATTCCCCCGCCTCCATTTCTCACACACTCCCTTCCTCTCCTGACTCCTTTACGCTACACCAGGCGCTCCAAGTGTGCTGCCAAAGTGTTGATGGATGTGTTTCCCAGCTCAGCAGGTGGGTTGCGACCACCAGGAGCCTCGAGTTGCCGCGGACTCAAACCTCCCTCCGTCTGCCGCCTCTCTCGCAGTTTGGCTGGCGCGAGCGTCAGCCCCAGCATCGCCACCGCGATTGCCAAGCCAACCAGATACGGTGCCAGCACGGCGGTCACCGGCGAGCTGTGTGGAGCACGCTCCGTCTGTGAAGGATCACACACACAGGCGCAATCTTTGCCGAGGATCCCATCAGCACACACACATGCCCAAAATAACTCGAGCAAACATACGCACACAGCTCCTTCAAAGCAGCACTGAAAGCTGCAGAGTCTGAGTTGTATCTGTGGACTTTGATGACTTGCTAATATTCTTATGTCACTCAGACTTGTGGCCGTTTGAGCCTCGCACACATGCAGAATGCAGCATCCTGCACGCAAACGCACAGAAGCCGCTCACCAGTCAGACCCCAACGAATCAGGATGTACTTAAGCTTTCCAGCAGGGGGAAGCTGAGCAGCAGATGCCCTTAAACCTACATCAGCTGTGCTGGTTGGTGTGATAGTTGTGATTCTCTGAGCACCTGCTACAACAGCACAACAGCTGTAAGTCTCACTCGGTAACACTTGCTGACAGCATCTTCATAACCGACACACGGGGCTGCGAAAAATTATCTCAGAAGTCAGCAAACTTTACAGCGAGCAATCAACATGGAAACATAATTCTAATAAAAACACAACCATCCGTATCCCGAGGCAAAAAATAACTTCTGCGCTCACGCTTGATGCTGTAGACATTAGTTTCTTCCCCCCTCGCTACAGGTTCTTTGTTGACTCCTGGAAAGTGCTTACCTGTCACTGCAGCACACTCGCCTGTCAGAGCGAGTGTGACACAAGCGAGCTGGAGCAGCCTGCAGCCAGGACCCGCCATCAGTCACCGACTGCCACACACAGACCCAGAGATGTCTAACTAACCAGTCTCTAAGGTACGTGTCGAGGCCACCCTGAAGCCTCTGCAGAGCGGCTCCGCACACAGAGACGGCGGCAGCAGTGCTTCCCTGCTGTCAGCACTATCAGCCTGCTGTGTGTGTGTGTGGCTGCCAGATAAGCTGCCCTCATAGGTTTCTGTGAAGAAGACCCAACTTGTGTGAATGCCACCAGCTCTCTGCTGAAAGTGCACTTCAGCGCCAGATGCTGCTTTTTTGCTGGCAAAGCACATTTCTTCCTCTGTGCTTATCTCGCGCTCCAAGGATGGCCACATCAGTGCCGACGCTGAAAAACTGCCTCCCATTTCCTCCCCCCGAAACTACCTGCGCTTGCAGAGCACACACACACACACACGCACGCAGACTTGTAAAAATACAAGATGGAAGAGAGCAGGTGTACACGGAGAGGCCGCTGCATGCACAGAAGTATGTGAGGATTACACTGGTAATCTTCAGGACACTGAGGCCGGAGGAGTCGCAGACGCATGTGTGACCAGATCCCAGCACCGTCTGACATCTTCCAACCCACAGATACAATAAACTATCCGTATGACCTAATTATCACTTAGTCCCATTATATTTATATTTCCAACCCTCTTGTTAAGAAATTATAACAAGTATAAAACGAAAGCGTTGTTCTCATGGTGATGGTCTTTATCTACTATTGTGTTGTGTTACGTCAGCTGCTCTGTCTGGTAATAGTTTTTAGCTTTCAGTGCATCCATAGATTTACCTTTTTATAGCCATATCTGACTATTTTAGCTATTTTTATGCAGTTTCACTTTATTTGCCTCATGTTTGAAATGTAAAAATAATTTTAGCAGAAATAGATGTAAATTTCTCAGGATGTACTGCCGCTTAATTTCCTTTGTGGTAGTTTTCCATTATATTCATCTATATCTGCAAAGACCTGACTTTCCCTGGTAAGTACGGCATTAAACATTCATTTAACTATAATTTAAAGCCTTCCCTTCATACACATTGGTCAGTCATTCAGTCAAAACACAGAGCATTGTGTCAGGATGGGGAAATCTGAGGTTCGAGTGCAGCAGCAGTGCCTCTGTTACTGATGACAAATGAGAAAGCAAAACTTCCAAACAGCGGTTTTAAGACTAGATGTGAAAAACTGTGAGCCTGTCCTTCATGCACAGATAAAAACGCTGTAGCTGTGCGCTGTGTTTGTGTGTTTGTGTGCACTTGTGGCTATTCTGGGATAAACTCACTCGGCATCTTGCTAAATGAGATTAAGAGTCTATGTTTGGTGTGGCAGCTACCACCTGACCTCAGTGTGTCCACTCCTTCAAACGCAAACACACACTTAGAAAATCACTGAGAAGAGTTTGACCTTCAGCTGTAATTTCTCCTAATATGGATTTTTGAAGGGAAACGGACAAAATGTGCGATTATGTGAAGAACAAGTTAGTCGAGAGAAACAAAGAGGACAGACGAGTACAAAACAATCAAGGCTGAAAGGTTTTTATTTGACAAGAACAAACAGAGAGACGACAGGCAGACAGGACACAACGATGGATTATGATGGAGGAAACAGACAAACAAGAAGTTACATGGATCATGCAGCATGATGTCAGCACAACAAGACTGAACGACAAACAATAAACACACAAAAGTCTACAGTGAGAGAGAGAGACATACAAAATGCAACGAAACGGTGACCACAGCAGCGGTGAATGTTGATAGGAAGCGTTGGCGCGGGGCCACGAGAGAATTTAGGCTTAAAATATCTGCGGCTCAGACAGCAAAGTGTTTTAGAGACGAAAAACTCCTTCTTTGGTACAAAACAGCACACAGTAGTCAGTCAGTCAGTCGGCGCAGTGCTCTGAACGCACATCAAGAACAAAGCGAGACATCTTGTTGTCTTCTAGCCCCTCTAGGTGCTTTTGTAACTACAACACTGTTTTTCATAGTTCACAAATGGATCCGCACGGAGCTCCCAGAATCCAGTTCAGACGAGACTGACAGGATAGCTTCACGGAGGAACCGTATAAATAACTCCGGTATCCGTAATGTTCCTCACCTCACTAAGTGCTTCCCTACACGAAACAATAACCCTCAGATTCATCTGTTTCTTCTCTGTACTGTCGGTCTGGACTATGTCCTGGACACGGTGAGGGAAACGTGACAGGTGATGCCAAGAGGATTGTGATTGGTTATGACCTTTAGCTGCGACGAAACACCATCACCTCGTCTGTGATACTGTTTCTTATCATCTACTGCAACGTGTACGTTTAATAATATGCATATATGCAGGTACATAACTATATTTAATAAGGTGCCGCTTATTTAATAGTATAATTTTAAGGCACAAGTCGTTCTGTGGTAACAGACCAGAGAAGTTCTGTGGAGTGTTTTGGATTATAGCCCGATCAATCAATCACCCATTTGAAAGCACCCTGACGCACGTGCACGCACAGACTCAGTCGTTTCCTCCCCAGTCCACCTCTGGCTCGTCGTCCAGCCTGAGGATCAGGTAGGAGAGCAGCTGGAAGAGGTTCTGCCACAAGAGCAAAGCCACGTAAAAGTAAATGTCGCTTACGTCCGTCTGGCACACGTCTCCGGCGTAGCTCATGTCGCACACGCAGACAAACTTGTTGATGAGGTTGCGGCAATAGCCTCCGTTCAGACACGGGTTGGACTTGCACTCGTCGACCTCCTGCTCGCACCTGAAACCACAGCATCACGGAAGAACTCAGACCACAGCCTCACTTCAATGAAATGCAGATAGAGTCCACAAATTCTATTGACGTTCTATTGTTCTTAAACCTGGTGTAATATTGGATAGTTCCCAAAAGTTCCCAGCATTACATTAGAGGAAAAGAGGTAAGAGAATCTGCACCATTTATTTATCCTCTTTGGGTGGAGGAGGCACTAATATCAGGCATGACGTGAGACACTACACGGATCAAAGAAACTGCACAGGAGCTGCTCGGCCATGGAAGCCCGAGCCGGAGGAATCTTGCACGCAGATTTTGTGCCGATGTTCATGTCAGAGGAGGTTTGGAAGCGTTGGAGACTTTTACGCACAAAAGCTTCAGCGCTCTGCGACTTGGTGATCTGTGACGTTACGTCGTTTGCCACTTCATAGATGAGTTGCTGTAACTTGCAGTAATTCCACAATCTGACATGGTGACAATATGTATTTGTCTTGTTTCCTACCGGTGCCCGATGAAGCCTGGTGGACAGTCGCAGGAGAGCTCGCGCTCGGTGCAGTTGCCTCCATTGAAGCAGGTGTAATTTCTGGTGTCGTCGCCGCACACAGAAACAGGAAGCTTTGGCCTTCTGTTGGAAAAGTTTAAAGCACAACTTTGTCAGTCTGCAGCTCGCATTGAAATGTTCAGCAGATTTGGTTCTCTGGCTTTATGTTTGCCGGAAGCAGAAGAGATGGCCGAGCGGGAGGTGCATTATTCAGCCTCCTGCTGTTCCCCACAGGGGAGACAAAGAGACTTAAGAAGCGACCAGGATAACAAGATTATAGCCCTCTGGCAACGAGTCACCAGCAGGACGTCAAATCACACGTGCAGGAATGAAAAAGCCAACTTCTTTCTCTTTGGCCTCTGTAACCTTCTGTTTGCCTCAAGCATCAACAGCTCTGCCGGCAACTTGAAGCTCATCCCTCAACGGTTACAAAACACACTCTCATTTGAACAATTTGATCATTTTAAACTACAGCTGTCACTCATTTGAAAAAGTGGTTGGCTCACTTTTAAAAGTGCTAATATTTGCCTTTGCTTTGCATTTTGTTCCACAAAAAACAAAAACGAGGGAAGGCTTCACAGCTGACATTTGAGAGACAAATATCTAACAGGAAACAAACACCTGGGAACACGTGAAAAATAAAATAATAATAGTAAAAAAAGCCACCAAAAAACAACAACTCACACATTTCTGACAACAATGTACCACGGAATTTCTTCAACGCGTTCGCTGCAGAGGAAACAGAGAGAAAGATGGTGAGGGGAGGAAGAAAGAGGCGCAAACAAACGAGACAAACAAAAGGAAGTTGTTTTCACACACAAACTTTAAAGCAGCCTGGATGTTCCCAGTAAAGGGAGATAGCTTGACTGGTGTGGCTTGCTTAGCGAGACACTTGCAAAGGTGTGCAAGAAACAAAAAAACGGAGGCAAAATGCAAGAGGCTGTGTGTTTACAGGATAAATGCTTGGAGGCGTTCCCCCCGCTGGGTCTCAGAGGCGAACGCGAGATGACAGAGGGGGGAAGAAACTGGCGCTGAACCAGAGAGCCTTGTGTAGTGAGCAGACTGGGGCCTTTTTCTGGCTGACACTAGAATAGAAATGCAGCTTCTGAGGCGCTCACCGCAGGCGTGGTTGAAATGCTGAACAGAGGCAGAGATGTGGAGACATTTTGCAGTGAACAATTGTGTTTGTGTTGTGCTGCAGTCCCCTGTTGGTGCAATTTTGTAGCATTTATTTGTGCATTTTGTGTTTCTAACCACAGCTTTCACTGCACTTCACAAAGTCATCTTTGAAGAGTGAAATATTAATAAGGGGATTTCTTTCCCTCTTTGCTCATCTGCATTTTGCACACCCGCCCACTAACGTTTTATTTCACTCTGCTCTGCTTCGCTGCTTTACGACTTACCTTAGCAAACAGCTAAACTTACTTGCAGAGAGGTCCGGTGTAGTTCTCCGCACAGAGGCAGGCGTACCTGTCGGGCCCGTGCAGACAGGTGCCGCCGTGGGCGCACAGGTGGTTTTTGCACATGTCAGCCTCTTCCTCGCAGTTCGCGCCCGTGTAGCCGAGCTCACAGGTGCACTCGTAGCTCCACCCGGCGACGCTGCAGTTGCCGTGAACGCAGGGATTCGAAGCGCAGGTGTCCAAGAAGAAGTCGCAGTGTCTCCTGGCCCAGCCCTCGGGGCAGCTGCAGTTGTATGCGTTGAAGAGGTCCTGGCACTCCCCGCCATTCAGACAAGGGTTTGGATAACACACAGAGGCCCCGCTGCAGCCGACGAGCGGCGCTTGCGGCGACGTCTGGACGAACTGCTCCTCCTGCATGCGGGGGAGGTTCACGCCAGAAGAGCCAAAGTAAGAAAGGGCGATCCCACCCAGCTCCACGGTGCCCAGACAACCGGCGAGGGACCAGCCGTTGTCAGGGGCCAGTCCCCCCAAGAAGATGTCCACCCCCTCTCTGAGGAAGTCCAGGTTGCCTCCTCGGCTGGTGGAAGTGCTGGCTTCTTCGACGTCTTCATCGAGCACCAGAGTCCACCGAGAGGTTTGCTCCCACGGTGCTGCCATGAGAAAGTGGACACTGTGCCATTCGCCGTCGCTGACACTGCTCCTGGTGCTCAGGCTGACCGTAGATACGCCCTCCTCTTCGTAGGTGCTCTGATGCTCCACGAAGAGGAAACCATCTTGGATGGAGACCGTGATGAAAGCAGAGCCCTCCTCGGCATGTAGGATCGCTGCTTTACGCCTCCGTGTGCGCAGGTTTAGGGAGAGGCTTGTCAGGTTGCGGGATATGCGACCGTTCCCCCGGTAGGACAGCACGGTGCTGTCGTTCAGGAAAGTTGCATTGGAGTAACCTAGGAGACGAGGACACAATACCTGCCGTGAATATTTGCACAGCGTTCACTTTGTCATAAATGTTTTTGTTGTGTTTTAGTTGGCATGTCATTTACCGAGCACTGATTTCCTGAATCAAAATAGTAAACGTGTCAGTGTGGAGGGACTGATCCAGCGCTACACTGTATCAGCGTGACAACATCATAGAAAAATAACGGTTTTTATTAGATACACTTAAATCTAAAATCCTGAGAAAATCACAAACACTTTTTAGTATTGAATTATTATTGAACACGACTCTGCTGGTTGTATTTCCACAGACCAGCAGGTTGCTGAGTGTCTTTAATCACAGCTACTGATGTGTGATTTTCACCAGTTTATCACAGTTAATTGCTGCATTATGAGAAACAGACTGCATGTAATGGCCAACCAGACCCCGTTCAATCACAGACTGATGACAGACTGACTCCGCCTTAGTGTTGGCGTGCTCGACAATCTCAGTGAAGTTTATCTTATTGGATAAAACAAATACTGACAAAGTTTGTGGATATAATTGTTGAAAAAAGGTGATAAATCGCAAAATGTTAAAAACTGTAAGTGAACTGCGAGAGTATCGTATTGTGGGGTGTCTGATGACTCCCACCTTTAGTCGGCAGTATTACAGTATGACAGCTACCTGTCTTGATAACAGTATTTACTGGAAATACAAGCAGTAAATATCTGTATCTCTGTAATAATGGAGACACACAGCAAATCATCACTAATTCCAAAAAGAGGATAAGCTGGCATCAGACAGATCCTACTTTACGGATCACATAGGGAATACTGTGTGGGCAGATTAAGGCCAGTATATAACAGCGTTGAGTCACTTGGTTACATAGTAGCCAATTAAGACCATAGAGGCTAATTAAACAAACAAGGTCAAAGATTCGGTAACGTACATTCACTGGGCTCTTACGTAGCAGAGAAACACTTTTAGCCCAGAATACTGGATCCCGCTTATGCAAAAGGAAATCATTCAGAGCTTATCGTTCAGTGCGGTGTCTGTTTATTACTCTCGACCTTCGCTTTGCCTTTGAAGGCACTTGGACTTGACTTGGCACCACTTCAAGTGACTTTAAAACAGCTCTGCTTTTGTAACTGACAAATCCTCGAAGGTCACTCACATTCATAGCCGTGGTTCAGCATCCTGCACTCTGCATCTGTGGGGCACGGGGACAGCTCGCACCACTTCACCTCTTCACAGCGCCGCCCTGATGTGTTGGGGGGGCAGGTACAGGTGAAGTCGTCCCACTTGGAGTAGCACACCCCCCCGTTGAGACATGGATTCCTCTGACAAAGAGATACGGGGAATTTGTTTTAGGTTTGTGCTACGGATTTGATTTCAGAATTACAATATAGATTTAATATCTGTGTAATGTCCACACGTACTACACCAACACTGTGTGCAGGGTGTTCACTCACACTGCAGATGTTGTCTCCAGAACACCCCACAGTTACGTTCTCCATGATCTCAAGAGGATAAGATCTCACTGTAGTGTCCAACCCAAAGAACTGCAGCCTCCTGTCGCTGATCCTCAGGTCCTGAACGCAGCCTTTGAAATATCCACCGAACGCCGCGGTCTCCTTCGCCTCCAGCATACCTCCCACATACACCGTGTCACCTGCTTGGACACCGACCGGCCTCACCTCCACACGCCCCTGTTCCTGAGCCCCCACATACAGCACGATAAGACCATCCGCCGCCACCTCTACGCTCACAAAGTGGGCTTCCCCATCGTCAATCGCATCCGCTGACTTCAGGCTTTCGTATTTATCGAGCTGAACTGAGACCTCGCCACCTTCCAACCACACGTGCAGGTAAGCGTTGCTGCTGTTGGCAAGCACCAAGAGGAGCCCGCCGCTCCTCCGCGTGCGCAGGAAGAAGGAGATGGAGAAGTTGTCGACCAGGTCATCAGTGACGGTGAACGCTGCAAAACTGTAAGCGTCCTCGTTCCCGAAGCGGGCAGTCACATGTTCTGCAGAAAGCAACAAAGGGGTGAACAACAAGTGAGCTGGATGAATGTCGGTACATAAAAAGACCTTTAGAGCTTTTCAGCTCGTCAGCACTGTGAAAGAAGGAGTCTGTGCTTTTTATCATTGGGTCAGGTGAAAAGTTCTGATTTCTCCATCTGTCCTCTGAAATCTGAAGTATTGAACAGCTGAGGGGTTTTTCCACAAAAGGACGTTCTTATTGGTCTACGCTAAGCTCGCTTAACAATGAGTCTATCAGGTGGAAGTTTAGGCCTGTCAGCACTTTCCACCCTAATCTAAAAAACTTGTATATGTTAGCAGGTTTGAGTAGGTGTTTGGTTGATGTGCAAGTAAATGTTGGTCTAAATCCGCCCATCAGTAATCTTCTTTGAAAGACTCAACAGTCTTTGAAGCAGCTATGGAGGGAAAACTGATGAAAACTGTTCAAACCTTCAACATTTATTGTTCAGGTTATGATGTATCGATCGCAGCAGCCATTGGTTTACTGAGCACTCGCTATTTTACAGTCCGGCATTTGCTTGCATGTCAGTCCCAAAATAGATTGCCTTAATCTAGTTCTTCACATAAGAGGATCTTCCCCTTTAGCGTGACTTTTGACAGACTTCATCTCCGACCTCGTGTCTCCTGACTCACCCAAGCAGCTAAAGGTGCTTTTAGTGCGCCACTTTTGGAATTTGATAAGCGAGACCTTGAGTTCTGTCCTGCATGCCCAACAAGTGGGTTAAATCACTCCCCGTGTCTTATGGTTGCAAACTTACCCTCCTCACAGTCGTGCCCCTCATAAGGCCTGGCACACCGGCACTCGTAGCTCTGCCACATGTTTACGCACTCTCCTTTGTTTTGGCACGGCACATCCAGGCAGCGGTCCCTGTAGCTGCAGCCCGGGGACACGTTGACAGCTGAGTCGCTCAGCCACTGCTCGGGGATGACGAGCTGCCAGTCCACAAACACGTCCCGCATGCATCCGATGAATGGAGTAAACGCATCGTACTCGCTGAGGCCGCTCGAGTCTCGAGGCATTCCTCCAACAAAAGTGCTCTGAGGGGATGAAACAAACCCCACCAGCCAGCTTTGGACTGCGGCCGCTTTGTGGCACGACTGGCTCGCACACCCCACAGCATCATCTAGCAGTTTAAGGCTTAGCACCCAGTTTCCAAGCACAGCCTCTACAGAATACCACTTTCCATCTGTGACGTTGTGCGGAAGCTCGAGAACCTGGCTCGGGCTTTCCGCCTCAGCAGAGGCCTCCCTCCTCAGCGTGAGACGCAGCTGCCCCCCCTCCAGCTCCAGGCTCAGCTGCAGACCGCTTGTGATGGTGTGAAACAACAGAGCTCTAGGCAGAAAAGTCTTGAAGCTGAGAGTGATGTTGCAAGTCACTTCAGTATCCACTAGGGGGCTCTCCAGCAGCAAGTAACCTTTGCGCTCGAAGGTAAAAGCTGTAGGGGTCATACAGAGAGGCCCGGCGTACCCAGGTGAGCAGGAACAGGTGTATCCATGAGTCCCATCCAACAGGAAAGGAGAGCAGGAGCCTTGGTTCTGGCATTCATGGCCTTCACAACCCACTAACTTCACATCGCAGTTAACACCTCCGTAGAGGATGCCATCACGACTGGGCTTGAGGCAGTGGCAGGTGTAGCCCCCAATGTGACCCTCGCATCTGCCCCCATTCTGGCACGGACTGGGCTCGCACTGGTTTATCACCTCCTGGCAGAGGGAGCCTGTAAAAGAGGCACACAGCACAAACACGTACACACAATTAAACACTGTTACTACAGCTGTTATATAACAACAGACATGTTTCCAGGTATAAATGAGGTTCTGGATTATTATTCCCACTACACTTGTCTCCCTGTTTACCACTCGTGGTACCAGGTAAACTATCTTCTGCAGTCAAGTGAGCCCACCTGACTCTCAGCTGTTAAACATCAACACACCTGCTTTGTTTTTTGCCCTCTACACCACCACAGCACAGTTTCCTCTCTTTACGTTTGTATGTACAGCTCTACGCACATGCTGTAGGTCAAATTCAATCAGTCACAAGTTACTTGTTTTGATTAGGCAATAAGCAAAGATGACAGACAGGTGTAACTCAATGTGTATTATGTAATACTAAAGCTACTGGTACCGCTGTTACCTGTTCCAAGCAACCAAATCCCCAAAATCCATGGCGCAGGTGTCCACATCATGCCGTCAGGTTTCCCCCCAGAAAAGCCTCAAAGTTGTCTAACAGCACCATGTTATGTGGTGTGTGTGTTTACGGGTCCTCACGGTGGACGCCTGATCCTTGTCTGCTTCTCTAAAGCATGAAGGGCTGAATAGCTGCAGTCAGGAGACCAGAAAAGCCACATCCCCGGGGATTAAGCTAATGCTATTTGGCCACCTTACTGAGTCAGTGCCCTGCAACTTGCAGAGTCCATTTCTAGAACACAGTCTCAGCAGGCATCAGCTCACACTTCGTACCGACGCCCCCGGATCAAGCAGTCTTGCGCAAGCAGAATTTGAAGCTTTTCCAACAGAAAGAAAACTTTAATTTGATGAAACAAGCCCGCTGCTGTGTTTCCCTCAGAAACGCCAACACTTACTGTATATTATGTTACCGCTTAAGTAACATGCGGTCAGCTGTACCTACTCACCAAATATTCTACATTTATTTTAGATTTAGTTAGTGTGACAAAGTGTGTTTGTGTGTGTTTTTAAACTACCACCAGGGGGCACCACGGTGAGCACATTTCAGCACCTGACAGCTGTTCATGCTGTCATTTTAATCTGGGCATAAACGCTGTCCATGGTCCTGTTTCTGGATCCATCTGAAGACACCGCGTATTCCTTCATCTTCATTTCTTCAAGCTGATCTTGCTTTTTCTGATCAATTAACTCTTTAAAAAGTGGAACCGTGCGAAGGCATGTATATCTTTTAGATCACTGCCCTCAATTAACATGGTTTGTTAATGATTACAAGCTCTTTATTCAGATGCCACATTACAGTTATGAACAGAATAATTCGTTTAGTGCTTCAATGTTATGCTCGATCACGTCTGGATTCTCAGAGAAGTTCAACATGCCGGCTCAAAATTTGTGAATCAGCACAACTTTGGTGATTTTTGGAGGTCGGTCATTATGAACACAGATCCATTCATACGTGTCAGAGTCCAAGTCTTTCAAACCGTGATTGACTGAGATATGACCGGTTCAGTTTGTCAAACGAAAATGACCTACCTGTTGTTCCTGGGGGACACCTGCAGATGTAACCTGCAGACTGTTTGTGGTCATAGCTTTCAGGCAGAAGAGGCTCACTGCCATACAAGGCATGCCAAGATCTCTCAATGCAGCTGCCGCCATTTCTGCAAGGGCCGCTGCCACACTCACTGATGTCTGTCTCACAATGACGGCCCTCAAACCCTGGAACGAGGAAGGATATTTAATGTGATCAACACTACATATGATGTTCATTAAAGATGACACGGGGACAGGCTGTTCTGGACAGAGCTTGTTGTTTTTCAGGTGTGAATAAGTTCAAATGCCTCAGTGTCCTTGTTTATTATTCTCCACATTATTTGACCAAGAGAAGAGCTTCCTTTACCAGGCCAGCATTCACAGGTGTAGTTCCCTCCATTGTCCTTACAGATGGCGCTATTAAAGCAGGGTTCAGAGTAGCAAGGCGGTAGAGGTGTCTCACAGTGTGGGCCGGTGAAGGCTGTTTGAGAGCAGTCACAGCTGTAACTGAGACAATCACATAACAAGACAGTCGGTGTTTGTAATTTATATTAATAAAGTTATTTAAAACATTTCCTTTGCTTTGTTTATAGATCTCATTAGAAGCTACTCATTTTTGAAAGACCACACTACTTACTCATTCACTCCATCTATACACAGAGCCCTGTTTTGGCAAGGGTGCTCTTGGCACTCATCAGTGTTGATTTCACACCGTTGTCCTTGGAAACCGGTGAGACAGGTGCAAGTGAAGCCACCAACGTAGTCATGGCAACTGCCTCCGTTGAGGCATGGCCGTGACTGACATTCGTCAATCTGGATCTCACAAGTTGCACCTGTGAACATCAAAGCGGTACAGATGTCAGAGGGCAGGCGAGCCTGAGGGCAGAGGGTGGAAACGAAGAAAGCTTTCATGTGGACTGCTGTGCTGTGCTGTGCTGTGCTGTGCTGTGCTGTGCTGTGCTGTGCTGTGCTGTGCTGTGAGGATTCCTCTTTTATCTCATAGCAAAGCTTTTTGTTGTTTTCCCAAAAACACTCAAACTATGGAAGGGAAAACAACATATGCAATGTTTCCTTTACTGTATCCCTAAAAAAAAGGTGATTAATGCTCTCATGGTCCATTCAACAGCTACTAACATGGATGGCATTTAATATAGACAAAACACATTTAAACTGAGGTAACACATTTTTGACACTGTTTTCTTGAATAACTAAAACTGTGTAGGATTCTTTAGTTCCCAATAACATATTTTAGGATTGAAATGATGTGGCTTTACATAAAGATGCTGACCTGTGAAACCAGGAGAGCACAGACAGGAGAATCGACCCACTCTGTCCTCACAGGTTCCTCCGTTCCTGCAGGGCTGTGAAGCACACTCGTTCACATCAATCTGACAGTGAGAACCCTGAAAGCCCGGCACACAGAAACAAGAGTAGCTATCGCCACGGGTTCGACAAATCGCCTGGTTCTGGCAAGGGTTTGGGGAGCACTGGTCCACAATTTGAGGCAGCTTGTCCAGAACAGCACCTGAGAACAGATGGTGATTTTATATATGAGAATACAACAACATTATTAACACATGTAAAACCCAATATATGCAGTGCTGTGTAGGACAATTTTCCTCCTTTCTCTGTTTGTTTCACAGCTGAGCAAATACAAAATGCAGTTTTTTAAATAAAGATTTCATTTAAAAGTTATCCACAGCTTCATGGCTCATTGTGTAAGAGTGAAAGTAAATCTAATACCTGTTTGTGCCACCTTGGCAGCAAGAATCGCAATCAAGCCTTTGTGATATGAGCCAATGACTCTTTCACATCCCTGTGAAGGAATTTTGCACCGCTCTTCTTTATAGAATTGTTTTAATTCAGACAGATTAGAGGGGTTTTTGAGCATGAACAGTCTGTTTAAGGTTATGCCAGTTTATGATGATCAGATTTTAGTCTGTACTTTGACTAGCCCACTCCAAACTCCTCATTTAGTTCCTATTTTAGCCATTCAGGGGTCACTTTGTTTCAGATCTTTATCCTGCTGCATAACTCGAGTATGTTTGAGCTGCAGGGCACAAGCTGGGTGGACACTCTCCTTCAGGATTTTCAGGAGTTCACAGTTCAGTCAATTATGGCAAGTCATCCAGGTCCATCACACTACCACCACCATGTTTCACTGCAGGTGTCCATCCGTCCATCCTCCATCCATCCGCCCTTCCGTCTATCTATCCATCCATCTATCTGTCATCCATCCGTCCGTCCGTCCGTCCATCCATCCGTCCATCCGTCCGTCCATCCGTCCATCTGTCTGTCCGTCCATCTGTCCATCCATCCGTCCATCTGTCCGTCCGTCCATCCATCCATCCTTCCGTCCATCCATCTATCTGTCCATCCATCCATCCTTCCGCCCATCCATCCGTCCATCCGTCCGTCCATACATTTATCTGTCCATCCATCTGTCCGTCCATCCATCCATCCATCTGTCCATCCATCCATCCATCTGTTCGTCCGTCCGTCCATCCATCCGTCTATCTATTTGTCTGTCTGTCCGTCTATCCATCCATCCATCCTCCTTCCATCTGTCTCTGTCCATCCTCCATCCTCAATCCATCCATCAATCCATCTCTGTCCATCCATCTATTCTTCCGTCCATATGTCTGTCTGACTGTCTGTCTATCTATACATCTGTCCATCCATCTATCCATCCGCCTATCTATCTATCATCCATCAATCCGTCTGTCCGTCCATCCATCCATCCATCCATCCATCCTCCATCCATCTGTCTATCTGTCCATCTATCCTCCATCCGTCTATCTATACATCTGTCCATCCATCCATATGTCCATCCGTCCATCTGTCCATCCAGTCTTCTTACAGCCATGTAATATCTACAACATTACTATAAAAAGATCCAGATTTTAAGTATTGGGTAAACGTTTATCAGTCTCGAGGCACTCCAGAAGGAATATGTGTCCAACAGTACTTCAAAACAACTGTTTGCACGAGTGCCCACTGAATGATCCTGATCTGTTTTATTTCAATCACGTCTAACACAAAGCTCTTTTATCTCTCTTTAGCTTTGATTAAAGAAAAAAATGATTAGCAGTTGTTGTAACAAGGGCTTTAAATTCAAGGGCCTCTCAAGGCGTTGTGGCCGGCTGCCACAGAAACCAGTTTCACTGTTTGGGTTTAGCATTCCTTCTATTTCCATGGTGACAGCATCCAACCGAACATCTGAGCCATTTATTGCTCTACTCGTTATGGTGTGTTTTAATGAGGAGGATTAAACAGCACAATGATACAGCTTTGGGTTTAGCTCTCATGTCAGCATGGACATGATATAACTAGTAATTAGAGGGTAAGCACTTGATTTTCTTGTGTAACTGCAATTATAAGCAGCTGTTATCAAGTTATGCATGCCTCAAACACTTATCATCCATATTAATCTTACTCAAAAATGTTTAGATTTTATTTTACAGACTTTTTTGTTTCTGTCCTCATCAGCAGCAGTCACATACAGTCACAGCTTCCATGACTGGGCAACATGAGGAGACCCTTTTAGTCTGGTAGATAAAGAAATGGGTTCAGCCGAAGAAGAGGAATAAAATCACACGGTATGATTTCAGGCATAAATTCTAAATCTGTGCTGTTAGTCACTCGTGCACCCAGACAAGCTCTAAAAGTTAAAGTTTCGCTGTGACCTGCAAAACTAAACTTTCTTTAGAATCTGTGTTAAAGCGTTGCTATTTTTCTTCCTGACTGAATTCCTCTATCATGTCTGCCTGGAGACTTACTGCCTGCAGCTTTTACATATACAAAAAAGCATCAAACATAAATAGCTACAGGCAAGGCTGCTCAAAATTGTTGTACTGCAGGCAGAACAAATGGGACAACCTCAGAGATCCATCCATGGAGCAGAAGGGGGCATCATATGTACTGTTTTTCATAGTTTTAAAGAATGTGCCATGACTCTAATCAGTACATTCACACTGATATTAGATAGCATGAAAGTACTTTTTTTTATTGGTGCAACTGTTTTTGTGGTTTTCAATCTTCTGTCGTTGTTTGGTTCCAGCCTTATTAGTTTGTATTAAGTTACACCTTTAGCACCTGCATATACATCATCCAGTCACTTGTCAGTAGTCACTATATCTGTGACTGTTGCCTGTTCATCACAGTGCTCTTCTTTGTGTTCCAGTGCCTGCTTTACATTTATTGGACTGTCCTGCCTTGGGGTTTGAGACTTTCTGCCTTTTCCTGTAAGTTTCAGTCAGTTTCTTCGTTAGAGCTTGCTTGAGTATCTTTCTTTTTTTCTTCTTATTTTAGAAACCACCTGCCCCCCTTGTGTCTGCACTTCTAACCTCTTGAGTAAAGGAAGCCAGAGAGGTGTTATCCTTTAAGCCCTGACCTAGGAACTCTCGACCTGACCAGATTAAGGACTTGCTTTACACTCCTCATTACCTCCTTTGTTTTGGGAGAAAGTCTACAGAATTGTTTATTGTGTGTGTGCAGAAAGGCCCCACGGCGTGTGCACGACAGCCGTCGTGAGCTTGACGATTTGAACAGCTCATACTGTCTTAGCAGGAAGTCATTTGAAATTCAATAGATAAATTTGTGGGGAGGCTGAAATTCGGTCACTGCTGCTGAATCAACTCAGATTTTACTCATCCTAAAACTGAGTTCGCTGCAGTACCAGGTGGCTTTTGGACCCTGTTGTTGTCTTGTTCTGTCTCTCTCTCTACGTTGTTCCACATTACTGGTTAACTTCTCTCTTTTAATCATTTCGGCTGTGTTTGCTGCCAGTGTTCTTCCCTATGTTTCCTGTGTTTGCCTTCTTTATCTCTTACTAAACTCCCGCTGTTATCAAAGTTATTAAAGCCTAACAAGCTTTCTTTCTTTCTTTCTTTCTTTCTTTTTTTGCAACAAGCTTGTCTGCCTCTTTTGTGTTTATATTACTATTGCACAGGCTGGAGTCTATAAATACAGTCGTGCTGATGTGAGCAGAGATTTTACAATAATATTCACACACCCTTAAAGAGCACAATCAGGCTCAGAGACTATTGAGGCTCAGAAGAGCGCAATTAGGCTCCACTTGGCGCAATCTTTTTAAAATCAGCTATCATTTATCTGTCATTGGCGGAGGTCAATCAGTTTCACAGCCAGCCAGCAGGACTCTCCAGGAGCAGCTTATACATGTCTAGACTTGGACGGGGGGGGGGTATGATGGAGATCGAGCATATTCTCTGACCACATGTCTGTATCATTACAACAAATATTGATATGTTATAGACTCTGAAACAATCATTCTGACAGTTATTTCAGTTATATTAAAAATGTTATGTTGGTAGTATAATTGGAATGTATTGAAATGGCAACAGGTGGTTCCCATTTCACTCTTTATTCAGCTCACTGTATTCAGTCTATATCCTGAGGCCGAGTTCAGAGTATTCAGAGCCATTTGTGTCTGTTTGAGATACAGCTCCAGCCAACTGCACATCCCCTCCCACAGCATGCAAGGCTTTTTTCATATGCAAATACCTCCCACGGGTCTTTGTGTGGACCTATCTGCAGGCCCTTAAATGGCACATGCGTGGCACCTGACATCTCCTGATGCACGTAGCTGGTGTATGCATCTGTTTGTTTTGGCGGTGATAAGAATGCTGCTATTTGGTGTTTTGGACAGGAGCAGAGACAAATAGCATCCTCTTTTGTCCCCCTCCCCAAACCCACCCCCAGTCTTCCCACCCCGTTCATGGGTCACTATGCTACCCCCCATTGTTAGATCTCTTTTAGTCATCTTTAGCTTTTCAATCCTTAGAAAATGTGCAGAGATTAGTGTAGTCAGTGATGTCACCGCTCAGTCTTGTAATTAAAATTCTTAGCATGGACCGGTTGAAATGCAAGCCCACCAATAAACTCAGCTTCAACACAGCTTTCTAAAAGTACGATTATAATCATGCAGGTTTTCTTGCTGGTTTCTGAGAATGCATTCTAAAAGAATAAATACTAGGATGTAATATTTTATCACCAGTGTCTGAAACTCACTCTGGTTTCATACTGGACAAGTGCAGAAATCTGGTGTGGGGCTTGAATATATCATGACAATAAACTAAACCTCGAGGTAACTGAAACTCAACTCTGACACTAATTGTCTGAAAAGGAGTCACTTACCCTCTGTCGCAACCAGTGATGAGATGAGCAGTGTGCATGAAAGGAACGCAAAATGACGAAAGCGAATTAAATCCATAATCATGACAGGAAACCATCCTGTGCTCAAGTCTAGCCATGCGCTGCGCTCTTACTGCAGATTGCTCCGTTTCTGCCTCGCAGTAGCGCCGTTGTCAACTCCAGATCCACTTGATGCACACTTCTCTGGCTGGAGCACCACCAAGAGCTCCCATAGCCCAGGAATAACAAAGACGGCGTGCTGTTCACCGGGGCACAGGCTGGGCTGCACACACCGAGCAGTGACAGATCACCACATGGGAGGGCAGTCTCATTAGAGAAAAAGAACTTTTCATAAATAACACAATGAATAATGAATATCACAACAGAAATATTCTATTCAATTAAGACCAGTTTCGGAGCCATTAATGAATCAAATGACGAGCCAACGACTTCACATTTTACTTATTTATTTAAAGTTTAATATAGAGCGTTGAGCTATATACGTGGTGCGATTATTTCATGACAAATGATCAATAAATCAAACTGTTCTTAAAACACAGAAAATCAAAAATAAACTCGGAAATATTTTTTTAATCTTTACATTTTTGATGCTGAGGCGTCAATAAACGTAGAAACACCCCCAAATAAATAAAAGTATTTCTGTTTATTTCACTTCTAATGTTCAAACTACAAACGCACATCCAGCGCAATGAACGCGTTCCCAAGGCAACGCAAACAGGAAGTTGGGGAAGCTCTGAGGGGAGCGAAGGAGACAGCTGTGTTAAACGGACACAAGTGGCCGCTCGCTTTTCCGTGTCTCGTCTCCGAGATGTTAGAGTAACGTCCCCGCCGTGACTCCACGATGTCCGCATCAACGAGGGCCAGTTCAGCGCCGAGTTTGTCGAGGCCGGAGCGGACACCGGACACCGCAGGTGACGCTAACGGGCACACTCGTGACAGTAGCTACTGCCCACGTCTGTTCGAGTGGGTCGGGGCCAAGAAAGCGAAACCCTCCGAGGCACGCTTCAGTTTAGAGCCTTAAAGAAAGCATCGCATGAACTTAGTGTTTCTACATTCAGAGCTTTGCATTTAACATCAGTAGGATCAGTCACACAGTGTTGGTCAAGTTACTTCAAAATAGTAATTAGTTACTAATTACTGATTACTTCTCCAAGAAAGTAATCCAGTTACTTTACTGATTACTTATTTTCAAGAATAATTAGTTACTTTATCTCTTAGCTACTATTTAAAAACATGAGACAACCCAAATACGTCATAAAGCAGACCTTTCAGGTCCATCTTCTAAAACGGCATCAAATGAAAAAGCTTCTTTTTAAAAGCAAAATGAAATAATACGCGACAGTCTTTGACTCGAAGAAATTTCATTAACATTTAAATCTATTTCCTGCATATTCCAACACATAAAATAAAATAATGTTTTGTGTTTACACTCTTTCAAATAGATGCAAGTAAAACACAGCAAAAAGAAATCAAATCACAGATTCAGCAGCACTGAGTCCTGTCGGGTGGAGGTTTGTCCACAGCACATGTCAGTGGGAGGATCCGGGGTTTCTCTGTGAATGTCACGTTCCCGTGGCAGCGTGCTCGCTGCTCGCTCAGATTTCAAGTTTCATTTTTCGCTGTAGAAAGAAGTTTTCTTCCCACGCAGAGTGCACAGCAGACGCTAATGTTTTTGCCACTTTTTACAGAATCAAACTTAAAGTAATGTGATTACTTTCATGCTTTAAACGCTGCATGGTCGTACTCTCTCTGCACGCCATATTATCCATTGTTGATCTGCACATGTCTGTCGCTGCCACGAACGTCACACGCTCGTACGTCACTGTCATGAGACGCTCACAAACGACATCATGGTTTAGTAACGCAGCGTGCTTACAGGAAAGTAACAGTAATCTAATTACTTTTTGCAACAGTAATCCCTTACTTTACTAGTTGCTTGAAAAAGTAATCGGATTACGTGTTATTGTCCATCTCTGGTCGCACACAATCCCTTTGTCTTGGAGCTGTCTGCAGGCCTGCACCACCTTTTGCAATAATAAATAAAAGTCAGTACCTTTATTCATGCTTTATTTTTTTAAACTTTAGTGTGACTAACATGTTACACCAACACTAACAAGGGTGCCAAGGTTTGTGATACTTTATATTTTACTTTATTTTATTTTATTACTGGTGTCATTATTGTGCAGTGAAGAGAGACAGGACCCAAAAACGCAGGAATACAAACTAACACAAGCTACACAGGGAGGAAACAAGTACAAAGAAACTAAAGACCTGACACACGGAACATGGGAAATGTCACGGATGACACGCCGACGATGCGGCAACGAACAGAGGAAGACGAAGGGCTTAAATACGCAGAGAGATAATGAGGGAATGAGACACAGCACAGCAGCTAACACAGCACACGAGACTGTCAAAGTAAAACAGGAAGCAGGACGCACTCACAAAGACACGGACTTGACTGACTGGGGAGACACGGGGAACATGGAGCACAAGAAGAGCACAGACGCAGAAACCAAGACACTGAAAATGATAAATAATAATGAAATCAAAGACTATTTATAATTCAACACAAAACACTGGGACACAGACTCAGGACCAGTTATGTTCCCTAAAGGCTCTTCTCTCCCAGTATAACTATAACAGTGCAGATGTGCACAACATTTAATGAGCCCTTCCCTCGTCCATGCATTTATTACCAAGTTTCATAAAATTCAACTTGTTAGTTTTTTTGCAAATTCTGTCTGACGACATTAAATAAATGGCTTTGATCACACACTGTGCAGGATTAAAGTACAGGTAGTTGATGCGTACTGTGCAAAAGGCTTCAGTCACTCCTTGCTTCTTTATATTTTGCTACCAAAGAGCCAGACTTTCTTGTAATTATTTAAGGTGGAATTGAGCGATAGTTCTCCAAGCTTTTTGAAGGTCTGTATTGAACACGAGGAATATGGATGGAAGGGTGGATGTCAACAAATGGCTGAGGCCAAAATAGTGGAGTGAAAATCAGTGGAGAAGATCTAAAGGAGTGTTTTGTGTTTTTGGTCCTTTTATTCTTCTTTATTTCATCGTGTTCTCTGTGTGTCTTTTATTTCCTAGTTTCGTCTGCTTATACTTCTAACTTTATTTAGTGCTTCTAGTTTTGCTTGTCTGAGTATTTGGTCCTGTTCATGTTTGGTCTCGTCTTACCCCTGCGTGTTTCCTCCCCAGCATTTGCTGCATTGTCTTCATGTTTGTCTAGTTGCCTGTAGTCATGTCTCTGTGTGTTTGTGTGTTCCCATTACTTCCTGTTTTACTTTGGTAGTCTCCTGTCTGTGTACACCATGTTCTGTTTTGCTTCTCTTACTTTTTTTTCTTTCTTTTTTTGCCTGTCCCGTTTGGCTCTTTTGCCATCAGAATTGTTGTCTAAAGGCAAAGAAAGATGCCCAACGGATTTACTTGCTTCTCTTACTTTGAAGGCACCCCATCTTAGTCCCAGCTGTGTTTCCTGTTCCCTTGTCACTCCTCGTGTATTTAAGCCCTTTGCTTTCTTCTGTCCAGCGCTGCGTTTTCCTGCTTTTCCTAGCGTTCTGCAATAAAGCTGTCTTTGAGTCTGCATTTTGGCTCCTTCGTTCCTCCTGCCTGCAGCACACAGGACATGACAGTTTTGTGAATTCAGATTTGAAACGTTTTATTCAAACCTTCATCAGTATGTACAGAGGAGGTCAGGGGAGATGCACAGCAGTGTCTACATCCATCTGTAAAACATGGTGGAGCTCGTGGTGATGGTGTACTGGCTGAAACGCTGGTCTTGTCGACACTGATGGAGTTATCTATGCAACAAAGTGCTGTCAGAGTTTGATCCACCGTGTGACACAGTGTGGATCTGATTGGCAACAGCTTCGTTTTTCAGCATGACAGTGATTCCATGTATTTTTGCACATTTCAGTAAATAACTGAACTTATTCTTCCAGCAAAATATCAGGAAATTAGGGGTCACTAAAGACTTCTGCACAGTACTTGTTGTTTTAAACTTTTTTTCCTAACTTGTGACAAAGCCAAAGAAAGCTGATGTCTCCTTGTTCTTTGTGCGTGATGCAAGAAAATCCAGAAGCTTTATTATGCACGTAGACATCTAACAGTGAAACCTAATGTCCCCTAAAATCAGGTCTGAGTTATTAAGCTGTTCTGATGGGTTTTGATCTTTCTCAGTGGCAGAGCTGAATTTTCAGGTCCCGGTGGAGAGCACCAAGACGCAGCCCGCTGTCAGAGGGCAGATCGTCCCACACGAACTTCTGCTCAGTCTAACCTCCACTGTGTGCAAGAGGAGAACACCGGGGCAATCTGCACACGACCGACACTGCGAGGTAGCATCAAACCCTCTTTTACGTCTACATGACCACACAACAGCTGATATAAAACAACCTGGACTGACTTTGTATCTAGAGCTATGGAATCAGACGCCCTGATGCAGTCTGGCATCATCCACTCGGACGCAAGAAATACAAACACTTTCTGGAGCAGCCAACATCCCTGACAGGAGCTGGCAGGTCAGTCAGGTTCCTACAAACGTGGAGCTGATGATGTTTTATTATGTCAGTATTTAGTGCTCAGTTTCTCATCCACATATATTTACTCCTTTCTTCATGGATGGTGTCCTTATAGGGATATTTCTTTCCTGTGTGACGCCATGGTAACCAGAAAGAAGACAACACTCCTCCCACCAGTTAGTGAAAAGCAGGTCGTTGGTGGCGCGCAGGTGAGCCGCCTGTTTCTCTGTGTGTGCATATACCTGTTTGCTGCTGTCCATGTGAGCGTGTGCACACATGCACGGCGCGAGGTGATGATCGCGGCCGCTTTGTCTTTCAGAACTCGTGCGTCTCCGACAGTTTTATCCCGGAAGAATTTCACATAGTGAAAAATAAAGGACTACGGAGCCTCGAGTTCTACGAGGAGTGAGCTTCACTGTGTTCAGTCTGTCTGTCGATTATCGCCGTGTGTCTGATGCTGTGATCGTGTTTAAAGCACAACTTTAACGCGTCTCTTCCACAGTGCATTCACAGTGCAGCTGAGGGATGAAGAGCAGAGGCTGCGGGTCCTCCCTTCACTGTGAGTTCACAGATATGAATTCCTCTCATTCATAATTAACCTTAAGTGATGTAGTAGAAGAAGTTGTCCTGCTGTGTGCCATGAAGTAGGCGGTGCTTGGCAAGACCAGGGTTAAGGGAGCGTTTAAATGTGTAATATTACACATTTCTGTATGTTTTCGTGTCCAGGAGGCCCAGTGGGAGGCTGGAAGCGGTCCAGCTGATGGGGATGATGGATGACATGCTGGAGAAGGCTGGAGTGGATGAGCAGAGCGAGGAGCTGGCTGAGCTTTCACAAGTAGGCAGGCAGAGAAACATATGTAGTCATGCAGCCTTTACGTGGAAAAATGGACCAAACCTCGGAAAATATCAGGCGATCCTGGAAAATATTGATATTTCAGTTGCTTCAGCCTGCAGCTGCAAATCTGCACATTTACAGCTCACCTTCACCTCGGGTGTCGTGTCTGATGTCTGCTCTGTTCTAAATCTTTCTGTGTCCTCCTGCTGCCGACTGATCTTTTGTTAACATTGCCATCATAAGTGTAATAGATTTAGAGATTTGAGTATAAAACACAGAAAAGTCAGAATTTGTGGTGCTGCTTGGAATATCCGATCGTGTAGAGTGTGAGAAGCCGCACAATGACTTGTCTTCCAGCTGGAGGGTCTGCTTGAGCTCGTGAAGGTTGAGCAAAATATCTACAACATTGTCTTCCATGAACTGATCAGGCAGGTGAGCGTGGGCTGTGCCGAGAGAGGACAGCTGCTTGCCAAACTCAGGTTAGCGGCACACACATCAGAGGAAAGGCCACAAGCATAACGAGCCTTAAAAGCAAAATATGAATGAGACATGAGTCTGCAGTGGCGTTTTGTTAATAATTCAAGTTAAATGTAAAAACTGAAATCTTGGTCCAGTAATGACCTCTGCAGGGTCTGTGTCACAGCAGCCGTGTGTTTGTTCAGACAGCGCTACCAGTCGCTGCTGGATCGAATCCCGCGGCGCCTGAAGGCTTTGCACACCGAGGTGGTGGCCCAGCGGGCTCTGGATCGTCGGCTCACAGAGGAGATCCACCACATCAAGTTATCCATTCATCAGCTTAGCGTGTACGTACGATCAGACTGGGGGGTGATCACGAGTAATATTACCACGTGCTGCTCCAGAACAAATAATATATGTCGGACGTTTGATGTTAATGTGCTGATTACAGATGTGCAGATATGAAAATGTGCGTGTATTCATTGCTACGTGTGTGTCTGCGTTGTCTTCATAGGGAACTTTCTAAAATCCGGGACCACGATGCTTTTGTTTCCCACCAGGCGGAGCACGCTCACTGGCAGCTAGCCGAGGCACTCAAACAGACTCGCACCGACTCAAAGTTAGTCCAGAGATCATTACATCGACTGGATGCATTTAAATCCTGAGTTATGAGCCTTGTTTTACTGATGATGGATGGTCAACGAGTTTTGTGTTGTGAATTATGCTCTTTACAGTGTGGTCCAGGCTTACCATCAGCTGTATGAGCTTCAGAGAGCTCGCCTGGAAGCTCAGCTGATCCACATGACCGAAGACAGAGACTGCTGGAGCCAGTTTACCCTCTGCCTCGCCCTGAAGGTGTGTGAGGTGTCTTTGATTTGACCTGGTCTTACTTTCATTTTAGAGTGAGAAACATGACTGTTATACCAACTCTATGGTCAGCTCTCTGTGGAGCTCCAAGGCTAACAAAAGAGGAAGTGAATTAAAGGACACAACATGCTCAATGTAGCTTTCCCCTTAGCATTTCATCCATAGTAATACTTATACCAGTATATCAACCAATATGTCCCAACCACACAAGCTATCTATATCTATATATATAGATTTACAAAACCTGATTGATTTTTTTAAAAGTAATGAATAGATGCTTCAGCCATCCTGTCACGGCGGGTGAGAAGAGCCGTGTGAAAATAATAAATGAGGATCCAATCGCAGGCAGTAGTGGAGAAGTGAAGGTGGTTTATTGAACACGAAATAAATATGGACAAACAGCAAATGGAGCACGAACTAAACTAGACTGGAAACAACTAAACTACAGAGCACAAACCTGGACAAGAATGAGAACGAGCAGAGGAGACAGCAGGGAGAACACACGGGTGAGACATGGGGGACACACAGACGGACCAGCAACTACAAACACAGAAGACGCGACTTAAATACACACAGACGAGACAGAGGTAAAACTGAACACACACACACACACACACGAGTCGCAGACCTTCACAATAAAACAGGAACAAGAAACCATCACACAAAGACGCAGACTCGACATAGAGAGACAGACAGAAAATGACACATGGAACTAAACTAAACCTGCAAAAACATGACAACTCAAAATACTGGGTCAAACTGACCCAGAACCGTGACACATCCACCCTTTTGAGCTTCCTCCAAAGGGTGGATGGCCTCGCCCTTAGAGATAGGGTGAGAAGTTCAGCATCTAGGAGGGGCTCAGAGTAGAGCCGCTGTTCCTCAACATCGAAAGGAACCAGCTGAGGTGGTTCGGGCATCTGACAAGGATGCCTCCTGGGTGCCTCCTGGGTGAGGTGTTCCTAGGATGTCCCACTGGGAGGAGGCCCCGGGGCAGGCCCAGGCCAGCCGAGAACGCCTGTGTGTTCCCCCAACAAGCTGGAGGAGGTGGCTGGGGAGAGGGAGGTCTGGGCTTCTCTGCTTAGGCTGTTGCCCCCATGACCCGGCCTCGGATAAGCAGAAGAAGATGGATGGATGGGAGAAACTGCTGTACACAGTGTTATTGGTGGTGTTGCACAGTTTATCCATCAGAGGGCATTTTGCAGCTCCCCTGTTCGCAGCACTGGTTTGGAAACAACAACCAGCTGATCACAGAAGTCGAGTAGAACGTAAACGTATATTCCAAGACTCAAGATGATTTTGTAACTTTGCTGTCATATTATCTTAGCAAGGACTCATAAATAACTACACATAACAAATGCAATGAAAATCTGTTTATGTTTCATGTGTCTGAAAGTAAAATCTCCAAATGTCGGTCTAAAAGTCGTTTATCACTCAGACTCTAATATTTAAAGTGTTTAAATTAAATTTCTGCTCAAAGATACAAAGTCAGAAACAGCAGTAATATGAAGCTTTTTATTTTTGTCAGGTGATCAGTGTGAAGCAGCTGCATCTGGTCAGTCAGCTGCATATCAGTGAGCAAAGCTGGTTCAAGACCGCAGAGCACTGCATCCTGTTTCTCACATCTAAGGTACAAATCTTTATTTTTATAAATAGCCCTGCTGGTTCAGTTAGACTCAGGCTGTAACAGCGACCCTCCTGCTGCAGGACACAGAGTGCATTAACATTATCATGGAGAGCACAGACTACTGGAGGAAGCAGCTGGCTGCTTTCATGTCCCAGCTGAAGCAGACTGAACATGCCCACTGTGCACAGATCAGTGCCATCCAGCAAGGCATCAACAAGTGGCTTTCCTTCTGCTCCTCAAATAATAAGTAAGGACAGTTAAAATGCCCCCTGGAACTTTCACTGACACCTTACAGTCACTGTGTGATTCTCCAACGCTACGTTTTCTCCTTTCTCAAGGCTTCCTGAACCCAAATATGATAAAACATCAGTGGAAGAGATTCATGCCGATTTGCAGCAGTGGTCAAATGTAAGGCTTGTGTGTCTCACCTTTGTCATAGTTTTAGAAAATCTTCCTTTTTTAATTGGAGATGAACAAACCGTCTGCACATGATTAAACACCAGGAAACATTTGTTTTGTCTAGATGTTAGCACTGCTGTGTGAACACTACCAAGGCGAGAAACAGCTGAACTGCCAGCAGACACTTAGTGAACTCAGTAATATCCAGGAAACATGGCTGAATATGAGCCTGCAGCTCTTTAGAAGACACCCTTCAGCTGACGGGGGACCTCCTGAAGGCCGGCACGCCCAGAGAGAACTGGACAAAGAGCTGTGTGCGCTCCTCAGAGAGCTGGACGTTCAAGTGGATGGAGAAAATGGTGAGAAAATGGTTTAATCATTCTTGAAATATGGATAGACCACGTCGCTGAACAATGCCGTTGCAGGGCTCCATGGAAATGTGATGTCACTGCACGGTCTGATGGAGTCCCGGGGATCCAAACTTGCCGCGGTGATTGAAGATCCCGAAAAGATGGCCGTCTCTGATTGGTTAGAGCTGGAGAGAGCGCTGCACAACTGGAAGAGTTTGGCTGACGAAGCTTTTCGGCACTTCTCCAACAAAACGGACAACAATAAACCGGATACTTGGTGAGTGCGGGTCCATAACACAAACTAACTTTGAGAAAGACAGTTTTTGTACTTTTGCTGGATTTTAACTCAAGCAATCGAGATGTGATTTTGCATCAACGCTCTAAGAATTACAGTTTTACACACAGTCCCCATTTTCTCAAAGTGAATTAGACAAATTAACAGAATTTTAAAATGAGCATTGTTTTTTATTCATTTATTGCAGATGTTTTGCAGTTTGGCAGATAGAGGGAAACAAATTGAACTTGTAGAAAAATTCAGCCTGATCTGTTTTCATGCTGAAATTCAAACACTTGGAGTCGTTTACGGCGGTTCTGAAATGCTTCTTTGTGCGTGTTTGTTAAAACAGCGCAGAGGCAGAAAAGCTGTTTGACAAAATCCAGGCGTTTGTAACCAACCTGTCTGACTTCACTGAGGGGGAGAACTTTAGGCTCCATGAAGAAGTGAGTACCGGGCATGCTCAGTAACACCATATTTACATATTCTGCTGTCTTTTGAGTGTATTTGTGTTAAATTGGAACTAACACGTGAGCCCCATGAATACGGTGCTCAGGCACAGCGGCTGTTTTTAGGAGACGATCTGAGTTTTGGCTTCTTTGAGTCTGGATGTTTTCTTTGCTACCAGATCAGATCTGCTCACGTGGCTCAGACTCGGTGGATGTTAGAGCTCTTACTCCTTGTGGTTCCCAACCACAGCGAGGAGGAAAACCAAGAAGAAGAACCCCACCGGTACATTCCAGAAATTTCACAGGAAACTCTGGATGAGGATGCCCAGATGCTGGCTGAGAAGCTGGATCGCTTGTCCAGCTACATCACGAGGTACCAGAAGCTGTTGTAAATATTTTACAGTAACTGTGTGATAAAATAAATCTCTTTAACAGTAAAATAACAACACACGAACCGACTCGAGCAGGTTACGTACTTTTAAACGTTGGAGTAACTTTACATTTAAACAGCGAGCGAGGAAGGAAACAGGTTGTCAAACTCATCTGAAAATGTTGTTTAGTTCGTGCAGCCTGGTCCTGGAGGAGCACCTGAACACGCTGTCAGCTCAGGCTCAGAATGAGATGAACGAGTTCAAAAAGCTGCAGGTAAACACACCTCTGGCACACATACACTATCACTTGTAACATTGGGGCGGGGTCAGTAATAGTTTTGCAATGTCAACTGTGATTGGTGTCCTCAGAGGGAGTGTGGTGATTGGGTGGAGACCTGCAGGATACTGCTCACAGGTGTTAAAGGCGCTCCCGTGGAGCTGCCCGTCACGCCGCCTGCACCTGTTTCCAGCAGTGGCGTCTTGGACTGTCCAGCAGACGGTGCGGAGGCTGTGGTGAGGATTCAACTCCAATAGAGCTCGCACACGTTTGCTAGATTTTTTGGGATCTGTGAAGTAGTCTGACTGGAGCATCAAGGAAGGTGGTAAGTGAGCTGACTCCACAGACGTTTTGGAGGAGATGAGCAATTTATTTACTGTGACCTCCATCATATGTGAAACTTAACAAAACTCACCTTAGATTAACTTATTTAACAAAACTCAAAACCCACATGGAGTCAGTGACACAGCTCACCTCTCCTCCCTCACCTGCATCAAGCAGAGACTGACCGAGCTGCCAGTTTACCTTCAGTTAGTTTAGCCAGCACCACCAGCTGGAGCTCAACACAAATGACTGAGAATTACATGAAGCTCCCCACATTAACACATTTACACAACTAAACGGCTCCATGTAAGAAACAATAAGCAACAAATCCCTTTGCATCCTGACACAAACAAAAGGAAGCATTCCTACATAAAAACCCTCCTCCTGGTTTAACCTGCTGATGTCAGACATGACATCATCAGCACTTTAAAAATCAGGAAATGCTGGGCGGGTCTTTCCCACAGCTGACCTACATGAAGATTGAAAACAAAGAAACAATGTAAGTATGTACACATGAGTTAATCCTGCAACATAATAAAATATAAAGAAACACGTGAGTGTTTGCTTTAATTTGCCAGCAATATAACGCTTACACAAAGCCGGGATAGTAAGTGTAGCAATGTTACTTTAGCAAATAAATATACAGAGAGAATAATGTTCTTCATGTGCAAAAGTCAATGTTGTGGAGCAACTGGTGTCACAGGTGGGTGAAGTACAAAAAGGTATTATTTATTATTATAGAGTGTGTGTGTGTGTGTGTGTGTGTGTGTGTGTGTGTGTGTGTGTGTGTGTGTGTGTGTGTGTGTGTGTGTGTGTGTGTGTGTGTCCCCTTATGGGGACAAAACCGCGGTCCCCACGAGTTTGAAAGCATTTTTCAGACTCAAAATGTGGTTTTGGTGTCAGGGTTCGGGGTTAAGCATTCATTCTTATTTGCTGACAAAAAGACATTTCAGACAAAGAAAATTTCTTGGCTGCTGAAAGACACGAAACATAAGAGTTTTGTCAACTGGAGCGTTAATAGCAAGATTATGGAGCTTTGTGTGACACAAAATGAGTGAATTAAATTGACACTTGTGGAATTTAAGGAGTTTTACGAACCTTTAACCTCCTAAGACCTGAACTCTTCCACGACATGCATTTTTAATTTCTCTTTGATATTTGGGCTGATTGGGGCCCGATGAATGTAAAAACAAAGAATTACCAGATTTTTTTTTAACCTTTTTTTTTTAAAGAAAAATCAGAGCCACATATGAGGATATTCATTTAAAACTTTGATAGAACAGTAGCAGTATAACGTCCTCGTAAGTGGATATCAGGCCCATGTAGAGAAAAATTGAGTATTTTGGTCTAAATAACCCAAAATGTGATGTCCACACATGTGGACGCCAGGTCCTAGGAGGTTATAATAGAATCGTGTTAAGCAGGATGACTAAAAATGTTGTTTTTGTCCTGTAGGGGGAGCAAACTGTTTGTGAGAGCGCTGTGCTGAATCTGATCAATTATGATGGAAACGTTGCACAGAGGAAGCTTGGAGCGTGCAGTGTCCAGCTAGACAGGGTCAGACAATTGAAGTATACATTTTTATGTTGTTGTCAGTTTGCATTGAGCTGAACAGCCCGTGTGTCTGTACCTGTAACCACCTCTGTGTCTGTCAGACGGGCGAGCTGGTCGTGTCTCCGGTGACAGACGATAACCAGAACGCTTTCAAGGATCTGACCACAGTAGGATTACTGCAGCAAGAACTGCAGTGAGTTCATTTTCTAAATAATGTTTGGATGAATTGTGTTTCATGGATATTCCTGAAAATAGTCTTTATTTTCAGGAATTAGTCTTCTTCATTGTAACCTCTCTCTGCTGTTTTCATATAAATGCACACGATACTCTGTAAAAGTCCAGGAATCCCACACAACTATTCCTGAACTGCTCAGAAATGAAAAGAAAGCTTCCCCGTGAGAGTTCAGGCCCTGTTGAAGTATAAAGTATCTGGTTAAACACAATTATAATAATAATTATAAAAATCTGGCTCCTTGGAAGAAAAATTTAACGAAATGAGGGGTGCCTCAAGACCTCTGCCCAATACTGTATCTTTTTACACAATTTTTTGAAAGCACTACTTTAAACTATTGCTATAAACTATAAAACATCCATCCATCAGTCTACACATGCATCCATCCACCGGCTTACTTTCCCTTACCGCCCCTCTTTAGTGATTCTGAGGTGCGAGTGCAGATTGCGGAGAAGCGAGCCCTCAAAGCCGAGGAGGCTCTGCAGGAAGCACTGAAGAAGATTAAAGACCTGGAGAGACAACTGCAGGGTCGCCCCAGTGTGGAGCCCCACAGTACTGAAGGTGCAGATTAACCAGCTGATAAAAAAAGACAGTGACACAGCACATACGCATCGAGGTGGTTCATGTCTTTACTGGTTTATGTTTCAGAAAAAAACAAAACACCGCCGCCTTCACCGCAGCCAGAAACAACACCAACTCCTCCGAAGAAAACGGCAACCGCAGTCAAACCAACGAGCAGCAGCAGAAGGACCAAGAAATGCTGATCGGACCATCGGACGTCTCTGCTTATTTATTTTAACCAGTGTTAAATACTTTTTTGGTTTACATGTGAACAGGAGGGAAGTTTAACAGACACATAAAAACATCACTGACCATCGATGGTACCCAGTTTTTGAGTGTTTATTCCCAGGCTGATGATCGGGGTGTCCAACTCCAGGCCTCGAGGGCCGGAGTCCTGCAGGTTTTAGATTGGTCCTTGATGCAACACAGCTGATTTAAATGTCTAAATGACCTCCTCAACATGTCTTGAAGTTCTCCAGAGGCCTGCTAATAAACTCATCCTGTGATTCAGGTGTGTCGACCCAGGTTGAGATCTAAAACCTGCAGGACACCGGCCCTCGAGGCCCCGAATTGGACACCCCTGGACTACATGAAGAAGACAAATAGCACTTGAGCATGATATCATTTAGAGGCTTCCTGTGGCTTAGTTTAATCCTATGATATGTGTTTCAAGTGTGGATGAAGGCACATTTATTTCTGCATCCTTCTGAAAATAAAGATTTGTGTGTTTCCTGTTGCATGAAGTAACACTCCTTTGTTGTACTGACTGAACTCGGATTTGATTGCACATTTTACAGTTTGATTATTTGCAGTTAAGACATTAAAGAACACATTTGAGGACTAAAAGCTATGTTCCTTTATGCTGTGTTTGCCTCTTTCTTTTCTAAACATGGAAATCACCAGTTTAAATGCAGCAAGAGTTCACCTGAGTTTAACATGAATAAAGCTTCACATCATTGGCGAGTCTGTGTCTGGCTCCTCAGGTGACACCCCGCCGTCCCCCTCCACGCACGGGGGAGGAGGGGGAGGTAGGGGTGACACGTCGGAGTTGAGGCTCGGAGGGAAAGGCAGGACCAAGGCAGGTTGAAGGTGACGGAGGGAAGCCCGAAATCCATCCCAGGCAGCCATCTCACTTTCTGCTGCCTTCACCTGTAGAAGAGAACGGCTCGTGGATGTTTTCATCGCTAATGTTGTGGAGAGTAGAGACAGAAGTTTGGAGCACACAGGTTCAAAGTTGCTGTTTTACAGAAACCGATGTGAGCACTTACTTTGATCTGCTGCTGTCTCTTGGCCTCGGCAGCGGCAGCCAGGCTCTGCTGCAGCTCCGCAGGAAAACTGAGCTCGTCTCTGACAACACAAGCGCAACCCAGCCTGGTCAGCCGTGCTCTTCCAATAAGTGATGCGTTTTCATTGTGCAAGTTAGTATTTCTTTAGATTCTGCCAAAATAAAGCTAAAGCTGCTTTGCTTTGGCTCAGCCTTGACTTCCAGTTAATGAACATCTGCAGTGAAGGAGGCGCATTTAAAAAAAGATGAATTACAGAGGAAGGAGAAATGATGTTGGTCTTACATGTCTGCCCTCTCCACCCTGACGCCCCAGCGACAAGCGAAGGAGTCGACCGTTGCTTGTATCTGCTCCCCGATCTTCCGCCTGTGCAGCAGGACGTGGCTGAATGTTTGCTGGGCCAGAACGTCTCTGACTGCAGCCTGGACCAGACTCTGCAGCACTGCGGTCAGACTGGATACAGCTGAGCTGCACAGTGCCACGTTCTCTATCTGGTAATAACACACCGCGCTCAGCTCCGGCCTCACCAAGTCCTTTGTCACCACCTGCGTACAAACATATGAGAACACACACGTCGCAATTCCAAACGGGAATATTTAAATATGTGATGCAGTGCGTGTCTATTTCTGTACCACGTGAGGAGGAACCTTCAACATCTTCAGTCGGATGTCAACTTTGTGACACACGTCGAGAAGTGGGAGGTGGAAAAAAAGGCCTGAAGAGGAAGAAAGACACAGGGGACAGTGGGTGTCACAGTGAGGCTTCTCATGAGCTGCGATTCATAATACGTTATCGACCCTCACACAGGCTGCTGTCTGGAAGCACACATTTCTAATCTTATCCTTCCTGGTAGCTCCTAATGAAAATCTTAGCATCCTCAGCTCCACCTCTTGTCGTCTTGTCAGCGCCATCGTCTCACTGCGGTCTTCCAACCATTAAACTCATCACCACCTATCCACCGTCCGCTCTCTCGTCTCCATTTCTCTTGTGCACTGCCCGTTGCTTTGAATGGTAAAGCCCAGGTATTTAAATTCACTCCCTTACTACCTCCACTCCTTGCATGTTGATCTTTCCATAAATAGATAAAAATAAAGTATAAATAAAAATAAGAATGAAATCTGGGCCGACCTGGTCCTCTGGGTTTTCCACGCAGTAGGTGACCCAGTCTGAAGATCACAGCTCTTTCGTGTTCCCTCACTACCTGTGAATCAACATGTGGTTGCTCAAGTGTCAGTTTGATATTCAACACAAAGCGGTCAGCCTATCTTCTAAAGACATGTCAGATCTTTGTAGGATCAGAGGTTTAGTCCGTACTTTGACGCAGAACCAGATGGAAAGAGGGAAGAAGAGGAGAACCAGAGCCAAGACAAAGACCATCAGCAGCCACTCACAGACTCCCAGCTTCTTATGCTTCAGACCTGAAAAGATCAGCAGTCTTTCATGAAGACGTCTCATCACACTTGCAGATATGAAAAACATATATTTAAAAAATAAAAACACTTTGACTCACTGTCATCCTGCTCTGCTGCTTCCAGGAGCCCCACATTCTCATCCTTGACTTCATTATCTCTCACACTGTCTATATCCACCACCGTTGATTTCACCTTCACTTCTGTCTCTTGCTCCATCTTCCCCACATGCGTCCCCAGCTTCTCTTTCCTCACCGATGATGCTTCAGAGAGCTGCTCCACCTTCGGCTTCCTCTGAGGATTCCTCCTTGGAGCCTCTGAGGCTCCCCTGTCCCTCTCCTTCCTGGCCGTCATTCTGGATCTTGGTGGGTGATTGGAGGACTTCTCCATGCTGGCTGCATGCTCTGCAGAAAAATTGGAGGGATTTCTTCCTTGTTTTCTCTTTTTCCAGGTTAAAGAAAAATCAATTTTGTGATTACTGGGAGATGCTTCCCCTCTCGCTGGATGACTGATCAGTAGTACTGCTGTCTACTGTGGAGATGGGACAGAGTCTGTCCCTGTAATTAAAGATGGGAGCGTGGGAGTACAGGACAACAGTGAGGGGTCTCCTTACCACAGTCTTTTTTAAATTGTATGCCAGTAAACCTTTGCTTTGCCAGTAAGACCATCCAACGCTCCCTTTTATCTCCCTTTTTTCCATAGAGGGCCCATTAAAGACAGACAGGATTTATTAATCCCACACTGGGGAATTTCACATGTTACAGCAGCAAGAATGAAATTAATTCGAGATAAACTACAAAAATAACAACTTGAAAAACATAAATAAGAACAAATGCTTTAGCAAAAATTCTATTCAAGTTATAAAATGATAAAACTGATGCAGCATCAAGGGTTTGACTTTTTTAAATCCACACATTTTCCTCTGGAGATAAAAAAGATAAAAGAAATTTTTTCTATACATGTTACATGTTTGTTTATGGACCACTAAGACTCCACTAATTAATGTGTGGCCTGCAGTGTAAAGCTGAATTTAATGCTGTTAATATTTAACCACATGCATGCAAATGGAAACTTGTTTAGGTTACGTCTCTTCTGTGGCAGAGTCAACACCCCACGGAGATATGTGGAATACAGAAGTGAGGTTTTTACTGTTTGGACTAATTATCCCAGTGAAGCTCACACTGAGTGTCTTATACAGGAATGTGCAGACGCAGGTCTGAAAGAGCTTTCTTTGTTTGGAAAGGAAAAGACATGCTGTAACCTCCCTGACTTGTGCTTAATTAAACTCAAACCTAATTGCGTGGCCCTCTTGAGGCGTGGAAAAGTAACTCGTATTTTTTCCACGGCTGTTTTCACAAAGAAGACATAGCTGGCTACAAGAGTGACCAGATAGCTGCAGAGTAAATGTGGGGTGAGAGGCAGTTTGAGGTGAGGGAGTCACACTCCTGACAAAGTAAACACAGTGAGGATAAAACACGGAATCTTCGTATCCTCGTGGTCTCTCATTTTAAACACACAAACCGTAAAAACTGTTGTCATCCACGTTCTGCTTTGTCCAGCATTGCTTTGGGTTTCAGGCTGAATGGTTGGTTTTGACCTGTTCAACCTGCTTCCCTCAGGTAGGCGCTACAGGTGCATCAGACTCAAAGCCAAAACCACCCTGAACTCCCACATGGACTGACAACACATCCACTCACCAATCCAAGGACTTCGCTCTACACAGACTACCACCGCGTAATTTACGTGTGATAACCCACACTGTAAATATATACGACTATTTATTTGTATATTTTTACATTTTATATTTTTGAATAGGGTTCATATGCTGCAGAGCCGTGCACCTCACCGCCCTTTCTCTTCCCACACGTCTGCACTGAGTGGGGATGCTCTGTATCTCACTGTACAGTGAATAGTGACAATAAAAGGCATTTTATTCTACTCTATGAACCCATCCATTCGTCTTGTGAGTCTCAAAATGACAAAACTGGAAAAACGTCTTTTGGCTTTTTGTAAATCAAACTGTGGTGGACAGTTTCGGTACGTGGGTGGGACAAAGTGCTCTGCGCCCCACCTGTACGTGCGGTGCTTCTTCTTTGTTGTTGTGGGACCAGTGTCAAGGTAAGGAGTAACAGTTTATTAGCTAGGCAGCTGACTAAAACGGCTTTCGGCTTCTTCGAATTTAAAGTTGTTGGTTTGTTTTGTTGTTGTTTGTTTTGTTTTTTGCTTTGGCAACTGAATTTGTATCGTTAGCAAGTCCTGCTAAGTAGAGGCGCGCGGAGAGAGAAGGTTCGGCCTCTCGCAGCTACCGACAGGTGAGACTGTCCTGTTAGCATTTTGATGCTTTTTGGTAACTAAACCTTAGGCTAAAGATGCTTTTTGAACGATTTTATAACAAGACAAGACAGTTTTTTAAGACTGTGCATTAATGTTCTCCTGCGACTTCTACGTTTCTGGTTCACAAGGCAGGAGCTAAGTCCAGCTAATTAAAGGCAGGAGCTAAGTCAAGCTAATTAACCCTTGTAATGTCCTCGGGATTTCCATACACCTGTTGCCATACATCCTGGGGTCAATTAGAGGCGGGAGCTAACTAAAGCTAATTAGAGGCAGGAGCTAACTAAAGCTAATTAGAGGCAGGAGCTAACTAAAGCTAATTAGAGGCAGGAGCTAACTAAAGCTAATTAGAGGCAGGAGCTAACTAAAGCTAATTAGAGGCAGGAGCTAACTAAAGCTAATTAGAGGCAGGAGCTAACTAAAGCTATTAGAGGCAGGAGCTAACTAAAGCTAATTAGAGGCAGGAGCTAACTAAAGCTAATTAGAGGCAGGAGCTAACTAAAGCTAATTAGAGGCAGGAGCTAACTAAAGCTAATTAGAGGCAGGAGCTAACTAAAGCTAATTAGAGGCAGGAGCTAACTCAAGCTATTAGAGGCAGGAGCTAACTCAAGCTATTAGAGGCAGGAGCTAACTCAAGCTAATTAAAGGCAGGAGCTAACTCAAGCTAATTAAAGGCAGGAGCTAACTCAAGCTAATTAAAGGCAGGAGCTAACTTAAGCTAGCCTGTTTTAGGCAAGCCTGTGGACCTAAACGCAAAAAACATAAAGCCATGCGTTTGCCTTCACACTTAAATTGTAGAATCATATTTAGTAAAGTGGTTTTGTGTGTAGAGAAAGGTAGGGTGTCAGCGGTTCTCCTCTATGCCAGGTTCTTGACTTCCAGCTGCTGTGTTTTCCAGATGTATTCAGGTAAGATGAACCATGAGAACATTTTGGCTCAACTGAAGAAGGAAGTTCGCTCCTTGCTCATTTCATCCAAGAATGGTTTAGCTCCGGAAGAGCTCCTACGAGACTACGCCACCATGTTGGGCCATTCGATGCCCCTGAAAGTCCTGGGCTTCAGGAACATTTTGGATATGAGTCAGCAGATGCCTGATGTGGTGTCCATTAACTTCAGGCCAGATGGGAGCATATTCTTAAAAGGTAGCGTCTCATTAAGGCATCAGCGCTCTTGTCTTTGAACTCTTGAACAGGTTTAAGTATTTGACACTCTCGCTCTGGTTTCCTGTGCAGCTGTTGGTCACGAGACCACTCGACGCATCGAGGAGCTGGTGACCAAGCAGCGCTCTAAGCCAAACAAAAAGGTCAGCAGGGGAGGTGCCCGCTACTTTCCAACTCATTCTGTGTCCCACTATGTGGTCCTCCCAAGAAGAGGCCCCGCTCCTCCAGCCATCCCTGCACAGCTGAGGACGGAGCTGCGAATACTGCTCTCACAAGTATGAATGAAATGTGTTTAATGTTTTCTGTCCATTATAACCTGGGCTTTTAAAGCCTGCTGTAGATTTTGCAGCTGGTTTATTTGCTTGGTATAAGCACAGCATCTTTCAAATGAAGCATGAGCAAAATGAGAGCACAGATTGTTGGCTTTTTTTGCACTTTATAAGGTCTAGCCTGTTAACGTGAATTTTGAAGAGAAGATACCTGACAGGCTTTTCTTTCTTCTGTCACCGTACTCTCAGTGGAGTAATAATGCGGCCGCTCTCTCAGGGTCCCATTAGGTTATCCGACTTGGAGGCTTCTTTCTGGCGCTTCTTTGGACGACCGCTTTGCATTCGCAGCTATGGGTTCTACTCCACTGGAGAGATGTTGGGGGCAGCGGCAGATATGCTTGTCATTAGCCAGAGCAGGTTTGGCTCACTTGTGTTCCTGAGGGAGCATATGATCCCTAGGCCACTGCTCAAATTACCCGCCTCAGCAAAGAGGGGTGGACTGATAAAACCAGCATTGCCGAGGACATGCAGGCCAGATTCTGAAAGGCCAGATGTCAAACTTCAGTCGCCAAAAACACCTCCAGGTTCGTCCTTTGGGCTTTTTCTTGTAGTTTTGTTTCGCTCTGTTTGTTTTTTGCACTTCTAACTGTTAGATTTGGTGCCATGTAAATGAAATTAAACTGAGAAATTTGGCTTTGTATTATTGCACTAGTCTGCATTTTGAAACACCTTTGCGTCCTCTTCAGCTGAAGCTCCAGAGAAACCAACATCTCTGAACCAGACATCTACCCAGAATTCCTTGGATTCTGCCCGTAGTGAGCCGGGAACCGTTGATAGCAAGCCGGGGGCGGACGAGAAGAACCAGGAAACCAAAGCTCAGCTTTCCCCAGAGATTCAGCTCTTTGATAACCATGTCCTCCAGGTTGGGTTTCATTTGCAGCTGAAATCCATCTCAGATATGAAATGTCTAATGTTCCATTGCTTCTCACTGGATAAACTGTGGCGCCTAAAAGACTCTGGTTTTGGTCAAACATTTGGGGTGTAATTGTTCAGGCACACTACAGCAGAAAAATCAGAAATAGTGCTGTTACTAAATCCTGTCACGTAATGGTGAGAAATCCTATTTGGTATACCTCGTATCTGTTAAGTGCAGTTTCTTTCTTCTTCTTAAATGTGATGTTAGCTGGAGGAGGGGCTTCGTCAGCAGATCCTGGAGAACGGAGTTGCTGGCACCATCAATCAGGAGCTGAAGGACAAACTACGAGCGGTGAGACCTCGCACCGCTTTATCAGCATATGTCTTTGAGCCCAGTTTTAATCATGCAAGCATAACAAGTGTAAAGTCTGCAAGTGCTGTTATAGTTCATGTATGTGGGGGGGGGAAAGGACGCGCGAGTATACGACTCGCTCTCAGCCCCTGTCGTCGATCTGAAATCGCCGTATTAATCACAGATGACCGTAAGAGGTCAACAGATGTTAAAGAAAGTATGTCGTGAAAATGATTAACATGTCGACAACTCTGCAGGTCATAGGTCAGACGGACGGCGGATTATCAGTTCACAAACTGCCAGCAGAGTACAAGGTAAAAACAAGTTTGCATGTTTGTGTTGTTAACAGAGAGTTTTCTAAACATCAAACTGATCCAGGATGTTAGAAGCAGAGCCATCCTAATCACTAATAGAAACAACCTGTCACACACACACACTGTTGGCTCCCCCCCACCCTGGAGGTCGCCCATGATCACAGCAGACATTAATAAAAGATGCACACTCATCTTCTCAGGAATCTTAAATATTCTCCTTTCTTTCCTCCCAGAGGTGTTTTGGCGAGGACTTGCCTCTGCAGCAGAGCGGCTTTGTTAGCGTCACTGAACTCATCGGTGCCATGAGTGACACTTTCCACCTAAGACCAGCAGAGGGAGGCAGTGGACAAGACTGGATAATCAGGACCATACGTGATACTGAGAATACACGTCCAGGTGTGTCTTTATCATTGCATCGTTTGCTTCAGCCCGCTTACATGAGGAATGACTATTTAGTGTTACTGTAAATATAAATGAGTGTTTAACCCACATCTTTCTTCCTTATGTTTGTTCACAGTAAAGTCACGAATTACAGTCACGTGTGGATTTCACACGTTGGAGCATATTTGTGCAGTTATGACTTTCAACCAAGCAGGAAATGTATTTGTCTCTGTTTCTAGACTCAAAAGAGAGCGAGAGTTTTAATGATGATCAGACGTTTCCAATTGTCCCACCATCAGATGATGAGAACAACGAGCTGGTTACCAGTAACACACACAAGGAAATGGTTTGAAAACACATTTTTTTTGTGGTTTGACCAAAGCAAGTAATCAGTGATGCTTGATGCACGGACATTAAAAGTGATGACTCTGAACTGCACTTTACAGCCTGTAAGAGGAACTAAATGTTATCGAGTGCCTTTTGTGTGTTTGTCTGTAGATTTCTGCAATTCCGGTGCATCTCAGCCCTGCTGTACCCCTCGACGCCCTCCAAAGTAAGCCTCTCAAACCACCGACGCGCCACTGTGCTCGAGAGCTGGTGGAAGTCTTGGTGGAGCGGGTGGAGTCACCCGGATATTTCTACATTCGCTTCAGCGAGACTGAGGAGGCCCGAGCTATGGAGAACATGATCTTTGCGATGAGGTGGTGCATGTGTTAGCAGCAGCAGCTACTGTACGGACTCTTTAACCGTGCCTACTCTGATCAGTACCATCTTTTTCTTTTTCCTCCTCTCGTCTCCTAGACGATGCTACACCTGTCCTCAGATGTCGGAGTGCTATCGCCTTCCCCAGAGATTTGTTCGACGGGGTCAGGTCTGCTGCGTGTCACCTGACGGACTGTGGTTCTACCGGGTGGTGATCCATAAGGTGATCTCCCCCACTCAAGTGGAGGTGTACTATGTGGACTTTGGTGATTTGACAGTGGTACCAACCGCCAACCTCAAGTTCCTCAAGTAGGGGCCTCTGCAAGCTCTCGTTGAAAGGATGATTTAAAAAAAGAGATGTGTGCATATTTTATAAATTTATCTGGCTGTTTCCCAGGTCGGCTTATTCGGTTCTTCCAGCACAAGCTGTCCCATCTTCACTTGCTGGAATTAAACCCACCTCTGTGAGTCTGTGCCTTAGTTTAATTTTCAGTTTCCTTACAAAGACAAGCCTTTCTATAGACTCCAGCACCAGTGCCTTGGTAATGCCAGCGTCTCAGCCATCTTGTGATGGTTTAATTGAATGTTTTGGCTTTCAGTGCTCTTATGGTTTGGATTCATAAATGAGTGTTGTGGTTGATCTCCTGCAGGGCAGCTGGACTCCTGGGGCAACAGCCGACTTCCAGAAACTGTGCTGTGATCGCACCCTGGTGGGCGCTCTGGATTGTTACAGTGGAGACGTGCTGCAGCTCTACCTGTGTGACACACATACTGATGATGACATCTACATCCACACTGTCCTGCTGAGCCAAGGCCATGGGACACCCTGCAGCCCTGCAGCAGTGAGCAGCACCCACAAAAACACTGGTTTCGTACCATAATCATGATCAGCAGCAGCAGTTTATCATTCTTTTAACAGGATAGCTGTCAGGTCACACCAGTGAGTCTCTACCTGGGAGAGGGGGTGGCTGACCTGCCAGAGGTGAGGGAGGAAATGATTTCATCCCCAGAGCCAGGAGACACTTCTGAAGAGTCTATAATGGACAAACTGAAGGTAGCACACTGGTCTCATAGAAACATAGTGCAGGGCTATAGTGCTCTTGCCCCGTGGGATGTTGTTAGATTTGGCAAAAGATCATTTTATGTTTCTGGGTAATATTATTGGGTTTTTAAAAAATGTTTTTATTAGTTTAAAACTGTTAGAAAGATTATGGTTGTATATCCGCATGTATCCAGCTGCATTTAGCTGACTTTGGGCGTCAGCTGGGATAGCCTCCAACACCACCTCATCTGCATACGTGGTTAATGCCTCCATTTAGTGTGTTTTCTCTTTGCATAAATATAGATCTTCATTGTAAACTGATAAAGAAAACACACAGCGGTGCATTAGAAGGCCACAGCTATGCAGAGAATAACGTTTCAGACTGTTGGATAAGGTTGAGTTTTGCACCCACGTCTAACATTTGTGTTATTTATAGGTAGAGCTGGGCGATATGACCCAAAATTCATATCTCGATATTTTTTTAGCTGGATGGCGATATACGATATATATCTCGGGTTTTTTTGTTTTGTTTTGTTTGTGTTTTTTTTTTTAAGCCATAAAGTAAGAACAAAAAGAGAGTTCTTAGTCAAAGCTGTGTCTCAATGTCAATCAGGCACTTTTATTAACATACAGCATAGATGTACATGAAGAAATTACTCAAAAATAAATTATCAGCATTTATTAAATAATCATGCTCCATAAATAAAAGAACACAATGTTGTTTTTGTGCATAACAAAGAGCTCACAATTGTGGAGTCAAAATGTAAACTAAAAGACGCTGAGCACAATAACAAAGACAGATTTCACAGCTGCTCTGTTCCCAAGTTCTACTGTGTGACTGACAGCCTGGAGTTTGTAATCCGCTTCGTAACCGTGTCTCTTACAGGTGCCATTTATGGTCCTTATACACACACAATACGGTAATATTACCTTGAAGCACAGTACGTATCACTCCGCGAGGCTCAGCCGTAATCCTCCGACAGTCCATCAAGCGGTGCGGCTCCGTAGCTGACCAAAGTCATACTAAAACATTTTTTGACAGATTGCACATAAGGTGCACTGTCGAGTTTTGAGAAAATGAAAGGATTTTAGGTCGTTAGCTCGCTAACATGTTGACGCTGTCCAGCCCCATGCACGGGGCGATCCGCGGTAACTCATTAACGGAGATTTGCCGTGTTCATCTTGTCGTTGCCTGCAGGTGAAGCTATTGGGGAGGGGTTGTTGTGCTCAGTGAAGGAGAGGCGAGGCCCAGTAACGCAGCGTAGAGACAAAAATGGACGAAAGAGAGACAAACTTGTGGCTCCACAAGTATAATTATAACGTAACATAGACTATATCGATATAAACGATGTTGTCACATCTTATATCTCGTATGAAAATATATCGATATTTTTTTAAAAACTCGATATATCGCCCAGCTCTATTTATAGGTGTTCAATTTTAATCAGTTGGGAACAACATCTTCAGCTTTCTAACTTCATTAGCTTAATTAAGATTAATTTCTTCCTCCTGAGCACTTCCCGTCCAAAGAGCAGATATTTGCCCTGCGTTAAACGCTGATACTCGAGCTCAGCACCAAACGACTGCTGCTCTTTGTACAGCGTCCTTAAAGACTGAAATACTCCCAGGATTGTCATTTAAATGTTGTTGTTTTTTTTTAAATAGATTTGCAGCTTTACGCTGTTGTTGTCTGTTATCTGCGAATGCAGTCTTTGCCTCTCATTGCATTCATTTCTCACATTCATGTAAAGCTTTTACTCTCCACTGTCCATAGTTCTTATCTTTGCAGCCATACTGTCACTGCTGCAGGCCCGCTGCAGCGCGCACACACACACACACACACACACACACACACACACACACACACACACACACACACACACACACAGTTGGTGTACACACTTGGCTCAAACACACATGTCATCTCGCTGAAGGGAGAGTTGCAGTCAACGCTGCTTAATGTATAGCTGGGCTGTTGGAAGGTCACGGCTTGTTGTTGGACTATAAATAAGACTGCAGCCAATCGGTGAGTGTTTAATGGATATTGTATTACAAGATTGTCATTCTCTTATGTTAATGAGCAGCAAGTTGTTAAACTGAACATACTGGGAAGAAGATTTGACAGCGTTACAGCGTGTCCAAATAGCATTTGACTGGTATTTTTGTATATTTTATATATTAGACACACATTTTTCATATGCTAGTGACATTAGAGACACTGAAGTTATAGATGTGGCTTTCTTCCCATCATTTATTAACCAGCTAGTTTTACAGGACTGATGAGGTGGCTCATCGAAGCAATCCTCACACTGAGCTGCCTGTTTGGCTTTGACTGAGAGCAGGCGTTCTTGCTCAGATGTTGGCGCTTCGCTCACTGTCACATCGTATTTTACAAAGTGAGGAGATGCTCAGAGGTTCTCTTTTCCTAAAATCTGAGATCAGAAGTGTTACACAGACCAGGTCGCGGCGTTGAAGCTAACCTAAGAAATTGAAACTGTGTTGTTTGGAGTGTTACGTAGGTCCTCTTTTTCCTGCAGGGTGATCGTTCTGTGGCCTTCCTCCATAAAAGTGGTATTCAGTAAGCTGTACGGTTCTTACAGCTCTCGGTCGCAGCAGATGGCCCCGCCCCTCCCTGAGCCTGGTTCTGCTGGAGGTTTCTTCCTGTTGAAAGGGAGTTTTTCCTTCCCACTGTCGCCAAAGTGCTGCTCATAGGGGGTCATATGGTTGTTGGGTTTTCTCTGTATGTATTATTGTAGGATCTACCTTATAATATAAAGCGCCTTGAGGAGTCTGTTGTTGTGATTGTATGAATAAAACTAAATTGAATTCCAGTTATAGATTTTATTTTCAATTAAAAATGTGTCTGTAAATTAACATTTATGGTCTGCATACTTTGTCTTGATGTACCAGGTTGAAGATGAAATGCCTGCCCTGGAGTATATCTGGGATAGCGAGGTTGTCCCTCACATCCAGGTATGAGCACCTGGCACTGACCCTCATCCACTGCTGTCTGTCCACTGAGGTTAAAAGACTGATGGTGGTTGTTTCCTGTTACAACTTGTTCAGGCTAAGGAGAAAAACCCGTTCAGCGCTCTGCTGAAAGACCAAACCGTCACCTGCCCCCTGACACCTCCAGATCTCATTCAGACAAAGATGACCACAGCTGACCTCACGGTGAGATCATCTGAAGAATATTAGATATACCGATTACTTTTTTTTTTTTTTGCAGGGGGGAGGAGTTGTTTTTAGTCTGTTAATGAAAATGTAATTTTTTCCCCAGACACAGAGTCCGACTGCCCCACCAGCTCCACCCGTCATTAATCCCACTTTCATGAGACCAGAGGAGGTGCTGCACCAGCCTAAGGATTCTGCCCCCTCCATGACCAGACCTCCTCTAATCCTCAGCACCCTGAGCCTCCACACTGCTGCCCTGGGTCAAATTCAGGATGGTACTCTGGGTACAGATGCACACACTGACTTACTTGTGTGCATATTGTGGACTTTTCTCTAAAGTCCACAATATGCACACAAGTCATGTGAGCAAAAGAATGCAGTCTTGGATCCGAGTAACTGCGTCACATTTATATAAATAACTTGTTCTGTAGAGATGAGATTCAAGCTTTGTTTGTGATTCTGAACTTTAGTTCAGTTTGTAGTCAATGCTAGATTACATCATCACCCATTACTCATAATGAATTATAGTTCTGCTGCATTTGTGGCAAGAAGTTGTCTTTGGAAAGAATAAGTTAACATTTTGTTCTCATTACAGAACAAAGGTCCTGATTTGCACAAAAAAAGCCTCATCTCTCCTGCACGTGCACACATCTTGTAATGAGATTAAACAGTGACCTTCATTAACCTACATATGTACCTCATTCGCTCCATCTCCCTTACACTCTCTCTCTCTCTCTCTCTCTCACACACTCTCACACACACACACACACACACACTGGCCTTCAATGAAATTAGTGTGTTCATGGATGGAGCGAGGGGGTATTGATTTCCACCCTGCTGCTTGCTATGGTGGATGCACCTGCAGTGAAAACCTGACATAGATTCAATTAGACCTGTTACCAGAGCTATTTGACCCAACAAGCTGCTCTCTGTGCGTTTGGCCTGATATCGATACACCGCCGCTCCACCATGCTGGCGCTTGTGCAGTGAGGGGAGGAATAAATACAGTGCTGGATTTATCTACAAACATGCAGAAGTTTGAGTGCATCCCAAAAACATGTCACACTGAAGTTGGCCGACTTACTGATGGCGTGCCCTGAAGTTTATTGAAATTCTCCCTTTTTAAAGAGTTTTTCTATTTTAAAGTGTAGGACATATGATTCACAGAAATGGTTTTAAATGTGAGTCTCGGACTTTGTTTTCCAGATGGACCCCTTTCTCACCGGTACCCTCGGAAATCTGGCGTCACGTTTCCTCTGTTTGGGTCCAGATAGGCTGAGAGTGTCACAGCCAGTAAACACATGTTGCTGTTTTTTTCCTACATAATTGAAGCTTTTTAAATACTGTGAACAAAGACAAAAACATGTCATGACTGATGGAATTTTATTTGGAAAAATAAATGTTATTGCCTGGACTGCTTTAATATTTTTAGAGAACTCTGTTCATCTGACCCTTGTTGTTCAGGCGACCCAGCGTTTGTGTTTTTGGTTTAATATTCTTTATTTCTCCTTGTCAACTCCCCGTCTCCTGTTTCCTGTTTTACTTTGATAGTCTTGCTTCCTCCACATCTCGTTATGTGTGATTGCTCTCAGCTGTGTCCGATTCCCACATTATCCCTCTGTGTATTTAAGTCCTGCGTTTTCCTCTGTCTATTGTCGCGTCCTTCCCTGTTTGCTGTGTGTTTTCTAGTCTCCCAGTGTTTAGTTCTTAGTTTCTATGTTCAAGTTTTATTTTTGTGAGTTTATTTTACGGATTATTTTTCCCAGCGAATAAAGCTGCCGCTTTGAGTTTACTGTTCTGTGTATGAGTCCTGCATTTGGCTCCTTCATCCTGCCTGCCACAGCAAAAACTGGGACATTTTCACTTTTTGTTAAGTATGGAATATTTTAAGACGTCTTAGAGCTGGACGAGATGATGATCGTGGAGATTATTACAGCTAGGAAGGAAGCAAAATAAAAGTGGATTCAATTGTTTTCAATACTAGCGGTTTGGTATTTTTAAGCTGCTAAGACGGAGCTTGTTTTCTTGTTGGATTCACTGAAGGATCCACGTCTGCTGAGGCTGAATTGTTCAAACTCTTTTAATCGTTTGCAAACGTTAGCTCACTAAACTAGTTCATAAATGTCTCTTGTCAGTTTTTTCAGTGTTGTTTGACTTGTAGTTCTGCACCTGCTCTGCTTTTCTCTTTACTGGTTTTGTCATCAGCACAGTGTCGCTGCGACCTTCATCACAACACTTAAGCTGCACTCACCTTGCTTACTGACTCAGGTTTCTGTTGTTGTTGTTGTTGTGTTGTTTTTTTTTTTTTTTAATACAGTCAAGTTCAGTGCAATGCCCTCACTTATGAGGATCACTTACCCATTGCAAAACACAGGTTTTGGGTGCTGCTGCATTCAAGAGTCATATAGACAGATGCAAACAGGTACAGTCCCAATCAAAAGGTTAAGACCACTTAAAAAATGGCCCCAAAATCCTATTTTGCATGGTTGGATCTTAACAAGGTTCAACGTAGAGCTTCAACATGCAACAAGAAGAAATGGGAGTGAGACAAAACATTTTTTTGAGCAATTTATTGAAAACAAGCTGAAACGGGCTGTTTTACAGCTGATCAAATGTTTAGGACCACTTGCCTTTAAAAGGCCAAATCTGTGCAAAAATGTGGATTCATTGTCATTTTCTGTCATTTCACTGTCATGATGCTCTGTTGGCAAAGGAAAACAAACCTTCCCTTGTTGAACGTGGTCGGGTTGTTGAACTGCATAAGCAGGGTCTCTCACAGCGCGCCATCGCTGCTGAGGTGGGACACTTAAACTGAAACAGGCTGTTTTACAGCTGATCAAAAGTTTAGGACCACACCAAAAAAAACCCTGTAAACCCCCCAAAACAGAAGTTCTAAACATGAACTCAGTGGTGAGTCGCTCCACCGTTATTGTTGATCACTTCAAACATTGAAAACATTGATGCTTGATGCCAGCGTTTCCATGAGGTGAGAGGGAACATTTCTCCAAGTGGTGAAGACGACCGCATGAAGGACATCTACTTCCTGGAACTGTTGTCCATTTCTGTAAACTTCCCTTGCCATCCATCCCCAAAGGTTCTCACTTGGATTTAGATCAGGGGAACATGCAGGATCATCCAAAATAGTGAGGTTATAAGAAGTCTCTTGTCCTGCAGGCATTGTGTACTGTAGCCTAAGGAGCTTGGAAAGAAAAGCGTCTGGACTTCTTTAAGTTGCTTGAAGACGTTTAGCCTCTCATCTGAGAAGCTTCTTCAGTTTTAAGGTCAAATGGTGGAGAGTCCCAGAGTCGCACCATTTGACCTTAGCCCCTTCCACTGTGGCGCATAGAAAACACCTCAGGTGGGATCTGCTTGTCATGCCAGCAACGTTGGAAACCATCAGGACCATCGAGGTTACTTTTGTTCTCCTCAGAGAATTAAACTTTCTTCCACCTTTCAGTGTCCCATGTTTGGTGCTCTGTAGCAAAGTCCAAACGGTCAGTTCTGTGGCGTTCAAGGAGACGAGACGTTTTTTTGTTCTTGAAGCCTTTCAGCCTCAGCTGGCATCTGATGGTTATGGGGCTGCAGTCGGCACCAGTAACGGCCTTAATTTGGGTCAAGCATCGTCCAGTGTCTCGACTGACAGCCAGTTGGATCCTCCGGCTCAGTGCTGGTGACATTTTTTTGGGTCTTCCACTTGAGTTTTTGTTCCATAACCCTCAGGATCATTTAGGAAATATCAAATGACCGTCTTACTGCGTCCCACCTCAGCAGCGATGGCGCGCTGTGAGAGATCCTGCTTATGCAGTTCAACAAGGGAAGGTTTGTTTTCCTTTGCCAACAGAGCATCATGACAGTGTGACTGCCTGACAGAAAACAACAACAACAACAATCTTTATTTATAGAGCACATTTAAAAGCCTTGGGCATACCAAAGTGCTTTACATAAAACAATAAAAAATAAAACAGTTCACACATTAACATCAAATACATAAAAGTAACGGATTATGTTCACAGATAAAAGCCACCAATAAGAGTAAACTGCAGCACATAGGTTATAGCAAGATAAGACTGTACCACCATGATAAAAGACACCAATAATGGAAAGATAGCAGAGAATTTAATACAATACAATACAATACAATACAATAGGTCACTGCAAGCAAGCCAGCATTTAACTGGTAGAAAAGGCAAGTTTAAAAAGATATGTTTTTAGCCGTGATTTAAAAGAATGAATAGAAAATGACAATGAATCCACATTTTTGCACAGATTTGGCCTTTTAAAGGCAAGTGGTCCTAAACATTTTATCTGGACTGTGCCCGTGTGCAGCTTTGTATATGACTCTGAATGCAGAGCACCCAAAACCTGTTTAGCAATGCATAGAAATGACCGAGGACTAAAAGATTAGCACAGGGGCAATGATGATAAATCATCTCTAACATTAATGATCCTTATAAGTGAGGGCATTGCACTGATCAAAGACAATAGTTGTGTCAATAAAATTAACTGCATCTTGGCTAACAGCACAGAACTTGATTTTCAGCAAGAGCAGGAAAGGAGCTAATAATGAACCACATGTATCCTTCTGAAACCGAGGGGAGAAGCTAGAGCTTGCCTGCCAAAATGTGGCCAGACGTATGAAGGTCAAAGCAGAGCGTAGAGTTCTTGATCACTGTCTGCATCCTGCTGGGCTTCCTGACCTTTACTGGCTTACCAAATTATCCTTGTAAGAGGCTCCTAATGAGAGTGGCTCATCTCAGTCAAACAAAATCAGGAGAAATTATTAACCTACATAATTTATAAACACACACACAAGTATTTTCTGCTTTAATAACACAGATGTGGAACTTAGAACCTCCGTTAAACATGATACAGGTTTTGTAGACATTAGCTCCAGTTTAATGTTGCCAACACGACTCAGCTTTCTGCATGAAGCTCAGCATTTGATGACACATTTCAAACAGACAAACATTTGCCTTCACTCTGAAATCTTTCTGTACGCACATAATCGCACGCACAACACTCATTAACTAGAGCACACTGCAAAAAGCAAAGGCACATGCGTGTGTCAGGCTCCATTATGATGTTTGTGAGGGTGGAGGAGGGTGCAGCTTGGGAAGACAGACCCTCAGTAAACCTTATTAGGAAGGAGAGTAATGTGGTTGCAGCTGAATTAGCAGCCGACAGCAGCACAGCATCGCTGTGCTGAATGAACATGAAGATCTGATGGCTTCGCTTTACAGGCAAAACCCCAAACCAGACCGGCTAAAGAAAACTGTTGTTTCACAGGCTTTCGGTTCAGTAATTAGACCAAGCAAAGGCAAAGTTGTTGATAATTTAGTTGTCTGTCTCCACATTTTACATCCAGAGTTTGACCAGTTTCATAGACTGAGCCTCTCCATGGAAAGAAAAACTGATTTTCTCCTTTATTTTTCTAATATGTGAGATTTACAATCATGGTTTTTATAAAAGAAAAGACTGTATTCTGTGTCAGTTTTGTTTTATTTAACAGGTCATAATAAAAATGATCTAATCCATACCAGGCATCAGATGAACAACAATACATGTCATTATTTACTGGAAAAAATAAAGCAAAGCAGACTGAAGCAGGGGCGTAATTTGCAGGGAGTTTGTGGGGTTATGACCCCCCCCCCAATAAAATTATGAATTATCTTGCATAAATAGGCTGTTGATTTTCTTTACTCATTTCAGGTATTACCAGCAAAGTAGGTGCACGTTTCATCATCTGGGAATTTAGCCAGATTTATTTATTTATTTGGACAGAGACAGGTGACCCCACCCAATGTTCAGCACAAAGTTACGCCGATGCTCTGAAGCAAGACCCAAGGCAGACAAAATTCAAAGTTTGACTGATTTACTGAATAACAATGAGCATGTAGGCGAGATGACAGCAGGGGTTACTGAGAGAGGAGAGATAGGTGAGTCAAGGTGACGAGGCTTACTTGTTTGTCTCACTTGTTTTCATCTGTAAATGGAGTCAAAGGAGGTTGGCAATTCAGAGGAGCAGAAGCAGTGACCTCTGGACCTGCTTAAAGGGAACAGGAAGAGTAAGCCACTCTTCAGCCACACAGATATGTTAGGCTAATCTTGCCAAAATGCTGGGGAGTCTTGAAGGAGCCTGATTACCACTCTAATGAAACAAACGGTCTGGCAGAGACTGGTTGTTGGAGCTGGTTGAGGATGAGATTGATGTGCAACAGGTCTGCAACCTAGACTCAGGGAGAGTTGGAAGGCCGAAGCAGAAAAAAGACCAGCGGGGGCCCATCCATGACTGTTTCCTGCATGTTATGCTTTCCTTGCTTCAACAAAAAACAAGGTGTGCTCGTTTCCTGTGTGACTCTACCAGTGTTTATCAGTTGTGGAGGAATTTTGCCATATTCTTCTTGACAATGTTGGTTCAGTTTATTCATATTTGTGAGTGTAACAGAGTTCAAAAAGCTTAACAATGAAGTTCCTCAAAATTAATGTGCTTTGTGAATAGTTGGAGTCACCTTGTGGACAAATACTGCAACTGCATTAAGGTTCCAAATAGCTGCGCAGTAGCTGTCTCAGCAAAGGAAAATAATGCATGCTCATTAGTAAAAACACTCTCACAGAGGTAACTGTTAACATGTATTTTTATTGTAAGCAGTACTAGCATGTACACTGAAAGTTACAGGCATTTTGGTGCATTAATACTAACTTTATTCACCAGTAGCATTTTTGGTTAGCATGCTAAGCTAGATAGCTAGAGGGCGCTGTCTGGCTCCACCCAGCTCGAACACTATGAGACTGTAACTGTTGCTTGTTAGGTTAACAGACCCGAACGTTGCAGTTTTGTAACAGGATGATGACTGCGTGCTGTTATCTTTGTACAGGTAGGTGCTGTTACGCATTTTTACTTGATGTTGTTGTACAAAAACGATAAACAATGGTGTTTGTTTTAGATGAGAAATTTATGTGTTTTTTATTTTATTGTTGTTGTTTAAGAAAAAAGTAGAAATAACAGCTCTCACCTCGGTTAGCACAAGGATGGAAAAAATAAAAATACTGCTACTATATGATCGCACATTTGGTTTCAGCTAGAACTTTTAAAGAAAGACTTTGACAGCGTTGTATTGTAGGAATGTATATTAGTCTTTTGTTAACTAAGAACACACTGTCGATGATGACTAGGTGCTGTTGTCTTCGTACCAGAATAAAGAGGGAACCCAGAGTAGGAGCAAGTCCGTTGTCACAGTGCCGTCCTTTCTATATGGGCGTTTAACATCACATTCACCATAGACCAGGGGTAGGCAATCCAAGGCCTCGAGGGCCAGTGTCCTGCAGGTTTTAGATGTGTCCTTGATCCAACACAGCTGATTTAAATGCTAATTGACCTCCTCAACATGTCTTGAAGTTCTCCAGAGGCCTGGTAATGAACTAATCATGTGATTCAGGTGTGTAGACCCAGGGTGAGATCTAAAACCTGCAGGACACCGGCCCTCGAGGCCTGGAGTTCCCACCCCTGCCATAGACTCTCAGACCTGCAACAACTGCATGAGCACAGCTTTTTTTTTTTTTTTTTTTTTTTTAAGCGTCCGTCACATCATTTAACTCAGGTTGAGGTCTGCTCTTTGAATGGACTGTTGATTCTTTTCTATCTGTTGCGCGACCCAGTTTGGGCCACGCTTAGCTTTCACACATTTGACTCTAGAACATGTTGGTATACAGACGGGTTTGCGGTCAACTCAGTGACTGCAAAAAACCCCAAGTTGACTGTGAGGCCTCGGTGCTGACCTCTGTGCATTATTGCCACCTGCAGTCAGTTGATTTACTGCCAAATCAAAAAGACCACAAGCTTATCTCAGCCGACCACCTGACTAGTATTTCCTATGTTCTCAGGTCTCTCTGTTATATGGTGAGCGGTGCTGCATTTTAATGTATGCAAGCGTGTAGATTAGTGTGTGAGCAGCTCCTGTGTGCATGTACAGTGCATTCAGTGTGTAAATGAGGGTGTACTGAGTCACACTCATACGCTGAAGGATGTTTTCCAGAAGAGGAGCGCCTCTATTTTAATTCCTGTGCCAAAATTCTTATCACTCGTATTAATTTTAGGACCGCTGGAGGAATACAGGGGAGAACCATCAATCTCCTGCTAATCCCTCAGATACATAGCAGCAGCTATAAGCTTTATATAGGTGTTTTTGGAACATGGGTGCTCTTTCATAATTCTGGTGCAGGAATCAGGTAACATTATAAAGCAGTGCTCCATTTTTAGGGACTTTTTTTTTTTTTGAGCTACAACTGCATTTGGAACTTTTTTAACATAAGAGAAGCTGTGAGGCAAGTAGGTGTACTGTGATTGGTCCAGGTTTAAGTATGCCGATTGATTAAACACAGAAAATCATCTTTAAAAACTAATAACATTAGTAAAACCAGGGAAGTTCTAATAGTAGAAACTCCCTTTCTCTGGCTGTGATACCTCCACCTCTTCAGCCTCTCCTCCAACCTGCCACCTACTCTCACTGCAGATTGTGGCAGCAGACCACACACCTGTCTCATTGTCCTCATGCATGCCCTGCACCTCCTCCTCAGACTCTTCTGCAGCTCCACAGTTGCTCTCTTGACACTTGATCATATGTTTTTTTCTACATACATTAGGACACCGTGCAGCACTTTCTCCTTCGCTGTACTTGTCCACACTCTCAAAGCGAACATCACAGCTGTTTTGCTCTTTCTCAGCACGTATTTCTTACTAGCTTCAAAAGCTCCTCTCCATATCTTCATGTTATGGTCAAATCTGCTAATGTGGTGTACGCTGGAATATGGATGTGTTGAATATTTAGTACTCTGTATGGCAGTATAGTTATGGCTTTAAAATCAGTTTCCTCACAGTTTATCTTTTGTTTTATACAATACTTTTATTTACAGAAGCACACAACCATACACCTTTTCTTAAACGATCAGCCCTGACCTCTCCTATGTCAAAGACGTGGAAACCTTAAAGACATCCAGGGGGAAATAGGAAGAGCACTCCTAAACTTTGTGGAAACCCTTCACACAACTGTTGAAGCTGTTACGGCTGTAAAGAGTTAAACCCTATGGATTAACCTCCTGAGACCCGAACTCTTCCACAGCAGCATTTTTAATTTCTCTTTGATATTTGGGCTGATTGGGACCTGATGAACGTAAAAACAAAGAAGTACCAGATTTTTTTTTTTTTACATAATTTTTGTTCGTAAGGAAAATGAGAGCCACATATGAGGATATTCTTTTAAAATTTTGATAGAACAGTTGCAATATAATGTCCTGGTAAGTGGATATCAGGCCATTGTAGAGCAAGATTTAGTATTTTGGTCTAAATAACCCAAAATGTGACGTCCACACATGTGGACGGCAGGTCCTAGGAGGTTAAGAATGGGCTGTCACTCAAGTTCATATGCATGTGAAGTTGTTCATAATAAAATTCTGATAATTATTAAGAAAACCAATCTTTTCAGCCCCTCCCCATTATCTATATTCAAGTCAGTACAGCTCCCTTAAATGAGGTGCCGCACTTCCTGCTGTTCTCCACCTGGATGCAGATGTGTCCAGGATTGTTTGCCAGCAGCAACCAGCTGCAGCTGAGCTCCAGGCTCAGTTAATATGCAATGGCACACACTGACAGTTCCATTAAACTGTATTTATGGCAGCCACAAATAATTGATATGCAGATATGGCAGACTGGTCGCACTCGCAGAATTGTATTTGGCCCAGCAGTGCGATGCATCAAGCTGCCACGCTCAGTGACAACAGACACAATATGCACCATCACCGCGTATTGTTTGCCCTCATAGACATCTTTCACTGTCTGCTGCTTGTCTTGTTTTCCAGGTCGTATTTTCCTCATTTCCTCTTCTGTTTTTTATGATTTACCTTTTTTTTTTCTTTTTCTTTTTTTTAAATCCACCTGAAGCAACGGTTACTCACTAACTTGGAAAAAACAAACAGAAAAACTGACATTTCATAAAAGATGGTGTGGCAATATGCCCACAAGGTAGAAAATGCTATATTCTTCTGTGAGGAGTAAGTTTGTCCTTCAGTAAGAACTGTAAATCTCTATAGCTAAACCCCTCTCTGCTCATTCCACCGAAAGTCCCTTTGGTGCTTTAGACTGGATTTGTACAACAAAAGCCCCTCAGCTGTACAACATATCTGGGATGAACAGGCTCCAGTTCACCCGTATTCTGTCTTAAACAGCTGCAATAGGCGTTTGTTGCATTAAGCTATAGTATTTAGCTTTTTCCAGACGGACATTAAGAATCTCGAATCAGAGAAGGAAAGAATAATATTTGCAGATTTAAGGCTAAGCAATGAAATACTCTGGTGATTACACTCTGATCAAACATTAGAGCAGAGTCCCCACTGATGACAGGAATGAGGACAGGACCCTGGCGTGTAAACGACGGTGGTTTTGGAGCGGAGTTAGCAGCTGTTTGAGACTCGCAGGGAAAGACCTGGCCGCGGACGGTGAGGCGGAGGTGAATGTGTGCTGCAGGCGGCTTTAGGGAAGAAGGTCTGAAAGGCAGAAAGACACAAAGGCAATGAATTTTTAAAGAACGGGGGCTCGTTAAACCACAGCAGACATGATGAAATTGAATGAGGGGAATCTGACAGCGTGGGAAAGTGGAAGTGACAGAGAGAACGGAGCAGCGGGAATAGCTCGAAGGATGAAGCTGGATGTGAGGGGGCGGATCATCCTCATCATCTGAAGCTTTATTCATTTATTATAGCTTCACCTACGGCACGCAGGGTTTGCACATGCGGTAAAATAACAGTGGCTTGGACATCAGAGATGCGCAGTAACGCATTACAAGTAACATCTTACTGTAATCCGATTACTTTTTCAAGCAACTAGTAATGTAAGGGATTACTATTGCAAAAAGTAATTAGATTACGGTTACTTTCCCATAAGCATGCTGCGTTACTAAACCATGATGTTGTTTGTGTGAGCGTCTCATGAAAGTGACGTACGAGCGTGCGACGTTCGTGGCAGCGACAGACGTGTGCAGATCAACAATGGATAATATGGAGTGCAGAGAGAGTACGAGCATGCAGCGTTTAGTGTGGAAGTAATCACATTACTTTGAGCTTGATTCTGTCAAAGTGACAAAAACATTAGCGTCCACTGTACACTCTGCATGGGAAGAAAACTTCTTTCTACAGCCAAAAATTTAACTTGAAATCTGAGCGAGCAGCGAGCACGCTGCCACGGGAACGTGACATTCACAGAGAAACCCCCAGATCCCCCCACTGACATGTCGCTGTGGACAAACCTCCACCCGCCCCACTCCTGCTAAACAGCTGACAATAGATTTAAGAGCTGCCGAGTCTTTGATTTGAGTTATTTTTGCTGTGTTTTACTTGCATCTATTTGAAAGAGTGTAAACACAAAACATGATTTTATTGTATATGCTGGAATATGCAGGAGATATTGAAAGACTGTTGCATATAATTTCATTTTGCTTGATGCATGAAGTTAAAAATTAAAATGAATAAAATACGTTTTAAAAAGAAACTTTTTCATTTGATGGATTATGCAAAGAAATAGAACTGGGCTGAAAGGTCTGTGCTTCATTATGTATTCAGGTTGTGTGTCATGTTTTTGAAAATTAAGTAAGTAATTGCTTTCGAAAATAAGTAATCAGTAAAGTAATGGGATTACTTTTTGGTGACATAATCAGTAATTAGTAACTAATTACTTTTTTCAAGTAACTTGACCAACACTGTTGGACAACTTGAGCACAACAATTAAATGTGATGGGCTAATGCTGCTTTCTTAGTTTCACAGTGAAACAAACACAGCAAAGACAACGTTCTCTGTTCTATGAACATAACATGCTGGGCCATGAAGACTGGGTTTATACAACAGGGAAAATATCCAGTTTGTCCACCTTTGCCCTGGATGTCTGTTTCACCCTAAACTGCACCACATTTGTTATATTGGATAAGACCTCAAACAAGAAGTCAAGACCATAAACCCATCTGTAATGTTTTCACATTGACTCCAAAACAACGGAGTTCCTCCTCACAGTCAGAGATGTTGCCTCCTGGTCATCCAGGTTTTAATGCACCTGTACCTCTGCTTTATACCGTCAGGACACATAACTATATAGACTCATCTGTCACCTTGTTAGATTCACATTTTCGTAATGCAAATATCACATGACAGCAACTCGGTGCATTCAAGAACCTAGACACGATCAAACCTGCTGAAAGCTGAGCGTCATAAGGGGAAGAGAGGTGGTTTAGTTGAACATAGCATGACTGTTGGTGCCAGAGCAGCTGGTCTGAGAATTTCAGAAACTGCTGATCTGCTGGGATTTTCCCACAGGAGCATTTCTTGGTTTTACAGGAAGTGGTCCAAAAAAGAAACTATCCAGTGAGAGGTGTTTCTCTGGGTGAAGATGCCTCACTGAGGTCAGAGGAGACTGCTTTGAGCTCATAAGCAGGTAACAGTAACTCAAATCACCACATGTTACATGCAGTAGAGCATCTCTGAATGCACAACACGTCCAACCTTGAAGCAGATTAGCTACAGCAACAAAGACCACAGTGGGTGCCACTCCTGTCAACTGAGAACCGGAAACTGAGGCTGCAGTTCACACTTTTGATGAGTGAGATTTTAGTGTTGTATCAGTCCATTTCTCAGAACTAATTAGCCAATACCTGTGTCCTTGAGTTGCACCTGTACATTTTATTAATGCAACTGGCTAAGCAAGCTAGGTAAGTGCTAGCCAATACGCCATATAAGTCACATGAGGTGTGAAAAACCAACATGGTGCCACACAAACATGTAACGCAGAATCTACAACCACTGGGTGATGTCCACCTTTACAGTCTATGGTTTTCTTTGAGGCAAACCACACCTGTCACCTGTCAGTCAAAGCACGCAGCAAGAGTGCTTTCACTGTATTTGAGCAGTTCTAATCTTATTATCTTATTATGTCATGGTCTGTTCACTGTAGAGCAGCTAGGATGTTTGGGATAACGAGCAGATTAGGTAAGAATCGAAGTTTCCGCAGTAAAAGTGAAGGATTTCATGGATACAAGTGTAGCAAACAGGTCTGTGAAGTACTTCAGTAAGATTGTACTTCTTGTATTAATGCTAGGTACTGATCTTGTACTGTATACGCTGTTTATTTCCTGTGATTTGTTTCATCTGCACTTTAGTATAAATAGATACTGATGTTAACTTTGGAAAATCGGCACTGAATGAAGAGCAGGCATCGCTGCAGGTCACCTGATGAATGGCTTCACTTACAGCCAACAGTGTAATGCTTAGTCATGATCTATCATCGCCCACAGGGCTCTCCTCTTCTTGTCACCTCCTCTCTTCTTTCCGTTTCTCCTCCTCTGTCTTCTGCCCATATTGTACTTCTACTTCTAACCTGGTCTCGTCTCTTTTCTCGCACCGTTTCTGTCCTGCATGTTCCTTCTATCTGCCTCTGATCCGTTTTGTTCATGTATGCACGGACAGAGGAAACTGAAATGCAGTAACTGTTGTGAAAGTTATTAATACTGAATATCAACAGCTAGATAAAACCCAGCACCACAGTGAGGAAAATACACACAGCACTGTGGATTTATTAAGTTCATCAAATGACACAAACAGTACAGTCTGGAAACTCTGGTCATTTTGATTTTTGTCTACAAATATAGACAAATTCAAGCCTCCTGTCCAGTTCTTGAACATGTGAATTAAGCATTCGCATCGCGCTGCTTTTGCAGAGCAGCTTCTCTGTGTTTGAAAGGCTTCTTTAGCAGATTTACTTTGATGTCTAGCTGGTGATCAGCCACTCTGACATAAATTAATTTGGGAATTCACTTTTCATGCAAGCTCTCCGGTCCCAGTGGCAGCAAAGCAGCCTCAAAGCATTTACTGTGCTTCAGTCAGTTGGATGATATTTTCATCTTGATATGCAGGGCCTGCATTTAATTCAACACATTATTCCAAAGTAATTAAACTTTAATTTGCACTAAATTCATTTACTAACAAATCAATTAGTTAACTGTTCAACAGTTTGGAAACAAAAGCGTCTGGACTTCTTTAAGTTGCTTGAAGACGTTTCACCTCTCATCTGAGAAGCTTCTTCAGTTCTAGGGTCAAATGGTGGAGAGTCCCAGATTTAAGCCCTGTGGGAGTTTCCCCCCCCAAGAGGGTCATGAACCCCCTGTTGATCCTCTACCTAATCACATGAGCCAAGGTGTGAAAATGGGTGTAGGTCACAATCAACCAAGGTTTCAGGTGAACCCGCTGTGAAACCTAGCCCCACCCTATCATCTGATTTTCTGAAGTCACTCCCCCCATGGGGGGGAGGGGGGGTGTCCCCCCATGGGCTTAAATCTGGGACTCTCCACCATTTGACCTTAGAACTGAAGAAGCTTCTCAGATGAGAGGTGAAACGTCTTCAAGCAACTTAAAGAAGTCCAGACGCTTTTCTTTCCAAACTCCTTGGGCTACGATGAGCTGGATGACTGAGAACCTTCACAAAGACTCTGCTAAAATGCACCTTTGTAGAGATTTTAGTGGTGGAAGGGGAACTTTGTGACCTTTTTCTTAAAAAGTCTTTTCATATAGAAAACTTTAGATGATATGGACAAAACTATTAGTCCACACATTTTGTCTTCCACCCCATGCAAGGTGCCTTTACAAACATTTACACTGAATTTAATGTAACAGTCAGTTTTTCCTGGACACTAAACCATCAGCTGTGGTATTATTACACACTGGAAGGGTTTGGAAACCACACTATTTCGCCCTTGACGCAGCAGAGCACATGAAGCTTCACGGCGGAGATGCCAGATGCTGATGTGTTCCAAACCTCCTCTGACATTAACATCAGCACCAAAAGTGTGCAGTGGGAGCTTCCTGGCTCGCTTTTCTATGGTCTCCACTCTCACGGCACACTGTGAGCCAGGTTGCTATAGAGATGCTGCACACACACCCAAACACCTAGCCAGGTGATAGCTACTTTAGCTCTTACTTGGTTTTATTTTGATTTTAAATGCCGGTACCTCGTCAGTGCCCAGCTTTGCTGCCCAGTATCCATTGCATTGTGTTTCTACAGTGCACTCCCCATAACCCATCAGTCCATCAGACGGCGCAGGTCAGACATGAGTTATAAAGCTCTGGCTGTGATGGATATCTTGTCTGACTGACTGCTTGATTAACTGCAACAAGCCATTGTTTAACACATCTGCTGTAACTCATATTTATATCAGTCACCAAAATAGGATATATATGCTTCAGAAACTACTAGCCAGATTTTCAGGTTAGGGTTAATCATGTCAACCAGCACATGTCTATACTTACACAACTTTCCCCCCTTTTTGCCACAGCAGTATATGTGTGTTACATTGTCTGTCCTCTGTGATCTCAGACCCTTCTGCCTATTCTATCATCTAGTCCCCTCCTCTGACTAAAATATAATACTGTAATACGGAGTAACGTCCTGGATGTAATGAGGGAAGGTCACTGCTGACTGATCCAGCAATGTGAAACTCAAATCTTGTGTCTGCACCTCCCCCAGAGTCAATACTGTCAGTTAAATCAAACAGCTCTAGCTTGCTCTGGATGCTCTCTTTCTCTTTTACATTTCAGATACACAGTTTTTGCACAGACTGGTGTGGCGTGCATTTACAGGAGCGGTCTAAACCCATGTCCTTGTTTTTGTGGTCGTTTGTAAGGTCCCCCGCTCTCCCAAGTCTGAACAGGTATGCATTTCTTTCCAGAGAACATTTAAAGCAGTGACTAAAGGTTTTGAACCGTATCCTTGAGGCGACTCTAGTTTTACTGAATGAGCATCTTTAATCCATACAACCACGGCCACACAGGTGTCTACGCTCCTTTACACACGGAGGAAAGTTCCTGTTAAAGTTTCAACTTTGACCCTCCCAGAGTTTTCCTGTAAAATGTGTCTGGGCTCTTATGGATTAATATCTTGATTAAAGACATTTCAGTTTTTGTCATAGTGGTGGATCAAAGAAACAGATTACTGTTCTGAAAAACAATAACTTGTGTTTACACTTTTGTGTTTGCAAAAAACCCAACCTAGTAAGATAATTAATGAGAATAAGATGTGGTGGGTCATTGTTCTTTTGCCTTTGGCTAAAGTCAGGATAGATGTTTACTTTGGTTGTAGGTGTCAGGGTCCTGGGTCTCCTGACCCAGCGTTTTAGTTCTTTGTGATTTTTGTATTATTGTACTTGGTGTGAGTTTCTAGTTTCAATCCCTTGCCCTTCATGTTTCTCTGTGTCCCCTCTGTTCTGTGTAAGTCTGTGTCTGCATGTTTGAGTTCCCCTCTGTGCCTCTCGGTTCTTAGAGTCCTCTGCCTTATGGTTCATGTCTCTGTGTTTCTTAGTTGCTGTCTCCACTGTGTCAAGTTCGCGTCTCTGTGTGATCCTTCCTGTTTTACTTTGAAGGTCCGTGTCTTATGTGAATGTGTCCTGCTTTGCTTGTCTCGTCAGTTCTAATTTCCCCCAGCTGTGCTCTCCTTCTGTGTCTCATTCTCCTCGTTACTTCCCAGTGTATTTAGTCCCTGTGTTTCTCTGAGTCAGTGTTGCGTCGTACCCTCAACAAGCTGTGTGTGTTTTGCCTCCGTGTTGCCAGTGTTTTGTTTCCAGTTCCAGTTCAGTGTTTTGTGCTTCAGTGTTTTAGTCCACCAGCATTTTTGTTTGTCTTTTGGTGAGTTTAGTTAGTAAGAGGTTTTCCAGCATTAAAGCTGCGCTTTAAGTTGAACTTCTGTGTCTGAGTCCTGCGTTTTGGATCCACCACTCCTGTTTGCCCGCCTGCCACACAGCCAACCATGACAGTAGGTCTTTATTTGAAGCAAAGCTAGACGTGTTCTCTGCAGATTCATGTCTAGCATACAGACATGAGAGTGGTAGCAAGGTGTTACCGGTCTCTCAATCCTCTAAATCTTCTAAGATGTCAGACTCTTTCTTTTATTGTCTTGAATTCCTTTTGTTCCCTGAATGTTTTTAGCACACACTGACTTTGTACCAGTGGTATTTTCACTAAAAGGATCTGCTTGTTTTCATCTCCCAGTCTTTTTCTGTAATTTTGGGTAACTAAAAGAAAAATCACTTTCTGTGGCAGTAAAGGTTACCTGGTCGACTGAACGCAGATCCGGTACTGAGCTGCACGACAAGCTGTCCCTGCAGTTTTATCTCAGATGTGTAGCCATGAGCTACTGTGAGTATCATCACAAGAAACTGATATTTCAGACAAAGTTTTCCTGATTGTGTTTCCAACATTTCACAGTTCACAACCCCAAAGTACCTCGTCAGCCACGTCTTACTGTGTAAGTGAGGCGAGTAGCCAAAGATGAGAAGACGGAGGACTATGAGATGTTCAGAAATAAAATATACTCAACACAAGCCTTGCAACAGATGTCAGCTTGTAAAATTGAGTGATTATAGTTGCAATAAAGCATTAAGTGGTCAGACTAATGTATTTGTTTTTGCTACTTTTTAAACTTGACCCTGATAAGGAAGAGCAGAAGAGGATGGGAGGATGGATGGATGGATGGGAGGATGGACAGATGGATGGATGGGAGGATGGAGGGAGTATGGATGGATGGACGGATGGAGGGAGTATTGATGGATGGGAGGATGGATGAATGGGAGGATGAGGGATGGGAGGATGAGGGATGGATGGATGAGGGATGGATGGATGCTTTCCTATACTGATTCTGTTCCCACAGCACTGACGTAGCTGTCTACACTTAGAAGAAGGACTAGTCCCAGTAGGTTCGATCACTAAGATTTCGTTCACAACAAGGTCCAGATCTCAGTTTCATCCCATGTCAATCAAATCATGGTTGTATATTTCCACTTCATCACAGTGATATTTATTTTTTGTTCTGATTAAGACACACATGGCTAACAGAGTGAACTCCAGGCCTTCATTACAAATAATAAACATATTCTTCTTCATAATAATACAATCAAAAGTGCTTATTCCAAAAACGTGTCTCGTTTCTCTTCGTATTTCTTCTTTCCTTTCCTAATTGTTTCTTCAAACAATTAAAGAGGAATTTGAGGCCAGCTTTTCAAGAAACAAATCACATCTGCAATTGGAAAAACGGGCCTTTTTCTAAAACGAGCGCCCACTATCCCTCAGTGGGATAAATGATCATGTGACTGCGGCGTGAGGAGCTTGAATCTGGGTCTGAACGTGATTGGTGCACATATGAATGTGTGCGTTGGTGGATGCGTCTTTTCAACAAACTTGTGTTTGATTTCATAGAGACGCTTAACAGCTCCACTGTTTCACAGCATGTGAGACATAAAGGTTTGGAGGAATGAGCCCACACTGATTCGTCCACTCGCTCACCGCCGAGCACACCGTGTCTGCTCCTCTCTATGTTGTGTCTGCAGTACGCTATATGTCTGATTGGCTTTTCTGCCTAACTCCATAAACAGTAGGCGATTACCGTAAGGACTGGTTTAGCTCAGGTGGCTGTAGCTCAGGTGGTAGAGCAGGTCATCTACTGATCGGAAGGTTGGTGGTTCGATTCCCGGCTTCCCCTAGTCTGCATGCCAAATATCCTTGGGCAAGATACTAACCCGAAATTGCTCTCCGATGCATTCATTGGAGTATGAATTTGTGTGAATGGGTAAATGGGTAAATGCACAAGTTGTGTAAAGCGCTTTGAGTGCTCAGAAGAGTGGAAAAGCGCTATATAAGAACCAGTCCATTTACCATTTACCTGCGCCCACTGTTTTACGCCGTACTGATAAAACAGAGCTCTGGGTTTATGCATCATGGGGAATTTTTTTCTGGCACTGATTACAGATCCAGCACTTGGTCCGGATCCGGACCGAGGTCAGCCATTTGGTGACGTATGGACTAGTCCCTTAGCTTAGCTGGAAGTCATACAGTCAAATAATACGTCAATAAATCGTATCGATGAGAAATAAACAGGTCCAAGCTTCTTAGAGGTCAACAAGTAAAACAAAGCTAAAAGCTAAAAAGAAGAATCATATTATATTACATAACCTTTTTAATGCAAACTTTATTTATTATTTATTGAGCCTCGGATCAGCTGAAACGCTCAGTTTATTTAAATCCAGGTTGAAGACTCACCTGTTCTCAGCTGCATTTGAATAAAGCACCAAATCTGCACCGTTTTACTTTTAAGCTTAAATTTTAAAACTTACTCCTTTTTCCCATTTTAAATCCTGCTTTTTATTTGTTTCTGTTTTTTAATGTCTCTGTAAAGCACTTTGGATCAACTTGCTGTTGAATTGTGCTATATAAATAAACTTGCCTTGCCTTTATTTTTTATGCATTTTAATCATTTATTGCTTTGTGATTTTGGCAGTTTTTGTCCTCTGTAGTTTGAGAGCCTGGAGCAAGACTGCCCAGCTTCCGCTGCCCTGCTCTTCTTGGATTCACTTGCATTAATCTGTGTGTCTCAGTTTTGTTGCACATCCCTTTTTAGTCAGCCAGGCCTTCCCTCTCCGTCAATATTGGCGTTGACTTGGCTGCAACAGTAAGTAGATTAAAGGAACAGTGATTGAGGGCAAATCAATTACTGTGGCTCAATGGTCTGTGTATGGGGGCTCTACTGTAGCATTACCCAGCCTTCGTTTTCTAATAGGAACATTCTGAACCAGCGTTCAGGGTAACATCCAGGTTGTATTGTTGAGTCTAAAGGAGTTTATGGGTGATGAGTATGGCTGAAAGCGTCGATATGTCCTGTCTCCTGGTTGTATCCATATAATGATGACTACATGCTATTTTTGGTGTTATTATCTTTATCATTGAACTTTCTTTCTTCTACTATATCAGCATGTTGAATTCTACTGCTATCATACAGTACTGTGATACTCGTACAGTAATATGATACAGTACTAATATTTTGAATATGGTGCACTCTGTAAGTTTATGCAGTGATTAAACAGAGTTCAGAAACATCCCACTTCATTTTTACTGGCATCGAGTTAAGTGGAACCTCGACGGTAATATTCTGGCTCATATATAAATATATTTTTGGCATTCCTCTGAAATGTAGGCCCACTACATCACGCCTTCTTTTTAAGGGAGGTTCTGCGTGATGTGGGGCGACTCCTCTCCTCCCATCGCTCCCCAGTCCGCCCAGCAGCGTCATTTCGCCTTCGCGTCCCGCACTTGTTGGATGTGTCCGGTTTAAATTCCGTGATTTCAAGCTTCCTGCCGCTTGCTTTCTCTCTTGGAGTCCCGAGAATAACGCCGCTGTGAATGGAGGTGAACGCGTTTTCACACACTACATGCGCGTAAAAAGCGCTCATCTCGGAGTTGTCCTCGTCCTTATCGGTTTGTTTCCTCCGGTTGCCGCGCCGTCAGTATGCTCCATTTTTCAGTGTCCTCCGGTTCTGGCTGTGTTCACAGCCGTGCATTTGACCTCTAATCTGGGGTTTCCACACCGCTGGTGTTTAGTTTCCCTGGCGGCTGTACGCGCTCTGGACTCCGGCTCATCCTCGGAGAAGTTCCGCCGCAGTCCCATGTACCGCGTTTCTCTGTCTTCCTCTTGCTGCGATAAGGATGCTGTTGGATTTTTCATGGTCACTTTCCACAAGATTGGCCCAAGATTGACGAGCGGACCATGTAATTAGATCAGGTATGTGTGGTTGAAATTGAAACTGTGAGCACAAAGCAAGACGTTTTCAACAAAAATATAGATTTATTTAAAATCCATTTATTTATAATTTATTTATTTATTTATAATCAGAGGTCTTAGTTTGTGATTAGAATGATTGGGGTTCAGAAGGGTCAATATTCTGTTAGGTTTATGAAAATGTCACATTACCTGGCAGAGAAGGTCTAATTGAGGCTGTTTTTTCTCTTTTATGCTTCGTGAAATGTGGGCAGTGGAGATAAAGTGAGGGCGGAGAAGCTCAGCTGGAGGTGTTTGCCATTTTGATTCTACTCTGATCGCCTGCTGGCAATTCATTAAATGAAATTAATTAAACAGTGATGTGTAGATGAAGGCAGTGACGGCTACTTCGCTGCTTGGGGTTAGTGTTTTTTGAACAGATGGGGGAAACAAGGTAAGGTTCCTGAGAGTCACTGCTGGGGTCTGAAGTTCAGTTGGCCCCCGGAGAGGGATCCCCCCCCCCAAAGTCCTTCACTGTACTACATGCTAAACATGACACAGATACAACCATTTAATGGCCACATTGTACAATCAAGTTGCAAAATACGACGCAGAATTTTGGACTGAAAGAAGAAAAATATTTATCCATCACAAATAACTGCTCTTACCTAAATGGCCACTTGAGGCTGTATCCAAAGGAAGTCAATGCTCAGAGTCCTGCTACCAAAGCAAAGTTTCAAAGAAAAAACGTGCTCGCTTTGCTTTGGTTTCTGAGTTTCTGCACTCGAGGTTGTTTTTTTTTGTATTCGCCTGATCAGAACCTGGAGAACTGATGGTGCTCGCTGTTGCTCATGGAGGCTGCAGAGTCACAGGATGACGAAGCTGGTTATGGCTCCGTTATGTAGTGTCGTTTGTTAGTTTATTAGCCTTCTTTCGCTTGCATACACACGCATGCAAAAACACAATCCTCCTCTCAACACAGACTGTATGAACGACTGATGCTGCTTCAGAGTCTGAAAAGTGACACCAAGAACCTGCATTCTTTTCATCGCTCAACAGGGGGCGACTTCTGTGAGACAAACATCCAGTTGTAGACAAATCTATACGATAATGTGCTTGACTCGACTGCTCCTCAGTAAAGATTTTCCTGATGACTTTATGACCTCTAGCTTCAGGTCATGTGGACATTTAAATTATGGTCACTATTAGAGTGAATAATGGGGACTATGCAGGCAACTTTTTACCAGAGAAACTTTATCAATCCCAGAGGGAAATTTAGTTGCCCTAGCAGCAAATATACAACAAACATCAAGCACTCGTATAAAATGAGTGTAGAAACAGATGCATATTAAGATAAACAGATAAATATAAAGATATAGGTATAAATATAAAAGATTAAAAAAGAACATTACGGCGATCGGGAGCTGCTACGGCAGGCTGCCACTAGGGCGGCGCCATCTTAGCCAACTTTTAACCTCAACGTCTTAACACATGGCGTTGACTTCACAATCAAATATGTGCATCGCCTGTCATATCCGGTTTCAAAACACCAAGGTGGCGATGGCCCAAAGCTCAGTTTTAGGCATCGCAAAAGCTCTTTCCTAAGCACCAGGTGGTGTTTTGGTGGCTACGTCAGTCGTTTATACAATATTTCTGTGGAAACACTGTTCATATACAGTAGCGTATATGTAGTGACACTGTGTGCGACCAACATGTGTAATGTGTTTGTGCTGCTGCCTCATTTGCACATGCAGCAGTTACTTTGCTGTCCGAGAAAGAAGAAATATATTTAACCGTCTTTTCTTTAGATTAAAGTTGACATGTTCAAAACGCCTAAATCAGAGATGTCAAACTCATTTTACACTTTGGGCCCTTTGACGGCTTCGATCTGAAGCGGGCCGGACCAGTGAAATCCCTCTTTTCATCTGCGTAAATACGTTTAATATAAAGACCTAAATAAAGCACAATATCAGCAGTTTTCCTACATGAGAAAGAAATGCTGCTTTGGGCTGAAATAGTAAGAAATAAATGTGTAAATTTAGAGAAAAACTTCAGTTAGTGCAATAATATATTAATATAAATATTTATTATTCTAAAGTAGATCATTTTTTTCAAGTGAGACATATTTTTTTCCTTTTTGCTTGTTTTTATTTTGAACCCACTGATAAATCATAAAGTAGAATATGAGGAAAAAAAACTATTTCTTCTGTCATTTAATGGTGTATCTATTACTTATTTGCATTGGTGTATGAGCAGCCATGGGAAGGTCTTTATCAGTAGGAAATACAGTTAAAAGCTCTTCTTCACATTTTCCAAAGCCATCCAGTGGGCCAGATTGGTGTCTTTGGCAGTCTGATTCCGGGCCTCGGGCCTCATGTTTTACACGTCTGCTTTCACTGACCAGTGACTTTGTTGGGAAGCTGCTATGTGATGGTGTTCAGCTCTTGTCTTGGAAGCAAAGCCTCAGAGAGCTGCTGCTGCACTGACGTCCAGTGTTGACTGCAGACTTAGCCTTTGCTATAGGTGGTGTTTTATCCATGAGCGGATATGTTCACGTCAAACATCCAAACAAAACCTTCGCTTCTACGTTTATGTTCGTTAATTTCCGCCACATTAAAACCTTGTGTGGCCCATTTCTCATGGAGACTGGCTGGAAAACACAGCTTGACGAAATATCTGTAGAGCAGCCTCTCTATATCCTCCCGCTTCCACACACACACAAACGTCTTAATTCCTTCACCTCCAGTGGCTGTGATACAACAGGAAGTGGGCTGATTTCCCAGAGGAGTCTGCAGTCAGCGCTGTCACAGCTAACGCAGCAGCAACAGACAAAATGTATTTAACACGAAGGCTGTGCGATGGTGCGCTGCGCCTACACTTCAAAACACTGTGGGAAATGACAACTGGCTGCTAGCAACATTTGATTTGTCAGTACCAAGCTGCTCTGTAACTGCCTGCTCTGGCTATGTGACTAAATATTTGATCATCCTCAGTGAAGTTAGGAAACAGTTTGCCTTATAAAACCCAACGAATCCTCCCGATGTACGCGATTTCTCGTGTTTCTGCTGCGGATACGGGAATGCTGGGAATATTTAACCTTGTGCTGGCCAATTTAACCTCTTCAAGCCTGTTGGTGGGACAGAAGCAGCACACTGTATCCTTGTCCTAACACAAACACTTATGTTTTTGTACAAGCATTTTAATAATGGTTCCTGCAATTTGAAATCATGCAGCCAAAGCAGATGCATTAAAAGTCTGCTGAAAAAGAAATCATCCAGTGATCTAGTGGTTGAATTTTGACCCACAATCTTGCATCATGTCCACACAAGATGAACATCTGAAGCCCGGTAGGCGCCGTGTGTGACATAATGTGTATTATATGTGTGTCTCATCCAAATGATGACAGTCTCAAACTGCCCTGTGGTGTTTTGAATTCAAATGAGTATTTTTTGAAATCAAAGCGCAGTCATTGTTGCCTCAGGGAAGGCCTGTGTCAGAGATTCTGACTGTCTTGCGTTCTTGTGGCACAGTGCTGTACTCAGCCTCCCTTTGGTTGTAAAGTCCTTGCATCCTCCTGCTAACACTGCACTGAGTGTATTTTCTGGGACAACATGCATGAAAGAGTGTGTCTGAGCTGCCATAGCTGTGTGTGTGTTTGTTGGGGGTTGGCGGAGAGATTCTCAGACGACACGGGGAAGAGGAAAGTGTTTCAGTGTTTCAGGAGCCTTGCGTGAATTATTCATCGCCCCTTAAGGTCTTTGTGGCTGCTGTATTGATGTTTCTTGCCATAAAAGTTGAGAGTTGCACGTACTGTAGTCACACATGAAAGGCGAGGCGAGCCGCGTCCGAGCTGCAGTGCAGCACGAGCAGGACAGGACGCTAAGTTCTAGCATCTAACAGCAGTCAGACCAGCTTGTTTTCACCTCTTTATTAGCTGCCAGCTAGGATTTGAACACAGACCTGAATCTACAGTGATGGCTGGTTTCTAGCATGATCTGGGTCTGGAGCTGAAAGCTACTTTCAGCTTATAAATGTGCCAAAAAGATCATAAAGAAACTCCTTCATGTAGTTGTAAGCTGCCCACCTCCACCTGAGTGCTAGATACACGATTAACAGTAATATGTTGCCTTGGAATATTTGGTTCCTGGTACATCGTTAAACTATAGAACTTGATAGATATTTTTATTTTGTATTTTTTCCTATCTTACTCCTATTACAGCTCACACACAGTATGCTGACATTAAGGGAAGTGGGCATCCTCATGCTCCTGTCCTCTCAAACACACTGTTTTGAGATCTACTTTCTGTTATTCAGCTTTAGATGGTCATTCGTGACGCTAACTTCCAAACGCTGTAGCACGGGGTTGTGAACGCCCCTTGCCCTGAAGCGCAGGTACCCTGGGTTACGATGAACCGAATGAGAAGAAGGGCTGTTGGCAAAGCCGGTGGTCTCTGGAAGAGAGATGCTGTTATCTGCTAATGTAGCTCTACCGCTGCTGGCTGCTTTATCTGTGGTGACTCATCAAAAACGCACACACACAAAGACGCATGCATACAACTGCTAGATGACACCAGACTGACTCTCCTGCACAGGAAGACAGGGGAAAGGGGAACGAAGCTCTTTGGCATTTAGATTTGTGCACCATTTGTTTTCACACATTCAATGATGGACTTGAACTTTTAAGGATCTTCCAAAGATGCACATGAGAACTGAAATGTCCAACCCTGTGAGTCTGTGAAGGTTTTCAGTCCTCCGGGTGATCGTAGTCGGAGGAGCTTGGAAAGAAAAGCGTCTGGACTTCTTTAAGTTTCATCCAAGAAGCTTCTTCAGTTCTAAGAGCAACTGGTGGAGAGTCCCAGATTTTAAGCCCAATGGGAGTGTCGCCCCAAGAGGGTCATGGACCCCCTATTGATCCGCTACCTAATCACACGAGTCAAGGTGTGAACATGGGTGCAGGTCACAATCAACCAAGGTTTGGGTGAACTCATTGTGAAGCCTTTCCTGAGGTCAGATGGCCCAGGACGTGAGTGGGTGTTCAGGCGTCTGGGAAGGATCTCAAAACTGGATTATAGATGGCAGACAGTTGGTGTCATAAGCCCCGCCCTCTGTTCAAAAGTGGTCGTTCACAGTGGACATAGATGCTTCTTTCACTCCTCTTTCAAACCATCTGTCCTCTCTGTCCAAAATGTGAACATTGGCATCCTCAAAGAGTGACCTTTGACCTTTAGATGCAGATGGACAGCCGAGACTTGTCCTGTGGCTCTTCTATAAATAACCCTGTGAGGTGCACGTCATCCAACCCTGTGCGACCTTCTTCTTCTTTGTGTTGCTCTCTTTGGGGCTCGTCACACAAATAATCAGCTAGGTGTAGCATCCTCTTCTGTCACAACTGCCCCCTGCATGCTCCTCCACTGCATCCACCACACGGTCCAAAGTCTTGGCAATCAGGGAAAAGAATAATAATTCTAATACGGATCAAACAGTATTTAGATTTTTCCCCAAAGTCCTTTGTGCTTCTTTCTAAACCACAGGGTCAACGATGGCCCTTTGTTTGGGGTCATTTTAGGGTTTAACAGTCTTTTAACTTTCTTGTGCAAACTCTGTGTAATGTCCATTTAAGAACAGAGCAATAATCCAGTGAATTCACCGACTCTTGCACCAGACTCTTTCTGGGCAACACCCTCACTTAAACTAAATATATTTCCAGCATAGAGAATGTGTCTGAAGTGGATTATCTCCTGCTGTGTGCTACATGTGAGAAAGGCCAGTTTTTGAGGATGTCTCCACCTTGTTTTTCCCCCCAATGCTGTCTGCAGTTCATCTGTAGTTCATGCTTCAGTTAAACAAATGCACACAAATACACTCGTCTGAACGCTCACAAACGTTTAGCACACACACTGGATTTGTGGAGCACAAACCCACAAAATGTGACCTTTTGTTAGTTTTAAGTGGACGTTTCCTCTGAAAGCCTGGGACAGATTTTAGGAGTTCTTCGTGATCACAGTCCTTAAAAAGTAAAAGGAAAAAAGGTTAACGTGGCAATAAGACCACCTATCCCAGGCACCTCTATCCTCCCGTCTAATAAAACAAGGCTTCCACTCATGAAGTGGCCCATGACTGACTGCTTACTTCAGCTCCGTACCTCCTGCTTTAAGACTTAAGCTGTTCTCCGCAGAGGAAACTCTTTATCTTACAGTCAACTCGAACTGTTATTCTTTAAAACACGTCTTTCCTGAAATTACATCTTTTTGTCATCACTGCCCACCCGCTCCCCAGCATTAGTTTTGATTCTGCAGCCGTTCTCTTACGCAAGCAGCGCTTGAAGCTCACATCCAACATTTATACTTGCAGTAAGCAGTTTTTCCTGCTTCTCTTACTCACACCGAGCTGTGGCACAGCCCAGAGTTCAGCGTGCATATATGCATTGGTTAGTAAAGATGAGAAAGGTCAGCTTACCAGATGCAGATAGTATCAATATGAACTGAGAACACAGAAGATTTGCAGTAAAATATATATTGAATATGAATAAAACGTGTGACATGGCTAAAGCACGGTGAGCTGCACAACATGAATCTTTAAATGAATCCATGTCAAATAAAACACATTATTTCAAAGTCTGTAAACCTTTTAGTCTCAATAAACTGATGCACGTGAAGAGACTGATGTTCTTAAGATGAACTGGGTGATAAAGTTTCTGCGGGGTCTCTTTTCTCGTTCCTCTCTTTCTTCCTGCCTACAATAAGAGTCAGTAGGAATCGTGTCACTCACAAGCTGCTTCTCTGTTTCTCGAGCCTCACCATGATTGCATGGATGGGATGAAAACAGCTCAAGGCTGCGATGATTGGAGACAAACCTTTTGTTGCAGATTGGAATTTTGTGTCTGCATAAAGATACTTTGATTATTGATGTGTCTTTGATGCATTTGAGACAAACTCGTGAGCGACCCTCTCAAAAACAATTAGCGGAGAGCCGCTGCCTAACTGACCAGAGGAGAGCTGAGTGGTTGTTTGTCCTGGAAGCATTTCCTCTTCAGTCTGCCTGACTGTTGGCAGGATGGCACAGTGGATTCAGTTACCGTCCTGCAAGCTGAAGGTCATGCATTCAGTTTGTCTCACGGCTACGTGTTGAAATAGCTTTGATCAATGCACTGACAGTCATACTTACCCAGGGATTTTTCTCACTGGGGTTTGTTTTGACAGTAGTGGGAAATGCACTGTAGGGAGTGAAGGTTGGCACAGGCTTTGCACAGTGCTCATAGACTGATTGATGGCCATTTCCATAAAAGTGTTTAGCCTGGTTTGTAGCCTGACACGCTTAGATTTTGAGTCTACAATGATGGGACAGTAAGGAAATGAGAACTCTGAACTTAGCACGAGCCAAATAAAAACTATGAAGGCATCACTGATACTTTATCTCTGTTAAAGTGAATGATTTTGAGGTTGACATACGTAATTGTTCTCACCAAAAGGTAAACACTTTCTTCTAAATTTGGGCAAATTTAGTCAGAAGTGTTATTTTGAAAAGAAGTCTTACCTGGAATCCTAATTAGTCTTATTAGATAAATTCAAGACATACATTATGGAATGATTTTTATGTCATAATGTTTGCGTGAGCTGAAACGTAATACGAGCAAAGAATTTCATTTTGTTGACACCATGCCTGTTTGGAGGCGGAGCCCAAAGGTGGGCGGGGCCCTAATGTGATTGGTCAGGCACCCGCGGTGGGTGGAGCTCTGCAGCCAGAGTGTACAGCTGTTGATTAATGGGACAGCAGAGTTTTTATTAGAATCCTCTGGTTTAAAATGAAAGTATTTGCTCGGATTCTGTTTTTGTTTGCACAAAGGTTATGAAATCAAAATAATATAATATGTTCAGATATACTTTGTGAAGCCTTATTGTGTATTCATCGTCCAGCCTTACAGCACTGTGCAGGTTTAAATGCTCTTGAGCAGTACTTCTCCAGGCCTTTCAAAGTGTTTATTTGTGCTGGAGGGAAGCATTTACATTTCTTTTTATTTCAACCAAAAAATGTCCAGGTATAGACCCCGTTTAGGTAAAGGCATCACAAACTATTTGTTCAGCCTGATCATATGAATCATACTTTCTTTTGTAACGCATGTACAGTGGGCCACATTTAACTGGAGAAGACATGGAGGCAGGTTAAACTATGGGTTGAAAGGAAGCTGTGTAAAAATAGTCGCCTACCTTCTTCGTGGCATTGGTATTCCCTAATTACAGTGGGCTTGTTAAACAGGATAATGCATCCCGGCACACTACAAATAAACTGCTCAGGAATGGTTCGAGAAACATGAAGCTGTTTGTAGTTTTGACCTGACCTCCAAATTCTCCAGATCTCAATCTGTTCGAGCATCTGTTGCAACTTTTCCTTGCGACTGTATGCTAATGCAATATTCGTGGTACATTACTCCCTCTAAGATTAAAGCTGGAACATTTCATTTCCTTTTATGAGGCTGCTGTGCTGACCAGCAGAATAGTGGTACAGTAATTACAGCTTCCCTGGCTGCTCACTGCCCTATACTGGATGTGCATTCAGCGATGCTGCACTGCTGCCAAATGTGCAGGGAGGCTGGCATATCGCAAGACAGCAGAGGAGGAGCTGAGCAGCTATAATGAAATCCCTGTAAACCTCAAACCTCAACTCAAAGCTGCATGCATGTTAATGTCAACTCCTTTTCTTGCTCAAGTTCTTCACTGTGAATCTGTCAGAACAGGATATAAATTAGCAAAAAAATCAATTCAAGTCTTCAGCTTTGAAGTGTGTGTTAGTCAGTAGCTCTGTGGGTAGAGGTCTTCCCCCAAGGTTAGATGCAGCAATTCAGTGCTTCAGCTTGTTAAGAATCTTAATGTGATTGAATTTTGACTTTATATTCAATTGACCCACAAGCTTTCCATTTTGTTTCCAACTCATTGATAAAAACATGCATCAGTCCCTGTTCCATTTCCTATTTGCACTTTTTCTAATCAGGAAAACACACCAAAGGTGAATAGACACTATTATTCAGTAAAGTAAACACAAGAGCTGCTAACAGTATTGAACTGCAGAAGGTTCTGCGTTGTAATCTGGAAGACATCTCATTGCTTCATTTAGTACATGCACAAAAGCATACAACTGAGCTCATTAATGACATCCGTTTTACATTAAAGAATGGGTAGTAATGACATCAATGAAGGCTCTGTTAAGTTATCTTATTGGCAACACCCATATTTACCTACTACTTGATATAATAATGGCAGGTCAATGAAGCTGAGTATTAGATAATATGATCAGGCAGCAGAGACCAGAACCGACCGATTTTCTGTGCTCGATGCGGTCAGGCTCACCTCTGTCCAGCTATGAGAGTCGTGAAAACTAGTGACTGTATAAAAGTCACATGCTAGCTACAGGTTGCTAGCATGTCACTTAGCTGCAGGTTGCTAGCATGTCACTTAGCTGCAGGTTGCTAGCATGTGTCTGTGGCCTATTCTTATCATCAGTGAGGCAGATAGAAAGTTCAGCAAAGTAAAATTTGGAGGAATTGCCACAAAAACATTTATGACAACATGTGTAATCAGACAGTTAAGCCATTATCATCCAGGTGAACATTAATTTGTTTTAAAGATGCTAACAGAAAGAAAGCAGCTAAAGCTAAAGCTGTCCAGAGCTCAGCCACAGGCCGGGAGCCTTGGTATGAGGCGTGTTGAAGCAGTTACAAGAAAACATATGGAGACAAGTTTAAAAGAGAAATAAGCTGATGTCCTGTTATCTGGTGACGTTATACTGGAAAATGATATAAGTTACATAAATCTTTTATTGGAACAATATGTGTGTTAAAGGTGGGTGTACAACAGCTCGTTTTCATTCAGCTCACTGTGGTGTTTAAATGTTGGGAATGTTTATCATGAGGTTAAACTTCCTGCTATATGTTTTAAACCTGGCTGTAAAGGTAACCTGCTACTGCCAGAGTTGGAATATCCAGTGCCTTGCCAACAGGCACTCCAGAAGCTTTTGTATAGTTGAGAGAGATGTTACAAACATTTATTATCAGTATGAGAGTATCTGCCAGTTGTTTTGGACGGCTTCTCGTGAGATGTGATCATCACTGTTTATTAAATGAAGTGTGTTTGAGCAAAACCTTCTACAGTAGTTTATGAGCTCTCTGTGGCAGGCTTTGTGCCCATTGCGGTTTTTAATTGACTCACTAGAAAGCCCTCACAGACACTGTCTGCTTTGCCCCTGACTTGATTTGAAAAAATAGATTTTGGGAAAACATTTAACCATCGTGTTCCTCGTGTTTAGTGTGACCGCACAATCAATGATCATATAAGAGACAATGGTAATTCTTGTCTCTCATGGACAGTATTAGCCATCAAGCAGTAATATTAGCAGCCCTATTGGAGCTATCAGTCATAGTAATATTACTATCAGCACAGCAGCTGTGGTTGTAATAGCAGTTAAAGGGCAGCGATCGGACGTCAGCTGGTAGTGCCATAACCAGCACAGCACTGCTGATATTCTCTATGAAGAGGGAGGAAATTGAATTTGATGTATGTATAGAAATTACACATAGTCTGCGTGTAATAAATCTTTCACTTGCAATGTGAGTAAAGGTATTCACCACATCTTGAGTCACACCAAGTGTGCAGAAAGGCTGAATCAGGAGCTGGCAGGCTCGAGTACAGTAGCCCGGAGGGCTGCATAACAGCATAATGTACACTAGTTATAAATCTGCCAGAAGCGTATAGGGCATCAGAACGTGGTCCAGATTGGACGGAGGAAAAAAATTCTAACTGTTCCAACTCTCTATTGTCCTATCTCTCTCCATCTTCACAGGAAAGAAGTCGTTTTACTGTCTTTATTGATCATGTGGGTTTATAGGGCCAACGGGATCATTCTGGAGAGTGGTTCTTCACATTCATTGCATTCTTTGCTCCAAATGACCTCGAGCAAAATCAAGTAATTGAACTAAAATGTCCACTGTCATCAATCTCTGCCTATCGGTCCATAACTGCTGCGGCAGCTTAAGAGAGAAGATGGGAACGGTTGGTTGAACTCCGGTAGGTTCCTCACTGTATGAACAGCGCTTTCAAGGTCACCTGGAAATGAAGTCATTATCAGCTGGAAGGCTGTCATCTCTACAACGTGTAGCTGTAAACTGCTAAAATACTTTTTGTTCCGACACACAGAGTTTAGTATTAGTGACATTAAGTTAAAAAAGGGGAAACTTCTTTTGAACGTGGGTTTCCCCGAAAACTCAACGTGTGCAGGTACACTGGTACAGCACATGTGAGTGAAATTCTTGTGTGCGAGCTTCACAAGCAACAGAGTTGTGCAAAAATACAATAACGTAAAACAAGCAAAATAAAATATAAATTGTGTATCGAGTTTGTATAAATATATACAAACTCGATACACAAAGGGTGTGGAGGAGGTTCGAACCGAGAAACATCTTTTTATATCCAGTGTACCACCGTGCTGCCTGAGTTAGTGTTTTATGACTGATCAAAATGATATGCTGATGTTTTCCTTCTAATTTCGAGGTTAACAAAGTCTGAGTTTTAACTCAACGGGACTCTGAATCCACCGGGCTTCATGGTTTAAAACAACAAATAATCCAGGTTTTGCTTCCAGTAACTTCAGCACCAAGGACAGTGCTCATTCACGCAGGTGCTTTTGGTCACTGAGTTTTTATTCTCATTTTCATTTTTATAAAGTGACTGTTTGCCGACATTTTTCAACACTTTTACTTTAGAGCAGGACTGTAAACAGTGAACAGCATCAAACTATGTACAGGCTGCTCTTTTGAACTCACAACATTAACAAAAATCCAATAATCCAAACGCTGATCTTCAGATTTCATTTGGAGCTTTTGCAGCCTTCACAGATTCACTTTCCCCGTTATTCCGCTTTTACGAGGAATAATCTTGAAGAAAAAGGCGTTCCACGTTTTATAAACCAACCCACACACTTGTGTTTACTTCAGACCCACGCATGCAAACAAACGCACATTTACACACGCATGCAAACACACACAGACACCCACGCCTGGCCGCAACACAGATGATGGGGAGGGTAAGCTGATATGGGAAAGCTTTTGGAATGCCAGATAACAGGATTAGACAAATTACATTTCAACTGTGACCGTGAATCCTGTTTGGATGGGTGACTTGTTTTCTCTCCACCATAAAGCTACGGAATATTCTGAAACTAGAACTTCGTATGCGAAGTCACAAATTTAAAAGAATGTAGGGCGGGGGTGTGAGGTGTATGTTTGGGCGCTCGTTGTCTGCAGAGTTTTGGGGGGATTTGATGTGTTTTATGTATAAAGGGGCGATTTATTGTCTTTCATCTGACAATGGTAATTTGATCATATCTTCAGAAGTCGATTTAAAGAAATATATGTCAACAAAAACACATATTTGTCATTACAAACTTTAAAACTAACTAATGAGCAATCCTTAATCTTACAGGACTCAAAGCTATGCTGTTTAAGGCCAGTGCGGGTTTGTAGTGTCTTTGAAGGAGCAGAGAGTGACAGTGAGTTACTGGTGGTCTGAACAATTTAAGATCCAAAAAATCAATCTTGCAAAAATCTTCTGGGGGCAGTCAAGGTCCTTCATATGCTCCTGAAGACTGATGGCCAAGAATCCAAAGTGAGCACTCCATCAAAGACAGAGCTGGCCTGGGAGAAGTGTGCATTACTCTGATTTGCCAAAACCACTAACTGGGGAAACCTGTAGTTTTACAATATGAAGGATCTTTGTCCTATAAAGGAAATGCCTTCCTGAACAGGGACAAAGAAAGGCAATAAAAATAAAATGCCAATGATCGCAGGCGTAAAACCTCTTAAGCATCAGCGAGTACCACGGCGCTCTGCACTGTGTAATCTTTGCATAGTATTATACGTGTCATCTAACACGAGGTGGAACAAAGCGCCTATCATATGCATGTAGCGTATGTCATAATATGAAATCAATTATGTGGAACGTAGCTTAATGCGGCCTGTTACTAACTACCAGGCCAAATCTGAAAGAACCAACATTTCACAACAGAACATCAAAGTGTTCCCTTATTTAATGGATAATATTCATTTTGAACTGAATGGCAGCAATAAAAATCAAAAAAGTTGAGATGGGAGCAACAAAAGGCTGGAGAGTTAAGTATGATTATGAGAAACAGCTGGAAGAACTAATGAAGTTCATTAGCAATAGTTCAGTGGTGTCATTGGGTACATACAGACCATCATACTGTCAAAGCGCTGCGAAGGCAGATCTTATGTGTAAGTAAGAATATTGATAATATAAAAAAACACCCTGGTGATACTTTGCTTCACTTTCCTTTTTCCCTTCTGGGAGTGAAGTGCATGACGGGAGCTCCAGTAACGTGTAGAAACTAAACATTGTGCTTAAATCTGAGACCTCAGCTGCTATAATAATGTATGCACGCACATTACTGCAAACCATCCCAGTTGCTCGGCCTCAGATGTTGTGCGATTAAACTGCAGTGTCGAGCCAAACTGGATACTTGTTACGAGTCCTGAGGCTCAGTGCTGTTCATAAATGAAATGCTGCTCCTTTTTGTACACCGACTGCTGCTAAGTGCTACGAAAACTCTGCTGTCACTTCTAATGAATGTTTTATGAGGATGTTCTGATGAGTTCACTAATGCTCAAGTATGTTTGGCTGTTTGAATATGTGTGTTTGTGTCACTGCGTCCGTGTAGGAGAGCGTTATTGGCGTGCCGGGCTCGCCGGCCATTGTGGGGGTTTTGATGGTCACTCTAATCTGATCCAACTTCCTTTCTGCTTGTACACGTGTGCTCATGCAGCGTGTACGGGATCTGTGTGTCTAAGTGGGCGTGTGGTGTGCGCCGCTGATGCAGACAGTTTGTCAAATAAACGAACCACAAATGAAAGTGAAGTTTGTCTTAAAGTGCTTGCAGAGCAACACGTAAACAGAAAAACAAGTCTGTTATTTCGTGCCTGCGTCTGAGTAAAGGATGATGTGGTGACAGCGGCGACTCCATTTCCATTTCCTCCTTGCAGCACAAGTCACCGTGCTGGCATTAATTATGAAAAATAGTTTGGGTTGCCGAGCCTGAGGCTGCTCACGGTGAAGAGAGTTATGATGAATGATGTTGAGAGGAATCTGTCAGCTGCCATCCAGTTTAGTCCGCACGCATAATTGAGGGCTGGGGTACTTTCTGACAGAAACATGGTTTATGAGCTCGGGTCCAGCGTAGCGGTTCAGATCACAGCCTTTTTACGCGGCGCTCGCTCCTTTTCTTCTCCTCGGACGTTATTTCCAAGTCTTTGTGGTTTAATGAAGGAATGGATGAATGTTCTTAACACCGGTGGTAGAGCAGGGCAATACGGCCAAAAATATTTACCACGATGTACATTTGAAAATTTGCGATAACGATATAACTGATGATATAATTGATGTGAGACAAAATACTTTACAACTCCTCAACTTTATTAGTGCAAAAAACAAACAAACATCAATGTATTTTCACTTAAACAAGCAGCTGTTTTTTTTTATCTGCATTAAAGTTCTATAAAAATTTAACAGTGCAAATGCAAATTCCTCGCTGACAGTTTAACCAAAAGGCGTTTCCAGTGGAAACTGGCCGACATATCCTCAGCATAACCATGTATAACATCCACAGAACTTAAAGAGGTTATACACACACAATACAGTAATATTATGTTGAAGCACAGTACGTATCACTCCGCGAGGCTCCGCCTACGATAGCCGTAATGCTCCGACAATCCATCAAGCGGTGCGGCTTCGTAGCTTAGCAAAGTCGTACTGAAACATTTGACAGATTTTTGAGCGCCGTGCCCATAAAATCGTTTCGAGGTCAGTAAACACAACCAGAGTTCATACATAAGGCACACGGGATTATAAGGGGCTCTGTCGACTTTCAGAAACATCAAAGTTTTTCTTTTTTCTGGTATGTGTGGGGTTTTTTGTCACAGCACTGTTTGTGTTTTTTGGTTTAAGTTAAACTCTTTGAATGATGGTTTTCTGTTTGTATTTATACTTCCTGCTTCCGTTCTCGCCTTACATTAAAACTTGCCTTTTGTTATCACCGTTCTCGCCTCCGCCCTGCATTTGGGTCCACTATCTCCTCACGCCGCGGGGTCAGGGTTGGACATTTTGCTTTTAACAGCCGTTGTTGTTGTTTTTATTGACTCATTTTATTTATTTATTTATTTTACGGCATCATTGTTGTGCATTCTATTTAGTTTAGTGGCATTTTACGTTGTTAAGCACTTTGTGCAGCATGGCCTTTGTGCTATAGAAATAAACTTGACCTTTTTGTGTCTGTTACTTGTGATAAGTGATAATACGAAAAAAGGATTTCTATTTAAATATTCCTGAGTTGTTTAATTGTGTATTTCTAAACGTTCTAACGTTTAAACTTTTTGAAAACTTTATAAAACAGGGTTTTTATGGTCTTGACAACCTGTGAGAACTGCTCACGGATGAAAACAATAATACAAAAACATCACATTAAAATGCACTCTTGTACTTGGTGTCAGTCAATCAAAAGTCCTTAATCACAGAAAATAAAACATTTAAAGTACATAAACCTCGTGAGCTGACATCCAGAGGGGCTAAATAGTCCGTCATGGCCTTATTATCTTATTCTCCATCTTTTTTCTCACTTATTTCTTCTCTTTATCTAACTTTGAACATTACTTTCTCCATGTGTGGAGCTAAGCGCGAGCTGCAGCATGCAGACACCATGTGCGCTTGCAAAAAAGTAGCTGGGTGGAGACCCAAATTGCACCCAGCTGTACCCTACACAGTTCACCACCAGATGGTGCAAAAGAGCAAAATCTGGACAATACAGCTCAACAAAGCATCAAATGCAAAAGACCGTTACATTGCTTTTGTTGTCAGTCAGACAACAGTCCGACAGTACTGCCAGACACGGCACCGAGATCTGAGGCAGTTTATCCAGCGGCCACAAATGTCTCTTTGCCGTAAGCGTTGGCCTGTCACAGACTGGTGACCTGTCTGCCATGTTCCCTGCCTCTTGTCCTATGACAGCTGGGAGAGAAAATGATTTAAAAATTCTGAGGATGTGTGGACGAGTTGTAAAAATGTTCATTTCTTTCTTTGAATTTATTATCATAGGCCATTTACATAAATTGTTTTAAAGATTAAATTGGCCAACTAATCATCAGCTAATTACTGGCTCGTGTGGCTGTGCTTAAAGCATGGCTGTAGACCCAGGGACATCACTCAGTTTGGGGTAGCCTTAATTTTACTCTCGTTTAAGAAAAAATTTAAAAATGTAATGTAAATGTACCAAGAGCGCACATTTACCATCTGGCTCTCTTCCACATCATGTCTTTATCCTGTCTTCCTTCTCTCACCCCAGCCGGTCGCAGCAGATGGCCCCGCCCCTCCCTGAGCCTGGTTCTGCAGGGCTCTCACCTGGAGAGTGTTTACAAAGGCCTGCTCAGAAAGCCGTTTTCCTGTAAAATAACAATTATCGTTTTCCTGTAGCCTGAATTTCCTCTTTAATGTCTTTGAGGACAATAAATGCTGAGATAAAAGAACATCCACCTGTCGTCAAAACCAGCCACAACCACTGCTGTATCATATTCGTTACATGAAGTTTTGTTGTTGTCAATGTTTTTTGAGTTTGTGAGACTTCTACATCATCAGTGTGATTTTTTTTTTAAATAAACTGCCCAATACATTTTAAAGATATAAACTGGAAAAGAAAAATGTCAGATATAGGAAATTAAAACTTGTAAATGCAAATAAATATTGAATTTAAAACCATTTAAAGACTGGTGGAGGTAAACGCTCCACTTTAAAAAAGTACAGCGGCCATGTATCGCGGGAGTTATGTTCTAAAAATAACCCATGATAGGTGACAGCTCTGTTTTTTTACAATGATTATAGATGTTTTAAGGCTGTCAAACCCGTCACTACACACTTTATACTCTTTTCTCAGACAGACATGAACATTTTCACACTTTATCTCGTGTTTAAACTCTCAAAGTTCAAACCTTCATAGAAAAATAAGTCCAGGATTATAGAATGAAGCCAAAGATCAAACCCTGTTTTCAGGCCAACAACACGGGAACAGAGCAGCTGCCAGAGAATTCAACATTAATGAATCATTAATGAATCAATGGTACAGAAGTAGAGGAAGCAAGAAGAATGAGTTGAGTAAAGTTTGACTTCTCTGACTGTTTTATTTTGCTTAATGCGCCTTATAATCCAAAAAATACGGTAACTTCTACCTTCCTTAAGCATGTCCAGAAGTCCAACTTTTTGTGCGATGGTTAGCATCTTCCTCTGCCTTCTGGGTGCTACTGCAGGAGCCTTTGACCGTGCAAAACGTTTCATCTGCATTGTTGTGTGTGTTGGGGAGAAAACGTACAAACATACAGTGCAGCACTAAAGAGTCACGCTGCTAGCGATGGAAGATTTATGTAAATTTGACAAGCTGAACGCATTCTGTACTGTACAGGAGACACGGCACGGAGGAGATTGCTTGACAGTGGTCTACAGCCAATCAGGACGCAAAAAAGCCTTCAAAATTACACATAAAAAAATGAGCGAAACAGCGAGGCCGTGAAAGGTGAACCGCTTCATAGCGAGGGAACGCTGTATTCTGGTTATTATTTCATGATTCAAGCTTTAAAGGGTTAAACATACCTGATTACACTTTTTTGTGCTTTTTAACCTTAATTACGACAGTAGAGAGAAACAGGGACCAGGATAGCTCAGTAGGTAAAGTGGTTGCCCCGTGATTGGAAGGTCGGGGGGGGGTTTGAACCCACTGAACGGATACCTGAGGTACCCTGAGCAAGGTACCGTCCCCACACGCTGCTCCCCGGGCGCTGCACTGGTGGCTGCCCACTGCTTCACTGGGTGAATGGGTTAAATGCAGAGGAGTAATTTCCCTACAGGGACTAACACATACTCGTTGTTGTTGTTGTTGTTATTATTGTTATTATTATTAGGAACACTGAGACCAGGGTGAAGACACGACCTAAATGATCTTCAGATCTGAGTCTCTGCATTAGTCTTCTGGCATATGCAGCATGTGATGCAAAAACAAGTCTGATGAATGAGACACCAGTGAGCTAACTGTTATCTGCACCTCTGTTAAAGTGCACTGAGAAGAATGATTTGTCATATTACATTTACAGGAAAAACAAACACATAAATCCACTCGCATGTCAAACAGCAGAATTGTCAGGAGTAATTCTGGGTGTCATGCACGAGCGTAGCACGAGTAGCATATCTGTATTCTTTTTAAATTCATTAAAGCATTCCTGTCTCTCCCTTCACCAACATCTCCTGCCTCCACCCGTCTCACAGGATGGACATGTTTTTATCAGCAGGCATAGATTTTACTTCACCTGGACCTGCCTCAGGCTGCAGACCCAAACCCCGACCAGTCGAGGCCATCGCTGCTAAATCACTTTTACTGCTGCTATCCCATAATGCTGTGTGTGTGTGTGTGTGTGTGTGTGTGTGTGTGTGTGTGTGTGTGTGTGTGTGTGTGTGTGTGTGTGTGTGTGTGTGTGTGTGTGTGTGCTTTCCAGTGTGGATAAGAGAGAAGATGTGTGTGACGATTTAGACTTTGATGTGTTCAAACATCAGTGCTCTTCTCATTTTTTGTCTCTCTGGCTGTTTAGAGTGAAACTGAACTATTGATCGGTAGAAGGTAAAAAGGGGGACACAGTTATGATGCGATCATATGTATTTGAGTTTATTGAACCGTTTTTATCTGGTGAAGTAGTCAACAAATAATCTTTGTTGTTTGCAGGAGTATTTGCCACTTTACATTATTTGCTGTTATTCTTGTTAATATTTGTGTTTTTTCTGATAGAACAATGAAGTTTTCTTATCTTCTTTTCTGCTTTGTTTTCCCTTCTTCTTCTTCTTCTTCTTCTTCTTCTTCTTCTTCTTCACTCGTAGTGACTGTAGTCATTCCTTCAGGCCTGTTAATTGTAACAAGCCACTGTCCCCTGTGAGAGCTTTATTGTACTCTTGGTACCATCTTGTGGAAGAAAACAGTTACTACAATTAACATTTCTGTCTCTGTCCCCTCAGAGATACAGCAGGCCTGTGAGATAAAGTGAGCCCTCACCTTTGACCTGATTTTAACCATTTCAAACACTCTTCTGATGTAAGTTTGATCTGTCTGTCTCACCGTCCGTCCGTCCGTCTGTCTCATATTATTATTATTTGTCTCCTTTCAGGTGTTAAGCAGCTTTGCTGAACGTGAGTATATCAACACTTGTACGTGTGATTGTAATATCACGTTTGCCACAATGCAAATAATTTTATGTTGTTGACATAAAATTCTCCCACTCTGTCTCAGCTAATTGGATCAGTGCATTTGGCGTTGAGTTTCTGCACAAAGTTACACAAAGTTATGTCAAAGTTGCTTCGATTTTAATACTTGCACAAAGTAAAATAATCATTTTAGCTTCAAAACACTGGACTTTGTTGATGAATATGCTAATTTTAGGACTTCATTTCTATACGTCTGTGCACGTTATTGTTTACTTGTAGTTGTAAATATCCTAATTTAAAGTTGTATGTTCATACTTTGAGTAAATAAATTGATTTAAAGGTGAACACTTGAATTACAGACGTAGAGAATCCACAAATGTGTCGTTGCCCAACGAATGATAGACCTCACTGTTTATTATACTGTTGGAAGAGGTTGAGCAGCCTTGCATGACTTCACGCTTCATATCGGGTCAGCAGTGAGAAAGCTCTTTCTAAATGCATTTCCTGTCTCAGAGTTTGATGGAGAGCTGGTCGGATGACAGCTGGAACTGTTGTCATAACCGGAGGAATACTGGCCACAGTGATACTTCTGTGTATCATAGCCGTGCTGTGTTATTGTAGACTCCAGGTATGTTTATACTACTTTACTATACTGTATAGTTCATCCTATCTGCTTCTCAGTGGAGCTGCTTTCTTTTAGAAATATAGAAATTAGCCCCAATATCTTTATAAAAGGACACAAAAAAGGACTCGGAAGATGAGGCATTCATTTGTCTTTGAAAAATAGGATTTTTGGACTCTGTAACAGACGCAGTGTTGTCGAGCCACACTATAGATTGAATCCACACAGGAAACAGTTGAAGTTGTACTGAAAGGAAATTATTACTGGGAGCATCCCGGTGGCTTCTTCAGTGTATGTTTATTTGTCAGAAAACCTGAGTTTAGCCACAGCAACGCCTTCTTCTCTCTCTGCAGTACTACTGCTGCAAGAAGAATGGGTCTGACAGCGCCTCCATCTCTCAGCAACACTTTGCCTGCAACGCCTGCAGTGTCTCAGGCCTGGACGGACCCATCATCACCCCGCTGTCCCTGTCGCCACCGGTGCCGCCCAAATCCTACAAACCCACCAAAACCACCAGGGGGCGACGCAGCTACTGTCCCACCTGCTCACCCTACGACTCGCCCTTTTACATCCGCACTACAGATGAAATGCGCAACGGTGGCGAGCGCATCACCTACATGCCCACGCACTATGACAACCAGGCGCTGTCGATGCCGTTGCCCGCGGTCCGAGGCTCCCTGCTGAGGGAGACGCAGCGAGGTCGGCCTCCTGAATTCTACACCAACACCCGCGCCATCAGCACCGAAGTGTGACCACCCCCTCCTCTCTAACGAAAAAAGAAGAAAAAAAAAAAGAAAATTCCTCCTTGACCTTTGACCTTTACACACACAGATTCCCCTGTGTTCCCTTACACACACCAGCACCACCACTAACACAACCACTAAACAAAAACAAAGGCTGGCTGTTTGTGGAGATTCCTTTATCCCGTTTGTTCGCTGAGAAGATGAAACTGACTATAAAGAGTTCCTTCCTTTATATTCTTAAATTGTACATTTTCATGCTCACTCAGAAAGTAATAATTCTGCGATTCACAGTAGATTAAAGTCCCTAAACCCTGAATTAAGGGTGTGGCTAAACGCTTACACACTCCTTCACTGTCGACTGTTTCCGTGTCTTTACCGACCGAGGGCTATTATGGATAAGTTGTGGGATAATTTTTTTCATGCTACATATCTTCCCAGTGACTGCCATGAAGTAATATAAAGAGGTAAGTAGCAAGTATGAAGCAATTTTATCACAATTGCAAGAAACGATGCCCCGTGTAGTCCTGGGAGGCGTTCAGGTAACGTTGAGGAGGCTGGACGACTGGAGATTTCTCTATGCAAACTACCGCAGCTCTTCATCTCCTTTCAGCGAGTTTCATGTCATCGGTGATATTGTGAAGGGGGTAATATTGGGATTGCTGTGCCCAGCAGTGAGGTGTGATGCTGAGGCACGTGTAGATAGACACGCTGTGAGCATTTAGAAACGGCGGCAGCATTAAAGCTCGAGCTTCCCCTCTGATGTGGAAACCTGTGAACGAACAAAGGATGCCTGAGCCCCCCGAATGCAGCAGTGGGACACGTGAAATGGACTGAATGAAATTCTCTTTACTGACAGAAATGCAAAAAGTTTGAAATGTAAATAGTAACCAGAAAACGTTGGTGACAGAGGGGGAGCGATGCACGCTGGGTGTTTAAAGAGGGATTTACTGATTCGTGCTGTTTTGTCTACGCACTCTTCCTGCTCTCAGAATGATGCAAATATCCACATTCATTGACATTCATGTTGTTTTTCCCCTGTATGGTGAGAAGGTGTGCGTACGTCCTTTCACAGTGCTCCTTTTCTACATGATGCTGTGTTGCTTGCGATAATATTTGCTGTTGTTGTTTTGATATCTGTGTGTACAGCAGGGGTCGGAGGCCTGAATAAGCAGAGCAAGAAACCTGTGTGGGGTGAGAATGTTGGAGAGATCCAAGTATTTAGGAACAAAATCAGATGCACTTTTCTAACCTCTCCTCCAGCCGTGCATAATCAGACTTTATTACCAGCTTCTTAATTACTTTTTCATAATTAAATCAATTTTAACTGCAGTGCCATTATTATGCTGTGCATATTCAACCTTCTGAAAGAATTGGTTTTCTCCAGATTAACTAACACGAGCAAATAAAGAACTAACAGCATATGTACAGAGGTTTCAGTCGGTGGAATGAGCTGAACGACGTGGACATGTCGCTGCCGCTACGATAGTTTTATTGTCATTATTCAATTATTTAGACATTGTATTACCTGCTATCTATTTTACTCTTTACTTAACCAGTAATCTTTGAAAAATATTAAAGAAAATGATTTTTAGAGATGTGGTTAAAACACAAATGAATACAAAAACGGTGTTATTTAATGGTGTTAACTTTTGACAAATAAAAGATTTGTAACTGCTTAAATGGACTTTTTGTGTGGTTATTCTCACACACACACACACACACACACACACACACTATTAGTTAGTTACTGAATACACATCTAAACTGTGCTACATTTGCACATCTTGCTTGTCTTTGTCATGTCTCATCCTGCCAATAATTTGAACCTGGTTTTCAAAACCACTGCGCACTTTGTCTCTGTCCTGTCTTTGTTTATCGTACAGTTAATATTGTATAGTTATCATTATAGTATTGTACAGTTAGTCATTAGTACCTTTTATCCCTTACTTTACCAACATTCAGCACGTTATTTATTTGTATTTTCTAGTTTTATATCTCTTGGGGATATATTATTATATACTTATAAATGCACCATGGGGGGCTTAGGGTGAAGCAGAATTTCAGCACTCTGTATACTGTCCATACTGCTGTATTGACAATAAAGCTCTTGAATCTTAAATATATATACAAAAGTTTCTTTTCATATAAGGCAGGGGTGTGGCCTGTATATTGACGTGAAGAAATCTAATGCAAGTGCCTTTTTTTTGTTAGGGAGGATTTGTTGGTTGTTGAGTGCGAAGTGCTGCCACGTGTGAAAGAGAGGACCGATGAATCTATGAACACTACATTTTGGGAAATATTTGTGGCTGTTTTCTTGTTTGTTTTGTATCACTTGGACACTAAAGTGACCCTCCAATGAGACGGATGTGCCAGCAGCTCATTTAAGTCTGAGACTCTGATAAAGGAGACAGACTTTCTTGTAATTTTTAAAAAATATTTTTCTTTGGACACTGGCTGCTTTTTCACGAAGTTATTGTAGCTGACCACAGGACTCAGGGGAAGAACCAGGGTTGTATCTACACAGAACAGACGACTTGGCAAAGAGTTTTGTTCACATTTCTTTAGTTGAATCTACAAAAGCTACAGCAGATGAGCAGTATCCAAAAGTCACGTCAAGTCAATAGCAAACAATCCTGAAAAGACCTGACACAGGACCTTAAAGATGCATCTGGCCCTTCAGTCGATCCATCTGTTCACTGAAGCCTCGATGGAAACGGTCTCAGTGGAAGGGCGACAGTCAAGAAGCTGTTTTTAGGAAGGGAAAGAGTGAGGAAAGGTTGAGATATACCAAATTACACAAGAGCTGGACTGTAAATCACTCAGCACAACAGGTCTTATGGAGCGATGGATTCAACTTTGACATTTTTGGTTCTAAATACTTGTCAGTATATCTGGAGATCAGGAGAGGAGAGAGGTACAACAGTGAGTGCCTACAGCCATCTGTAAAACATGCTGGACGCTCTACATCTCAGCCAGTTATGTTCACATCTTTTTAAAAAAATGATGGAATTATGGACTCGGAAAAGTTACCATGCAGCATTTTCTGAGAAGCATCTGATTGGCAGCAGTTTCATTTTGGGTCATGACTATGATCCCAAACACACTGAATGCAGTGAAAACATACCTGGATACAAAAACATAGAGCCTATAGACCTCAACGGGATTGAAACGCTTTTATGTGTAAACTTTGTTTTACCTTAGCTTATTGTATTTCTGTGTATTATTGCATGTTTTTAGTCAATTGCTGCTTAAAAAAAAATCATATATTTATTCATGCATGCTCAGCTCAGAATCAGTCGAAGGTTTAAGGGCAGAAAAGAAAATGAAGCTTTCAGTAACGTTTTTAATCATGAGCCGCTCTGACCACATGAAGTTTGACCCCCGGGTAATCATTGTCATGAGGCACACAACCACTACAAGATAAAGTCATCAGTTTGCAGAACAAAGTCTTTATTTACTCTCAGTTTCAGTCAATTGTAACCACGTGTTTAACAAAAACAAAAGTTTGCTTTTATTTTTTGTAATATGGCAATTTTACACGAACGAAGGACGTATAAATATATACAGTTTACTACAGCCAGACTATAGGAGCACGGCGCATGCGTGAGATAACGCTAAAATTCCAAACCGGAAAGCGAGTGATTCCCGAGTGATTCATCTCAAACACACACGATCTTCGTTGCAACTCCAGCAGGCAACTCTGAGGCTCAAAACAAGTAAGTTGACAGCTCTCTTATCAACACTTGTGATCATCGCACTGTCACGTTTACCTTCACAAACTACACGAATGGCGCTTTCCTTCTCCCCCCCCCCTCATTTTCCCTCCGAGTAGTGGTCTGAGTGTGTTGGACTTCGAGCTGGTTAGCGTTAGCCAAACTTAGCTTTAGCTGTTATATGTAGCCTGTCACGTACAGGTACTGCAATGTAAACCCTGCCTTCACCTTTTTGACAACTGGCTGCTTGTCTCGAGTTGTGCTGGTGACAAGTTTGTGTTCGTGTCAGCGTGGTGTTAGTGGCTCTGTGGATAAGTTAGCCCGCCTGTCGTTTGCGCTCAGTTAGCTAGTGAAGGAAATCTGTTCGCTTTACAAATGTGTGTTTGACAGCAGCTGAGATGCGTTTCTGGCGTAATGCCATGTCGATGTCGTTCAGCTGTCGTTAAACTGCTGTTTGAAGAAGAAAGCTGCCAAGTATGGCGAGCTAGCCTGCGGTGGTGGTGATACGGGCCTGTAGTCATCATCGGTGAGAGGAGCAGTAACAGTTTACTGCAGTAATTAACGAGAGAATTTCCCCTTAACACGGGAGAAAACATTTCTGAGTGTCAAACCACAAACACTGCCAGGTGAAGGCGGTGCAAAGATCTCCGAGCCAACACCTGAACGTGTCTTATTCAGAAAGCTTTAGCTAAGTGTTCAAACTAATGTGTCTGTACATGGTCCCAGCAGCTGTTCCCCTGTCTGTGTATCAGCTCCAGGATGACATCATCAGTACAGGAGACGTGCAGGACTTTATCCACAAACCGCAGCTGGATGTGTGAGATGGCGCTAGGGGTTTAAAAGATGTAAATGATAAGGGTTTGCTTTGTGAGAGAACACGGGGAGGAGGTGCAATGATACTGCTGTTTTCTAGTTGGCAACATGAGAGGAATATCATGTTTCGTGGCCAGCTGGAGAGGAAAACAAGTGAAGTGGTGTGTCAGTGTTTTCTGATTAAAGGCAGCACGGTAGCATGGGGGTCAGCCTCACAGCAGAGCCAGGTTCTAACCCTGGTGCCTTTCTGTGTACACTCTGCATGATCTCCCTCTCTACTCTGGCTTCCTCCCACAGTCCAAGGACAGGGACTCGGTGGGGTTCGGTTGATCGGTGATTCTAAATGTGAGTGCAGCTGGTCGTCTGCCTCTCAGTCCTGCGACACACTGGTGACCTGTCCAGTGTGGACCCCGTCTTTATGCTCCATCCTCCCCAACAACCCTGAATTGGATAAGCAGAAGAGAACGGATGATTAAGGAAAGAGCCGGGCTCTTTACTACAAAGGACATCTAATGCCTTTGTTTGTAATTCTTTGCAGATTCACCAGTGAACTCGTGGGTGCTGCTGTGTGAAGCAGCTGATTATCACGTCCTGATATGCATTTTTATTTTCTGTTGTTTTTAGCTAGATCCACGTGTCTCCTGGGACTGGACTTGGCTTCATCATTGTTATTGTGATACAAACGTCCGTTTTTCATGTGTTCCTGTAAAAAGCGTTGTTTCCTCAAATACAACGTTATTGTCCCGTCGTCCGAGTCAATAAAGCCGCTTTTACTGAGTACCGGGGAACTGCACATAGTTCCTCAGATTCAGAGTAATTCCCAGTTGGAGTTAACAAAATATTTTGGGGTTTTTATTTGCCACGTGGGATGTGTGGAGTCATCAGATGGGAGTCTTTATGGGGAAAAGACTTAACTAGGACAACCTGTAACAGAATCTTTTTGGACGTACAGGCACACACGTATAACGTGATAACTGTCAGATTAATCAGTGATAAAAAGATTGTAAAATTTTATTGACATGGAGAAAAACGGGTAGTATTTAACAACAATCAAGCTTCTGTATGCTTTAACAGCCTACGCCAGTTAAAGCATACAGTAAACTGGAATAAACAAGTGACAGGCTGGGCTTTGTCCCTGGCTTCAAACCAAGGGTGTTTCTTTGGCTTACTTTAAAAAGTGTTTTAACACAGCGGCCCTGAAAGCTAACCAGTATAACTGGAACAATTGGCCCTTTAGATTTACTAAAAAGCTCTTGATGTGCTGCTGTGATGTACAGTGTTCAGCACATGTTGTCTCAAAGGTACACTGAAGTGTGAAACCCTGAACGTCCTGCTGGTTGAGGTAATTTTGAAAGTGCTATAAACAAAAACGTACAAGTTGCATGAAAATAACTGTGGTGTCAGACCTAACGGGAAGTGATTCAGTGTCAGGTGTCAGGTGTCACTTTCACCAGCAAACTCCAGAGCTCTTTAACTTAATTTTGTCTGTGTGGAGATGTCTCAGTCATGTTCAGATGTCAGACCTGGCTCTGGTTACTTGTATCAATGAAATCAATCAGCTTGCCCTGCTGGCCTTACAGGAACATGGGTACAGGGAAATGAACTATTTGTCAGTGTGAATGCCACACCCAAATCCTAGAAAGAGACCACCTGGTCAGACACGAGACACCTGTCCAACACGTACCCAGTTAGCAGTTTTTATATGCTTGATTATAACACAGGTGCACTGGCTGAAATGTAGATGCAGGCAAATGACTGCACGTAAAGGAAACACAGCTTATCTGCTCTTAAAATAGTAACCCTAACCTAACCCTTTCAATGTATTATGTTTTGTACCAGGTTAACAGGTTTGCTGTGGTGCAATGGCAGGTTTATTCAGCGCGCTGATGGCACTTAATCTTTCTGTCAATGACAGGAGGCAAAGGAGCAGACGGCAGGTTGGCCACGTCGTCTAAAACACAATAAGTTATGCAATGGAGACATGTTGCAATGATAGCTGCAGCTAAAGATGCCAAAACACATGGAAGAGCTGGGATTAGACGAAGCCAATCCTCAAATGAAGTGTCACGAGTGTTTGTGTCCACCATCCTCCAGGACGTGGGGTCAGGTCACACGCTGTAGATAAAAATGTTGTATCTGCGATAGAGCAGCAGGGTCCTCACTCACCCTTACAGACATATTGTGGCTGGTGAGCCCAGCTCATGTGGGCGCAGTCTGTCCAACCCACTGGCAACTCACAGTTTCCATGCAGGCAGTTGTTGGTATCATCCGGGACAGTGCTGAACAGGCTGGTAATGACTGGGTGCAGATTTCTGGAAGGGACGTTTCAGCCCGAGCAGAAACGGCACAATGTGTAGGAAGTAAGGTTTGAAATGACCAACTGGCTTACTGATCTAAAGTTAGATCATGATTGATAAATTAGTCAGCAGTCATAAGCTTTTTTTTTTTTTTTTAACCTCAGAAGCTTCTTAAATGTTTGGTTTTATTTATGAAAGATTTTGTTGACAAATACAGGAGAGTCTGTGCTGCTTTGTCTATACCCGACTGTTTGTGTGGAGCATGCAGACTTGTACTTGCACAGTGATGATTAATAGTGTGTGATTCAGCATGAGTAAGTCTGACACAAGCAAAGGAGGCTTTTGCTATAAATGACAAACTTTCTCAGTGCTGTCTGTGTTTCACTGGTTCTTCTCACTGCAGCTACTTCCGTAAGCCAGTCGATGGGAGTGTCGTCTGTGCTTTGTGTAACTGAATAAGTCTGAATGGAGCACATGACCCTGTTGCTTTTCTAGTGCTTGCTTGTGTCTGTGTGCACATGCATGTATGAATATAATTTGCCTGGGTTAGCGTGAATGAGTGCCTTCTGTCTGCATGTAATCGTTTCACTCTGTGTGAATGAATAACCTCTTTCATTACTATGACGATGTGCGTTTGCCAATTTGAAGGCTTGGGTCCACCCTGCACCTCGCCCCCGAGCCCCACAGTGTCATCATAAATGCAGCAAAACCCCGCTAGATACAATAGATTTAAACGATGCATTGGTGTTGGGTTTGCCTAAGGTGACGTCTAACTTTATGAAGTTTAAAATGATACAGAAAAACACATGCAGGTTACAATTATACAAAACAGAGAAAAGTTTCAGTTGCATATTTAAACTAATTAATTTTATGCTGTTTAGCTGCAGATAATAGAGCAAATGGTTCACTGATTCCCAAAATAGTTTCCTTTTTGGGAGTCAAGTAGGGCTGAACGATATATCGCATTTGCGATAATATCGCGACATGATCAAGTGCAATTTTCTAACCGCAAAGGCTGCGATTATACTACGATTATATTATACAATTCATGGGCTGCATCCTCCTGAGGCCGCATTTGTAGACCGATTACGTCACAGCGACGCGCCGAAGGCTGTCCAAATTACTACCATATCCCAGAATTCATAGCGCGGCCCAGCCAAACTCCAGTTTCCAGCAATGGCGGCCGCTACTAAGTTTTAAAATTACTCATACTAATCTTTCTGGGTCACAAAATAAACTTTTAACATATTTTCAGGCGAGAAAGTAGTTGTGTAAACATCAAATATCTGCTCGGTTTATCAAGATATCCCATATTTGCAAAAGTGCTTTGACGTTTTCAGAGGCGTCTGCTACCCACCAGCTCGACAGCTAGCCGGGAGCTCGAGGGTTACTGATGCGGCCGAGAACGGCACAACTCCCGGCACATCATTTTCAGATCACCGCGGAGTTTCGCTGCTCGGATTAAACGTAATATATAAGTCACTTAGACAACCTAAAAATGTTATTGTTGGGCTTTTTTCAGTGTTTTGTTTGTTCGTGAGTAAATCGGTTTGGCTGAGATTAAAGTTATTAGATTAGATAAAATAAAACTTTATTAATCCCCCGGGTGGGTTCCTCCTTGGTTTTCACACAGCTGACTAAACGTCAAACAGAAAACTTATTAAACAGAAGTGTGAGACAGTCGAGAATTTACACCAGTGTCTGGTTATATTTTAGATAGCAAGAAGCAGACGGCCGAGTTTATTAAACTCCACCGAGACAGCGGTGACGCTAATCAGAACTAGACCGTCCAATTTCACGCCTTTAAACTTTAAAGGCGTGTTTGTGTGTGTGTTTATACAATTGCTATTATGTTTGCACTTTATGTGTAATGTTACTGACTGCAGAGATCAGTAAGATGTGTGTATTTTTTATTTATTAGTTTGATTTATTTAATATTATTTTTTAATTGAAAGACTGTCTAGTAGTTCACAGATGTCGAAAAACTGAGTGTGGTAAAGCCACTGATTTTGTTTATGTATATTTCTGCAATCTGCACATTGTACTGACTTTCATTTTAATGTTTACACCAGGGTTCCTTGTCAGCACTTTATTCTCAGATGTTTGTAAGCTAAAAATAAACTATTGTGTATGTTCAAATATACTGTTGTGATTGAAGACGTTAAATAAAAATGTCAGTCATCAATTCATGCATCACCTCATGTCATCATAACAGAGGTCTGTCTTCCAGGAAAGAACAGTTTAAAATTAATGTAATATAGTATTGGCCATACTATATGATGTATTGCTTGTCTTTGTTTAATAATACAGAAGACAAAGACCTTAAAAAATAATCGCATATCGCATCGCAATCGCAATATTGGGGCAAAAAAATCGCAATTAGATTATTTTCCATAATCGTTCAGCCCTAGAGTCAAGTGTGACCGGCTGTTTTTCAGCTCGGCCTGACTGCTAATGAAGGTGTTACCTTTTATGTAAACAGTTGCACAAGTGTAATTGTGCGCTGAAGAATGCGAGTGTGTTATCTGCGCTTGCATATAACCGCATATCAACGAGCTCTGCATGTGGCATGCTCCTTTGTGTTGTTCAACAACTCCCAGGGTGTGACATGCAGGGCTGGCACAGAGGTCCAGACTGTGTTTGTGGGTGCTTGTGGTTAACACACGTGTCCACAAATGCAAAGTAAAAAGGGCATTGGATAGAAACGAATGCTAGCCTAACAAGAAGTAATCACCAGCCAGAGTAATCTGTTGTTTAGCTAGCAGGAAAAACTCAATTGTGCTGAATCACAGCCCATGAAGTTTGCTCCATAAAAGGGTGTGAGGGAAGTAGTTTAGAGATGACTGTCAATATTTCTTTGGTTATGACAGAGTAGTAGTGCAGCAGAAAGAAAGAAAGGGGCTGAATGATAAAGATGCCCGAGTTCAGCATGTTTGTCTTAAACATGTGGACATTAAGGAAAGCCCAACGAGCCCGTTCAGCTGCCAGCCTGGCCCGTCAGCGACGCTCTCAGTGGCACATGAGAGATTTAAGAGATTTTAATCACACCCCAAGGGCATGCAAACAATCTTAGGAATTTAGCAACTGCAGATCTGAGGTTAAGTTTACAGATTTTCCAAACTACTAGGCAAGGATTAAGTCAAAGATGATAAGGTGCCTGGATTAGGGTCTTGAAACTTTATGTCTTGGGTTGCAAAACTGTGGTTTCGTGTTGCCTTGTGTGTTTAAATGCATCGCAGGCTTTCAAAGTCTAAATGCTGTTTACCAAACTGTAAGAAGAGCAGCTGAATGGTCTTGTGTTGCTCTGTTCGTTGTGTATGCAGGATACCTTCCTTTGGAGCTGGGCACACAGGAGGGAAGGGGAGAGCTTCACCCTGTTCTCCCTGGCCAGCCCTCAGGAAAGCGGCTAGCCATGGATGACAACTCCTCACTGGGCAAAGTCAGCAGCTCCACTGAGTCCGTGGCCACCGTCACTAGTGAGGAGTTTGTTCTGGTGCAGTCCAGCTCTGCAGGCTCACCGCAGGGCTCCGAGGGAAAACCAAGACTCAAGGTCGGAACCGCATATGGATGCAATTTCATATTTAACCGATTTCTTTTTTTGGCTGCCTGGAAGCTGAGCACATTTGAGCATCATTGTCCTTCTGGTTTTACAAATCCGCTTTTTGCTGTGCCTGGGTTATCACCAGTTTGATTAGTTTTATCCCCACTCATCGGGACTGTTTATACCTGCATTTGTATGTAATTCTGTGGATGTCAGCTGATTAAATCCGTTAAAGACAGACCTCTTTGTTTGGTTTGTCACCTTTGCTCCACCCCGTTTTCATCTCTCCTTGTTCCTCTTTAAACTTTCACATTCTGTGTTGCTTCTTTCTCACTAAGATGTCTTGGAATGGGAGTGAACAGCTGGAAAAAGCTATGGAGGAGGTGTTGGATGATGATGATGATGAAGTGAAGGTGGAGAAGAGCAATGTGGAAAAGATGGAGAAGCACAAGGAACCAGAGAGCCGAGTCCTACAGACCCAGCCTGCAGGTACACATTCAGGTCTGTTTTTTCCATTCTCCCAGTCGCAAAGCATTGATATCAAGTTAAGTGTATAATATACTGTAACACTGATACTTGGACATTTCCAGTATTCTCCTGAAAGGTAACTTGTTTAATCAAAACGTACCAATGTCATTGTTACTGGATGGATGGTGTATACGGTCGTCATGTTCTGTAAAGCTTATCTTTATAACGTCGTGGGACAGTGATTATTATTTATTGCAGTGATGTGAACACACTCAGTGTTTGTTCGCTGTAAACGCTGCAGAACAAAAGAAGTAATGTTTCCACATTCTTGCTTTGAAAACATTAATTTGTGTGCTGCACACACACAGGTGTGTGTATTCATAGCTGCCTACCCTAACCATCAAACATGACTGCCTAACCTAACTGTAACCCTGACACAAAAAACACATTTTGAGTCTGAAAAATGTCTTCAAACTTGTGTTAGCAGAATTTTGTCCCCATAAGGGCTGTCGGCCCCACGAGCATGGTAAACCTCCAATTGTTGGTCCCCACAAACACACACATCCAGTTTTAATGATATCAGATTAGCAAGGCTGCTATCTGAACTCTGATGTTGCTTTAACCATGTGTGCATTAGCAAGGACATTTTGCTTTGTACATGGAGGAAAGAAAAACTTTCGTTAGTAAAGAAATGAATATTTATTAACCTTAAATATGCTCTCTTAAGGAGAGGTCAATGAGTACAGAAGTAAATCAAAGCAGAGATATCGACTTAGGTGACGTTTTATATATTTAGAAAGCTAAAATTATTATTATAAATATATATTTTGAACTTTCGGATGTTGCCACTTCTGAGACTTTGACCCTTGATACTGATACTTTGGTTCAACAAACACTCTGAAGCAGTGTTTACACTTGCAGCCATTAGCTGACAAAGGTCCTTGTTGGAACACAACGTCAGGCTGGTTTTTAACCTGCCAGCTCCGTGGTGAAAAGCTCACGGGACGGCAGTGATGTTTAAAGTGTGCAGATTATAGTGCAGAACATTCACGACTGCTGGGTTCCTCGTTCCCTTGGCTAAACCACACGGGATTATTTCCATGCTTTGGCATGTCTTGATGTTTTGGCAGCCAGTGAGTGCAGGGACCAACCGATGGGCCACATTAAACATCTTCACTGACACCCACCTTACACGTACAAAACAATATTCAGTCCCATAAATCCATACTTTGTTCTTATTGTTTCGTTCATTTTCCAAGCTGCCAGTGATTCTGAAGCAGTGTTGCTGCACAGCTGCAGAGGGAGCGAAGAGGAATTGGTTTGCATGATGTAGCATAAGAGCCACTCAGCAGTGGAAGTCCAGCTGCAGCTTGCATTGTTCTGCTTCCTGTTTGCAGAGTTTCAAAGTTCCGGGTTAAGTCCTTTTAGAGAAGAACCCCCCCCACCCCACAACTTCCTGTATCACTCTTCCTCACCTTCTTTTCATCTTTACTTCTTCTCAGTGTTTTTGTGGTTTCCTCTCTGCTATTTTTACATGCTAGTGAAACAGCTGTTATACTGACACGGGTCAACAGAAAAATAAACACCAAAAACCTTCATGTCCGTTCACAGAAGCATGTCCACCACCACAAAGCCCAACGGTCCTGGAGGAGGACAGTGTGCAGTTCAACAAGCTGTCCTACCTGGGTTGCACCTGGGTCAAAGCCCCTCGTAATGAGGCGGAGGCACAGAGGGCCATGGCCACCCTGCGAGCTGAAAGCGCCATCCCCATCCCCATCACGCTGCATGTCCCCTGTGGTCCTGAGGGCTCTGTCAGGTCAGCCAGACTGTACAGATAAGTGAGATGAAGTGAAACGTAGACCTAGTGATGAAACTCGTTAGAGGACGCTCCTGTTTATGTACATCACAGATGAATACATTTATAAGTCTGTGCTTTTACACTGAAAGTCTGAGAATGAATTGTGAATCTCCAGGGTTGTGGACCAGGCTACAGGCATAGAGATTGCCTCCTTCCCGATCTACAAGGTGCTGTTCTGTGCTCGAGGTCAAGAGGGCTCTGTGGAAGGTGACTGTTTTTCCTTCACCGAGAGTTACCGGAGCTCGGAGGACTTCCAGATTCATGTTTTCTCCTGCCACATCAAGGAGGCTGTGAGTTTTCTACTTCTTGTGACAAACTGCAGCATCAAACGTATTTTACTCCACAAAGACCCTCCTGTTGATGCAGCCAATGAAATAATTGATTAATTGACTGCTTTGAGCAGACACCAACATAATATTGTACCTTTACTGACTGACAGACAGACACTGACGCACTCTTCCTACAGCCTGCAAGGTTTTTGACCATTTCATGATATTCCATATTTTTGGGCTGCAAACTATGGCTGTCTTAGAACGGCTGTGAGATGTGTGGGTTGTCGTGTTGCAGTGATTTACCCACATAGTGTAACAAAATGGAAAAGTGAGCGCTGTACTCTTTAAAGAGAAGTGTGAATGTTGGGTTGTTGGACCTTTTGTGTTGTCCAGAAGCTGCAGACGAGGGTTTCGCGAGCAGCTTGGAGGTGGTTTGCATGTTCTACCTACACACAGACTCTAAAACAAGAACTTCACTGGACGACTGAAGGTTCAGCACATTTTTAGGGCTTTTGCAGCCGTGCAAGTTGAGAGGTGCTCTGAACAGGAAATCATGTTATTACAAATATTTTGTTTGTGTTTTGTATATGTGCTGTATTTTGATGTAAACATACCACGGAATTAGAAGTACTGACACTATTCAACCAGCTGAGGGCGCTGTTGTCTTTTTTCTTGCTCGGCTCTTCATTTGTGTATACAGAGTTATTTATTTGATATCTGTAGCTGATCCATACGTGATCACTCATGCTGTCTTTTTAATCATCTTTACCTGCAAAGCTTCCTCCGTCACTGACCATCTTCTCTTGTCCTCGTCCATCCAGGTCAGTCGTATCTTGTACAGCTTCTCTACGGCCTTTCGGCGTTCTTCACGACCAGCAGACATCAGAGACACGACGCTGTCCAGTCCACCTGACGGTGATCTCTATACCTTCACTGTTACATTGGAGATCAAAGAGGATGATGGCAAAGGCAACTACAAGTACATGATCACACGTGCAGAAATACACCTGAATTTCTCCTCTCTTCATCACAGGACTGTCATGATGACAGATGTTGGGAAAGATTTAATGTATTTTATCTGGTATTTTATCACCTGCAAAGAGCATAAAGCTGATAATCTTAAATCATCTTATTACACGTAGAGATCAATTTTCATTTTCATGCTGTCTTCTGGTTTCTGAGATGGGATGAAGTGAAGAGACTGAACGGAGGACTTGTAATGTTTTGTCAATCACGCTCAGATTATTATAATTTCCCCAGAGAAAAGATCAGGAAAATAAGTTTACAGATGGCACTAACATGAGCATTATTGCACATGCAGTCATCTGGACTTGTGTAGTAATTCATCCTTCTTGCTCCCTACAGCCCCGTGCCCAAGGACAGAGAAAAGTTCTACTTCAAGCTGAGACAGTCCGTCCAAAAGAAGGTCGTGGTTTCAGTCCAACAGATGTGTAACAAGGAGCTGGGCATCGAGAGGTGAGCAGCACCCCGCTGCACTTATTCCCCGATCTCCTTAAATGTAATCTTAGCCTTCAGCTTTTAGTCCACTGTCACTTCAGGATAAGTAACAGCATTACAGACTTTATGGAAGTCTTATTGGTTAAGCTCCAGTGTGAGGAGACGTCCTTAAATGGTCATGTATGCTTGTCTGGGTCCTCCGGGGGACAGCGAGCAGCAGTCGGAGCTGTGCGCTGTTATAGTCAAAGCAGGCAGGAGTTACACAAATATTCAGTGCATGATAGAAAGTAGTTTCCTGTTCTAACTTTTCTTAATTCTGGCTGTTGGAGTTTGTTCTGGTGGTTGTTAATCATTGTTCACCAACACCATCTTACTGAGTTACTAAGCTTTAGCATTTCATACCGTGTAAAAGTGCAGTTTGACTCATTGAGCTGTTTGCGTCGCCCGGTTTCTTGCCCGTCTCGACTCTGCAGACTGAATGCAGGCTGCATCTGTGCAGCTCGCTGATATTGATTTGTGGATTGAACTTCCTGCGTCTTCCCTCCAGGTGTTTTGGGATGCTGCTGAGTCCAGGACAGAAAGTCTGCAACAGTGACATGCATCTACTAGAGATGGTGAGTAGCACAAACTCTAACTCGGCTCGCTGTGAAACCAGAAGATTGTTACAAGAAAATAATCCACCAGTTAATCCGTACGCAGGAATCGATGGGGAAGAGCTCTGACGGGAAGGCCTACATTATCACAGGAACTTGGAACCCCAACATGGCGGCCTTTCAACCACTGAATGAAGACACGCCTAAAGGTTATTACTCCTTTTCTTTCTTTTCTCCTTCTAGCTTGATGTGACCTGTTTTAGTTTGTAGAGGATAAAGTTTCAACACTGATCCGAGATACTTTATATGTTGCAAAGCCAACAACCGGGCTGCGTTTGCATTCTTGCCCTGAAAACGCCGCACAGCATAACAGCCCACGAGTACCTGTTTACTAGCCTTACAAACATGTGTATAAAATAAAAATACAAATGCAACAGGATTTATTTCCATACATTACTGTCGGTGCGACTGCTAAAAGCTCAAGGTCACATTTGGGAAAGCGCTCGCACTGGAGTGGGTGTGATAATTGCCTTAATCCATTCTGTGCTGTGTGGAAGCTGGCCGTGTGACCTACGGCTTGGCATGTTTTACATGTGGACGCATAAACAAATTGTGTCGAGCATCAGAGGTAACTGAGCTTTGGACGCTCACAAGAAATCCAATTAAAAGCAGCTTTCTGACTTGTCCTGCAAGTGAAACCTGCAGGTTTTAATGCAAGTTGATGTTGATGGAGGTAGTGAAGCTGAGCTCTGTACAGCTGAGCATCAATCTAGCTCTGTGCTAATTTTTAGTGACGTGTGGAGCCCTGTGCCGACCCTTTAAAAAGACAGATTAGAGGAAAATCGTATTTGAAACGTCTCATTATCGTGCATTTTGTAACGGTGTGGAAGTCTCGGTGCACGTGAGGCTTATGGACTTCTTTTAATAACAATCTGTGCAGTCAGGAGACTTAATCAACCATAGCTCAACTCCCTGCTGTGACGCTACGTCTCTTGCCTCGTTGTCCTTTTGTCTCCAGAACAGAAACATTAAGTGATTTGTTCATTTGGAGCTTTTTGTTATGAAGTTGTTGTTGCATAAATCGAAACATCAGTTTAGAAGTGGTTGGTTAAGCTTTGGGTTTAGTTAGTAGTGTAAACTTTTCACTGAACAGTTGAACTTGCAGACATGTTGGGAACTTGGAGTGCTTATCCACCAGGGGGTGTGGCCTCCCTGCAGGATGTGTGGATTGTCTGCCTCACAGTAGAGCCCAGCACATGTGCATGTCTGGATTCATTGAGTGAGATTTGACTGAAGTTGCTGTTGTCTGTTTTCTGGGAAAGGGGAGCTGATGTGACGTGCCTGGTTTACCATTTAAAAACAATGAGAACACACCGATGCGCTGAATGCTTTGAAAGCTGAGCTATAGCTGACCGGCTTAAATGTCACCTGCAACTCTGCAGCTGTAACAAAGAAAGAGACGGCACCAGTGTCTCATCATGCTTGCTTTTCCTGCAGATAAACAGGTCTTTATGACGGTGGCGGTGGACCTGGTGGTGACCGAAGTGGTGGAGCCAGTTCGCTTCCTGTTGGAAACTGTAGTCAGGGTCTATCCGTCAAACGAGCGCTTCTGGTACTTCAGCCGCAAGACCTTCAGTGAGACTTTCTACCTCAGACTCCGACAGGTATCTTTACTGAAACTTACAAAACCTCCCACATGTGCTTGTTTCCTTATAACAGGAAAGTGTGTAGATGACGTCAAAGCTTATCTGACAGACCGACTGTAAAATGTGAACGGACTGCTTCTTGTATGGCACTTTTCTACACAGGCACTCAAAACACTTCATACAGGCACTTTTTTTTTTTTTTACACTTTAGTGTTTTCTGTTGAGCATTAATAATCTGATTACTTCAGTATCTTGCCCAAGGTTACTCTGGCATGCAGACTGGAGCAGCCAGGGATCAAACCACCAACCTTCCAATCAGTAGATGATCTGCTCTCACTCCTGAGCTACAGCCGCTCCGTAACATGAGACGTGGGTTTGTTTGATCGGATACTTTAAGGGCAGTATGTAATAGTTGGATTAGGTGGCTGAACGACATTCAAGATGAGATTTTATTATTATCCTTTTGTATTAGACACATTATTTACATTATTTTATGCACTTAGAATTTCAAATAATGTCCCAGTTTGAGTGGATGGCAGCTCGGGGGGTGAGTGGAGGTGGTCAGACTGAGGGGAAAAACCCACCTTCACTGATCAAATAAGCTAAAGGTCTGTGTTATAATGGTACTAATGTTTCATCTGCTAACTCTTTCCACTTGAACAGCTCCCAGTTTTCCTCCACGTGTAATAATAATAATAATAATACATTTTATTTAAATAGAAGTAGTCTTCCTGTCTTATTAATAACTGCGTGACTATAACGAACATCAGAGTTTAAGTGTCGGATCTCTCCGTGCTGTAAAATTATACAGTAGACTGTGATATGTAGCGCGTGTCTGGATACACTGTCAACCTTCTCAATGCTGAATTAACAGCAACTTTGCCAAGTTTCATCTCATTTGATCTTATTGCAACTAAGGAACAGAACCATGGTTTGTTGGTGCCATCGCTGATTAAAGATGAGCTGCACGCTTCCTGTGTGAGGTGTTGGGGAATGTTTCAGACATTTTTGCCCTCTGGAATTCCCAATGACATTTCTTTGTTTAAAAAAAGTGCATCTTCACGCACCTCCCGCCCACAAAGGCGCTCCCGTCTGAGCGTTTGCTGCAGTTAAGCTGCAAGCTTCTGCTCCCTTGTTAAAAAGCGGATCACTTTTAGTGGGCCGTGGGGAGCTGGCGAAGCAGCGGAGTGTGGGGAAGCCTGGGATTGTGGGAGCTAAGCAGAGACTGTCTCATTATGTGCACGTGGGTAATTAACAGCAGCGGTTTGACTCGTCTGCCTGATTGCCTCTCTAGTTATCTCCTCAGTAAATGGAAGAGTGTTGGACTGGTGCTGTGGTTAAGAACTAATTAAAAGATAATATTGTGTGGAGGCTTTTGCACAAGATGGCAATCAGAGGTGACAGACATGCATATAAAATATGCAGTCCTATTGTCATGTTTTTGCCAAGAAAATTGAGCATCTGAAACACCAAAGAGTCAGTTCCTGTGTGTGCTTTACTAAAACAACAGGCAGCAAACCATCGTGCTGTAGGCTGGATGATTGGGCCGAATCCAAGATTAGTTCAAGATTGAGTTCCATGAATGAGTCCATACTAGACTTTAAAATTTATACAATTTCTTTTCCTCCCCGAAAGCAATAATAACAATTTACAGCAGTTAAACGATCAGCAGAGAGCGCATGTAAACGTTACAGTAGAATGCAAACAGGTTTGGGTCAGAATTTGCGTGAAACTTGGACATGGAGGGGTGCTGGTGCATTGATCCACTGCTGTGGAAGTCAAACAGTAAAAAACATTTGTGTCTACATCTTTAAAAAAAAATCAGCATCAGAGGTTTGTAATTGTAATTGTGCAGGTCATGTGGCCAAGTGAAGGTGAACTGGAAGTTTTTGGGGAAACCTTTCACTTCCTAAATTCAGTTAAAGTCCTGGAAGTAAAAATCAGATCCGTTTTAAATGGATGGCTCCTAAACCAAGATAAGGATCCTAACACACATTAAAAATCTACAATGATTGACTTTACTGAAGATTTTGGCACAGACCTCGATCCAGTAACTGGACCTCCGTATAGTCCTTCAGAACCAGAACCCTTTGGCAGGAAGATGGGTAGTTAAAGAATCATTAGTAAAGTACTCGCTGTGCAGTGTATGGAAGTTTCCGCCACAAAAGGATCCATAACTCGAAATTTCAAGTTAATAAATCGAAATTTCGAGTTAGCGCTGCCAATCAGTAATCTACGTGACTGACGTCATTTCCTCGTTACCCGGAAGCTGAAGCCCTCAGCTACAAATGCTACAGCTAAGCTACCGGTATTACATCCAGTCATGAATGCACAGATTGCTGAGTGTTTTCAGCCTGGCTTCAAAAATGATCCTTGTGTTATTAGCAGAATCACACGGCGTTACAGCCAACGCACTCTCGAAAGAGCCAGTTTGTTGCGACCCGGTTTTGAGTGCGCGTTCCTCTGCGCCATGTGCTTCCGGGTAACAAGAAAGTGACCTCATTCACGTAGATTAGTGATTGGCAGAGCGAACTCGAAATTTCGAGTTAAGTCGATTTTTTTTTTTTTTTTTTTTTTTTTTTTTTAAATGAATTTATTTTATTTATTTTTTTTAGTGACATAAACGGGCTTCCATAGCAGTGTCCTCAAACGTTGTTCATTTATTTGAAAACTGTAAAACATGAAATTAAAATGATCTTGCTGAAAATATGAATGAAACATGATCTTTAATGTCCCGGACATTTTTTCTCCTTCATTGATGGAACTGTGGAGTGGGAGCACTCACGCTCGCATGGAAAAAATAAAGTGAGCCCGTAAAAGCTTTAGGTAGCCTTCAGAAAGTGTTGGGACTGTGAACAAAGAGACGATCAAAGCTCGTAGATGGTAAATGTAGCAAAGACTCTTTGCTATGTTTGCTACATTTGCACGGGACTGGTGCTTTCCTCACATCCTAACATTCAGCAAACAGTAACATTTGGCATGGAGATGTTCTTCCTTTATATATCAACAGTCTGGCTTAATCCCCGCTTTCATTATTTTCCTATAATCTCTTCCTGTTGGTGCTGTTTGTGCAGTGTGGCTTCTTTGGCCCAAATTTCACTTCAGATTTTATCATTGTTAATGATTTATCCTGTGGGGTTAACTATTCGCTGGCAGAGGCCAAAGCAAATTATCTTTCCTCGAGTTTTCTCTAAAAATAGGCCAGGCTTCATATTCTCTGCCAATTTGTGCTGTGAGTTGGTCATTAGACGCCGTGCAAGTGGGCCGATCAATACAGCTCATTGATCCGTTCTACCAGGTGGTGGAGCGCGGCAGCGGCGCTCGAGTGAATGAACGGCCCAGAAATCAACATCAGCTGCTTGTGACACCGAAGGTCGAGCTGACGACGTCTTTGTTCTCTCTGCATTTCTTCAGTCTGTTATGATGCTTTTCTTTTTTCCAGGTGTCGTTAATGTTGTACTTTAGTAATAATTACACTCTGGATTTAACATAAATAAATGAACATGTGTCATTAAAATTGAAGTAATTTCAAAGCATGGCTTGAAAAGACTTACACATTAATTCTACAGTGTAGCACACATTTTGATACAGGAATCCCCCCCCCCCCCTTTTTTTACACAACCTGACATTATTTGTCTGCGTGTTTACCCAGCAGGCACCAGAGAGGGGGGGTCAGAGTGACGCTATGTACGAGGTGGTGAGTCTCCAGAGGGAGATGGAAAGAAGCAATGAAGAAAAAGGACGCCTAGCATCACCCACTGAGGAAGAGGAGGCAGATGAAGGTACTGAGGTGTCTCTCTTTCGCTCTCTTTTTGGCTCTTTTGGCTTTAAATATTCGTTGGGCCATTCAAATGCAGTGTGAGACGTCTTTATTTCTCCTTCTGTCAATGACGGTGTGCTTTAACTCTTATTTAGAAAGCCGCCTCAAAACCACAAAAATGGAAAAAATGTGCCCTTTGTTGTTGAAGTCCTTCGACATGTTGGTGTAGCTGCACGTAACGATGTGTAAGTCCAAACTGACTTTTACCAGCCACACACTCGACGTGTTTCTGTGGCAGAGCCTTGTTCTTCAGTTTAATGTTTTATAATCATTTGCAAAGATGCATGGACATATTGCTGTATAATAATGATTTATATAGCGCTTTTCTAGGCACCCAAAGCGCTTTACAATGCCACTATTCATTCACTCTTACATTCACACACTGGTGGAGGCAGCTACAGGTGTAGCCACAGCTGCCCTGGGGCAGACTGAGAGGCGAGGCTGCCATATCGCGCCATCGGCCCCTCTGGCCAACACCAGTTGACAGGTAGGTGAAGATCTTGCCCAAGGACACAACGACTGAGACGGACAGAGCTGGGGATCGAACTGGCAACCTTCTGGTTACAAGATGAGCTTCCCAACCCCCTGAGCCGCGGTCTTCCAACGGAGCTGTGTGTGTTTGAAAGTGTTGATACGGGTCCTGTGGGGATGTGCGCGGCAAGCCACGTGATTCTTGTGATGCAACACATTTTATATACTCGTTACATTGAGACCAGTGGGAGGCAAAGATGCATTCTTTCTCCCTTCCTCTTCCTTCTGGCCATTGGACTGCAATAGACCAAGATGTCTTTGGGATACCTTGGCATCCACCAACACGTCTGAAGGACCCTGCCTGTGCAGATGATCAGCTCTGTTGGCTCACATCTGGAAGAACATGAAGACCAGGACATCAAGCTTGGGGCAAGAGGCGGCCAAAGTGGGCTTGGAGGTCAGCGGGAACAAGCGGGGTCATGTATTTAGTATTTTAGTATTTATTTATTTATTGTCATTGTCAGAGAACAATGAAATTGCATTTGGGGCTTCCGTACAACCCGTAAATAAAATAATGAAGAAAATAATAAATACCCCTTAAAACCCAAGTGTAAATATTTAACCCAGTGTGACTCCAGTGCAATAAGACAATCCTTAGCAACAACATGAGAACATGACAAGTAAGTTCATTGCTATTAAGAAGTTGGATATGGTTATTGTCCGTGAGAGGGGGGCAGAGAGTTCAGGAGCCTCACAGCCTGTGGATACAGGCTGTTGGCCAGTCTGGATGTTCTGGCCTGTATAGACCTGTACCTTCTCCCTGAGGGCAGCAGGTGGAAAAGGTGGCGCGCAGGGTGATGTTGGTCCCGCAGGATACTGTGCACCCTCCTCAGACAGCGAGTGGGGAAGATATTACTGATCTCTGGCAGACTTGTTCCAATAATTCTGCCAGCTTCTTTCACCACCCGCTGGAGTGCTTGCTGATCGGCCTTGGTGCAGCTGGGGAACCACACTAGAAATCCATACGTCAGAACGCTGCTGATGGCACAGTTGTAGAAGTTCAACATCAGAGATCTGGGAATGTGTGCGCTCCGCAGTCTCCTCAGGTAGTAGAGGCGCTGTTGGGCCTTCCGTACAACTGAGGTGATATGGTTGCCCCAGGACAGGTCCTCGGTCACAGTTACCCCCAAGAATTTAAAACTGCTCACCCTCTCCACCGCCTCACTGCCAATGAAGAGAGGCAGATGGTTGTTATGACCCCTCTTCCGGAAATCTACAATGATCTCCTTGGTCTTTTTGGTGTTTAAGACCAAGTTATTGTCGTGGCACCATGACTCTAGTTGTTGCACCTCTGTCCTATAGTTTGTCTCATCATTATTGGATATAAGTCCGAGCACTGTAGTGTCATCTGCAAACTTAACAATGAGATTGGACGCGCAGGAGGAAATACAGTCATGGGTGAAGAGAGTGTATAGCAGAGGGCTCAGAACACACCCCTGAGGGGCACCGGTGTTGACCACAAGGGTGGAAGAGGTGTTCTTACCCACTCTGACACTCTGTCTACGGTTAGTGAGGAAGTCCACAATCCAGTTGCACAGAGAGGAGTTAAGTCCCAGTTGGTGGAGTTTGGGACGGAGTTTGTATGGCCGGATGGTATTAAAAGCCGAGCTGTAGTCTACAAAGAGGAGCCGTGCATAGGTGTTCCTGTGTTCCAAGTGCTTCAGTAATGTGTGCAGCACTGTGGCGATCGCATCCTCGGTTGACCGGTTCTCCCTGTATGCAAACTGGTGCGAGTCCAGGGATGGTGGAAAAGCAGCTCTGATGTGTTTAATGACCAGTCTCTCCAGGCATTTGGCGGGAATGGGGGTGAGTGCCACAGGTCTGAAATCGTTTAGACATGTGGCATTTGACTGTTTTGGGATGGGAACGATGGTTGCTGCTTTGAAACAGGATGGTACCAGTGAACAGGACAACGAGGTGTTATATATAGAGGTGAAGACGTCCGCCAGGTCCGCAGCACAGTCTTTTAGCACCCGGCCCAGCACTCCATCTGGCCCGGCCGCCTTCCATGAGGATCAGTGACGCCGTTATTCACCCACCTCGGCCGCAACCTTGCAAGCGCGCAGATGCTGATCATGACATAGTGTGTCAGATCGTGAAAGCAGGTGCGGTCTTCCAGCAGCTTCGGCTCATCTGGTTGACCCCAAACATCGATCTGGGGAAGAAGATTCGTCTGCTCGTTATACCTACCGCGATCTACGCTTGTGAGACGCGGAAACAATCAGCCACGCGTCCTCTCTATGACAGTGTGACTGAGCGGCGTGTGTGCTTTGGAGGTCACATTCTACGCCAACTCCAGAATAATGACAAGATGCTGCAGGTGCAAACTGTCTGAATCCAGTGGCTGCTGTCCTGCGTGTTGATTAAACTGTTGACTCTTTGCTGCATCTAAACACGACGGCTTTAGATGATATGCCAGAGCACACTGACTTTTTCACCATCAGTAACTGCAGCGCTGCCAGAGAAATGGAGGCGAAACATTAATGACACCAACACTGGCTGTTAGACCCAGTGGTCCTCAAACATGACCCAGTTTCAGTTCACTAATATAAACAGGACTCTCATTTCCACCTGAGCGCTGTTGGTGCAAGTGTCGCAATTTAGACCACGCACATCATGTCGGTGCTGATTTGGAAAATGACACGAGCTCGCATGTGCAAATATACCCCGTCCACACATTCTGATGTAGTTTCTGAAGTACTCTTACTTCTTTGCAGCCGCAATTTATTCAAATAAAGATCATGTCAATGAATTACTACATGAAATTTTAGTTGTCATAAAGCTTGATGTGACTGTAACCGTTTGTTAAAAATAACAAGAATATTAAGAAATGGTTAAAAAAAATGGATACAGAGAGATGTGTGTGTCTGTGTGTGCGTGTGTCTGTGCGTGCGTGTGTCTGTGCGTGCGTGTGTCTGTGCGTGCGTGTGTCTGTGCGTGCGTGTGTCTGTGTGCGCGTGTCTGTGCGTGCGCGTGTCTGTGCGTGCGCGTGTCTGTGTGTGCGTGTCTGTGTGTGTGTGTCTGTGTGTGTGCGCATGCATGCATATAACATTTGGCCTGCTTTAAAAAGTCATAGGTTAACTGTGTTGCTGACCCAACTTCATTCTCAGCCTATATTTACACACATGTTTAAACAACAGCTGCTCCGTTAAATCCGTTTGATTTTTAGCTGCAAACAGGAAACGGGACCATTCGCCTTCAAAGTTGTGATTGCAGTGTTGAAGTTTCACTGTAGCTCAGCGTATGTTGAGGATGTTTGCAGACAAGTCGGCCTTTTTCATGCAGGCCGCTTGAAGGTGCGAGCTTTCACTGGAGGTTTTCGGTGCACCCTCTTTGTGACCAATTTCACCAGGTCGCAACCTCCAGCGGTCACTCAGCCGACCTTTGACCCAGCAACGGTGGCACAATGCACCAGGTTACAGAAACCAAGAGATGCATAACTGGCTGAAATTGCACCAAAGCGGCGAATATGATGTCGCTTTGTTGTACGACACTTCACCAGGGTGAGAACGGCCAGCATCTTCATCGTGCTCCTTTTAGTAATGTAGCAGATGCTCGGCAGCAACGGTAACTCATGGCTCTGCATTGCTTTGGAAAGAGCACTCTACTGTAGATGCAGATCATGGATCTGGTCTCACTCCTTACACTCCCACTAATCTCTCGAGTTTACATGTCAGTAGGTTCCATCTGCACGGCAAACCAAAAACGTTTTAATGTAATACAGTTTTATGTGATTTTACTCTCCCACTGAAGTAAAATCTAAGCTTCTAAATTAAATCAACTTCTAAACACTTCAGAGCTGCCATAAAACATGACTTGATCTCATCGTCTCCGTCCTCTCTGCTGCTGATGTAAACGCTTCTCTACTTTTTCTCTCCCCTCCTTGAACAGAAGACAAAAATTGTATTTCCTGTGTCTGTCTGCCGACTCGTTGAAGCCACCCTGGCATCTGGTGCTGTGAGAGCCTTTGAAAGGGCCTTTTTTATATAACGCCCGCTTCTCCCCCAGAGCTGAAAATTGGAGGCGCTCGGGCCGTGGAGGTGGAGGCCAGCCCCATTGTGTGCAGAAATGAATACAGTCGGGTGTAGATGCCACTGCTGTGTGCCAACACGCTCCGTTCACGTGGACGCCCCCACAGCCCTCGCTACAATGTGGACAATGGCCCCAAAGCTGATGTGCTTTTCTTTCACATCATACTTTGTCTGTGCATCCGTGTGTGTTGTTTTTATCATACAATCACTTCCCATTTTTATACATGTTCCTTTGGTTTATCACAGAGGCTTGATTTGTTCACTGCACTGCTGTCATGTTAGATTTGTAGTTCATTAGAGTAAAAGATGGAATTTAAAACGTCTTCATGCCGTTAACTGGAAATTTCTGCTTGCTTTAACATAGACAAACCAATCCATTAGTGCTTTCAACATGACATGAATCCCACAGTCAGTGTGCAGCCCCTTCTGCAGATTTAAAGGTAAAGGTAATGGCCTTCGTCTTCAGTTTCTTTTTATTTTTTATCAGCGAGTGCGCCGGCAGTTGGAATGCATTTGCGCTTCCTGGCCTTGGAAAATCTGAGGACAGAGGTAGCTGCTTTGTGCTGCGTCTGAGCCATTTGAAAGGACTCATCAAGCATTTATAAAGACCTGAAAAGCTTCTGCTAAAGGCTTTGAGGACATATAGGAGCAGCGGTGCAGTCAGTGTAGTGGCTGCACGCTCTGGAAGAAAATGTCAGCCTGACACTTACCCTGTCCGGCGTCAGGCCTGCCAAAGCATCCTGTTATTTTCATCTCTGTGATATCATGAAGGAAACTATGACAGGTCTTAATTTTTGGACACACAGTGGGACTCATCATCATTAAGTTGATAAGTTTTGTTTGGTTCAACGTTAATTTTACCTTTTTTAAAAAATTATTTTCTTATTAAGGCAACAGCATTTTTCTTTTGCGGTTTTTAGTTTTGTCCTCTCGTTTTGTTTCTAGTTCCCCTTTAAACAATATAAAACTGTAGGAATAATCATGAAGGTCCATAATGAAGTAAGGCGCCCTCTAGTGCGAGCATCTGTCAGCACCTGTTTCTGTGCAGCATAGTCACTGACGCCACGTCCGTATCACAACATGCAGTGTGGATCTGTGCGTTTGCTCTCGTGGGTGCTTTCTGTGTGGGGATCAGTTCCTCTCTCCAGCAGCAGAGCAGGCCAGACAGTCAATTAGTGCTTCTGCATCTAAACACAAGTGGTTCGCAGTGCTGATTGCCTCTTGTCTGCCTCACGAACCATCAGGCAGAAGAACGGCAATAATGGAAGGTGTAGGCGCTGCACAGGCACTCCTTCCTCCATTTAAACTGTGAGATCGATATTAACAGGTTTGAAAATGTGCATTGCGTATCAGAGTAGCTTAATATGGATTTATTAGTTGGGTGCAGATATCGGAAAGAATATCTTATCTGCCTGGCTCTTGCACAGCAGTCACAGAAACGGTCACAGCTCTCCTGGTAGGTGGCAAAATGCTCGAATGCAAACTGTCGTGCTCCCTCTGTGTTTATTAAGTGCTGAGTGACTGAAAGGACGACACATTCAGCTTTACCTGGAGTTAAAGGTCAAGATGTTTGTCTCTCTAACTGCATGCTCAGGTATACAAGGGTATACGTGCTCCTAACACACATTAATATTGCTTTACTAGCTCATCGGTGCGACTGTAGTGAAGTGAGATGAACCTAACTCTGGGTACGACTGTTTGCGATCCTCCTCGACTTCTCAGTTGATTGCAACTCTCATTACTTTCTTTCTGTATGTTACACGTTAACGTGACCCGTGGATTGCGATGGATCGTGAACCTCTACATCACCGGCGTCCTGTTCTGTGTCTTGCAGATAGCGACAGTGAAATTTCCAGTGGAACCGGCGACGTTTCCAAAGACTGTCCTGAGAAAATCCTCGAGTCCTGGGGAGGAATCCTCAATAGATGGTGAGGCAAAATGTGAACACACTGAGACCGAATGACAAAATACGTGCAGTGGCACTAAGCAGTGGAAGAAATGCACCATAGCGATCACAGTATCCACAATTCAACTGACCCAGCATGACAATAGCTGGGTGGCAGTCTGCTTTAGCTGAGGGCTCCTTCCATAGCAATGAACCTTCATCTGTAGCTAAGATTGTGATGCAGGTTAAAGAAAACTCTCGATGATTGAAAAATGGGTAAAACTAAAGGAAATTGGCAGTTTAGGCTCATGTTAAATCCCAGTTTTTATTGATTTTAAAACGTTAAGCTTGATTCGTACAGCCAAGTGTTTCCAGCTGGACTGACTGTAGCTTTTAGTTGTTTGGTCAGATATTAACCAAAGTGCAGAACATTTAGAATCGTTCGCACCTCCTTAAAATCAGAAAAGTCGGCTCCACTTTGCCTCATACACGGTGTGATTTCCACTACAGCACCATGACTGTTTTATGATCCCAGTTCTTATGGATTACCTACTCGAACTGCAGCTGAGACATTTTAATGAATTACCCTCGTCTTTGTCCCCACTCCAGATGGAGCGAGCTAAAGCGCGGCGCCTAATAGAACGGCCAGTTTAAAAAACAAAGTTTTTATTTGTTACTTCTTTAATTAATGTGTTGCAACAAAAAGCGTTTGTTACAGTAACTGCTGCTGATAAATTCAGCTTCAGACGCAGTCGTTAGAAAGAATAAGAGACGCTTGGTGCCGTTTTCCTTTCAGCTGCACCGACATCATGAAGTGAGTTTTGTTGGGGAAGTGCATTCATATGCCTTCAATGAATGTGTCATGAGAATATTTCAAGCATCATTAAAAAGAGATGACAGTGTATTTTTCTAAAGGAGGATTTTTTGTTTTTTTTGGGAGCGTGGCACTGATGTGCATCAGCAGTGGTGCACTTTCTGCTGTTAGTGAAATAGTTTCATGACACTCGATCACTGCTGTAATAAAGCAATACATCAGTAAACTGAGTGAAGCTGAGTTAATGTTGTTGTATCTTTATCATTAAGATTTACACTTCAGAAGGTGCGAAATTAAAGCTCCTGTCTTGTCACAGCAAAGAAGTGATTGTCAAAGAGCTGCATGTAAAGTCAAGTGACTGAATCGACATTGGAAAATAATGTGTGTGTGTGTGTGTGTACATCAGGCATGGGAACCTGTCCACTCGCCCGAAAGGTTTGTCCTCATTGGTCCGCAGCGGCATTCCTGAGCCACTCAGAGCTGAAGTCTGGCAGCTGCTGGCTGGTTGCCACGACAACCATGACCTGCTTGAGCACTACCGCATCCTCATCACCAAGGTAAACGCACGCGCACAGCAGGGATGGACAGCTGCTAATAAGAGTGCATTTCTAAAAGAAACACTGACGTAAGACTTTTCTACCACATCCTCACCTGAGGGCCGGCGAGGCGGCAACAAATCCACGGTTTTCATTATATTTGACCCTAAGATCTGATGTCGGCACATTCCTCCTGTGAATATGAACCGTGAGAGTGTTTTCTTTGTGTCGATGTTGTGCTTCCACGCTTTTAGCTGTAGCCGCCATTTTTGCCGTGCTTAAGTGAAAGCCAGACGGCGGGTGTGAATTGTTACGAGATCTCGTCACTGCGATGAGAGTGAATGAGGAAATGTGTTTCTGTACTGCGTACAAATCTGCGTCTCACCAACGCTTTTGTTACAGCTGTTCCTCTGAACTGTGTGTCAAATCGGAGAAGGCTGTAATTTAGCGGTGACATTTAAAGGCACGCGGCGCCGTCTCGGGACTGTGACGGCTCGTGCTGCCCTTTGGCCTCCCACGGAGCAGGAATTCAAAGTGAATTTTTGGACCTGTAGTATTTAACTATTGCTTGTTGTTCTGGCTGCGTTCAGGTATAGCACACGGGCTTGCACAAAACTTTTAGCCGCAGTGTCACACTGGAGGAACGGCTCTCCAGGCTCTCTGAAGGTCCTGTTTCATAATGTGCCATTTAACTGTGGCTTTATTTATATACTTCTGTTATAGTTTCATCTGATCTTTCTTAACTTCTTATAAACGAGTAAGTCGAGCGCCCAACTGTACCTAAATGCGGCGGCAGAAGGATGGAGATCTTCAGTTTCATTGGTAATAAAATAGTTTTTTCTCTTTGCAGCACAGAGGCCAGTGAAAGCACCTGCCTCAATCAATAAGCACTAACAGAGAGAAAGCAATAGGGGTGTCGACATGAAGCGTGGAAAATTGAGCCAGCAAAGAGTGTGAACCCACAAATATTAGGTTTTAGTGACTGAAGGGAGAAAGGGAACGCGTGCAAATGCCAGGATAGCGACTTTCACTGCTGTGTGGATATCTCTGGTCCTTCTTTTTCTGTTATCGTTATCCCTCGTCTTTCTTTTTCGTCTTCTGTAGGAACAGTCTTCTTGCTCTTCTTAGATTTCCCTGTGCCCCTCTCTGCATCTCCTATGCTCCTGTTACATAAGACTAAGCTTCTGTTGTTCAGCTCATTGCGCTGGCTTGGGCACGCCCACATCTTCTGTCTTGCTGGAGTAGTGATGGTATTGATAGGCGGTTGGTCGGGCTATTAATAGCTGCACCAAATGAATGGAACTGAGGGAAGATGTAGCGGGGAGGGAAGAGGCAAAGACCAGCAACATGAAGGTGATGTGGAGCTCGTTTATACCTCTCTGGGCCTTTAATGCTCAGCACCGTGTATCACCAGGAGCCGTGTTATGGACCTCTGGAAAAATCTATTTCGAAACCACTAATCTACTCAGCATTTAGCAGCATGTGACCCGTGGCGTGCTCGTATAATAGCGCGATACTTGCAATACACTTAAGTGTTGCGCTGCTCTCATTTACAGTCATCACACACAGTCGCAAATGCACACTGTGGCCTCGGGGCATCTGAGACATTCACAAATAACTTTCTGGGCTGGCGCAGCGCTGTGTTTGAGGTCGGGAACGGCGGGTTGCTGGTGACATTTGAACAACCTTTTCATGTCCCCAGAGCCGAACAAGCCCAAGGTGTGCCGCCACGCTTGAACCCACAGCTTAAAAAAGCTCAGCCAGCTATTTCCAGTCCTGCCATCCCAAAAACAGACGCCGGACTCGCGTCTTAGCTTTGAAAGCTGTAATGGAAGCATGGAGGGAAACTGCACAGCAGGCAGGACCTCAGCGTGACCAGCGCAGGACATTTCAAAGCTGCTAAACACTGACCTGTGAATTATTCATTCATAGAAAGGCACCGAACTCAATCAAGCTAGCTTTGCAAAAGCAGTTTGTTCCACTCTAACTTTGTTACTGACTTGTAATTCAATTATAACTATTTCACTTCAGTTTTATTTCTATAGCATCTAATGACGGTCACCTCTAATGTCGAGCCCAACATTTCAACAAATTCTTGCACCTTGCACCCATTTTCCTTAAAAAAACCAAAGAGGGTGGACAGCTGAGGACTTGCAGCGTGTATAACCTCGTCTGTGAAGATGAGCTTTTTCTGTGTGTCTTTCATTTCCCGGATCTCACCTGGTTTCCTCCCAGGACTTCTAAGGTGCTTTCCATTTCAGTGAGCAGCCAGCTTAGTGATGACATATAAAGTCTGTGTGTAATCAAAGGTAGCATCAGCCATGCAGCCAGGCTGGAATAATACTACACCCACGCCTAATAATGCTCATAAAGATACACGGAGCACAATGTACATAAGAGAGGCTGCCATGGTAACTGTGAGGGTCAACAGACTTTTCTTTGCTTGAAGTTATCGCCATGACAATTCTGTCTCCTTTAGCCTTTGTCTCAGTCTTCCTTCGCCTAATGAGTTGGTGTTCTGCCTTTGAAACCTGCAGTAGTTGTTTATGGATTTCACATAGTCACTGTGGCGACCGCTGCACGGTGTTAAGAGAAATCCACGTCTTACTTCACTAACATTCATTTTGTTGCCATGTGATCCTTAGTTTTCCAGTTTGTGCACACATACAAGCTTTTCTCTCATCTTTTATATATGTTGACATTTTCATACTGACGATAAGTTTTCACCCTTGAGGTTTGAGGTTTCCCATCACTGCCTGAAAGACAAATCCCTGTGGTGGTGTCAGCCAATCAAAGCCTCTCGCACACATTCGTACACACTCGCCTCGCTGTCCCGTCCTCCTTTATAGTATCTGCGGGGAACAGCTGCACTGCACGTCTGCAGTACAGCCAAGCAACACCGCTTCCTACAATATAGGTCTATTCACAGCACTCTCCCTCCTCGGGTCTGTGTGCCTGTCCATAATGCAGTTTCCAGTCTCCATTCACCGACAGTTTCCACAGTAGGAAAACCGTGGAGGATGTGCTGCCTCTGATCCACAGCGTCAGAAACATCAGTATCATTTCTGTAGTTACTGAAGGTTGGCTAAAAACTGACTCGACGACAGATTTGATGTTTACTGAGGACCCTCTGCTGTGTGTGTGTGCGTGCAGCTGAAATGGTGTAATCAGTCATGTTAATGTGGTGCCGCTTGGACACGTCTGATTAGATGCAGAATTTTTAGTATTGAGTGAAATTAAGTTGCCATGCCAAAGTGAATAAAATGATTCTGGAGTTTTGCTGGTGTGCAGTGATAATTGCATCGGCCGTCTGTGCTGACACTGATATGACGCCCGCATTAAGGAGATTTAGCCAACCTCATCTCTGGTCACTTCTTTGTCCAGTGCTCCGTGTCTTTGCCTCCACTGCAGTCGCAGCAGCTCGTATCACCTCAATAAATCTGAACGACCTGCAATGAACAGCATTTTCATCTGGGTGTTAGATTAATCTTAAATGTGATTTGTCAGGATACAGCAGTAATGTTGTTTATCTGCAGATTAAGTGAGAAAAACTTAAAGCTGCTCTGGGATGGAATCACTTAGTATAATCAACAAAATCTTATTTCATATCCTTGAACTTCGAGACTCTCAACAAGGGGCGTCCTGTTTGAAAATACCGTTTGCAGGGTTCTGTTTGTAAGAGGAAGAACGAAGTAGTTGTTGCTACTTTATTTTTGTTGTAGGAGATGAAGTGATTAGTTGGTGTGTCCAATGTAACGGCGAACAGCCTGCCACTTTCTTTACCGTGCTCTGGATAAACCACCAGGCCAAACACTTTTTAATGTAGATATAAACTCCCTGCTTATGCTGGTACATTGCTGTTTAGACTGAAATCAGCAGGAGCCCAGGCATGGAGGAGGGAGGGATGCTGGGAGGCAGTGAAAGGTGAATCAGCCGCCGCCTTTGTTTCCAAGTGGCCCCGCTGGCTTTGTTTTGGAGCAGAATGAATTATTAACGGTGGCCTTCTGGTCGTGTTTTTCATCAGTGTCCACCTCCAAAGGTAAAGAGCGCTGTGATGAGAGATCTCCATTGACTGGCTCCTTCCACAGTGACAGCACAACTGTCTACCTGAACTTCACCTGATCTATTTTAGTGTTTTTAGGTTGACCTGTTTCAGTAGAATCGAGTCTCATTTTGACTCGAGCATACCGACTTCTATATTTAGTCAAATTGTAACACTTTTCCAGAGTAACGGCTAACAACATAGCGTTACCAAATAAATAGTGTATTCAGTATGATGTTATTTCCCACTGCCTGTCTTTGCAACCTCAAGTCAAAGTTAATTGTGCACTTTTTGATAGATGTGCGTGTTGCTCTCAAAGATTATTGGTTCAGTAATGTACGTAGGAGTTGATGTCACCTTAAACATGAGGGTTTAGACATTACGCTACTATTAAAGTCAAATACTAAAATGGATTTAATAATCATGAATGATGTCGTAGTTTATAGATTCTAATTACTAATATAAACAGAAATATTTACAATGAGAAACTCTTACGTTCTGTTTTGATCCCTGAGCTATAATCTGTTTAAAGTCATCAGGTCTGTGCAAGCCTTTCTTCAGCTTTTATGTCCTGTCATAAGCTGCTGCATTACTGAAGAAATGAAATCGCAGGAGCTCCTATTATTATAAGATCATACACATTTACCATTATATCCCAATAGCAGTGTTTCTTGAAGCTGCATCCCCCGTTTTATTCAGGCGATGCATGTTTGTTCTTTCGCTCTGTGTGGCTTTGGCCTATTGTAGATTTTTATTATTATTTTTTAATATAACAGTCTTCAAAAAATCACATTGAGCTGGCTCATATGCTCCACAGTAACCGTGCTCGCTCGCTGGCTTATTTCAGTTCACGCCATGGTCGCTCCATTCAGACGTTAATGTGTCGGTTTGTTTTCCAGAGTAATTAAAGTTGTTTTCTAGATGTGTGCAGTGTAACGATTTCCTGTCAAAATGACCACTCCTCAATGACTTTAATGGTTTCTCAGTAATATTAGCAAAGTTTCAGTTGTGTATGCATCATGCTGGCCGGTTTCTTTCCATCCACTCTTTAGATTAGCCAATTTACTGTCACTTGATCCCTTTCAGGATGCTCCCAACTGGCTGAAATACCTGGCAACTGTAACTAAGGGGCAGAGATAAGTGTGCTAAGCTGTTGGTAAATAAAGAAAAGAAACCTGGAGTCTGTTTGGATAATGCAGAAGATGCATTTTCCAATAATTAAAATGTTTCTTATCATACTGGAGGTTAACTGAGTGTTCATGTACATTATGTACACTTTGTTTGTGGCAAGCTGAGACTGAACACTGTACATATTATGACTCAGCGATGTTATGAAATTTGCATTTGAATATTTTTAGATTCAGTAGTTTTTGTTTTTAAATACATAAAGCTGCTCAACTGCAGTTAAATAGTGAATAGTGTATGTTTATGGTATGTGTGCAATGAAGGGCTGTGTGACTAAACAGGAAAGGGGAGAAAAAGTGATAAGGGCTTCACTTAATAGAAATAGTTTGAGAGATAAGTGATATGTAAATAGGAAATGTATCCAAATGTACCTCTGGGAGAAAGCCAGTCTGAGGCAGGATAATGTGGCAGGGAGCCTCAGGTGCAGCTGGGAGGGGAGGAGGCGGGGCTGTGAGCAGCGAGGAGGGTGTGTGTGTGTGGGTGTGTGTGTGTGTGTGTGTGTGGAGAGAGAGAGACTGGAGTGTGCAAGCTAGAGAGAGTGTGTGGTGAGGGAGGGAGGGAAGTGTAAGCCAGTCACAGCATCTCTCCTCACTGCACCAGGGCTGAGGGACTCTCCATCCCCTCGCTTCTCTCGCTGCAGATTTAACTCATTTCCATCAGCGCAGTCATCCCCCCCTTTTTTTGCCTTTCATTTTTACTTGCTGCTTTGGACAGATGCATTGCATTCATATCCTTCAGTGTGCCAGGATCTGAGGAATTATTAATTAAAAACGTGTTGTTGTTTTTTCCTGTTCATCTAAAATAAAAGGGACCATTTTCAAAAAAAGACCGGGACTCCGACTGGGACTTTTCTTCTCTTTATGCTGCGAGAGCGGATTCCCTTTTGTTGTACCGTCAGTGTTTTGTTCAGGTGACAGCTGTACTGAGAGAAGAGTTGGATAGGACCCCCTCCACAACGCTTGAAAGGACTAAGGCAACTTGGAAAATCTGCGGCTGCATTAAGCACTTGAGGACAAGGTCCCGAGCCCTTCTAGGTGCTGCCAGATTTTCAAGAATACCACAATGAAAATGGAAGTGTCGGGTAAATAAGCCGACTGTCGATTCATTCCCAAACCCCTCTCTGCAAGTGTCTGCGACAGGATTGCTGTGGAGTCAAAGTGATTGGAGCGCTGAGTTATTCAGGTGGCCTCTCATTTCTCCTGGAAAGTCCTCGCGTCTGCCTGCATCTGACATCAAACACTCATCAGCCGCTCGACTCTTACGTTGGTTTGTCTTTTTCACAACTTGCAGTCCAGAACACTGAGAGGCAAGTTTGCACATTTGGATTTAAACTTCACATTGTTGGCAGAAGTCATCTGGACGTTGGGATGCTTTACCTCATGCTGCCTAGGGATGCCTTGTAAACACATTTCCCCTCACCACTGTGTGTGCTGAGAGAGCTGTGACATTATCTCCCGCGGAGATCCCCGTGTTGTTCTAGCCCGTGTCTGTGTTTTGATTCAGACAATAGCTGGGCATACACGGGCTCCAGACACTGGCCGGAGGACCACCAAAATAAGGGAAGCCTGCGGTTACATAGTAAACACTCTGGCACACAGTGAAACTTTGGATTGTAATAAAGAAATGAATTTAATTATACATCGCTGATGCTTTAATTAAACATAGCGATCACCTAAAATGTGTTTTGGAGCCACAGCGGCACCCAGAAAATCTCAGCTGTTCTTAAGGAGTGAAATAGAAATGCTCCATTATTGTTGGGGCTCTTTAGTGAATCGAGTGGAGCTTTGGACTTTGCTTTAACCTTGTGTGATTTCCTCCCTCGCATCATCTTTGCTCTCTGCCCTTGCGAGGACATCTCCTGCCCTCAGCCTCCTGGTGGCAACTCTCATTTAAATCAGACGATGAGGCCACCGACTGCAAGGCAGAGCGGCAAGTGAGCTCACCGCTGGGATACGTGCTGGCCGAAGCTTTAGGTTTACTGAAGGAATGCACTTTCTTCGTACTACTGACCGCTGCCCACCCACTACTTTCACTGACCATGCATCATTGGAAAGGAGAGCCGAACGGGTTGTCCTACGCTGCTGGCGGCTGCATTGATTTTCCTCCAGTCTGCGTTCATTTGATCGAGACCGAGCAGCGATATGAGAGTAAGGCGAACGAAAGCGTGGGCACGCTAGGGAGCATGTTCAGCTCTGTGAACTGAGATTGGCTGCAGACGCCTGGCGAAAAACAGGAGGGCGACAGGAGAATCTCCAGTTTCGGCCCAGCTGCCTTTATGGGTGACACGCTGCAGTCCTGACCCACCTGGACGGCACCCAGAACAATGAACCAGTCTGAACTGACAACAGACCCTTCGATCACTGCCAACGTCAGCCATGGAGACTTCGTTCCTGGCAGGGCCTCGAACCACTCCTGTCCCTTGGGCTGGGGGCTGAATGGAGGCCTGGATGCTTGCATTCTGGAGACCGCTGTCATCGTGCTGCTAACTGTACTAATTATTGCTGGGAACTTGACGGTGATCTTTGTGTTCCACTGTGCCCCTCTGCTGCACCACTACACCACCAGCTACTTCATCCAGACCATGGCCTACGCCGATCTGCTGGTGGGGCTCAGCTGCTTGGTGCCCACCCTGTCGTTACTCCACTACCCAACCAGTGTCCAGGAGCCAGTCACATGCCAAGTTTTCAGCTATGTCATCTCTGTTCTGAAGAGTGTTTCAATGGCCTGCTTGGCCTGTATCAGCGTGGACCGGTACCTGGCTATAACGAAGCCGCTGTCCTACAACCAGCTGGTGACTCCGTGCCGTCTGCGAGGCTGCATCACTCTCATCTGGGTCTATTCCAGCCTGATTTTCTCCCCCTCCTTCTTTGGTTGGGGTAAGCCGGGCTATCACGGGGATATTTTCGAGTGGTGCGCACACTCTTGGCCCACCTCCGCCCTCTTCACAGGCTTCGTGGTGTGCTTGCTCTATGCGCCTGCTGCCCTTGTGGTCTGCTTTACCTATTACCACATCTTCCGCATTTGTCAGCAACACAACAGGGAGATCAGCGAACGACGTGCACGTTTCCCCAGCCAGGAGATGGAGGCCGGTGAAGGGAATGGTGGCGGGCATCACGGGGGGCACGGGCCGGATCGGCGCTACGCGATGGTACTCTTTCGCATTACCAGTGTTTTCTATATGCTTTGGCTGCCCTACATAATCTACTTTCTTCTAGAAAGCTCCCACGTGCTGGACAGCCCTGCCCTCTCCTTCATAACAACTTGGCTGGCCATTAGCAACAGCTTTTGCAACTGTGTCATCTACAGCCTGTCTAATAGTGTGTTCCGGCTGGGCATGCGCAGGCTCTCGCAGACCATTTGCTCCTTCAGCCACTGTGCTGCAGATGACCGGGACTTTGGCGAGCCTAAACCAAGAAAGAGGGCAAACTCGTGCTCCATCTGAAGCCACGTCTCCCACAGGATGAGGAAATAAGAATCCCAGCATGCTTAGCAGCTAGTTAACTCGTAGTTAAATTGGCAGGGCTCAGTGGATAACTGTATCAACCTTTTTAGCTGATAACTGTGACATTATCCTGGGCACTGGTAATTGCATTAAAACCCTTTCAAGGAGATGAATGCAGCATCTAAACTGAGATTTCAAGCGAAACGGGCGCTCTGCGGTGGCTTTTACTCTACATTACAGCGAAGGCTCTCTTAGCCTTTACATCTCTGTGCACATCATCGATGAGATCGGATCTACCGGAGAGACAAAACTGTAAATGCCAAAACATTCATAGATATCTCCTCACAAATCAAATGTGACCGTTTCATGTCTGTTAACCTTTGCTAGTGGTTGTGATTCAGAGCAACCGTCTAATGGATGTCTTCATGCTCTTTGTGTGTGGATACAGTGTAATCTACAGTTGTGCTCACAGACCTGTTTAAAGGTTCTAAGTGGATATTAGACGTTTCCATATCAATGTTACACGTACGACAGTGACAGCAGCCGGTGTGCTGCTGTGACAAATACGACGGAAAATGGCTTTGACTGTTTTTAAGAAGTGAGCAGGTGGAGTCATAGTTATGTCAGGTGTTCTGCCCCCCCTTGATTGGGTGATCGGTTACAGCTGAGATTTAAGCTAAAGATTTTACGACATGAATAAGTGCTGCTAATCTTAGAAAGTAAACTTAATGTAATTCTGTTCTGACAGTATGCAGATCATATCTCATATACCAAGGGACTGTGCAGCTTTAGCACTAAAACCTTTAAATGAACAAAATTGCTTAACACAGTTATTTATTGCTGGTCATCAAATGTCCATCAGTTCAGGTGCTGCTGTGATTGGGCCTGTATGAGATTGTTAAACAACTTTAATTTGACCTGAATATCATCAGCTGATTTGTGCTCCCCCCACGACAAAGCACCTTATTTCCAAACTGGAACAAAGCATATGTCAGGCTTAGCATAGATTCATACTGTGACGCTTAACTGAAGTCAGTGAAATAGTGCAAGGTCTCCCTCTGTGCTTTGTATTCCTGACGTTCCCATTATGAGCGTTCAGTCAGTTTGATGCATGACTTCATGATTTTGAACCAGCCAATAAATATCTTTTCTTTATACAAATGACAGCTGGATTGTGAACACAGATGAAGATGCAGTATAAGTGTCACTGTCCAAATCTTTTCTTCTACATGAGCTGCTTTGAGGATGCAGATGTTTTACTGTTGAATGTGGCTTTGAACCCACTAACACATTCACTCTGGTGCGGGGCCTCAGATGTCACAAGTTTCTTGTGCTTTGAGTGGCTCACGTGAAGGATAGTATTGAGATGACAGGGGCTGGGATTAATGTGACCTGATCTGTTTGTTAAAAAATGACAGGGTAGACGTTTAAGGCTATTGGTTGTTTACCTCGTCTTTGTTCGTTGAACTGGTCATCTGGCGGTGCGCTTTATTTTTGCCTCGTCTTTTATTTCTCCCAGTTCTGAAATAGACGTGAAAATCTATATAACTATATAACAGACTGACTCCCACTTTACCACAGCACAGTAGGGTAGTCATTCCACTCTGTATAAAATGCATTTTTATTTTCATTTGACCGGTGTCAAATGAAAATAAAAATGCATTTTATACAAACGAGAAAATTAATTTCACATTAATACAGCAGCAGTCTTTAGCCAAATTACCATTTGGCTCCTGTAGTGGTGTCAGCAGTTTGTGGTTTAGGCCCTGTAGTGCATAACGGCCACGCGGGAAACCAGGAGACACAGCAAACCCAGCTCCCAGATACTGTAACTCTCCGATCTACTGCTGCGGGACACTTTGTGTAGGCCAGCGGTGTCCAGCTCCCGGCCTCGAGGTGTCCTGCAGGCTTTAGATGTGTCCTTGATCCAACACAGCTAATTTAAACGGCTAAATGACCTCATCAACATGTCTTGAAGTTCTCCAGAGGCCTGGTAATGAACTCATCATGTGATTCAGGTGTGTTGACCCAGGGTGAGATCTAAACCCTGCAGGACACCAGCCGGTGTCCAGCAGCCAGGTCATCTCATCATTTTAAGGCTGCTTTGTGGTGTTTTACTGTAGGGCCAGTAAAACTGAGTCTTATTCTCGTTGACATGTTTGACATGGAGTATGTGAGCATTCCAGTTTAGTCTTTCTGGCCACCCTATAAATTGAAGCTAAAATCACTGTAATGAGATCTTAGACTCTTTTGATTAATCCTCAGGCTGTAGTGTCGTCACCGGCCTGTGGTCAGTCTGAGTTTGTACCGGGAGCAACTAATAATGGTTTATTCATATAGTTTACTGTAACTGCTGGCAGGGTTAGTTTTTGTTTGGGGTTATTCAAATAAGTGAACTTGGAGGCAGATGCTCCAAAAAATGAGGCAAAAGTGAAAAGCTGTGGACATGTGTGCAGGTCCTCAGAGGAACCGCCAGCATTCTTCAAAATACTCCACTTTGGTCGATGGTGTTGGATTTCAAATAGTTGCAACTTTAATGCAACGTTAACGCATTATAGATTGTTTTATGTGCCTAAAGGTGTATTTTGTAGGAAAAGTGTATTTTATCTTGAGAATAATTGCCATCACATGGTCATGCTGCACTTTTTAAAAACATTTCACGTACCGTGTGAAACTTTACACATCCGAGGATACGTCGTCACTGCGTTTAGCTTTTTCTTTAAGCTCAAGAGGGTCGAAAATGGGTCGTTTCATAACTTTATCAGCGTTGATGTGATTTCTGACTTCCATGTTCTGCTCTTTGATATCTACATTTATAGAAATGTCCAAGTGAACTCACTCCAACAGCCATACGATCTGGCATATATGAGGTATAACAGTAGGGACTGTGTCAAATACTAGACTTAAAATATTCGATATATATATATTTTATTTTGATAGCTTGTGTTTTTGTATTCACTTTGGGAGCGTATTAGTCGGGTAGTAGATGAAATTATTATGACCTGTAAAATCTTCAATGTGGTGACAAACAATAACACGAAAGCAAAACTCTGTAATGACATAAAATAGAGCAGTTGTCAAAAAGTTTAAGAACATTTAAAGTGGAGATCACAGTTGCTGGTATGAAGATGCACACGTGCTCATGCCTTTGTAGGCTTTCATGTAGCAGGTCATGTGAAACGTGGTCCTGGCACGAGGTTTCAGTCAAAGTGCCGAGTGTTTAATAATCAATGATTTGTGTGTCTGTGTTACACTGACCAAACTGAAGTGGTATTAAAAAATCAAGTGTTATGTCACCTTCCTTTTAAGTGCTTTGATAGAAGCTTTTAGTAAAAAGTGTTTAAAGGAAATATTATATATTTATTTAATTTATGTTTGAATCTTTATACAATATACTGCATATGAGTATGTAGTGCGTGTATCTGTTGTTGCTGTACAGCCAAAATAAGTTCTGGCAGGTGTTGTGGACCCGTTTTCGTTAACTCACCTAGGCTGATGTTTGAGTAGGAGGCGAGTGTGTTAAATTGCACAGTATCTATTTTTTTAATTTGAAATTTTGTCAAAAGGTTTTTGCTGTTGCTGCCAACCTAATAAAGGTGAAAATAGTAGACATTGCTTTTGGACAGTGTGTGTGTTTCTGTGTATCGGTAGCTGCATTCACACCCTGCTGGGAGTAGTCGTCATATTTTCTCTGCTCAAAATGTTGCAGAAAGTGGAAACATGGGTTTTTACTTTGGCCGAATCATGTGATTAGCTCACACCTGCCTCAGCAAACATGGGCGACGCTTTGATGTACAAGTCGTTTTTGAAATGTTCTCAATGTGTAATAGAAAGGAAGCCGTGCACATTTATAAATAACATAAATCCAGGACCAGAGGAGGGACGATAAATCTACATCTCGTCTTCTGACTCCTTGCAGAGAAAGAATGGAATGAAAATTGCAACCTAGTGCAACACGAGTGACTCTCATCACTTCTGTAATGATGGTATATCAGCTTAAGCTCTGAGGTTGGATCCCTCTTAGTGATACACATGTGCTGATCCTTTTGACGCAGGCAGTCAGTACTGATACACCTGTGTGTACATATGGATACAGCATATCCAGCCTAAAGTTATATCTTTAGGCTACACAGCAAACGCAGTAAATGACAAACAGATGAGGTAAAGAGTCATCTGTCTGACCTCTTTATTCTCCCGACTGATCTCTGCCACAGACTAGTCGTTCTTTTACTGGATAAAACTCCTTCACGTGCTCTGTTGGTGTGAACAGATTTCATATGATAAAGTTGTCTGTCTTAAATCAGCCTTTCAGATTTATTATGCTTTTAGACTGCGAGTGAGTCTCTCACCAGCCATAAACCCTGTGTCATCACCTAGTGGACGGAGAAGCAGGAGGAGACGGAGAGCTTTCTGGAAAAAGTCTTGCCAAAGCAGCCGACTGAGAGGAATAACCGATTCGGTTGGGTCCAATGAGAAGTGCTCAGATTACGTTTGTATTACAATAATGAACCAAATATAGTTACCGCATAGAGGCAAACTGTCGCATCCAAACTGACAGTCAAGCCGTGAGCAGCTTCCCAGTCCAGGCCCACTTGATGTTCACGGCCAATGCTATATCAGGAATTCCCTTTTATTTCCACAAATGGTAGCACTTGCCTCACGTCCTCGTTCCCTTTCCATCCTGCCACTCTGCTTCTTCCGTCCCGATTGAGAAAGGACCACCTGACCCTCTTTTGAGGTGGGGAAGTCATAATTGGAGGGGAAACCAGTTCCTGTCTCTGTGCGCTAATAGCGGAGCCTCGCGGCAGTCACCAAAAGCCTTTGATGGCACAAGGAGGGGCACACTTAGACACCCACACACCAACACTCGCTCATACATCTTGTATTGCCTCCATTTCTCTTTGAAAACATGAGATCCAGCTGATAGATGACAGCTAGTCATAGCCAGCTATAGCAGTCCTCAAACTGTAATTCATCCAGTGGGAGGTTAAACCCACATCATTATTGGATTTGTTGTCATTTGGGGGGGGCCAATCAAGATTCAGTCCATCAATAGTTAATCTCAAATATTTGACTAAATTATTTTTTTTAAAGTTATCTGAAGGGAAGCTAATAACAGAGGACATCCATACAATGCTTCATGGCAGTCAGTCTACCTGAATCGTTTCAGCTGCAATGACTGCTTGATTGTGTCACTCCTCCGGTGCTCTCATAGCTTCCTAAAATGGTTTTCTTGATACAGATTTTCTAAAGAGAAAATTTTAATAATAGAATAAGGTAAAAATATGCCGTCCTGTACTCTTCCAAACCACAGTAAAGACTACGGTGAACTTCTGTGATGTGCAGAGAGGTGCGGGCTTGGTGACTGCCACGCTTGAGAACATGTCCTTTAACTCTAACACAGATTAACTGTGAACCAAAGGAAATAAAAGAACACCCCGTGATTCAGGTGCTTGTAGAACTACCTTTAGCAGCAATAACGTGAAGTAGGGTTGGGCGATATGTAAAAAATCGCCGACAATCATCAGTCCAGTAATCGACGATGGGCGATGTATTTGTGCATGCGCAGACTTTTTGATGGGCGGAGCAATGTAATCATGCACGTTCTAATTTGCAACAAGCACTTGGGCGCACTCTGAGGAGGGGGCACTTGCTCGCAGATGAAAGAGGGTGCTGTTAAAACAGCGCTAATATTATTTTCTGTTGACTGCTTCTATTAGCTCCGTCATTATTAGCAAACTTACTCGTGGGCAAATAAATAAACCGCCCCCTGTAAACACGATCGCCAGTGGGCTCAGCCTATCATCGATAGTCGATATTCATCCAATCGCCCAACCTTAACGTGAAGTGCTGCGGACTGGACTTTGACACACCTTCAAACATCTTCAAATCATCAGATCTCCACCAACAGCTGGCGTGAGGTGTTTATGCTGTTTGATTTTCACCAAAAGCGGTGCTGTGCATTATGGACAAACATAAAGTTTTGTGGTTTGTTAAGAACTTAGCAAAGCTGAGCCATGCTGCCGTGTTCTTCTAGTGTGGACGCTCTTTGCTGGCAACTCTTCCAAACAAGTCACAGTTGTTCAGGCTTTTTTCTAACTATACTGTCGCAAACTTTAACTTTTAACACGCTAACTGAGGCCTACAGATTGTGAGGCAAGCTTGTTGCAGCTGCTGCCTCTTAATTCCTGTGGAAGCAGTGAGGGTGGCCTGAGTTTCTTCAGTCATATCGAGGACAACGCTGATATATTAGAAAGCATCTGCAGCAGTGACGACATACGAGTGCCTCTCCGGTGAACGCGCGTTTGAGGACGTGACATTTAATCAGAGTATTTATGTAATTGTCATGGTGACAAAATGGTCAGTGGTTCAGTTCTCACAGAGGACCTGATTCTTGTCCAAGTGCTCCAGAGCAATAAACAGAACACTTAGCTACCCACTCGTTGCAGAGTGCGCTGGATGGGAACATTGGAAATGTCTAAAATGTGGACTGACCAGCACTCTTCATCCGATGCTTTTAAGTTCACAATTCGATTCCACCTTTGGACCCGGCGAGTGCCACAGGTACACTTTTGTCCATCAGTTGATTCTTTGCTGAGAGCTTTCTCTTCCATCTCGTTTGAGTGCTTTGAGTTTCCCTGCATTGGTTTCACTGGATGAAAGTAACGATCAGCATTTCTGCAGGTTTTTTTCCACCTTTTGTATCTTAAAATCTCACCTTAGCCTTGAGCACCTGTTTATATTTGTGTGTCTGTAATGGATCTGTGACGTGTATATACTCATGCATGTATAATACCGATTAGTAATCATGTTAAAGCTTGATAAGTTTATACTGGTTAAGAAATTCAAAACAAGTTTTTACATTTTTTTCAGAGAAGAAAATGTATCAATTTGTAACCAATAAAAAGCGATTGTTAAATTAAATGGAGGCTTTCTGTAAAACATGCTAACATGTAGATGAATTCTCAACTTTGGAAAAAGGATTAAAGATTTGAACAAAAACTAGGGACACTTTATTAACCACTGAATAAAAATTATAACTGATCTGATAAATACACATTAGAGTTCATTTTTATTAATTTAGTTAAATTGTTACTGTTGCAAAAATGCGAGCTAATTAAAAGTTTAGTTTTCAGATTACTGTTTGTCAACGACAGTTTATGTTGAACTTGAACGATATTTAAAACGTTGGTACTGTTGTCGCCGACATCGTCAGACAGCTGCCGCTCTCACCGCAGAAACTCTCTTCCTGTTTCAAGTGGATTTTATTGTGACAGGACGGAGCTCGTTAAGTATCGGCGTTGGAAATGCTTTAATCCATTTGTCTTATTACTGCAACGCTAAACTAACATCTGAAGAGTTTTTAAGATTTCTTTTAATACATTCTAATTTAATTTGGCATAATTTCCACTAATATTCCTCTTTTAGCTGTTCAGACACACGAAGACAAACACCTTGACAGACAGCGGAGGACAAACCTGTTTTATTGTTGCCCTCCCTGCAGACCTCAGACACTGAAGCTCTGCCAGAAAACCACTGCCAGCTTCTTTAATTCTCTCTCTAGGCATTTTATCTGAATGAAATACCATAAGCCAGTCAAACTACCCCCTTTGGCCCTCGGCATATTCCTACTCAGAGCCTTATCTGGACAACAGGACTGGTTGTGTTGGGCAGGTTAGTAGCGAGAGGCAGCTCGTCTCAAACCATCATTAACACGACACATAGCTTCTCTCCTTTTGTAACCAAATTATAACTGTGTATGTTTTTTATGTTACACAATTAATAATGAGTAAATATTAAGCTAAAAGTCAGATGTTGTGACAGATGGCCTGCGCAGACGTTTTGCCAGCTCTGGTTTTCGCTTGTCTCTGGTGTGTGAGGAAGCACAAAAAGCTCAGATATAATCAAACTGGTTTGCCAGTATTTGTGTTTGAAGTATGAGCCTGGAGCACTGGGAGAATGGCACAGGACATGTTAACCTTCATCTTGGTACTCCCTGGATAAACTGTGGGTCAGATTGTCATGTCTCTGTCTTGGTGTTATACAGCCTCTAACATAACACATGGAAAGGTGCGTACTATAAATGCAGGGGCAAGAAATCACACTACTCGATGTGAAACAAGTGTCTATCTTCTTTCATGGACCCACTAAGTGTTTGACCCAAGATGCCACCTCTATCATCCCCCAGGGTCTTATGTCCCCACATAAGAGGTTCAGCTGTCCTACAGTGAAAATGACAACACACAGAAAATGTCAGATACCTGGGGGATGCACCGAGCTCTCAGTGATGCAGTGTGAGAGGTAGAGAGAGGTGCGTGCCATCAGAGGGGCATCACCTACCAAATCTGTTGTTTCTAGTATAGAAACATTCCAGGCAAAGTGCCACATGACACAAGGTGCTGATGCAGTTCATCAGCTTGTGGAGGAAGTACAGCCAGCCACCTCTCACACATGGTGATATGTTTACCCAGACTGCAGTTTGGTGGTTTTCACCTCTGCAAATAAAACGTCTAACATCTACATCGATGTTTTTGTCCCCTCCCAGTACTCTGTGCCTTTACTTGTTACAGTGTTGCTCCTGTGACGCGTTTCTAATGAAGCTGAAACATGTTTATCTGCCCTGAAAATTTCTGTTTTTCAGGCTTCAAAAAGGATGAAGAAGCAATATTTAGACATACAGGCCTTTAAAGTGTACAAGGGTAACTCGAAGTATTTTCATTGTATGAATTGTATTCTTTGTCTTCGTGAAACAAATTTCCCTAATGTTTATGTCTAGTTATTTATGGGTACAAAAAAAATTACCAGGTTGGTTTGTTGCAGAGTGCCCCCTGCTGGACACTCGTATGATGGTTGAAGGGTGTTTCTGCCGTCTGTTTTTCATATTTTCCATTATATTTTTTTATTTATTGGATGATGAATGAAAATTATTTAACTGGCGAATATCTCTGCAAGTTTCATTTGCATGGCGTCATAAATCTAATGTGTTTATCCAGGATAACTCAGGTGCTTGTGACAGATCACAGATCGTCTTTGAATGACCTTAGTGATTAAATGTTGTATTTCATAGTTTTGTATTACTACTGCAGTGTCTACAATTCCATAAAAAGAATAATAAACTGCCATTACAATTTGTTATTATACATTTTATTTATATATAGATCTATATAGATACAAACTATTAGACAAATTAAAGTCCTCTCATAGTATTATCATCGTATTATTTATTGTATTGTTTTATTACCTTTTATTCTGAAAGAGGGTGCTGTTAAAACAGCACTATTATTATATTTCGTTATTAGATATAAAAACAAACAACTTATTTATTACTTTAAAAAAAAATTCTGTTTCTTCATTACTTTGTCCTTTCGCTCTGGGACTGTGTGTACATAATTTCGTTCCACCTCATGTTCACATGTGATGCGAATGACAATAAAGCTCCTTGAATCCTGGTTCGGGAGCAGGAACCAGATTTATTTTTTTATTTTTATTTTTTTTAATCATTCAACCAAAAAGCTGTTACGTGCGTCAAGTTCCAGTTGCTTTTATATTAAGCCAGCTAATGAGAGCACAGACATTGTCAAACAAGCAAAAGCTATTTTATTTGTTTCTTTTTTAAATAAACTACGTTTTTGAAGTATTTCTTTATTCATAAAGAAAAAACATAAAGACGTTGATGAAAAGTCCTAATGAAGGTAAATGAAACGGAGCTGCAGTTACAGCTGTGCCAGTTTAACTGTGAGGAAAATGAAATTTAGCGTGTGCGTGCACCATGCTCGGCTTATTGAAATGCACAACCAGCCGCACCATTAAAATGCCACGGCAGCGATACAGACACAGATGAATCTGCAATCTGCCAGGCAGGCCAGCTGTTGCCCCTCCACCACCACCCACTGCCCACCCTCCAGGGAAGCCTCGAGAAACTTCCTCACCAGCAAGCAAGCACAAAGGCCTCAAGGGGAGCTGGGTTTTAATTACTGGGCTGTGTCCTCTGAATATCATATCTCACTGCATCACACGGAGGGAAACGAGGGCAAAAAAGTAATGAGGAGTGTTTGTGAAGCCAGGTACGTCCGCAGAGAGGCAGAGTCATTATTGTTTCCCGACGTCTGGCTGTGTTGTGACAAAGGGCCAATAATATGGTCTGTCTTTGCCTCGCTAACATGTACAATTAGCATCGCTCTTTGGAAGCTCTCGGATACAAAATCTCGGATTAATCAGGCATTTTGGGAGTTTCTTAAATTCATTTCATTCCCTTTGTAACATTTTGAGTTTTCCTCAAACCATAAGGAAGCTCAGTGGAAACAAATGGAAACCATTCTACATTCACAGCTAAAGAAAGATGTTTGCTGAGCATCAGGCTTTATTCTGACCAGGCTTCCTGCAACCAAGAAATGGTCCCATCTTCCTTAATTAGAACAATATTTCTCATTTCATTAATACTAAAGAAGCTTTGCATGATTCAGAGTTAAAAATAATCCTGCTTATTTCATACTGGGCCTCAGCGTGTTTGATAGCTTTAGCTTCACCCTCTCTTTGCCTTCTCGCTGTAAACAGGTTTGAACAGCAGGTGGGTGGGGCTGCTGTGAGGTGACATCACAGAGACCTGAGAGCAGAAAAAAGCACAGAGCCCAAGCTGAAGCCCAACCTCGTGGTTCATATGGATTCACGTAGAAGTACAGTTTACTGCACGTGTTTACAGCAACAGCACGTCTTCTGCCCTGTTTTCAGTGCCGCTCCTTCATTGAAGAAGCTCCATCCAAAGATAGAGGCCAGCTAATATTCTGCCTGTCAGTCACTCAGATTGTCTCCCTGCTTAAGTCATTTCCTCTTCCCTTTATATCTGTGCTTTAGATTCTCCACATTCTCCTTCTGTCTGGGTTTATGCTGTTAGTTTTCTCACTGCGTCTTATTCAGCTGCACAGTTTTCATTTAAAGATGTAAGTTAATAACAAATGAAATGGTGCCTCACAGTGAAACAGACATTTCTTTCAAGCAGTCTCGAGGCTCTGACTTCATATGGACCGTAGTCTGATCGGTTCCAGGGTGCAGCTCTGCAACAGACGGGCTCTTTAACACACCATCCTGCTGCTTCATGCAGCAGCTGTTCCCTAATATGGTGCCGAATGCGCCGCTCCGACAGGGCAGCTCTTTCCTTTGTTGTCTCCTCATCCCCGTTGGAGACGTCGCTGTCAAAGTCCATCAGATTTCTTTCAACGATCCTCCACCGTGGCTGGCAGAGCGTTAGGATGAGGCCTTCTGAGCACAGGATCGATTACTGGACAGCGTGCAGAGATGCTAACTGTTGGGCCCGCTGGTTTAGAGACTTATTCCCGTTAACGAAGGAATGTCTTTGATCATACAGTTTGAACCAAGACAAATTTAAGTACAGTGATGGCAACATTTAACAATTTGACTGTGTTTCTGTCTTTAGTCACGTGTTTGCTGTTAAGAGCCACGGTGAAACCAGCAGGAAGAGCATTTAATTACTGTTTACTGTTTAACTTTCACCATGATTGTACTTTGCAAGATTTCTGAGAGACATTGATTAAAAAAAAAAAAAGCATTTCATGTTCTGAATGTAGTCTCTAAACCGCGGTTGAGACCTGTTCGCCTCATTTTTCAGCTCTCAGTAACTCAGCTGTTGTCCAGTGTAACTGTCTTAGTTTGGCGTTTATGCCTGCGGACAGAAATAATAGATATTCAGTGCTGGAGTGCCAGGTTAGTGGTACGATCCTCTGCTTTTACCTACAGTCACCGTGTCTTGCTCACTAGCACACTGGGAACTTTAGTTTCTTATAAAAATGTTCTCTGATCTTCGTCAGTTTGAGTCACAACAAGACCAACACAAGCGCACTAAACTAACCGTTCTAGTTTATTTTGCCTTTATTGAACACACCAAGTAATCTATCACAGTCCAGGATGAGGAGAAAAGAGAAAGAAAACCTCCGAGTTCTCCTAAACCTTCTCAGTTTGCTTTCCCTCGGGCTCTGGATACCCTGCAGGCATTTAAGAAACAGACTCTTACATTTTCTCAAGAAGATTGCACACAACTAATCTAACAAGAAAACGGGATTTTGTTTTCACGTAGCCAAATCGGACTCGTAGCTTTTTAATCAGACATTCCCAGAATTATTGATGAGCAGAAAGGAACGTCGTTCTAGTCCTTGTGTGTGTGACCGAGGTTGTTACTGAAGCCAGCGAGCCTGCACTGAAGTATGAAGGCTTTTGTTTTGTTCTTGAATGAAGGTCAGACTGGATTTTATGAGAAACTTTCATGTTTTATTATTAGTTATGCAAGAAATCGTGTTACAGTAACTGACTCTCACACGTTGTGGTATAAATGCACACACACCTCACATCTACCTTTCAGTTTTATTCTGCACGTATGTAAATGATTTATGTCGACCTCGCCGATTGAGCCGATATCCATCTAGTGCACCGCCTTGAAATTATTACATCTCCTTTAATGACTGTGCACCAAATACATCCAATATGTGCATATTTAAGGTAAATAAAATACAGTAAAAGGGTATAAATTACATTTCTGACTTGCAGCCATCTTGTAGTTTTATTGTATAAATATGGAGGGATATTTACATTTGAATCTTTCTGTAATTATTCTCTGCACACATTTTCAGTTCACACGCAGCCTTCATAGCTGCTTCCAGCGCCACCTCTGATTGGCCAGGCTGTCACTTTAGGGCTTAGTGGGCTCTGAGTGTTCAGCTGTCTAAACCCAGCATATTTGGCTTCTGCCTCATCGGTTTAACAAAGCGTGGCTGCCTCTGAGTCGAGGGGTTCACCAGCCAGCACCCGTGGGCTCCTTCCACACCCGGGAGTTGCATAACACTGTCAGAAAAGGAGGGTTACTTGAGAGCTCGCTGCTCTGTAGAACAGTATAATAAGGATGGAGCTGCTTCTGAGATTCTGCATTTACATTTCTACATGTAGAGCATTTAACTGCCACTTTTATCCAAAGAGCCTGACAGTGTGAGAGCAGGTAGGTGGTTCATTATTTCGCTCAAGGACATTTTGACAGGATTTTGTGCTGTTGATGGACAGACTGACTCATGCTTCTGAAGCGAACTGTTGAAGTACTGACCTTGTCATTTTTATAGCCTTACTTCGCTTTGTTCTAACATGCCTCATGTTCAGAAATGATCCGAGGCTCCTCGGTGCCGCAGAAAACCCCACAAAGCCGATTGGTCTGTTCATGGGGCCACGTCGTTCGTTGGTGAGCGACTAATGGAGTCGCTGGCTTCTGCGCCGATGCCTTCCACGATAAGTTTGTTCATACTGTTGGGAAAAAATAATGTAGTTCTAGATCTAACTCAAGTGGCAGAGTAGGGTCCATTTTCTTGCATTGCGATATCAAATAAGCCGTGTTGACGCACTCCACAGCCCTGAACGTTGCTACACGAGAGCTGTGTTTACTATAGTAGCAGCAGCTGAAGCAGACTCCTGCTGGGTCCTGCGTGAGAAAAGGCAACTCTGGGCAGTGTTTTCACTGATTGCTCTAACATCTGCCCAGACACCTATATACTGTATTTTAGTGCCATTAAGACACTTGTTTGCAGTTATACATGTATAAATTTCAATGCAAGGATACAGACAGCATTCAGTCTTCAATTGAATAGACTCTCACGTTGCTTCCCAACATGTATAACATTATAAGTACGTAGCTCCAGAGCACAGCACACCCTTCTGCCTGATACGGTGGAACCTTCCAGTGGAGCAGCATGACGGCATTTGTCAAGGTCACGACCCAGTATGCCTAAAGGTCCCCCGGCTTCATTCTTCCCCTCTGACGAGACGCGAGGGGAAGCCCAGACCAGGGAAGCTAACCTGTCAACCACATTTAAGACAAAGTGTGGTGTCAACTCGGTCACCCGGCTCCTGAATCATTAGTTTTCAACCATGGCAGGTGTTTGCTTATGTTACCTTCGAGTGTAAAATGAAGGCCCAGCTCCCATGGCTGTAATTAACATTTAAAACATCCCCCATTAAGCAGCTGCCCTTTTACTGCTTTGCTCCCTAAAGCCATAGAAGTAGTTAAGGATCAGTCATTAAAGTCTGCTCTTTTTTTTTCTTCTTTCATGTATCTTCATGTATTTGTTCTTTAACTACTACCTACCATCCCTTTTGCTCCAGTGATGTTTTAGCAGATACTATACACAGAGTTAAACGATTATTTCACTTTTTCTCATATTTATAATCAGTTCGTTTAATGCTGATAACCACGTTGTTACCTGGGCAACATTCAAAACGACCACATTGTTTTCTGATTTATAAAACATAAGTTCATTAGACTGATGAACCTGGTTCTGCAGGAGGTTTCTTCCTGTTAAAAGGGAGTTTTTCCTTCCTACTGTTGCCAAAGTGCTGCTCATAGAGCGTCATACAATGTGTGTTATTGTAGGGTCTACCTTACAATATAAAGCACCTTGAGGCGACTGTTGTTGTGATTTGATGCTGTATAAATAAAATTGAATTGAACTGAATGTGTTATTCAGCACCTTTAATCAGGTAAATGTCCTTGTGCAGTTCTTACTTTGACTTTCTTTTGTTCTGTCTTTGCTCCGTATCAGAGAAGGTACTTTTTCATTTTTCACTGTTATTGGGCTGTTTCAGTGTCCACCTCTTTAGATGCAGGGCGATGCCTACAGAAGCAGAAAAATCCGTATTTATTAGTTTTTGGTTGCAGTCATAGAACCAAAATTATGAAGGAAAGCTATCGTCAGAAGTGGATACTCGAGGCTTAAAGGCCACGTTTATGTTACAGTTCATCCGAAGCGCTGACAGTTTTTACTGGATGGACTAAAAACCCATTTAAAGTGCTTACAACTAAATTTGTGTATTAAATAATGATTTGAACACACTTGTTTATATGTCACAGTTGAGCATGAAAGTGTGTTTCTCACAGAGGAAAGCCTCCAGAGCTGCTTCCGTCAGTCAGCTTTGTGTGGCTAATGAAACGCTGGTGGATGTAGACAGATGTGGAGGTTGAGTGCAGGTTTGGACATATCAGCAGTTTTTATTTTTAGCCGTGCGTGTTAAGTAGGTAACCTGTTGGAGAGGTCTGAGTAATGGACTGTCTGCCCAACGAGCCCCCAGGCTGCGATTACAGAAGCCTGTTGTTCTTCTCCGGGTACTTGTATCGCTCCCCTCGCTTTAAACCTCTTTCTCGACTTCTGTCTCATCTGTCTCTGCTTGTTTATCCATCTTGATCTCTCCCCGTGCCGTTCTGCAGTGCTTTCTGCTTCTCTTGTTCTTCTCTCGTTAGTCTTCTCTTTTTGGTCTTGTTTTCTACCTTTAGTCAGCTTTAAACCCACCAAGGGGCACAAAAATGAAGCGTCGCATGGACACGGTAGTGTTGAATCAGGACATCAGGTCATGTGACGTCTGTTTGTTTTTGCGTGGTGTCAGAAGACGAGCCTGTTTGGTGGGTGTTGTTTGCTGCTCTGACGGCTGCCCCCCAATGATTACGCCTATATTACTGCATTTCTGTTTTCAACAGGCTTTACTGATGAACTGACCATTTCAGGCTCACTAACTCTCTCCTGTGGAGCAGCTCACAAACTTGTGCATGTTCTGATTTCCCCAGAAATCCTTTCTTCTACCTGTTGTGTACACGAACATCTGCAGTCGCCTTCCTTTTTGGGTTACTGGAGGATTACCCGTGGCTAAGAATAGCTTTGACTTTTCTTCAGATGGTGCTCCCACCTTGGTCTTATCGCAGCCACAGATCCTTCGTCCTACTGTTGCCCCTGTCTGGTAGCTAACAATCACTAGCAGCCTTCTGGATCCCCCTCATTGTCTTTTCTGTTCCTTCTCCTGTGGCAGCTGTAAAAAGATATTCGAGCTAAAGGCGCTTTGGATTGTGGCGATTGCGGTGGCGATGCTGTGCACGCTGCTTCTGTCCGCGCTACACTCGTTGATAACGTCCAGCTCTCTGGTGACCTCGGATGACCCTGAGGTGCCAAAGTGTGCTGGGCTCTCTCCCATGTGGGGAAACACTTTGGGATTTTCCCCATTAGGCATAAAGCATGCCAGTGAAATACATAACAGGTATATAACCACAGTCACCCTGCTTATTGTTACGATTCTAGTTTCCTGGAAGGTTTGATGACCATTAATGTTTATGCTACTGTGAGGAATGAGTGGCCTTTCCTCATTGGCTGAGCCACAACTTTGCATTTCATAGAAAAGTAAACCGGCACATAAAGATGTGGACGGTCAGTATTGGAGAAAAGGTTTGTCTTGTATTTTTGCATAGTAACACCGTACTGCTGAAATAGCTTTGCACAGTTGCTCTCTGCACTGAAAATGACAGAAGATGACTCAAATATTTAGGTGGCCATGTGGAGGTGGAGAGGGATAGAAAAGCAAGGAAATGAGGTAGAAAAGAAGACAAAAGAGATCATAGAAAGCAGGAGGAAATAGAGAAAGCAATAGAAGCGAGGTTACAGTGTGAGATGAAGTGGAAAGTACAATATGGAAATAGAAAATGGGAGAAGATAAGCTTGAAAAGCGAACAAAGGAGGAAAGAATTCAAGGAGAGGAGGAAACTGGAGAGAAGAGGAAGAAAGGATATAAACAAGAAGGAAGGACATTAAGCTGCTTAGAGGACGTCCTGCCTTTTTTCGGTGTTTTTTGAGTAATGAGGCTGTTAATTAGCAGAGGCATGCATGGTTTATTAAATCAAACTGTTTACAACTTTCACTGTCAAGCAGATTCCTGCTGGTCCATGATGATGCTGCAGTGGTAATTACAGTGTCATAAATGGGTTTATTAATCCTGATGGAGTAACTACGAAATATTCCATTAATAATTACCCTATAATTATTTTAAAGGTTGTTTTTAACAAACGAAGTTGATGTCTAGTCTTTCTGTGACTGTACTTCAAGAAGACAGAGAAGGAATGCAGCATAAAAACACCAACAAGTTTCCTCACGCTGTTATTAATTTACCCATGTAATCTTAATGTGTTGACATAATTGGTTTAGGCTACACCAGGTCGAGGTATCAAACCTTCACAACTTTGCAGACGTTCCTAAAGAGCAGCATCGTTTTAAATATTTTTCCAGCTTGGTCCCATATCACACACTCCCTCCTCTACAGAGCTCATTAAAGCGTTACGCTCGGCTGTGCCAGCGGCTTCCATCAAACGCGTGTGTGGTTCATGTATGTTTGGGCATTTTCACTCATTTAACAGAAGACTGTTGTAGGATACGAGCCTCATAATAAGCAGACAGTTACGATTAGCTCATTGATGACTTTAATTTAGTGTTGTAGTTATAAATTCACTGTAATGTGGTGCGTAACTGTGTTTCTAGTGATTTTCCAACATTAGCCAACTCATTCTTTGTAGTGAATGACTTAAAGTCTGGCATGACTTTATTTTCTACATTTTAAATTGCAAAACAGAACGAACATTAAAAACCATCTGCAGCTCAACAGCTGTATGAAGGTTTGACGCCCCGGGCGACTCGAGGCAGGAGCAAAATCTTTATATAAATAACTGTTTTTTTTATTGTAAACTATTATAGATGGATGAAGTCTGATATTCGGCCCCTGGCCAGTGTTAAACCAAAGCCTTTGCATTTACATAGTAATGCATCATAAATGTTATGATGACACTGCAAAACTCTGTTTGCTTTGTTTCGTTTAATGTTGTATCACCAGCTTAATGTGTAAGTTAGTCTGTAGGCACTACAGTATATCTGTTATGCTTGTTGAATCAGCAGCCATCATAAAAACCATTCTAACCAGTATAGAGAGCTGTGTAAATCAGCTCGCATTGTAGAAGACTGCTTTTCCTCTTTGAGGTACTTTCAATTCAATTTTTATTGAATTTATATAGCGCCAAATCACAACAGCAGTCGCCTCAAGGCACTTTATATTGTACAGTAGATCCTACCATAATAGATACAGAGAAAAACCCAACAATCATATGACCCCCTATGAGCAAGCACTTTGGCGACAGTGGGAAGGAAAAACTCCCTTTTAACAGGAAGAACCTTCGGCAGCATAACTAAGGGAGGATTCAGGGTCACCTGGTCCAGCCCTAACTATATGCTTTAGCAAAAAGGAAAGTTTGAAGCCTAATCTTGAAAGTAGAGATAGTGTCTGTCTCCCGAATCCAAACTGGAAGCTGGTTCCACAGAAGAGGGGCCTGAAAACTGAAGGCTCTGCCTCCCATTCTACTTTTAAATACTCTAGGAACAACAAGTAGGCCTGCAGAGCGAGAGCCAAGTGCTCTAATAGGGTGATATGGTACTACAAGGTCATTAAGATAAGATGGGGCCTGATTATTTAAGACCTTGTATGTGAGGAGCAGGATTTTGAATTCTGGATTTAACAGGAAGCCAAAACAGGAGAAATCTGCTCTCTCTTTCTAGTCCCTGTCAGGACTCTTGCTGCAGCATTTTGGATCAGCTGAAGGCTTTTCAGGGAGTTTTTAGGACTTCCTGATAATAATGAATTACAGTCGTCCAGCCTGGAAGTAATAAATGCATGAACTAGTTTTTCAGCGTCACTCTGAGACAGGATATTTCTAACTTTAGAGATGTTGCACAAATGGAAGAAAGCAGTCTTACATATTTGTTTAATATGTGCGTTGAAGGACATGTCCTGGTCAAAAATGACTCCAAGGTTCCTCACAGTGTTACTGGAGGCCAAGGTAATGCCATCCAGAGTAAGAATCTGGTTAGATACCATATTTCTAATCTTTTCAGGGCCGAGTACAATAACCTCAGTTTGATCTGAATTAAGAAGCAGAAAGTTAGCGGCCATCCAGGTCTTTATGTCTTTAAGACATTCCTGCAGTTTAACTCATTGGTGTGTGTTATCTGGCTTCATGGACAGATAGAGCTGGGTGTCATCTGCATAGCAGTGTAAATGTATGCTATGTCTTCTAATGATACTGCCTAAGGGAAGCATGTATAATGTAAACAGAATTGGTCCTAGCACTGAACCCTGTGGAACTCCATAATTAACCTCAGTGTGTGAAGAGGACTCTCCATTTACATGCACAAACTGGAGTCTATTAGATAGATATGATACAAACCACTGCAGTGCAGTACCTGTAATACCTACAGCATGTTCTAATCGCTCTAATAGGATATTATGGTATCGAACGCTGCACTGAGGTCTAGCAGGACAAGCACAGAGATGAGTCCACTGTCAGAGGCCATAAGAAGATCATTTGTAACCTTCACTAAAGCTGTTTCTGTGCTGTGATGAGCTCTGAAACCTGACTGAAACTCTTCAAATAAACCTCTGCAGATGATCTGTTAGCTGTTTGACAACTACTCTTTCAAGGATGTTTGATATGAAAGGAAGGTTGGAGATTGGCCTATAATTAGCTAAGACTGCTGGGTCTAGAGATGCTTTTTGAGTAAAGGTTTAACTACAGCCAGCTTGAAGGCCTGTGGTACATAGCCGATCATTAGAGATAGGTTGATCATATTTAAGATTGAAGCATTAATTAATGGCAGGACTTCTTTGAGCAGTTTTGTAGGAATGGGGTCTAAAAGACACGTTGATGGTTTGGAGGAAGTAATTATTGAAGTTAACTCAGAAAGATCAATTGGAGAAAAAGAGTCTAACTTAACATCAATGGTACTAAGAGTAGCTGTAGATAATATTACATCTGTGGGATGATTACTGGTAATTTTTCCTCTAATGATTAAAATGTTATTAGTGAAGAAGTTCATGAAGTCATTACTAGTTAACGTTAAAGGGATGGTTGGCTCAACAGAGCTCTGACTGTTTGTCAGCCTGGCTACAGAGCTGAAGAGAAACCTGGGGTTGTTCTTATTTTCTTCAATCAGTGATGAATAGTAAGATGTTCTGGCTTTGCGGAGGGCTTTCTTATAAAGCAGCAAACTATTTCTCCAGGCTAAATGATGATCCTCTAAATTTGTGACACGCCATTTCCTCTCCAGATTACGAGTCGTCTGCTTTAGGCTACGTGTTTGAGAATTATACCACGGAGTCAGGTACTTCTGATTAGAGACCTTAGTTTTCACAGGAGCTACAGTATCCAGAGTCGTACGTAGTGAGGACTTAACTTAAAATCTTAACTACTGTCACGAAAGGAAAAACTCAAAGTTTTATTCTTTATTTTTCTCTCTGTTTGTGTCTGTGATGCACACAAATGCACATCAAGTCCGACCAGGCTCAGCGCTGGTTTATCTTCAGCTTACAGTGAGTTGTTGGAGAACACTCTGCTTCCAGTCCTCCCTCGGCTGTGTTTGCAGTGTGTGTGTGTGAGTGAGAGGGGGGGAAGTGACATAGCACGTTGTCTGTGTATGTATGCTTGTTTGTGAGTGAGAAGCACATTGCAAAATAAGCAGCCGTGCTCGGTGTGTGTGTGCACTGCAGTGCTGTGGATTAGACTGTGCAGACGAAGCGACTGGAGCCCGGGGAGGGCTGTTGCAGGAGAAAAGAGGGAAGACTAATACACAAACACAGTGACATGTTGGTTTGTTTCGTACCTGTGAACTGATACTGTCAGTTCTGACTTGAGCACAGTACGTTGCCTCCTTTTCCACTGCGTCCACTTCTTTTCCATTTCCAAAGGGTGAAAAGATGAAAATGTCCTGAACTCCTGCATGCTGACCCAGTAAAATCCCCCTTTCCACTGTACCGTACCACAGATGTGGTATAGGTTTTTCTGGGGGTATAAACACTTGACTTGGCATGTGTGTAAAGAGCATTTATTTCATTTATGTTGCAGGACTCGGCACAGGAAAGTGTCATCACCCGTGACATCCACCGCACTTTTCCTGCACACGACTACTTCAAAGACTCTGATGGAGACGGACAGGACTCGCTGTACAAGATCTGCAAGGTAAGCCTGACACGTGACAGTAATAAGATCCAGATATCATTATTATAAAATAAGCTCTTGGTTACAGTAGTGTGGTACTTTGCCTTCTTTATGGCAGAATTGTTTTAAGCGCTAAGCTAAGAGTTAATTCTTGTATGTGTGGTAAAACTAACCTGTTCCTGGAAGGCCGGCCATCATTTTTAATAATCTTTTTGGTCTGGCATGGCTTAGTAGGAATTAGCTTGGCATTTCAATCTGGCTCCACAGTAAATGATTGACAGTGCACACTGAGGCATCGACACCAACCCTTCCTACACGTGACCTACTGGACATACGCACCACTCTGTGGACGGTCATTGATCTTTTCTTCCAATTTCAAAAGTGGAAAAACACAGTGGCTGTTATGTAGGTGGGAGATTTCTTCATATTGCCAACCAAAAAAGATTTTTGAGTATGAAAGTCGAGGCGATAAGTAAGCCGTATAATTGCAAAATACTTGAGACTTGTTAAGACAACGAGACAAAACGTTGCAGCCTTTGTTCGACATAATCGGGGATAAACCGCAGAGTTGAAAGGATGTTGGGGCATGCCCTACATGCATGTGTTTTTCATACAACAATATAATGTAAGTTCCAAAAGTAATACAGTAAAATCTTACCTCCATCCATGCATACACGTAAAATATTTAACAGGGAATAGCCACAAATGGACACCCCTGTAATACGGCTTTGCCTTCTCTCAGTTAAAATGATAGAGTCCCCAGTGGACTTGGGTCCTGAGGTAATTCTCTGTGAAATAACACGGTGCAGACAAAAGCCAAGGTCGTATAAATCCAATCTTAATCTCTGACTGTCCTCCTCTTAGCCTGATTGCAGCTGTGTGCTCATCCAAGATGTTTATGCATAGATGTATTTACCCAACTTTACTCGGGTCCATAGTTTGTTGTACAAAGACGCAGTTTTTGTAGTTTTGCCTCTGTACACCACCACGGGCTTTAGACCTGTTCCCATGATGCATCATCACAAATGAAGCAGATATAATGTCTGAAGTTGATTCAAAGTGTTGAATTAGGTTCTTATAGCTTCTCAGTGGACTTTAAAATGAGACTCAAAGATTGATTTTCATGGTTATCAAGAACAGTTTGGAGGAGGTGGGGCCATCAAGTCTGTAATCAGGAGGAGTGTTCGTTCAGCTAAAGCAGGGGTGTCCAACTCCAGGCCTCGAGGGCCGGGGTCCTGCAGGTTTTAGATCTCACCCTGGGTCGACACACCTGAATCACATGATGAGTTCATCACCAGGCCTCTGGAGAACTTCAGGACATTTAAGGCTACGTCCACACGTACCCGGGTATTTTTGAAAACGCAGATTTTTCTATGCGTTTGCACCTTTCGTCCACACGTAAACGGCGTTTTCAGTCACTGAAAACGGAGATTTTTAAACTCCTGCCAGGGTGTAAATTTTTGAAAACTCAGTTTTTGCATTTACGTGTGGACGAGAAAAACGGAGAAAACGCAGCATCAAAGGCGTGCGCATTTTTTGACGTCACACTGTGCGCCACGTTATTGTTTCGGTGTAATTAATTTCTACAATGGCGGACTTACACAAAATACCATTACTGTTAATTTTACTGTCTGCAGTGTTTAAATGCTTACATATATACACAGGACTCTGCTTCTATGCGCCATCTTTGTTTACACTTTCCCACCCAGGCTGACTTCTGATTGGCCAACATTTCTACACGGATAGGAATATAGCGCCACCTGCTGCTTTGGCGTGTTGCTAGCAGCGTTTTCCTTCGTTTTTGGCTTTTACGTGTGGACGGGATTTTTTTTTTTTTTTTTTTAAAAACGAAAACGGAAAATCTCAGTTTTCAAAAATACCCATGTACGTGTGGACGTAGCCTAAATCAGCTGTGTTGGATCAAGGACACATCTAAAACCTGCAGAACACCGGGACTCGAGGCCTGGGGTTGGACACCGCTCATCTAAACACAGAGGGTAAAGAAGTTTGTGCAAACTGTCAGTTAGAAGTTAGACTTGACTCTAAACCTCTTAAAACAGCCTGCCCGACTGAAAATTGTCTGTAATTTCCAAATGATTAATGGAAAATTTAGATTTAACAACCTGGTGTGGCGTGTCCAAAAAATCGGGCTCTAAGTATATATAACCAACAGATGTATGACAAACACAGAAACAATGACAGATGACGCTAATGTAAGATGTAACCGAATGATATGGAAGAAAATTTTAAGGACAAGTCTCAGAAATGCTCATCATGCAAAATATCTGACGTTCTTCATGAAACAGTGTTACACAGTTACACTTCTCCTGAAGGGCTGTGCTGCAATATAAAGTGGAATCTGAGGTATTTCAGTATTCTGTGTGTTAACATAAAGATTTTGTCGATCTGATTCTTGGTTTTGGGTAAATATGAAATGAGTTTGGTTATTTCTGACCACAGAGGAAAATAAGACGGCTTATCTAAAGCGTATACGCTAAATAACGATGTGGATAAGGCCTCGTGCTGCACCCACACTGGTATGTTTTGCCTTTAAAATCAAAACTAGGTTTAGAGGGAGGAAGAAGAACTCCATGTGTTTTCCTGGCACTGCAGAAGTAGAGTATGGTTGGTCAGCGCTTTGGGAGAACCTGTCAGGAAGGTTTAACATCCAGTCTGGACCCAACTAGGTCAGTGGCGAGCTAGCCTTCATTTGTATGCAAATCCATGTAGATTTGCTGCTGATAAGGTTGGTTGGATCTTCGGGCATGAGCGGGTTACAGGCACAGAGGATCCAGCACAAAGTTTCTCTTCCTCTTTCTATCCTACTCAGTAATAAGCCTAACCTTTATTCTCCAGGGAAGGACGTCGTCTCTCCCTAGTTATCGTCAGTTTCAGTCAGTTTGACTGAAGCTATGATATAAAACGCCCAACATTTACTGTTGCGCTGAGCGTGCCCTCTGGAGAAGATTGAGGTTAACGAGCTAGTGCTGGGATTCAAAGCTTTCAGATGCTGGATACAGGAGTAAGGGAATATTTTCTGTTTCCATGGAAATGGGACTTTAACCAAGAGAGGGGAAAGTTAACATGGTATCATGTAAGCATGGCTCATCAGCCAGATTAATGCGGTGTGTTTGTGTGCACATGTTTTTCAGGATATTAGTTTTTGTTCGGGTGATGGATACTCTGATCAGAGTTTGCTCCTCTTCTAAAGTTGCTTCTTTCCTGAAATGAAAACAACAATTTAAACTCATTGGAGCTTCAGACTGTTTGCCAGCAGTGAGGCAACCACACACACATTATGACTTTTATACTATGATTATCAACACATTTCCACCATTGTATACTTCACACGTTAGAACAGAAAAATCTGCTCGTTCGATATTAGGATTCGAGCATACTTCGTAGACGGCAATAATCCCTCTGATCCTATTATCTGCTCAGGCTAACAAATTTAGATTTCACCCACCAGGACCTCCCCCATCCATCTGTCAGCGTGCACTTCTCCCAGCCGAGTAGGGGACGTGTGAATGCCACACTCCATCAAGCATGTCAGCTTGTAGATTGCGCTCCAGACAGCTCCACAAGACTTCCCCATTACCTCCACATCAAACCCCAAATTAGCTGAACCGATCAGCTGTGGAGCTCTGGACGTCCACGCTCATTTTTCAGGTGTGGAAACGGGGCGACAGTCTTTGAACCCAGTGTTTGACTGCTCCTGTAGTCAGTGTCCAGCCAGCGAATGAGCATCCTGCCAAAATATCGGTGGAAGATATTGAACCGTTACCGTCCTTTTGAGTGATTATAAGAAAACAGGTTTAAAGAGTGTTTCATGGACTTGTAGTTCCCCTCGCGCTTCACCAGCCGAGCAGCTGCTTAATAAAGGGGAGCTTACGCAGTTCTGGGGCTGCTGGCCTCTCAAACATTGAGCTTTCATGTCACTTAAGCACACTTGCTTATAAGCAAAGAGTGCAAGGTGATTGATATTAAAATAGACGCGGTGCCCCTCTTACTGCAGGTGTTGGGATCACACCTGTGTTAGTGCCGGTCTTCCCGTACACGTGTAAGCAAACCAGAATGTAAGCTGTCCAATCGCTCTTTTCGCTCGAGTGTAATTGTTTTAAGTCACTTCTTGTTTACACGGTGAAAAGCCTGTCTATTGGCTCATTAGCATGATTGGTGGGGTGTGTCAGCTACCAACAGAGACATTGCCTCTCCCGAATGGTCATCTGAAGGTTATTCTCCTGGATCAGTCACTTTAGTGACTAACTAGCCAGCTCTCATATCTACTGTAAGACATGTTTTGCATTTTGTGGAAGAAACACTGAAGAATTTCTTCAGATTTGGCACAAACACTCACAAAGGTCAAAGGTGCACGCTGACCTCACATAAGATGTTATTAAGCCACCGTGCAAGATTTACAGTAATGGTGACAGAATTTTACATAAATGTAAAATGATAAAGTCATTTATAATTAGGGGAAAGACATCCATACAACAGTGACTGCAGCCGGTGGGTCGTCTCTCTTTCTGTGGGTTTTGTTTCTCAGCCTGTGAAATGAGTTTGAGCACTCTTTTGGACAACACCAGCTGGTTCAGGCTTAATACAATATGACCTTAAATGTGCAGAGCCAGTTTGAAATGAAAGTTTTATGCAATCCAGACTATTATATACTCCGCCCTCGTTTGAGAACAGGCAGGATTCTCATTCGCTCTTAAGTTATTGGTAAATGAAAGAGATTCTAGTATTTTAAAGCTGCTCATGCATTTTGGATGTATAGAGTTAAGTTTGGGGTGTTTAGCTCAGCAAAACTGTAATGCCGTGTATACATGCTGGTGTTCTGAGACTAACTGGAGATGAGCAAGGCACCAAGCTTTGAAGATGAAGTGGTGTATGATTATTTGTTAAGTGTTTTCACTAAAACCAAATGTTACCAGTCCATGTAGTCACAAGAAACACACTTTTCAGGACAACTCAGTTATACTTCAGCGTCGTCCTGTAGCTCTGCTTATGTGTATTTTAACCTACACTTGTGAGTTAGGTACAACTTCCCCCCTTTTGTCTTTTATTATTTGTGGCATAGATTCAAAAAGGTGCTGGAAACATGATATGATAGCCTCGCGTAGTTGCTGCAGATTTCTCAGCTGGAAAACCCATCAGATTGGTTCATTGTGGTCATGTGGGAATGGACGCGGGCAGCAACGATTCTCTGTGGTGTTTAAATGATGTTCAGTTAGTACCAAGAAAATACACCCCACACCATCACCAGCCTGAACCGCTGATACAAATCAGGATCCAGTCTTTCATGTTTTTACTCTAAATTGTGACGCTACCATCTGAATGCTGCGGCAGAGACCAGCCAGCCTTTTTCCAGTTTTCTGTTGTCCAGTTTGTGGGTTCCTTTGCTGTGAGCTTGCAAAGTTTGGTAATAGATAGCAGTTGTCAGCAGATCTTATTAGGTTTCCTGATTTACCTGGATAATAAAAGGGAACACGGATTTTTGTTTTTAAGCCTGAATATAAATAAAGTCTTAACCATCCAGCAATGTCACAGAAACCCTCATAGCGGCGTCCAGTCGATTGCAAAGATGATATACTCTTATCAGTTCCAGTGTGCCTGGTTAACACCTGGGTGGGTCCAAAATAAGTCAGCTTTTATTTAAAACAAACAGCTAGTTGTACTGTTAATGCCTTCTCACCGTGGCTGATCGTCTCGTTACACAGCACTTTGGCCCCAAACCTCATACTCGCATCAAAGCTTAATGGCACTGTGCTACTGTTAAATGTGGCCTCAACGATGCAGATTTTTCGGCTCTAAGGGTTTTGCTCTGCCAGCTAATGAGTTTTCACAGGTAAATATTAGATTTTTCCTTTTAGATGCAAGAAAACATGGTAGATGTTAAAGCTCCAGAAAGAGCTGCACAAAGTCAGAACAGTGAAGTTGCATCCGACTCTGAAAACACTGAATCTGAATGCTGGAAGGTGATGTAGCACCAGACTGACGCTGGTGGCTCAGAACAATGTAAGCTGCTCCATAACACACTGGGCTTGTTCAGCTGTGGCTGATGAAGTTGTTTTATGGTTAATGCGAGCAGCAGGCTGCAGCACAGTACAAGAAATGATCTTAATAAAGGTTTTAACACTACGCTGTTGCATTTTGCATTTTAAGCAAACTGACTCAGATACTCGTGCTGCTGATGGGAGGAACCTAATGGAACTGGTTTCTGTCTTTTGTCATTTGCTGTTTTCCTGCAGGCCTACTCGGTCTACGATGAGGAAATTGGTTACTGCCAGGGTCAGTCGTTCCTCGCTGCTGTTCTCCTCTTACATGTAAGTAAACTTCTCATCCATCCATCAGCGGTTCACTGTACATCAGATGATCCAACGCACCAGTTAGCACTGTTTGCTAAACACATGCTTGTGCTCATGCATATTCATTTATGACTTTTACACAGACTCGTTGTGCATTTGCAAAAGAATTTGCCTGCAGTGTTTCTCCCTGGCTTTCAGAATAAAAGCTTTCTGTCGCTGCTTAAATGTAACCTTGATTCTCCTACATCTGCAGATGGCACTCAAACAAATGATCAAGGTTAACACGAGCAGCGTGCTCCTGCACCGAGACTTTACTGTCTCTACAAACAGTTTCCTGGCTTGTACAAAGTATAATAAAGCAGCAGGGTAATATAACACACTGAATGAGATGATGTGGATGAAGAGAAGGAGTGAGAGAATCGATTCCTTTCACACACACGTTCAAGGTCACAAATCCATGTTTATAGTACCTGCATGCTGTGTGTAAAGTGACTTTGTACAAATATTACCTCAAATTTGATGTGAGCAAGTTTTTAGAGGACACATGAAGGACAGACAGTGGAGTTGACACATGGGGTAAGAGAGCTGTGGAAGTTTGGTCAAAGTCCAAATGGCGAGGGCAGCAGAGGTTAAAGAGGAGTGAGATGTCGTGGGAGAGAGGAGTAGGGATGAGGTCGGAGAGATGTGCACAAGAGCTGCACGTTTGTTGAAGGCATGTGAAGGTGAGGAGCTGGCTGCAGAAGGAGGACACAAGGAAAAAGTTATAGAGGAGGAGAAGGCTGTAAAGATAAAGGGGACAGCAGCAGTGTAAGAAAGAGGGGTTACACAGGAGGAGGAGGAGGAGGCGGCGTGTAATAGAGGGAGGAGGGAGAGGTTATAGAGGAGATGTCAGGAATATTAATAGAGGCTCAGGTTTACCTGCAGGAGCCCATTCAGTCCCAAACACATACTGTCACTCTGATTAAATATCACCTCACAGTCTGTGAGAGCGTGCACGTGAAGGAGAGAAGCCGTGCACACACCGAGAGACGAGCACAGCGTTAAGCGTTCTCTCCTGCTCCTCGTCTTCACACATGCACACACATGAAACTTGTTTTAGTCGCATCTTCCACAGCTGCACTGTTTCCCTCCACTGTTAGGTGACGGCCATGTTTGAGTCTTCTCGAGGGAGCTGCTCTGTCCTTTTGTGTCAGCAGGAACACATTTCGGATATTTAGCTGTTGTCATTTTTCCAAAGTGTTGCTGATTGAGGTTATCCACATGATTTCAGATGCCCGAGGAGCAGGCCTTTTGTGTTTTGGTAAAAATCATGTATGAATATGGCCTGAGAGCTCTCTACAAGAACAACTTTGAAGATCTTCACTGCAAGTTCTACCAGCTGGAGAGGCTGATGCAGGTTAGTCGAGCAACCTTTTACATTTTTAAATCAATCAATGGGACCCCGACAGGAAGGACGGTCTGCATCACACTGCTTTCTGTTTGTAGGTTTAGTTTTGTCTGTCATGTTGCTGTTGTGCACGACCTGCTCCCTCATTCTGGGCTACTTTTAATTTTGGAGCTTAATAAGCTTCACTTTGGACCGTAGTCGGTGAAATGAGTAAATATGAATTGGGTTAAGCTTCAGATTAAAGCATATATCAGTCTTGACTGTGTTTGGGAGTATTTTAAAAGCTGTTTTTGGAAAGTGGAATCACTTTGGGAGTCGTAGTCAGCTTGGACGTGATTGTTTTTACACAGGACTCAGGCCTACCTTCATTTTTTACAAATCAAGGACAGTTTGCTGCTGATTACGAGCTCTGTTAGAGCTGCGAGTCACCTAGCATGCGGGAATAGCTCTTTCCACTTAGTTGCCTTTGTTGTCTTTGGTCATTTGCAACACATTTTTTGATCTCACTACTTAGTTGCAGAAATTTGAATGATTGTGGCTCAGAGGCCGTGCAGTTACAGCTCGACATTAAAATCGATCCCATCTGTCTGCTTCTTGACTTAAATGCCATGAAGTTCACTTGTGATACAGACCAGTCTCAAGGACCATTCATTTACACTAGATTTCATTTTCCAGCATTGGTACTTTCCTCATAATGGAGCTGTTTAATAATTACTGATTAAATGCATGAACCAGTGCACTAAACAGAAAAAGACTTTAACTCGGTAAGTTTGAGTCTACTCGTGCTTTAGAGGACGTAGCCAGTTATTGTGTCATATTTGGACTGTAACATGTTGCCTTGTTGACGCCTGTCTTTCATTAAAACAAAAAAATCTATATTTCAGAGTTGAGTATAGATTTACAGCCTGTGTAGGCTTTTTCTCCTTTGAGGATAATGAGTGCTGATGTCCCATCCCACTCAGGTATTACAACCTAAATCCACCGAGTTGATCTTGGCGCCTAAATCCGTCCTGCCTCTGCTAGCAGTCGCCCGTCAGCATGAAGACAGTTGGTTTAGTGCAATCACATTAGCTCAGTGCAATGATACCATCTGATAATATAGAGTACCGTATTCTCCGCACTATAAGGTGCACTTAAAATCCTTTAATTTTCTCAAAAATCGACAGTGCGCCTTATAATAATAAGATAATAAGAATTATCCAGATTATTTTAAAAAAAGATATTGTGCTTGATAAAACTAAAGACATTGCAAATGAATTTAATGATTTCTTTGTAAATGTTGGCTTTAATTTAGCAAAAGAAATTCCAGAGTCAAGAAATAATAATGACCTAAATAAACATATTACTCAGAATGTGTCCTCCATGTTTATTGGTGCTGCAACTCATAGAGAAATAATTAACATTGTGAAGACATTTAAAAATAAAAAGTCCACTGACTGTTTTGGTATTGACATAATATTAGTTAAAAGTATTATAGAATGTATAGTGCAACCTTTCGCATACATTTGTAATCTGTCCTTCCGAACTGGTGTGTTTCCCTCACAAGTGAAAATAGCAAAAGTTATTCCAATCCATAAAAACAGAGAGATGTCAGTTTACCAATTATAGGCCAATATCACTACTCCCACAGTTCTCAAAAATTTTAGAAAAGTTATTTGTTAATAGACTTGATAAATATATTGAGAAGCATAATCTCCTAAGTGATAACCAATATGGCTTTAGAGTGAAAAGGTCCACTTCGATGGCAGTGATGGAACTTGTTGAAGGGATATCTAATGCTATAGATAATAAGGAATATACTGAATCTGGGTCCTAAACTCTGTCATCTTCAGGTCCCAAAGTCAAACGAACACTGCAGCATCACTGTGAGTTAAAAACTGTCTAAAGTCTTTCATCTTTAATAAAATGATCAGCGTTCTGCTTTACCAGGTGTAACAATTAAGTTTAACATCCAGGCATCCATGAAAACAGAATTTATGACATTTAACAGAGTTAGAAGTTAGCAGGAAGTTAGCTCGCTAGCTTCCACTTAAACATGATATAGCATGTTCTGACTGAGAGATTTCTGAAAAATCCAAACGTACAGCTCTGCTATCACTTCCAACATAAATGAAGACAGGAAACTAAACAGCAGTGACGTTTGTAGGGTTACTGAAGTTGGGCTAGCTGCTATATAATGATGTGCTATGTGATCGCTAGCGACACAGCTATGTTAGTACAACATTAGCACAGTGAAGCTGGAGGATGAACGCTAACTTTTTTCCACTCGATAAAAGTTAACGTGAAGGTTCCTGATGGTTAGAGACAAATGCAATCGCATGGCAGGATGCTGTAAACGGACCAAACTTCAGTCAGGAGAACAACTGAGATAATCCATCCACAGTACGAGGTTAGTCATTAATATAGTGCAACAACATGGGAATAGAGCAGCTGCAGAGAATTCAACATTAATGAATCAATGTTACGGAAGTGGAGGAAGCAAGAAGAATGAGCTGAGTAAAGTTTGACTTATCTGACTGTTTTGTTTTGATTAATGTGCCTTATGGTCCGAAAAATACATTATGATGTCAGATATAAATGGTAAATGGCCTGTATTTATATAGCGCTTTACTAGTCCCTAAGGACCCCAAAGCGCTTTACATATCCAGTCATCCACCCATTCACACACACATTCACACACTGGTGATGGCAGCTACATTGTAGCCACAGCCACCCTGGGGCGCACTGACAGAGGCGAGGGTGCCGGACACTGGCGCCACCGGGCCCTCTGACCACCACCAGTAGGCAACGGGTGAAGTGTCTTGCCCAAGGACACAACGACCGAGACTGTCCAAGCCGGGGCTCGAACCGGCAACCTTCCGATTACAAGGCGAACTCCCAACTCTTGAGCCACGATCGCCCATATAAGTGTTGTCCAATGAACTCTGTGGTTCACTGTATGTGCTCGAACACTCAAAGCTAAAAGTAACTGGAACAAAGGTTGTAAAAACACTAAGAACACAAATAAAATACATTTATTTTAGTGTCTTTAGATTTTTAACTGTATGATTGTATTTTTTCTGTACAACATTAAAAACATGTCTAATGTCAAACCAATCTCCTGGTCTGTTTGCCAGCTGTGATATAATACTGTATTATGTTATGTGTCTTTTTAAAATGTATTTATTTATTTAGTTTTTTCTTAGTTGTGGGTCTCTTGGGAGAGATTATCATCTCAGTGAGACAGCATGATTTAATAAAACAGGAGCAAAAATGAAATAATGTAAAATTGAAATGACAAGCAGAGCCACATCTTTATCTGTTTGTAAGTGCTGTTTTATCTCACAAGTTCCCCTTTTTGCTTCTCCTACAGGAACAACTTCCAGATCTGTGGTCCCACTTCCAAAACCTGAACCTGGAGGCACACATGTACGCCTCCCAGTGGTTCCTAACGCTCTTCACCGCCAAATTCCCCCTGTGCATGGTTTTTCACATCACCGACCTGCTGCTCTGCGAGGTAACGTCAGTGCACTTGTTATACTGATTATATGGGGAGAGGGCTTTAGTCTACATTGTCCAGAGTCCAGTAAGGCGATGCTCAACTGTCTGGAAACAGGAAATCAGTTGAAAGTGGATAGAAAGGCGGTTACGAGGGGTCAGGAGAAGGGTATTAGAGGAGAGGGTTGGATGTCCACAAAGACGGCTGAAAACAGCTCTTCTAAAAATGCCTGGCTTCATTGCTGTGATGTGGAAAATGCTCAGAAGTAATGTATGCTGCAAGTTCTGCTAGCTCCACAGAAATATATTCCTCCAAGCAGTTTTTATTACCCCTCAGCCCTCAGCCGGCAGGTGTGTTGTCAGATAATACCCGTCGATCATTAATCGTTAATAAGCAGAGTGACGGGGCTCTGGGACCCTTAGCTCCCTATTGTAAGGCAAATGTTAAAAACCTCAATGTGCACCTTGATGGTTCCTTTAAACTGTGTGAACCAAGGTAAAGCCACACCTTCCAGCTGATGTCTTTGGACGTGTTATTCATGTGTTCATTACTTGCCGACTGGACTACTGCAGTTCTCTGTATCTGGTTTGGACCAAGCCTCTCTTTACCGTCTCCAGTTGGTCCAAAATGCAGCTGCTCGACTGCGACTGGCACTAAAGTGAAGGAGCCTGTAACCCCGGTGTTGGCCTCTCCACACTGACTTCCTGTTCTTTACACGATCCAATTTAAAATCGTAATTTTTGTTTAAAATCACTGAACGGCCGAGCCCCTTCTCACCGGTCTGAGCTCCTGTTTGTTTGTCCAAACTAACCTTAACTATTCCACGGCCTGCTCTGTGGCAGGTCCCAGACTCTGGAATAGTCTTCCTCCTGATATTAGATCTGCACAAAAAAAAGCTTTGGCACATGGACAAAGATCCCTGAGATATCTAGTGAAGCCAAATAATTGGCTTTTGTGGTCACTTCAAATGTATAAAGAAATTACGGAAATACAGTTCATCATGATATGTGTAGAGATGATTTTGTACAAACGGGGTAAGAAGACATTTTCATACAATACTAAGAGGATATGACATATGGGGGAAAAAAGCGCAACATCTTAATGAGATAAAAAATAAATCACCTTTCTGTCTCGCAGATCTGCTTTTAACTCGCGCTGACCTAAACAGTTTGGTTTTAGTTGTTATTTTATTCATTTTTCTATATTTTGCTGCTTCATTGTTGTTTGTTTATTGTAGTGGTATTTTACATTGTAAGCACTTTGTGCAGCATGGCCTGTTGGTAGTGTGCTGTATAAATAAACTGGACCTTGACCCTTTAAAAAAACCAAACAAAAACAGCAACTGCTGTGCTATGAAGGAGAGTCACACGATGTTGCCAAGCTGCTGGTGCTTTTACCGCCGTGCAAATCCAAATCAGTTTCCACGAGCCCTTCTGGAATGTGAAAGGAGACTAGAGTAGTGAGGGAGGAGTCGGCGAGCCCAAACTACACTTCCCGGTTATCAGTGGCCACAAGTAAAGGGCACACAGCATCGATGCTTCTGCTCAGGCCTTTTAGGGTCGATGCTATCAATGATCTAATATCATCAGGGCCACCTGACCTAATACCGATCGATGAGCAAGTCACTTATCATCTTACAAAATCTGCGTGACAGAAGAAGCGTTATTCCCAGAAATAATGGGCGTCACTGAGGAGCTTTATATGATACGTTTCAGATATGTATATATCGAAAAATATATATTTCAGAGTTAAGTTGACGAATAAACCCCACACACTGCCAAACAGTCTTGGATGTGGTTCTATAGTACAATATAATCCCGTGTCGTCTCATGGCACGTTACATGGTAAGTTAACGATGGCGATTTCACCCCTGAGAATGCACTTGGCATCGGCGGGGAGGAGAAGCTCCCTTTTTGCAGAAGGAACCCCTGACACAACCAGGCTAAGGTTGGGCAGCCATCTGCCTCGACTGGTTGAGTGAGAGGAAAGCTGAGAGAGAGAAGCGGAGCACTGAGCATCAACAAACAGTGAACAGACTTGTGGGCCAGTATCCATAGATCAGACACATTCAGCTCTGGAGACTCCTGCAGAAGAGCTGCAGAGAAACTAGGAAACTGAGACGAAGAGAGGGGATAATGTGCTGTTCCGTTCAGTGTTTCAGTCATTTACACAAAATATCTGCTGAGTTCCTGCCCCAAGTGGAGGAGTTCAAGTATCTCGGGGTCTTGTTCGCGAGTGATGGGAGAAGGGAGCCGGAGATCGACAGACGGATTGGTGCGGCGGCTGCAGTAATGCGGACGCTGCACCGGTCCGTCGTGGTGAAGAGGGAGCTGAGTGTAAAAGCGAAGCTCTCAATTTACCGGTCGATCTACGTCCCTACCCTCACCTATGGCCACGAGCTGTGGGTAGTGACCGAAAGAACGAGATCGCGGATACAAGCGGCAGAAATGAGCTTCCTCCGAAGGGTGGCTGGCCTCTCCCTTAGAGATAGGGTGAGAAGTTCGGCCATCCGGGAGGGGCTCAGAGTAGAGCAGCTGCTGCTCCACATCGAAAGGAGCCAGCTGAGGTGGTTCGGGCATCTGACAAGGATGCCCCCTGGGCGCCTCCTGGGTGAGGTGTTCCAGGCATGTCCCACCGGGAGGAGGCCCCGGGGCAGACCCAGGACACGCTGGGGAGATTATATCTCTCGGCTGGCCTGGGAACGCCTTGGTATTCCCCCGGACAAGCTGGAGGAGGTGGCTGGGGAGAGGGAGGTCTGGGCCTCTTTGCTTAGGCTGCTGCCCCCGCGACCCGACCCCGGACAAAGCGGATGAAGATGGATGGATGGATCTGAATACCAGAAAGACAAATATTGGGCAAAGTACTACACGGTGGCCCCCCAGGGGATCTTGTGGGCGGTGTAGCAGGACTACGGGGTACGTGGCCAACAACGGTGGGTCATTGTTATGAACTGTCGGTCCTTTAACAGAGCGGTGTTCCCGTCCTTGGCAAAAAGTCAAATCGGTTTTCAGCGGGTCGTGGACTCTGGAGTTTCGTCTCATCTCCACTCCTGTTTGTGATGATGTTCTTTAAGCTTCATCAGAACATGGCCCTGCACGTACACTGAGGTGGTTTGCAGCTGAGGGTGAACCAACGATACAGGTTAGGACCCCAACCCCCGGGCCATGGACCGGTACCGGTCCATTTTTAAAAAAATCGTTTTTATCGTTAACTCTGTTTCCCTGGGTCTTTTCCAGGATGTAGTTGTGCGTCTTATTTTGAAAGAAATATTTACACGTTACCATAGTGACCAGAGAGCGTTAAGGGGCAGAGAGGAGGATGTTACTCTCAGCGTTGTTGGTGCTTTTCAGGAGGACGCTGCTAATAAAGTTACACAATTACACAGTGAATTTGCATTTGTTATTACATTTACAAAATAGCACAGTTTTTGTCGTGGTCGTATCATTTTATTTTGTTGTATTTATCCGCCACACCTTAAAGGCCGGTCCGTGAAGATATTGTCTGACATTAAACCGTCCGTGGCACAAAAAAGGTTGGGGAGCGCTGGATTAGGGGACTGATGTAGCTGCCATAGACTTGGTGGAACCAGAAATACAATGGGGGCCATGTAATGTTTCAGCCTACGCACAAGGCTGCATGGGGCCGATAACAAAGCCCTGAGGAACACCTGATCTAATGCATGCAGATCCTAATGAACTGCTCATGTCATTCAGTAAGTGTGCAGCGAGTATGACCTGCTGTGTCACATTCTGACTTTTAACACAAAGTAACCTTATCAGTTACCAACGCCATCGTCCTTGGTTACAATTTGACTTAATGACTCTATTTTAAAAATAAAAGTACATAAAGACGGTGGGATTTTAGTGTTTTCATTCCTAATGCTTTGACCGACTGTCTCACTGTAATTGCATCAAATGCAAAATCAACTTTCTTCCATCCTCCTCCCTCTCTGCCTTCCTTCCTTCTTCCCTTCCTTTTTTTCCAGTCTCCCCTTTCCTGCCTCCCAGTTAGCCTCAGGCAGAACAATTAAAAGTCTTTCTCACCCATTGAGCCGCATGATGACAATCTGCCTGTTAAAGCAGCATTGTGATATTATGCTCCCCCCTCATCCTTTTCACCATCTCGCACTCCTCTCTTCTTTCCATTATCTTTTTCTTGTATTGTCATTTTGTTTGTTGCACTCACACTTTGTCATTTCCTGAAACTTTTCTGTGGTGTTTTTTTATATCTTTGTTTTCTTGCTCTCTTTTTCTTTCTGTTTGTATGTAAACCTGTAAGTACGTCGCTGTTTTAAAGCAGGACAAACTCTTTGTTCTTTTGTTTCACTCTGACAATCTTCTTCTTTGTGATTGTTCCTCGTCACTGTCAGACCCTCATTGTTAATCACTCTCTTTGTCTCAGCTGCTGTCTTTATTTGATGGTCTCCTTAGAAATGTATGCTGATCATTCCCCTCGCTCTATATCTATAATCTCTCTAGATATAGATAGATAGATCTTCTCTCCCCAGTTTAGTATCTCCCCGTCTATGGATGTTTCTCTCTTGTCCCTGCTTGAACACACAGTTCGAGATAATCTCTCCTCCCAAACACGCCATTGCTCATGCCTCAGCACTCTAGCGCCATCTTGAGGCCTGCACAGATAGGTGTGTGGAGGCAGAGCTCCCCCTCTTTTCTCTTTCTTCAGATATTTTTAGAGCTGCTCAGATATTTTTAGCTCTGTGTTGCCATGTGAACTGGTTGTCACAGAGACCAAGGAGATGGGTGTTCCCATGCAGAGTTTGCATTCGCATTACATTTTCTTTCTTTTGGTCAAAATTACAAGCACTGTATGAAGAAATGGTCGAAATAATACAACAAAATATGCACATTATATATAAAAGAAAGGGGCGTTTGTTTTTAAGCAGCACTCTGCGCCTCTGGATTGGCTCTACCCTGTGAAGCTTGTATTTCGGTTTCTTTGTGCTGCAGCTGCAGAATCATTCGTAGAGTACTCATCAGACGATAAAAGGAAATTTGTGTTTCCTACAAATTTTATGCTGAACTGAAAGGTGCTCTGTGGCATCGCTAAATAAATACTGATAAGCTAATTGTAAAAGACCATGTTCAGCTCACACATCTGCTCGTCTGTGAAAATATTTATAAAGTTGTGTTGGCGCTCCTTGATTGATAGTAAAACGGCAGAAGCTTGTCACACAGTAGATATTTGTTTCTGTTTGATCCTGTAATTGCATGTCCAGCATCGCTATGATGAACAGTTAAACTGTACTTGTGCTTGTGAACAGAGCATCCATCACTGTGATCGTGTGTTTATAAAGGTGTGGGTATGAAAAATAGAAAATAAGAAGCTGAGGTTATCCTGACCTGAGCAAAAGCTGAGAAGTGGAGCCGACGGTTTCTTTTTGTTTACTGTGGCAGTGATTCTTGCAGAACTCGAGATTGAAGTATTGTTTCAGAAAAATGTGACTCTGTTCGCTGTTTGCAGATTTTCATTTTTACAGCTCCAAAGTGCAGCATCAAGTTTAAAATTGCTAAAGTGGCTTTTAACAACGACACATGCAAATGAATGTAGCTGTTTCTATTGTTTCTGTTTTCACAAATAGTTCTTCTCTTTCAGGGACTGAACATCATCTTCAACGTAGCCCTCGCCCTGCTCAAGGTTAGTCCTCACTTTCTTTGTACATCTGTGTTTAAATCAGTCTCTGCACATGTAGGAAGCCCAAAGTGCAAATCAAAGCACATGCAGGCCGGATTGCAACAAGAGGCATTTGTTTACATCTGTCCCCTCCTAGTGGTCAAATCACAAACTGCATCTGGAAGAGAGGAAGCTGGTTGCATTAGTTGCATACACTTCATGTGGTTTGTCCATAGAAAGCAAATGGTTAGTCTCGAGACAACAGTCTCTGCCGTCGTGTCCTTGGGTAAGACGCTTCACCTACCGCCTACTGGTGTTGGTCAGAGGGGTCGATGGTGCGATATGGCAGCCTGGCTTCTGTCAGTCTGCCCCAGGGCAGCTGTGGCTACAGCTGTAGCTGCCTCCACCAGTGTGTGAATGTGAGAGTGAATGAATAGTGGAATTGTAAAGCGCTTTGAGGGCCCCGAAAAGCGCTATATAAATGCAATCCATTATTATTATTATTATTATTATTATTATTATTATTGAGTTCTTACAGTAAAGGCTGCAGATTTGACAGAGGAGAAAAACCACACTGAGCTAAACAATTTGTGGTCATTTGAAATGTAGCAGAGTTTTAGATGAGCTGTTGATGCTTTTGTATTTTATCGGATGGGTTGGTTTGATTCATTCATTCATTGGTTTACCAGAGACGGGGTGAGATGCAGTTGGCTTGAGTGTCATGGAGTCCATGGGTGAAAAATGTAAGGATATTCCAGATTTAAAAAAACAAGAGAGAAGAAAAGCTGCAGGTTTTCTTCAACAGCACGATCGACAGTGTTTGTGTAATCACACTTACTGCCAGAAGGGGGAGACAAAAGTTACATATTTAATCATTTTCGTTCTCAATCACAGGAACCAGACGGCTGGGTCACAGACTGTCCACGTACAGACCAGGAAACTGTTTGTCTTTGATTTAAGGGATTAGTATTATTACCTAGTATGCTAGTTAATAACATGTTTGGTTGATTTTAAATTGGTTAAAATTTGGGGCTTCTTTTTTTATTTTTTGCTTTTTTAAATACCAAATGGTTTGCATGTTTTTGTTGTCCCAGCACAGGGGTGAAGAATTACTACTTGTTGTTATTTTCTCTGTTTGTGGTGGGATAGATCAGTGAGTTTTGGTGGGATGACTGTGTCATAGAGCACGCCTGTGTCTGGCTGTTCAGTGTGGGCAGTAATTTGATGGGACCTCCTCTGTTCTCAGTACTGTTCAGGTACAAGTTTTTCATTTTGTGACAACAAATCTCTGTTAGCTGGCTCGTAATTACACTGGCTGACAGTTTCCAGGTAAACAGATGAAGTCTGGCATAAACAGCCTCACCTTCTTTCCTCTTTTTTACACAGCCGGAGTGTGAAAGGGCTGAATTTTACACAAGCGTGTGATAAAATGATGGAACAACCAGGAAAGTTTTCTCTCTTTTCTTTATCTTTCCTGTGATCCCAGAAGAAACTTCATGGCTGCGTTTGAACTTCTTATGCCATGATCAATATTTTACTTTTACCGATTAGTTACCCGTGTTTATTATCGATCAGTCCACACAAACGAATAAGGTCTGCATTTAAAATACTAGAATAAATAAATTAACTTGCACTCATATAGTTGAATAACAATAATAACAATGATTATGATGACAGTAATAAGAAGCTTTCAGATACTAATGAGGCAATGGCTGTGCTTTTATTTTTTCTCTGGTTAAAATTAAGGATGGCTGGTTTCTGAAAAGCCCTCCTCCTCTGTGTGCTGGTCATCAGTTATTCTGTGTCAGAGAGAAAGATGCGGTGGATACGATGGTTGGAAATGGAGAACAAACGAGGATGTGAGGAGGGAGGAGTGTGGTAGGGGCTTCCACTGCCTCTTTCTAATTGGCCGGGCATGACGGCATTCTCCCCAGAGGCTCCCTCCTCCTCCCTCCATCCATCCTGCACTCTTCCTCGCTCTCATCACCCCTCCCTCCATCTGTGTTCGCCTCCCTCCCTCCCTCTCCGGCTTAGTCGCCACATCCACATCACAGCAGGGGCATAAGAGATAACGTTAGCGATCTGGACCTGAAGGAGAAAAGCTGTGTGTGTCTGTGATTTTATGTTTTGCTCTTTTTGCTCTTTATCCTTTCCTGCCGTGGATGCCTGCTCGGAGCCTTTACTTTCACTCACTTCCTCGTTCCCCATCTTCTTTACCTCCTGCTCCACTACCTCTACCTCCTCCTTTTCTCTGGTTGGATATGTATCTGTCCAACACGCTACCTCCGTCCACCAGCCAGACCTCTGCAACGGAGCCGCCCCTGCTACTGATAGCTATTAGCTCCTAGCATCACAAGTACAGAGAGGTTGAGGGTTGGAAACACTGTGGCGTGGCTTCATTGCGTTGCCTGGTCCCAGCTGCTGGCCAAGGCAGAGACTCCTGCAGATCCAACACCCACTCGTACCCTCGTTCAGTGAGTCGGTGCTGTTCAGAGCAACGAGAAAGGACTTTCTACCTAAAGGAGGCAGCTCCTGAGCTCAAAAATCTACTGACAAATACAGACCGGATGCACGGCTGCTCCTGCTGATAGAAATCTGCTGAGGGCAGAAGCAGGAGTCCAGGCTCGCGCTGTGAACTAGGCTGCTGCTTGCTGTGGTTTGGATTTGTGCAGAATTGAAAGTCTTACACCGGTGAAGAGCTGAAGGAGGCTGTCGTCACACACTTTCTGTTCTGTTCCATTTTTCCATCTTGGTTTTCATGCATCACTGGTTTGCGTGTGAGTCAGTGAGTTCAGCATCCGCTCAGCCGTACTCTAACTCAAACACGCAGCGCATCGTCTCCTGCGGGCGCAAATGCGCCACGTTCCAAGCGGACCACATCTCGTCCTTTTCTGCTTTTTCGCTAGGACCGCCTGTCCAGGCGTGGAGGGCACACAAAGAGATCAGTGCTGTTTATTTCACGGTCATTTCAGAGAAATCAGACCTCGGCGAAGCTCCATTTGCAAAGTGGGTACAAACGCATCGACTGCTTTGATGTGTCATCGCTCACGCGCTGAGCCTCGAGCATTAAGGCCACGCCGCCGTGCAGCCGGAGCCAGATTTTCTCCGTGTCTTTGAAGTCAGCGAAGGGAAAAATACAAAAAGGTGGCGTTCTTATCCAGTGCCGCCGTTTGCTGGAGAAGCACCCCACGTGTTGAGCAGCTTTGTTGCCAGGCAACAGTACGCTGGATTGGAATTGGTTAGAGGGAGTTTGCCAGGGGAAGAAGATGAGAGTGGGTCGTGTGATTGGGTTTCAAAGCAAGTCTGGCAGGTAGCTGAAAGACTCAGCATTATGTGGAAAGCAGCGCCAACACATCGTTTCCTGACTGTGATTGCGTCGCACCGGAGGGCCGGCGCCGGGCTCTGACAGTGGTACAAGCTGAGCGGCCTCTGCCAACGTCTTGTCCACGTGTTGATAGTCTGCGTTGCCCGGATGAACTGGATCGATCTGAACGTCACGTGTCCTGGACGTCGAAGCGCCGGCTGCCGAGTTGCTGTGTTTCATTGAGCTCGTCTTCCATTTGTTTCCACCTGCCCTCCTGAACGCCGGGCTGCCACGGCGTGCAAATAGCAGCTGCTCTCTCCTCATTCACCAGAACCTCAACACTTTTTGACACTGAGCTGAGAACGGAGGTTCCCACGCTCCTCCTCGTCTACTCCAACAACACAGGAAACTCCTGGGCATCTAGACGACACGCTGGAGTCATCTTCCATCCTGGCCCTGGAGCGGGACCACCCCTCTCCCTCTCCCTCACCCTGTCCCACCCCACCTCCATCTCCTCCACGCTCTCCACCGCCCTCTCCTCCTCCTGTACCAGTCCTGACCCCACATTTGCCCCTTCCAGCAGTTTGCAAAGCAGTGGAAGATGGCGAGGGAAAGACGGAAGAGAGGGCCCACGGCAGTCAGGCCTCACCAGACTCTTTCTGCAGGGTCATGGACCTTCTTGGGATGGGACACCGGCTCTTCGTCCCCAGGCTGCTGGCGGTGAGAGAGCGATGCAGGGATGGAGTGGTGGTTGACTGTTAGACCAGTTAGACCAGAGTGTTTTTAATGGGGGAAGAGTTTGTGGGGAAATGGGAACGTGTGCCTTTTAAAATGCAGTCTCAGTTTATGAATTCATTTAGTAGTTGTATCTGTCGCTGTGATGCCTTGCTGGTCATGTTGCGTACATGCAGCTGACTGCTTGAAATTTCCTTTACAGCACGAGCTGTTTGTTTGCTGCCTGATGTCACCTCCACGTTTATTCCGTCTGCAGAAATGGAACAAAAAATAATCTGACAAGGAAAATGCTCTCTGATCTCAAAGCACACGCTCGACACAGATTCTGGTGTCTTTGCATCTTCTCACCACAGGGTGGCGGTATTGTTGTGTTATTAAATACTCTGTGATCTCTTTACCCCATAAAGATGATGTTCGACGCCTCGGTATGTGTCAGTAAACGCGTGGTTTGATGACCATTAGAATAGGAACTGGAAAAGAAAGCCGCTGAGTTTCGTGAGGACGTGTCACCTCTCGTCTCCCATCAGAGGCTTGAAAAATGACAGAAAAGAGCTTCAGTGGTCATTCCTATCAGGGATTTCAAGGGGTGAAGGGTTTAAATATGGGAGTTACAAATGGTTCTCATGCTGCTGCATAAACAAGGTGCTGAAGGAGGAGAGCAGCATGGGATTAGCACAGCAGGACTCCGATGGACTGAGAGTTCTCAGCCTTTGCTTAGAGATGATTAAAAGTAACTGGCTGCACAGGAAATATCATTTTATAAAACTACAGTGTAACTATTGTTTTACAATAAGAGCTCTAACACGTAAGGGAATGCTTACAACAAGTTAAGTGTGTAACTACAGTTTTCTCTGTATTATCACTGGTTCTTAGTCTTTGAGTATAAAACTCTCATTAAGACGTTTGTGTCTCATTAATTATCCCTTGTTGTTCTCTCTCCTCCCACTCCTCCTCGTCTCCTTCCAGACGTCTAAAGAGGACCTGTTGCAGGCAGACTTCGAGGGGGCTCTCAAGTTTTTCAGAGTCCAGCTCCCCAAACGATACAGAGCTGCAGAGAACGCCCGAAGGCTCATGGAGCAGGCCTGCAACATCAAGGTAAGAGACAGTTGTGCAAGTGTGTACAAACACACAAGGCCTTTGCACATAATGCAAGGGTATTCATGTAAATCTTGTATCCACTGAGCCAGATGAGTCAGAGGTGCAGTTCTGGCTGCTGTATGTGGTTGTAGCCTGTGGTAGTCTGGACCACAGCAGCACCCGTGGTTTGTACACAGTGCACTCTCTCTCAGGTGGCCTGCAGCGGTATCGCACTCGCTGAGCTGCTTATTCATGTGCCACAGCAGGGTTACTCGTGTTTCACGTGCACCACGCTCTGCAGAGGTGAGCTGTGACTAAATGCTGTACTTTAAGGAACATTAGTGATTACGTTGTCTCATTCTGGGTATTGAAAGCCATCCTGAAATGTAAAAAGCATCACTCACTGTGAAGCAGGAAGGAACTGAGCCCTGTGCTGTCAGTCAGAACGCTCTAATGAAGTGATGTGCAGTAGGTGGAAGTATCTGGAGCACCAGGCCAGAGAGGTTAAACACAGTGCAGTTTCTGTACCATATACTTTTATCTTTGCTTCTTTAGTCTTCTGTAAAAGTCTTTATTGTGCATTTGTTTTCCTCTGCTCTGTGAATCCATCACCTACAACACGGTTTCTATGGATGGCGGTCCAGGCCGTGTTTTCCCTAAAATACTTCCTGATGCCGTTACGATCCTCCTACTGACCTTAAAGCGGCCGCTGGCATTCAGGGAATTTGCCGAGCTCACCAGAGACCAAAGAACGGTACACGGTGTGTGCGATGCTGTGTGTACTTGTGTCAGCGGTTTGTGTTACGACAGAGGAAGGAAGGAGAAAAAAGATGGAAGAGATAATCACCCACCCTCCTCTCCCCTGCGTCTCAGTGATACGTACTGTAATATTTTACATTTTCTTATCCCGAGCGAGTCGGCTCGAGGCCACGTTGATAAGATGCTGTTCTCTTATGATTCTCGTGTGCTTCTGTGTTTGTCGTCATACAGGATATCCTGTGTTGCGGCTCAGGAGTCTTCTGCATTGGTGGCTTTAGTAGTATTTTGGTTCTGTGCACCCACACAACCTGTTTACTTCAAAACTGGAGTAAATTTGAACAACTAAACAGCATAGACGTGTTCTGTGGTACGAAGTGACTGTTAAACAGGCGTCGAGGGAAGGCTGTAAAAACTTTGACAGAGTGTGTGGTTCCCATCAGTGTCCCGATTCACATGTGAGGAGGAAGAGGAGTTATCGTCTGTCTGAAAGGATGAGCAGAAACACTTTGCGCCTCGTTCTGCTCGTTCCTTCATCGTACCTCGCCGTTCTCTCGCTCCTGCGTTGTTTCTTGCGTTGACGAGCTGAGCACAGACTTTCTTTTTTTGGCACTTTGCTCAAACAAAAACACAAACTCACCGCCGTGATCGAACGAGCGTTTGTGCTTACTTTGGAATGTTAGGCTCACGGACTCGTTATCGTGCAGAACGTGCTGAAGTTGTTCACGTTGGCCTTACAGTTGAGACTGAAGATGGAAACGGAGAATTCAGCTTTTTGGGAAAGTAGTGACTTATATCTGTGATATAAACGTCATAGCAGAGAAACTTTTCTCAGCCCTTCTCGAGTTGTTCCACATTTTCTTTTCCTCCCCGTGGACAGAGGTGTGAGCAGATTAACACAAAAAGGGCCTCAAAGAAAACCGTAAGAGGAGAAAGGAGTCTTGCTGCCCACTCCCACCAGCTGACCCACAGGTCACATGTTACACAAGCTTGAATATGTCACGTCACACACGCCACATGAAATCTCGTAACCGGGCATGCCAGGCCACGTTTGGTTATGCCAGTCGTGTCGAAAACCAAACCTTCCACTAATCTATGGACTTGTTACGCTCTCAGCCGTCCCACACGCTCACTGATGACTGTGACCGTCTGTTAGTCATGTTTCTAACAGGCGAGATCAAAGATGAGAGAAGGAAGCAGCCACTCTGAACATATCTGATTTTCCACTCATGAGAAGTTAAACCATTTGATATGTAAACGAAAGGCCGTTGGACCTAGTAGCCATCTTTGTGGGGACGACATGCTAGCACCGCTTTAGCTAATGGGCAGAACGGCCCCCCAGCACTTCTTTCTCTTCACCACCCCCCCGTTCTACATATTTTCTGCCAACGTTTAAATCGGATCAACCAAATTCTATAAGCTGCTTAAAACGGGGAAAGAATTCACCGGCACCTCGGCTTGATGAACACAACGGGGTAGTAGGGTGGCTCAGCCTTTCTGGGGATCAGGAATTTACATTTCTAGCCTTCTTAAACGTTCATCGGAGCGCAGCTGGAGTTACTAAGAAAGCAAAACTTTAATGAACTGAGAGGAAGAGAGGAGAAGGCTGTGTTTGTGTAAAAGGGCAGAATCATTTATAGAGACAGCTGTAGCTTGTCAAAGAAAGGATGAGTGAAGAATTATTACGTTATTATTACATTATTATTACATTATAACCGTATTAAAGGGGTTTGTCTCGGTAAATAGTAAATGTAGCAGTTCACTGGAGCGTGTGCACCTGAAGGTCCGTGTTTAGTGTTTGAATCCTTTAGCACAGCTGCTGTAGTGTTCAGGAAACGTTCTGCAGGCTCATTGAAGGACCGTTGGAGCTCTTCTTTGGATGCTGGTCGCCTTTTTGTTCGGTTCTCTGTCAGGACGGTCCCACACTGCTTCAGTAATGCTGATGTCTGGGGAGGCCCATCCATGACTGGCAGCTTTCCACTGTGGCTGAAGTGCAGAAAAGCATGACAGAGCCTGTGGTTTTATGCTAAACTCCTGGGTGGATCACAAAGACCAACTTTGCCTACATAACCTGCCTCGTTACTGTGCAGCGTGTGGCTGCAGACTCACTACTGTGCTTTGTGCTGCCCAGCTCATGTCTGAGGGGACCGTCACAGTTATGCTGACGTTTCACGGCCTTTAAGGTGTCGCAGATAAATACAACAAAATAAAACCAGTACCACAAAAAGAAGATTTATTCCCAACACACAGGAAAAGACCCAGCAAAACTGAGTTAACAATAAAAACCCTGAAAAACATAAATGTCACACTCGAGCTTCAACTCTCACGGACCGGTACCAAACGACCCGCAGACCAGTACCGGGGGCTGGGGACCGCTGGTTATGTAATCAGGGAAAATGGAAACATCTGCACCACAGCAGTCCGGTCACTGGACCAGCCAAACCCATCGTTCCCATTGGTCAGCTCTGTTCGGTCTCATCCTCAGTGCCTTGGCGTCGGTTACTTATTCAGTTGGAGTGAAACGCAGACCCGTCTGTAGTCCTGGCTGGTTAGCTAGCAAATATTAACTTTTAACTACTTCATTTCACTTAAACTTTAACTTTGTTGACTTATAAAGGAGTGAAAGAGTAATTTGACACCAGGATTTAAATGAGTGTTTTTCAGTAAAAGTAACCGTTTAGCTCTGGCTATTGCTTCATTGAGTGGATAAGACTGAGAGAATAACTGATAGAAGGCAAACTGTAGACTCTGAAGCTCCAAAGACGCTTAAAGAAAAAGAAAAGCAGGAGCTTGTTCGTGCCTATGTGGGTTTCTCGTGCAGAGTTCAGCTCTGGGTCCTTTCAGAGAACATTAAGCGTGTTCGGGCGTCTTCCAGGACAGCTCTGTATTTGCTGTCACTTCACTTCCTGGGTTGTGCTGTTGGAGCGATGTGCAACACAGACAGTCATGTCACTGTGGTTGATCTGACAACTTCCTTCCTATGTCCCCTAACCTCTCACGTAAGCAGTGCAGATGTGTGAACGAGCCTTTATCTGTATTTTTGTTACCAGCTGCAGGAAACAGAAATGTGCAGCCTGAAAAGAGCTGCAGATAGATGAGGACAGGCAGCGATAGCGAGAGAGGCACAAATGAGAGAAGAGAGGAGGCAGCAACAGGGAAGTACTCACTCAGTGGAGGGGAAGAAAAAGCAAACTCATCGTCCTCTGTCACACACTTCTAGCGTTACAGAGAGAAACAAACAGGTGTGTTGTACTGCTCTCTCGCTGCCCCCACCTCTCCTCCTCTCACTGGGCGGGGCTCGGCTCCTGAGGGACTCGCAGGCAGCCGCTCGCCGCCTCCTCACTGCCAGGAACAAAACCTGTCGGCTGCACTCTCCCGCTTTTCCTCCTCCTTGCTGCCGGGAGCAAGCGGGAGTCAAGATGATGCAGGAGGTGTCTATCATGGTGGCGTACGATGCTCACGTAGTCGACCGACCGGGTGAGGAGGACGCCTTGGCGTGCTTGGTTGCCCATTCCAGACCTCGCCGAGCTCCCAGACCAGTGGTAGGTCTGTTCTGATGTCTTGTAGTTTTTAAAACATCTACAACAGTTTGGCCTCATGTTTCTAATGACTGTTGGTTACTGCAGTTTTTAGAACAGGAACGTTTGAAGTCACCTGCTGCTGTAGCTGTTTTTCTTTTCTGTTGTCGCTTTCTTATCTTTATTTTATTTTTTTAACCGTCCTGCGTCATGTACAGAGGAGGAAAATGCCGCTATTACTGAAAATGCCTTTTTCTTTCCGTGCGTTAAATGGTGTAAACACGTGTGTGAACATGTGGGTGTTTGTTCCTCTGAAAGTGTGTCAGATATTTGAGGTTTGTCAGTCAGTGCTGCTTCGTGACAGTCACTTTGTTTCAATTACTGATCTTAATTTGGAATCAATGAGACGTGTGTGTGTGTTTCCTTCACGCGCTTCATTGAATTACGTGCCCTATTTTTTTCTCTGTGGCTCAAATGTCCAGCTGCTGTCGTCCTCATTTCCTCGGCTGCTCCTTCTTGTAAGTGGACTTCACCCTTCTTCCGTTCTTGTAGTCCGAGGTTTGGGACCAATTCCATTTTCTGCAGCAGCGATTCAGGTCAGGAATCTAAAAGTGGGCCTGGGACCATTTTGCTGCAGCGCAGGAATCTTAAATTGCTTTTCCCTTGACTGGAGTCGACCCTCTAATATCTACAGTTTGATGATTCACCTTGGAGTCCAGTGGGTACAGTGTGTGTTACTCAGCAAGGTGATGCAGCTCGTGCGAGCTTGCTAAACAGACCCGTCCCTGAAATTCCTTAAATAATAAAAAACAGGAGGCATGTTTCACTGGGAATGCCAGCATGTAAGCCTGCACTCAGTTATGGAACAGTAATAATTACAAATCATTTATTGTTTTGTCTTTATGTTTCAGTCGGCTATATTTCAAAGTGCTGTTACACAAACATGTGAGCAGAATTGAACCAACGTGAGGGTGAGGCCAGGGCCCAGCTGACCATGTAATGGAGTACTTGTGTTACGTGTAATGGAGTATTGTCTGGCATACAGGTCAGTTTACTCCTTGCTGTGTGGTGATAGGACGGGGAGGTTATTTTCATCCCAGTGTCACCATACACACCAGTCTCGTCCTGATTGCCCCGCCCACGTGGTCCTCCTTCGGCCTGCTCGTCTTTCTCAGCGCTCGTGTCCCTGTGTCTCTTTGTCTCTGTGTCTCTGTGTCCCTGTGTCTCTGTGTCCCTGTGTCTCTGTGTCCCTGTGTCTCTGTGTCCCTTTGTCTCTGTGTCCCTTTGTCTCTGTGTCCCTGTGTCTCTGTGTCCCTGTGTCTCTTTGTCTCTGTGTCTCTTTGTGTCTTTGTCCCTGTGTCTCTGTGTCTCTTTGTCCCTGTGTCCCTGTGTCTCTGTCTCTTTGTCCCTGTGTCTCTTTGTCCCTGTGTCTCTTTGTCCCTGTGTCTCTGTGTCCCTGTGTCCCTGTGTCTCTGTGTCCCTGTGTCTCTGTGTCTCTGTGTCTCTGTGTCCCTGTGTCTCTGTGTCCCTGTGTCTCTGTGTCTCTGTGTCTCTTTGTCTCTGTGTCTCTTTGTGTCTTTGTCTCTGTGTCTCTTTGTCTCTGTCTCTTTGTGTCTTTGTCTCTGTCTCTGTGTCCCTGTGTCTCTTTGTCTCTGTGTCTCTGTGTCTCTGTGTCTCTTTGTCTCTGTGTCTCTTTGTGTCTTTGTACCTGTGTCCCTGTGTCTCTTTGTCTCTGTGTCTCTTTGTCTCTGTCTCTTTGTGTCTTTGTCTCTGTCTCTGTGTCCCTGTGTCTCTTTGTCTCTGTGTCTCTGTGTCTCTGTGTCTCTGTGTCTCTTTGTGTCTTTGTCTCTGTGTCTCTGTGTCCCTGTGTCTCTGTGTCTCTTTGTCTCTGTGTGTCTTTGTCCCTGTGTCTCTGTGTCCCTGTGTCTCTGTGTCTCTGTGTCTCTTTGTCTCTGTGTCCCTGTGTCTCTTTGTCCCTGTGTCTCTTTGTCTCTTTGTCTCTGTGTCTCTTTGTCCCTGTGTCTCTGTGTCTCTGTGTCTCCCAGGTTAATCTGTGTTTTGTGTCTCTGTGTCTCTTTGTGTCTTTGTCCCTGTGTCCCTGTGTCTCTTTGTCTCTTTGTCTCTGTGTCTCTTTGTCTCTGTGTCTCCCAGGTTAATCTGTGTTTTGTGTCCCTGTGATCTTTGAGAAAGAGCTCGGCTCATCCTGCGCTCACGCTCGTGTGGTCGAGCTCTTTGCATCTGAAAAGGTTTCCAGCCAGTGAAAAATGTCTCTTCTGGCCCGTTTTACACACGACATAATATAGAGCGTGACGCATAACTACACACATGCATATCACCTGAGAAGCCAGAGAATATGCACAGAGCTGCTGATAAGCCGAAGTGCTGCGTCGCGTGTATGACGGAGTGTAAAACTTTAATACTGCGAGCGATGAAAGGTTTACGGGTTCTTTTACACACTTTGCTCACTGTGAAGGACAATATGGTTTCAATTGTTTCTCTGAAAAAAAGGAGCATGTACGTGAATGTCGTCTTTTTATGATAATAAAACCAATTCGAGGAAAGCTGAAAGGTTATGGAGGCGGCGGTGCTGATTGTAGCTGCAGCAGGATTGGATGTTTAAAGAAAGCCTTGCTGCTCCTAACAAAGCCTGCGCTTTCATTACACAGGTGTGTTGTAATGTTTGTGTGTTTTACGGGTGTTTGCGGGTGTGTAACAGCAGCAGTGTAAGACGCATTTCTTCAGTGATAGTTTGGCTGACTCGGTGATCATGTTAAGAAACAGAAGTCGTTATTAACAGTGAAGCTGGCTCGCTGTGAGATGAGGAGAGCAGAGGGAAATGCAGAATAGTTACACGAGCAGAAACTGCAGTAAAGACTGAATAAATGCGCCCGTCTAACTTCAGTCATCCTGCAGAAATGTGTGTGGCGCCATCGCACGCAGGAAGCCTGGAGTGTGTGCAGCTTGTTACTGGTTAGATTAGGTTATAGAGAACGGCTGAATGGATGACATGAGACGATAAAGGAAAGTGAATGCGACACAGCAGAGAGGGAGGTTTATTTAAAACAGCAAACCTCAGGAAGCATGAGTCATTCCCTCGCTGAAACCCTCTCTCTCTCTCTCTCACAGATTGTGTTTGTACAATACTTTATGGCTGCTGCGTATCAGGAGGTTTACGTATAGATCAGCTGAGATGGAAGCTGGCTCTTTTTAAATATTGTTTTAAACTCCGCGTCCGAGGAGCTAACTGCCGCTGCTGCATTGAAGCGTCAGCTGTTTAAAAATGCACGTGCAGCAGCTCATCGTTGCACACTCGCCTAACGCACACAGACCCGCAGGGTCAAACTCCATAACGAGAAACACTGGACAGCGTGGCGGCGTCCAAAACGCCACGCAGTGACTCTGTAGTTGAACTGGATCTGGCAGCCCTGCAGGAGAACAGCACATCTGCATTGTTTTGTTACAATAAAGCGATTATTAACCCGCCGGCAGAGGCCAGGCTGCTCTTTCTTCCCACACAGATAACAGCTCTCGGACTCGTTTTGTCGTTATCTGCTCGGGAATTGAATGTCCCATAGATAACAGCGTGACGCTCGTTCGCCGATGCCCGAGTCGTAAAGTCGAGGGTCAACTCGCAGGTCACTGGCAAGGACAGGTAATGACTGCCCAGGTGGGCGGTCTTAATAACTCGTCCTCTGGCTTTTAATCCTAATGGAAATGTGCAGCAGGATTCTTATCCCTGTCTTAAGCTAATACACTGCTGCGCTGTGTTGGCTCATTTTCCAGGATGTAACCTGTGACGTGGGCACTTACAGTGTAGTTCAAACACTGAGCTCCTCGTAATGCTTGTACCTCAGCTTCGGTGTTACAGGAGAAACATTTTGCAGTGTTGAAGCTGAAGAGAGAATACTGGATGCTGTTCTTTTTATCTGTATTATCATTTCTGATATTCAATCTTAAATGTACAGTACAGTGCTCCAGATAGCTTCTGTACTCCGTGTACTAAACAACGTCCTCCAGTACAAATAAGGAAGTCGTTTATCTTTCTGGTTGTTTCTGGAGTTGACAGTATTCCTACAGAGGCTGTGAGCGCTGCTAGCTTCATTCATTCTGCTTCAGTGTAACACAGTGTGTGAAACAGGCAGCAGTGGAGGATACACAACGACTACAAACACACAGGCGTCTCAGAGGAGGGGGTCATGTGACTGACCCCCCAGCCCTAGTAGTTGGCGCTATGGCAACGCTGTTACCACCCACCTAAACACACACACACCTAATGTAGTGAATTATGTGAGTAAAGCTGTGGTGTTTGCCGTCTCTTGGTGTCGAGGACTTTGGTAATGCTTCGAAGCTTCACTGATCGCAGGTCGCGTCTGTTAAAACCTTCAGTCTGATAATGAATCGAAACCATTTCATGATGGATTTGGTGCTTTTTACAAGTTGCCGTGACTGGTTTTGCACAACAAAACTGCTGAAATGATTTCACATAGTGAGGCCTGAGCACGTGCAGTGACGGCACAGTTCCCCTGTAACGTGCCCAGCGTGCAGCGTGAACTGGACGTTTCTGATCCGCGGTTACCGCTTGCTGATTTATAGCAGGACATTGTAAAGCTTGTGAGCCGAGCGGGTGCTTGTTTGGTTTGTTTTTCCTGTTTCTAATGAGGTCTCATGGGAAAGTCGCAGAACAACACGCAGATGTGCAGCAGATATTAACGCTGATAAAGGCAGACGGAGCAACAGAGAGTAGAAACCGTGCAGCACGAGCCACAACACCGCACCGGCTCGGCAGCGATGTTCAGAGTTCGATCGCTTTGATGTCACGTGACGCATCACGTGGATGTTGTTTCATGAAGCCCCGTTGGTTTGTTTCTCAACGTGACACCTAACTCTGACCTTTGACCTCTGCTGCTTAATCCTGTCGTGGAACGAAGGCATGAGAGCAGCGTTGGTGCAGAGAGAAGTAGCTGATGGTTCCCACCGACACAGGAAGATGATGCAAGAGCTGAGAGCCACTGACTGTTTTATCCAATTCCCTATTCCCACGCGCCCCCCCCCCCCCCAGCTCACAAACAACTGGGATGGGCTGAGATTTTTATCAGGCCAAGTAAACAAAGTCAACAGTAAAATGATGATTTAATTAACTTTGCTGTTGTTTTCAGGTCCCGACCAAAAAGCTGAAGAAGTTTGAGAAGGAATATCAGACTCTGAGAGAGAGCCAGCTGCAACAAGAAGACCCCATCGAACGCTACCAGGTACGCACCCACGTATAGATAAGATTCACCCACCAGGTGTGGAATTTAAATCTGTTTTTTACACAATCAGGTCACATGAAAGCAGCCCCCCTGAGCTAAAGTGTTGAGCACTCGGCTCTTTACGTTTCTGATGAAGGAGCTGCCTTTATAGATAAAATTAGCCGTGATTCCAAGATTAGAAATGAGCACGTCGCTGTTTGGTCTGTTTTTAAAACTGTTCTGACGTGAAGTGCGACTTTTCTCGCTGCGCTGACTTTCATCGTCGTCGACCCTGCTATTAATAAAACGTATTTTTGGGCTGAGCTGCTGGGTTGTTGTGGTTGCAAAGGTTTGTCTCCACTGGGTTCATCTTTCTCTGTTCATCCTGAGGTAAAACAAACTGAGGCAGATATTTGATGATTCTGACGAGTTTTATTTTTGGAAGCTCACAAAGAGACTGTCCAGCTGAGGAGGACAGTGTTACTGCGTGACTCAGTAGGATGAACCTGAATCGTTTAAGGAAAGTAAGGCGTCACAGTAAAGAGTGGATGTTACATGTAAGCGTCATGTGATGATGAAGAATTACCTCCACTTGGCTTCATGTTTCTACCCACAATTAGGCCAAACCGAGATGCACAAGTGCGTCGTAGTAAACCTGCCTTTGCTCAGTTAAGCACATCAGGCTTCTGTAGTCAGTAAATGTGCACAGTATATGATACATGATAGTGCCGTTAACACTGAAATAGTTGACAGGAAGGAGACGAGTGCAGAACAAAGTAAATGTGACTTCACTGCAGTGCCTGAACAGAGAGGTGGCGTCTGAAGCAGCTCCTTCATCTTTCCAAGTAATATTATGGACGCAGCATTTGATCTGATCACAAGACACAAACACCCATGACAGGCCCCCCCCCCAAAAAAAAAAAAAAAAAAATTACATCTGAATCTGCTTGTTAGAGGCAAAAGTGCCACGTTGGTGTGTAAGCTGCTGCTTTTAGAGGAAGGAAGAGTTTATCACAGATAAGCTGCTGAAGCTGCTCTCCTCCACAACAACAACACAAACGCACAAGTGTTGCTGCTTGTAAAATGTAATTATTTCTATGTAGTTATTTTGTGGCTAATGTAACGATTCAGTGTTTCTATAAGGCTTCAGACCCCAGTTTAAGTGTGTGCTGGCTTCCTTTGTGTCCGAGCAGATGTACTTTTGTATCTGCAGTACAAACTGAATTATTACTAAAAGCAGATAAATGTGAGGGAGGGCAGGGAGGGCGAGTCGGGCTGGGCAGTGTCAAGCAGAGAAGGGAAGTCGGTGTCAGGATCATGTGTTAAAGCGTGCGCCTGAGGCTCGATTTGAAAACGCTCGGTAAGCTTCTGCCCCAACAGCGATCATTTCATCTATATTTATGTGTCCTGAGTCTGTGACTTCCTTCATGTGTTTATGTACTTTTACACTGATATGATGTGACCGCGCTGACTAAAGTAGTTCAGGGTCTTGTTGTAAACTATCGGCTGTGTCATCGTTCTAAATGATGACACGTGTGTGGGTAACAGCTGATCTCACAACAATCAGACGTGTTTTTTCCTCTTTGTCTTTGAAGTTCCTGCTGCTGTTTGTAAATAACAGATAAGGTTTTCAGAGCTTTCAGATGAACCACTTGTTTGCGTGCGGAGACTCAGGCAGGGTAAGAGTGACGGGATATCAGGTCAGATGACTGCTCACAACCATCACAACAGTTTGGTCCCGTTCATGGTCGTCATGTGAGCCTGTTTGAAGGCGGGCAGCAGTCATGAGACTCAGCTCATGGTCTGCAGTGAGGACTTGAGCCTGACACGGCCACCTATAACTGTAATGTCACAATAACACCTTCTGTTTGAGTTAAACTGTGGTCATGTGATGATTATATTAACACCAAGCCTGGATGAACCTCGCAGCCTGTACGGCAGAGATGTCTGTCAGCCAATCCAGTTTCACTTCATTTATGCAGCATCAAATCACAGCTGAGAGATCGTCATATAAAAAAGACCTGCTTTTTTTCTGCATGTAAAGAAACGCTTTGATAACTCTGTCACACCTTCCCCTCAGGTAAGAGTCTTGGGGTCATCCCGGCTCTCTTTCCTTCACAGCACATAGAAATATTTTCTTCTTCGTAATATTAACCTCTTGTCACATCTCGTTTAGGTTACTGTGATTCTCCTCTCTGTGACCTGCTCATGAGTCTCTCCATAAACTGCAGTTCGTTCAAAAAGCAGCTGCTCGTATTGCATCAGGACTTAGATCGACTGAACATATGAAATCTGTGCTTAAACAGCTCCGTTAGTTCACCTCCTGCTTCTTACCTTCAAAGCGTTTCATAACCTCGCTCCTCCATATTGATCTGATCTCCTCCATACGTACACGCCCACTCGCACACGCCCACTCGCACACGCCCACTCGCACTCGCCGCTCGTCTTCTGTCCCACCTGCTCGCCTGACTTCTTCGGGACTCTGAGCCTTCAGTCCTTCTGGCCGAGACTTTGGACGCACCTCCAGCTGATCTCCAGACTACGAACTCTGTCTCCACTTTTAAATCGCGTCTTCAAACCCATCCACTCAGGACTGCATACCCTTCATCATTTTTCATTTAGCTGCTGTTTTTATTTTGTTGTACTGATGTAAAGTCACCTATAAATAAAATGGATGATTATTATTATTACTATAAATCTGTCGTCATGAGTCTTTGGGATTAAGTTGTAAGAAATACAGATTTATTTTTATAAATTAAAACACAAATGGAAATAAATATAAATCGTTTTTCTAATATTTAATGACTTTGGTATCAATGTAGCGAAAGCTGTAAAAATGTGGAAATGCAGTTTCCTTCTGGGGCCAGACTGGAGTATTCTTCTGGCTCGATTCTGGCCCTCGAGCCTTGTGTTTGACACCCCTGCTTTGCAAGTGTTTGCGATTGTGTGCGTTTGATGTCTGCAGAGAGAGAACCGTCGCCTGCAGGAGGCCAGCATGCGACTTGAACAGGAGAACGATGACCTGGCACACGAACTGGTCACCAGTAAAATCGCCCTTCGGAACGACCTTGACCAGGTAATAAAAAGTCTACGAAACCTCCAAACACTCTGAAACCGGAGCTGTTTACACTCGTGCTTTAGCCGTGAGCATCTTTACACAAATGAGCACACGTGAGAATGCAAACACTGGACTCGGTCAGAATCGGTCTTAACCTGCCGACTCCTGGTTTCTGTATCCATGTAAGTCTGGTGAATTTCCAGTAAAAGGAACGTGGCTCAGGCCCCACGTAGCAGAGAAAGTATTCCAGGTAGAGCTCGGAGGAGCTGCGCGGCGTGAAAACGACCAAGCGACCAGATTGATGAGCGTAGTAAACGATCCTGTAAAGAAGCAGGTGTTTGTGTAGTCTGCCGCTTGTGTGAACGTTGTTTACTACACGATGTGTGTGTGTGTGTACGTGCACTCAGGTAGAAGACAAGGCCGATGTTCTGAACAAAGAGTTGCTGACCACAAAGCAACGTCTGGTGGAGACGGAGGAGGAGAAGAAACGACACGAGGAGGAGACGGCTCAGGTAACATCCACGCTGCTTAACAGGTTACATCAGTGACCAGAAAACACCGGAGTAAGCTGTGCAATTACAGCAGTGATCAAATAACGCAGGCCCTGTATCACTAATCTAAATCGGTCATTCCCAAAGTCGAGTGCTGCGGCCCCCAACAATCAGCCAACCAGTCTTAAATCTTCGCTCTAAGGCAGGAGTGGGGAACTCCAGGCCTCGAGGGCCGATGTGCTGCAGCTTTCAGATCTCACCCTGGGTCAACACCTGAATCAGATGGTGAGTTCATTACCGTCGGATCAAGGATGCATCTAAAGCCTGCAGGACACCGGCCCTCGAGGCCTGGAGTTGCCCCGCTTCTGCTCAGAGCAAAATACAAGAGAAAGCCCTGTATGTCCTAACCCTGCCACTGGGACACAAAGGTCAACACAGAGCATTACATTTCAGTAATATCACAATAATAATATTCACTTTTTATATAAATAAGTTGAACTGAATTTCTGTTGTTACTGTGGCCCACCTGTAGTACCTGTGCAGCCCACCAGGAGGCCCCAGCTCACGCATTGATCTAGGGCTGATTTTCTTTCTGTGTAATTGGTAATAGTGAACCAGTTACACATCAACACACCCAGTAAATAAAAAAATCCCAGTTTGGTAGCAGTGAGAGATCACATATGGGTCACCAGTCGGTGGTTGCTAGCAGGCTCTAAAAGAGCGAATCCAGGTCAAGTTGCTGAGTTGAACGCCTCAGTTGTGTCGTTATGCACAGTCAGCACATCTTTCTCATTAGTTTGTCATTTTAAAAGAATAATTTTGACATCTTGTTCTTGCTGTCCCAGCTGAAGGAGGTGTTCAGGAGGGAGCTGGAAAAAGCAGAGCTGGAAATCAAGAAAACCACAGCAATCATAGCTGAATACAAACAGGTCTGCTGGCGTCTCCTCATTGTGAACTGCACACATTGATGTATGCATTGTTATCTTGTTCAAGTCAAACATAACCAGGTTTCCTCTCTGGGTTTCAGATCTGCTCCCAGCTGAGCACCAGGCTAGAAAAACAACAGGCGGCAACAAAAGAGGAGCTGGACATGGTCAGGGTGAGACGGTCCTTTTAATGCAAAGTGTGCTTCAGATGCAAATTAGGACACTTGCCGAGTCCGAAGGAAAACCACGGTTGCGTGAGAGAACAAAAGACCTTTGAGCTTCAGGTTTGCACAATCAAGTCCTTAATGGGCGTGATGCTGGTGTGGCGCTCTGTGGGTCTAGCAGGGTACCGCCTCGGGCCTGGATAAATGATACGGTGCAACATCACATCGTGGTAATCAGGATGCTGTACGGGACATAGAGCAGCAGGCCTTTCTTCACATAGACTCGGCCTCACCTCCTTTTTTTAACCATAATTTTAAAGTTGTTGCGGTAAACCTGTGTGTTTTTATCCCCCTCATGCAGAACAAAGTGATGGGCTGTCAGAACTGCAGGGACCTGTTTAGCTCAGTCGGGTCCCTCCAGACTTCGTCTCCTGGTGGTGACAGAACGTCTTCAGAGCCACACGACGAGGAGAAGGACGGACTGAAGGAGCAGCTGAGACAGCTGGAGCTGGAGCTGGCGCAGACCAAACTGCAGCTGGTGGAGGCAAAGTGCCGCATTCAGGTCAGCAGGTGTTAACGGCATCTAGTGTTTTCAGGGAGGCATGCCAAGCACGTGATCAGAGCTGTAAAGACATTCAGCTAAAACACACGTGTTGCTGATGATCTGATTGGCTGTTGGATCACGTGCACAGAACACTGAACAGCAGCAGCAGGAAATTTACTGTATGCACTTCAACTTCCTGCATCTGTTTTCTGCCTCTGCTGTGGCAAATAACGACTGTCAGCTTAATAACATAAAACAGCAGCACGTACAGAAGCATGGAGCCCACTGCAGGCCACCATGTGACCCTTTGTAAGGAGTGAAGCGTTGTAGAGTATTAAAGCACAGCGATGTGACACAGTGATAAACCTGCTCGTGCTCTCATTAATGACTGAATCCTTCTGTGGCTCTGCAGGAGCTCGAGCATCAGCGGGGAGTTCTGATGACCGAGATTCAAGCCAATAAGAACTCTTGGTTCAGCAAGACTCTGGGGTCCCTGAAGAGCTCTGCGTCCTCTTCCTCCAGCTCCACATCCCAGACCCCGTCCTCTCCGAAGGAAGGCACTGCCTAGATCAAGCTCCTTCGCCCTCCCTCGCCCTGCAGGATGCACACTAGAGCTGAGGAACACAAGCCGAAGAAGCAAGAAGCGCAAAAATGCAGTATTCCTTTTTCAGTAGGCGGAAACAGGGAGCTTCCTGGACCGCAAATAGCCCAAAACTGTGGGAAGAACCAGGCGGGGGGACTGAATGAACCATCTGCCTGAGTTTGAGGGAAATATGAACCTTCTCCACTTCACAGTGGATCAGAGCAGACGGGGCGAAGAAGTTCAGTGCTGGAACCTGGTTGGGTCTCTTCGCTCCACCTTGTGGCCAGATGGCGCTATTGCAGCAATATTGTGTGAAGTTTCCTGGTAGCTTGAAAGTAAAGCGGAGTTCAACACCTGTGTTGTGATCACAGGCGTCTCATACGTTTAATCCTCAGTGCAGATGTAGCCCACACGTGCTCTGAGAAAGGAATACTGCATACAAGTGAGATAATACGAAACTTGTATTTCTTTATATTAATGTAACGTAAACAATGTTGTCTTATAAATATGTATAACTGATTAGTAATTTTTTTTTAATAATCTTGTACAGAAAAAACACACGAGGCAAAGTTCTTAAATTTCTTTTCTACTCTTTGAATGTCATCTCTTCAGATGTTGAGGTAAGCACAGTGTGTGATCGATGTGGTGGAGTCCAAACGCTGACGGGCCAAAGTGACAGCCGCCAGTTTCTGTTCCCCTCTAACTCCGTTTTTATGGTCAAGACTTTGTAATCTTTCTTGGTTTTAATTTCTAAATCGAGTTTTATTTTCTCGTGTTTGCAGATCAAGCTTTTTTTAGATATCTGTGATGGTGACAGCAGTGGCCTCTGATTCTGTTATTTTATAAATATAAAACTGATAATACGACGCGTTTGAGACATATTAGCTGCATGTTTTTAGCTGGAGATGTCACAGGCTGCGTTCTTATGAAAATCTTTAACCTCAAACATTAATAAGTAGGATTAATGCGTACTTATTGCAGTATTGCTCCACTACGGTTAAATAGACCAGTTGCACAAAGGTGCCAACGCCCTCGTCCTTTGTTGATGGATCATTATTTTTACACATCATCGCCATGTTGATCCCTTGGTCCATAAATGAGTGTTGGCTCTGACGCTCCACGGTAACGCTCCACGGTAACGCTCCACTGTGAGCCATTCATGTATGTTTAAATAGTCACGTGCGTCTACTTTATGAGACGAACAGCAGATGGCGCCAAATTCAAACGAGCTGCTTCTTTGATTTCAGAGGACAGAAATAAAAATTGCTGTAAAATTAGCCAAAACAAAATGTTTTGCGTGTTGGTGCTCGTTTAGCAGATATAAGCTGCGGTGCGGTGCCAACTCCCCTGCTTTACTCTTTGGTTGACACTAACATCAGCCTTTGGACTCGGACCAATCCCACGTGTACTTTATGTGTGTGAATGTGTGTGTTCTGCACTGTTATTCAAGTGGTTCAAGTCGATGTTCCTCGTTCACGTGGCTGCCTTTTCTGTTAATGACTGAAGCGATCGACTGTTTGAACTGTCTGACAGCGTCAGCTGTGCCATAAGAGCCTCTCCTCTGCTCCCTTCTTGTAGTCGTCCTAACGATCTCTGCCCATATCGCTGAACAACCTTTTTGCTGGACTTCATTTTCAGCTCCGCATTTCACACATTTCCTCCAGGAGCCTCACGAATCGAGGGCCGTCCTCTCGCTGGAGGGAATGCTTCAAAATCATGAAACGGGAGAAAACAGAAGCCGACTGATCATCACTGAATTCCAGGTGTTGTGCTTTTCCAGGACATTCCTCTTCACTGCGTCATTCTTGTTGTACAAAGCGGTTTAATGTCGGAGAGAGCTCCCCGTCTATTATGTGCACTAACGCAACACTGATATTTGAAACACTATTTCAACGTGTGTTTGTTTGAACGTTTGTAGCTGATGATTATTGATGCTGTTGCACAAGCAGGCGCTGAGTCGGGTTACAGGTGTGTGGTTTACAGGTGGCTGTAGCACCACAGTCCTGTTACACTGGGAGGGAGGGACTCCAGCGCCGTTTGCTGTACAGTAACTGTCTGAGCTGCATTAATAAATTTCAGTTTTTCTCTTTGTTTGTGCACTTTGAGATTTTATAGGAAAGGAGGATACTGACACTGACACCACGTGCACACACACACGTGCAGGTATTAGCAGGTAAATGCAGACATGCAACGTTTTCCCGTTATAAGTAATGTAGACTCACAAAACTTCGTATTGTTCCAAAGTCATGTGAGCAACTACTTGTGTATTCCCAAACATGGTGCATGCTGGCTCACTTATTCAAACTAAACTTTTGGCATTTGCACCAATCAGTGTTCAGACACAGATTTCACCTCCGAGGATTTGAAATCATCAAATCAGACTTTCAGCTGAAATTTAAGGAATTTTACAAAACTGACTGTTTATAAATTGCAGCCATTTTTATCTTTGTGATCTCCTGACAAATTAAACAGACAAAATATCTGTTTGGTGCCTTTTCACTGCTTTTCCTTCTATGACACCCAAAAAAAGACCCTGATGCAAAAAGTGGGTTTGATGACAGAATTATTTCTATGATTTAGAAAAACATCACCAACAATGGATGAAGAGAGTTTACAGGTTACACTCAGCAGAGAGTCTGAAGCCCAAATGCAACATTTGATGGCCGTGGGTTTTAGACTTTAGGCAGGTACCGGTTTATTCAAATGATCCTCATATTTAAAATGATGTAACTTTGTCCTTGTAAGTCATAAGTGGTCAGTTACCAGTCAGAGAACATATAAGACCTAACCGAATATAAACTTAATGAAATTTCTATTTAAAAAAACAAGTGTATCATCACCACAGAGTTCACGGGGAAACTGTGCGACTCACGACAACGAAGCCAAAATGCTCAACAACCTTTATTGTTGCAGATCCGAAAGGCATAGCTGGAGGCATACAGCAGCAACATGACTATAATGAACCAGAACAGTGCAAAACTGAAGCATCTAAACCACACGAACAACCATGAAGTAGAAATAGGAAACAAAACAAAGCATAAACAAAATGACGACGCTGCATTTACATGTGACACCATCATCCTGGCTTTTTGAACATCGAATCGAAAGAGTTCCCACGATCACCACGTAGTGACGTGTTATTGTGGACCTGTCCGGCCGGAGGCTCCATCCGACATCATCCATGTCAGGAGGTTCGGGTCTGTCCCAGCTGTCATGGGGCGAGAGGCGGGGCACGCCCTGGTGGAACCACAGATTAATATCATGACTTGATCTGTTGCCAGTAGGTATGATTTTGCACTCATATACATGACAGCATTGGGGTGCAGTTATAACAGGCTGCCGAATAAAAACTATCTGCCGTCTCGTCCTTCCATGAATCCGTACCTTGGTACCCGATGTCGCGTGGGGGGGGATGATATCTCCCCCTGACCTGGCGTCCTGGCTCCCCCTTGCCGTAGCATGTGTGTTGTACATAGTTACAGACACCCAGGTGGGACTTGAACTTACACCGCCTGCTCCAGAGGCGTGTAGTCTTATCACTACGCTATCCAGCAGCTCGTGGCTCCCTGTCGGGAAATTGAACCCCCGGTTCAACTGCCAGTGCAGATATGCAGGTACCAAGACTCGGCCTCTTAACAACTGCATTCATCACATTTGAGATGTGTAACACGTTTCATTGTCTTTTAAGCTTTTTGTGGACCAAAGCGACAACTTTTGTTGCGTTGCCACCAGAGTGCGCTGCTGAATAAAACCTCAGTTGATGCATCAACGTGTGAGGAGGAGTACATCAAATATACCAATAGGTGGCGCTCTAAGTGTCCAGGCATGTGTTCAGGACTCAACCAGGAAGTCTAGGCCAGATTGGACTTTGTGTATCTGACTTACAGTAATTTTGTGCTTCATTGTAAAACGTCGAAGTTTGATTACAAACAACAAGCCGCAAACTCTGCGACAAACATCAGGATCAGAAACCAGAGTTTGCTGCAGGTCTGTGAACAGGTTTGTGTCATTTTTGCAAACACATTTTTTAAATATAATTATATTACACAGTAAAGTGTGAAACGTCACACACAGTATCACACTCGAGCTCTTTCGCCTTAGACTGTAACTCACTCTTCCACAGATGCTCGTAGAGGCAGGCTGCAGATGCTTGATTTTAAACACCTGCATTCAAAGATTAAGAGCTTTGGTCCAACACGTGTGTTTGTATAGCGCAGCAGACAAAAACTGAAGGGAGTGCTGGAAAGTTATGTTAACACAAGTCAACAGCAAAGTACAACTGTTCTGATAAGATGTTTTAAAAGTGTAATAATGTTATTTTCTTGTGAAAAATCACAAAATAATATTTTAAATTGTCAGATCTGTCAGCGTCGCATGAGCCCACTAAATAAGCCAAGCAACTTTGTCTTCTTCCAAACAGGAATGCATATTGTAACTACACCCTTGATGTCATTGTTTTCTTCTGATTTTCTGTGTAATTCTGTCACACAAGTACAATGTAAATGTAAAATATTTAGTGGAATCTGGTGAGATGAAATTTACTTGATTGGTTTAGAATCAGCTGATAGAATTGCTCCAAGTATTTAAGTAAATACATGTTTGATGTTTTTATGTTAGTTTAATGAAAAAGATTTCTTCATGAAAAGCAAAAATAGCAAGAAGCTTTCTTCCCGCCTTCCCAGTAACCCTGGTAACACAGTAAACTAGCACTGTGCAGGGTCACCTGGAGGTAAATGAACCATCTTAAATTCTTCTTACTCTTTGGTTTGCATGTTGCTCATTCGGTCACTGAGCTCGTCAAAGTAATTATCAACAAAGCGAAGCATCTGAATGATGGCGCTGAGCAACAAGATGTCACAGTCGGTGTCCACCTCCAACTCCTCGCTGTAATTCTTCACTGGAATGATGCAGGACAACGGCACGCCGAGCCGGGAGCTGACCTCCTGCATCTGTATCACAGTGTACAAGAAAAGGCTCATCCTACCATGTTCAACGTTATTTGTATTTACTAAAAAAGGTTTGTTTTCCCTGTAGAACCATCCTCACCATCTCCTTAATGTAGCCACTCTTGTAAATGTTTCTCACGTCCTCTTTCACCAGTGGGCAGGCTTCATCTACTTTAGTGAGGAGCACCAGCTGAGGAATGCCTGGAAACAAATGAGCAGGAAGCTCATTTCCAAAATGCCACAGATTCTGACACAGTGAGTCCTCACAGTATCATTATAATAGAATCTCATCTCTCTGGTGAGGAGGGAGGATGCACCAGTGTGTGCACTGTGGGTATACGTGTTCATGGTTGTGTGCTTAGTGACAGTTCAGAGGACCTGGAGTCTTTGGATGGGAACGCTCTCATCTGGGGGGGAAAGTGTGACTGAGAGGAATGACCTTCCAGATCTGAACCCAAAGAGTGCTCTGCTTCTATAGACTTCTATACTAATCATAGTTTGTCCATAACAAATACAGGTAAGTTATTCCTACGGTACTTGGCACCAACGTTCCCTCTAATGTTTCATGTGTCTGAGCGAACGCACAAACTCCCTGAGCGGTACCACTGTGAGCGACAGCAGACGTGTGCACTGTGGTCACGCCAGCATCCAATCCATCCAAGTTACATGTTTATTAAAATAATCAAATTACAGCATTTATGTTAGACTACTTTTAATTAACTGCTTTGGCCCACTTACAACGAAAATTAAAAATAAAGTCTTGTTCATGACCTGTGCAGCATGTTAACACTATTATTAACTAACCCCTAACCCTTTATAACAGAGTGTGACTTAAAAATATGCAGGACTCATTTCTACTGGGTGGGAAGATCTGACAAGCCGGAACATGCCCGTTTAATTTATCAAGGTTTGCTCCACAGTCTCAGCGCAGAGCTGCGTTCATCAACAATCGCACATCCGAATATTGGTCTTTTTAAAATCTTGATGTAACTGTGAGACCATTTATTCTCCTCGTTGAAACAAATGGACGGTTTCAACAGAAACAACAAAAACTGAATATTAATCAGGAAAACCTTACATTTATGGAGTTCACATACTAGTATAGACTGCATTTATCTGGTAGTCTGCTAATGTCGAATTTTGGGAAGGCACCATGAGGTTACTTCTGTTTGCTCAGTCCTGTCCCACATTCCATCGTCCCAGTCTTCATGAAACTCATAATACACTCAAAATATAGAGAAATTATGAGTTGCTCGAGAGCTTTACACAATTTAAGAATTTAAAGAATAAATTAAAGATATTAAGTTGCAGCCTGACAGAAATAATGAAGAACATGCTTATAATCAAACCGAGGTCTGAAGAAGTAGCAAGCCCGCAAACAACAGAATAAATGAGCAAATGAAGCTCTGCCAGTCACAGAAATGACCTCCACATCTGGTCTGGGACCTGTGAGCAAGAATATTATTTTTCTGTATTTCATTTCCTTTAAAATTGTTTCGATTTATTAAATTAGATTAAAATGGATGAATGAAAATCTGTTTACTGGAAACAGTTTTGGTGATTTTCAGTGTAAAATATCTGGTTTAGGTTTACAACGAAAGCTATAAAAAGGGTTGAATTTCAATTCAGTCTTGTTTATGTATTTATTATTTAATCTATATTATAAGGTAAAGACTCATCCTATACCTAACTATCCAAGTCAAAGTTTATTTGAAGAAAGCACCATCTCTGCGTGAAAGGGGCGTGTTTATGGCAGAAAGGAGGCGGGACTCCCAGCGGCTGATTGGTGGCTGACAGTCGGCCTGCTGACCTCTGGCTGAAAGTAGCAGCTTTGAGTGGCTGTATCTGTATGTTGTGTTGAGATTCAGAAGGAAAACAGCTGTAATGACGGCACTCGGCTCTACTGACCCATTAAGTTGACCTTTCTGCGGATGGCGTCCAGTTTCTCCTCCAGCCCCGTGGGCATGATGGAGATCTTACAGCTATCAATGACATAAACCACGCAGTGGATCTTGTCTTTGAGTCTAGGAGACTTGTGATAGCCGTGGGCCTCAGGATGCAGAGGAGCTGAAGGGTTGAACTAGAGGAGGAACGGAGACACGGTTAGAGCCGACAGCTGACAAATCTCTGTTTCATACATTCAGTGTCCTGCTGATGTAATGCAGCACCTGATAACAGTCTGGCAGGTGACCTTTGAGGATGCTGTTCAGGTCATCGATGTCAAGCCCCGCCCCTTTGCTCTCCTCCAGCCCCATGGTATCGCACAAGATTATCGGCAGAGGTTTCCCTTCACGCCCGGCTTTCACAGAGTACGAGCGAAACTGTTGGACACAAAGCGATTAGAGCACAGCGCACAGAAAGGGGGCCGCTGAAACCACTCACAATAATCAATCACCTGTGTGGTGAGGCTGGTGGAGGAGGAGCCAGATATGGCCTGGCTGGTGACGTGGCCTCTGAATACAGAGTTGACAGAGTTAAAGAAGCTGGACTTTCCAGCTCCGACTGGTCCGATGAGCAAAACCCGAGCCTGGGTCACAGAGCTGACTGTGGGTTTGTAGCTCTTAATGCTCTCAATCAGCCCCGCCCTCTTCCTGCACAAACGAGGAGATGGAGAACTTTTGCAGCAACTGTAATATGTGTCAGTAAATATAATATCATATCATTGCAGCCAACTGATTAACATATTCCTCCAGCTGTTTGTAGATCAGTGTGCTGTACAAGAGTCAGGACTGTGGCTCCGTCACACTTACTCAGACTCCCACACTATCGTCCTCCATGGCCTCTCAAGTTCAGAGCTTTCTGTTCAAGAGCAAAAACACAGCAGGACATCAGTGCTGCAGTCGCTCACCCGGCTCACGATCCATCACAGAACCGTAAATGTGACCTTGAATGCAGTTTGGGGCAAATGTTTGCAGGTTTCCTTAAAATTCAACTGATACTCTTGAATATTGTGGACAGATCAAAGATGGACCCCACTGCCGTGCAATAAACTCATCAGTATTTTGGTTGGATGAGCTTGTGATGAAATCTATTTTCTTAACCACGTGTTCAATTTAGGGTGGAGGGGGTGGAGGGAATGATTAAAGGCCTGTTAGAGGGCAAGAATATAACGTGTGATACCTGTTATTGTTATTATAACTAAAAGTTATTTTATGTCTGGGATCAATTATGCAGACAGCCGGTAACCTAGTGGACCTACCCTCCACTTGGTAGACTTCACACTCCGTCAGGTTGAGATCATTGCCATGCATCTCTGCAGCAGTGAAGTTGTAATAATTTCCTGGACTGCTGTACGCTACTGGCTTGCTTCCATGGACAAGAACCAGTGCTTCTCCAAAATAAGGTCCAGAGTTTCCGATCATTTTCACTGCATTTCCAGGACCAGTGACGGGATACTTGAGGAGCTGCTCTCCAGTGAAGGTAAAAAGAAAAGCTTTATCATCATTCACAAACCCTCCAGACTGATTAAAGGGTTGTTTGGTGTAGCCTCCAAACACAAAACCAGAGTTGTTGTAGCCCACGGACACAGTGGGAGAGCGGTGGTCACATTGTTGGTGAAATGCTGCACCGGTGAAGCCGTGGACGCTGGCCTTGTACAGCAGCTGCAGCCTGACTCTCCCCAGCTCAGAGCAGATGGCTCTCTGCCTGCTTTTGGTTAGCTTGGCATTCATGATGGAAAAAGGATCTTCTGAGCTGAGTCAGTTATACTGTTTAATCTGTGGAGTCAATGAAAACACATCCACAGTCACTGCATTGAGTCATATTTCCATAATTAAAAACAAAGTGCAGTTTCTTTGCCTCATTCCTTGTAAATAGCACCACAACAGTTCATTTGCCTCAGAGCTATTTAATAATGTCCTTCTTAGGTCTCAGTGTAGTGCACTGAATCAAATTCACACATAAAGACTTTTAATTATCTGCATTTTGTCTTTATCATCAAAATTGTTTGATAATTTCACACTTCAAGAATCCATTTTCTGTTAGTATGTTTCATTATTTTATTTTAAATATATATTTTTGAGACTGTTATTGGTTTTTAATCGAGTTTAAACCAAACCACTCCACTGGCTTTAGCTACATTCTGGACCGTGCTTCCGGAATGCAGTAGCCAGCGAGCTGATTGGAGACCGTAACAGCCAATCAGAATTATTGCATCCAAGTCTGTGATTGGTGGGTTTTGTGGCACACTTCTAAGGGTGTACAGAGAGCTGAGACACACTGAGAGCAGGTCTGCAGATGTCTGTGAGCACAGAGATCTGAGCGAGCGCGGCTGTTATTGTGCGTGGATGTGGATAATAGCAAACAGTGAAATGCATTTCTCTCACGCAGGAATGAATTTTGTTCGCTCAAATTAAACTAAAATAAATTTCTTCTCAAAATGCAACATTTGGCTTGCATTTTTTTTAACGTGCGCTCGGAATAGAGGCACAAAAATACCGCCATGGTTACAGCACGTGTGTCCAGCTCTTATCGGTTCTTTCGATCAAAGTCAGACTAAAGTTTATTTTGCCAAAACTGATCGCTTGCATTTAAACTGCTTTAAATAACTTGTTGGTGTATAATATGTGAAACGCGGCTCAAGTCATCTTGAGCCACAAACAACATTCCTGTAACAAGGTAAAGTTTTTGGCCGTGACTTTAATGTTTCCTTTATTTATCCAGTAAAAGAAAAAACCTCGTTGACATTAAAATGTCTTTTTAAAAAAGGTCACCTGGGCACGAGGACAGCAGAAACACAAATATTACAATGGTCCGGTAAACATACTTTAAGCGGACACAAAGGACCGGATCGGTTATAATGTAGGCACAATAACACAGAGTTATAAAGACGCTTGAAAAACAGGTAATTTGTAAAATTGTATGTATAACCTTTTGTAAACTCTGCTCATTGACCAACGTAAAGATGTTACACATGAAAACACACGGAGACCTTGGAAATCAGTTTTTGGCGCAACACCGGAGCTGAAAAAACAAAAACATCGCTCACTCGTTTCTGTGATGTTGATTCCGAAAGTTCAAATATGTGAAAATACATTTTGCTTTAGTTTGTTAAACAAGCAAATCTGAATGGTCACTTTGGAGAAGATGATCGATTTAGAGAAAGACTGAAAAAAGAAACCAGGCGAACACCACAGTGGCGTCACAGGCACAACCCTGCAGTCTGATTTCCTGACAAGAGTGAACCACACCCAGCTCACTAACTGCACCAAATGTGATTTAACAGATTTATGTGGCATTTTATTATCGAAACGACGTCTCCGTTAGATTAACTTACACTAACGAAACTTTCTTACAGTTCTCTGTTTTTTGTTGTTGTTTTGCAATAAAGAAAAAACAAACAAACATTCAAAATCTTACATGCAAATTTAAAAAACGGCCGCAGCTCTTTCTTACTTCCAGTCTTACCTCCTGGTCCAGACAGATGAGGGAGCGTGAGCAGTTGTCGCAGATGTCGCTGTGGACAGATGTGAAGTACAGATGTGAGAAGCAGTCTGCCGCCGGAAATGAAACTGGAAGCATTTCGCAGACTGTGGGCTTACCGGTGGTTTCTAGTGTTCAAAAGTAGAATGGGAGGCAGAGCCTTCAGCTTTCAGGGGCCTCGTCTCGAAACCAGCTCGTAGTTTGGATTCGATAAACACAAAGACTTCTCTAGTTTAAAGATCAGGGTTAAAGCATTAGGCTGGGTCCGCTGACCCTGAACCCTCCCTTAGTTATGCTTCAGTGGGTCGAGGCTGCGGGGGGATTCCCACAAGTGTTTCTTCTTCACTCACTTTGTGTTTGTTAGGTTAGGTTTGACTTTGTTAGTCAAAGTCAAATTTATTTATACAGCACATTTAAAACAACAACGTTTGACCAAAGGTCTGTACATTTAAGATAATCAAAAGAGATAAAAACAAAGGAAGACATGACGAAATTTAAGAAAAGAAGCATAAAATGAGAAGATTTGAGTAAGAAATAAGGCAGCATATATTTTAAGTCTGTGGAAAGATGTCATGGTTGGTTTGCAAGCTGTTTTGTAATTTCTTTATTTAGAATGACATCTTTCCACAGACTTAAAATATAAACGTACTATCAATTACAACCTAGTGGCAATTTCGGCTTCCTTTTACATCATCTTTATGATTCAATTCTGTCATAATCAATTGAGTCTGATTTTGCTTTTCAAAATGAAAACCCAATATGTGTTGAAACAGCAATTTTCATTTTTAAAACATTCTGAAATAATTGAAAGAGTATATCACATATGGACAAATTCGACGGGCCATTAATTTGAAAGGCGAAATCAGACCAACATGAAATTTACATGGTTTTACTGTCGGGTTGGATACTGCTGATCTAAAGTGGAATTATCCTGTGGAAACAGCATCTTTCAATTTAAGAGCATTTTGAAATCGTTAAACGAGTAGGTCGTCTACGGGCAATTTGAAAATACTTTTATTTTGGAAGGCAAAATCAGAGTGACTTGATATTGATGTGGTAACATCGTGAGGTTGTATACTGTTGATCTAAAGTGGAATTATCCTGTGGAAACAGCAATTTTCACTTTTAGAGCATTTTGAAATCTTTAAAAGAGTAGGTCGTATCTTGGCAATTTGAAAAGTCTTTTATTTTGGAAGGCATAATCAGAATGACTTGATATTGATATGGTAACATCGTGAGGTTGTATACTGTTGACCTAAAGTGAAATTATCCTGTGGAAACAGCAAAATTCTTTTTAAGAACATTTTGAAATCGTTAAAAAAGTAGGCCGTATATGCTCAATTTGAAAGGGCATTTATTTTGGAAGGCATAATCAGAATGACTTGATATTGATATGGTGTCACTGTGGGGCTGTATACTGTTGATCTAAGGTGGAATTACCCTGTGGAAACAGGAATTTTCCATTTTAGAGCATTTTGAAATTGTTCCAGGATCAAGTCAGATATGGGCAGTTTGAAAATGCTTTTATTTTTGAAAGCAAAATCAGAATGACTTGATATTGATATGGTAACATCGTGAGGTTGTATAATGTTGAACTAAAGTGAAATTATCCTGTGGAAACAGCAAAATTCTGTTTAAGAACATTTTGAAATCGTCAAAAAAGTAGGCCGTATATGCTCAATTTGAAAGGGCATTTATTTTGGAAGGCATAATCAGAATGACTTGATATTGATATGGTATCACTGTGGGGCTGTATACTGTTGATCTAAGGTGGAATTACCCTGTGGAAACAGGAAATTTCCTTTTTAGAGCATTTTGAAATCACTGAAAGGTAGGTCAACTATGGACAATTTGAAAAGTCTTTTATTTTGGAAGGCATAATCAGAATGACTTGATATTGATATGGTGTCACTGTGGGGCTGTATACTGTTGATCTAAGGTGGAATTACCCTGTGGAAACAGGAATGTGCCATTTTAGAGCATTTTGAAATTGTTCCAGGAGCAAGTCAGATATGGGCAGTTTGAAAATGCTTTTATTTTTTAAAGCAATATCAGAATGTCTTGATATTGATATGGTAACATCGTGAGGTTGTATACTGTTGATCTGGAGTGGAATTACCCTGTGGAAACAGGAAATTTCCATTTTAAAACATTTTGAAATCACTGAAAGTTAGGTTAATTATGGACAATTTAAAAAGGCTTTTATTTTGGAAGGCATAATCAGAATGACTTGATATTGATATGGTATCACTGTGGGGCTGTATACTGTTGATCTAAGGTGGAATTACCCTGTGGAAACAAGAATTTTTCATTTTAGAGCATTTTGAATCGTTAGAAGATTAAGTCAATTATGGACAATTTCAAAGGGCCATTACTATGAAAGGCAAATTCAGACTGACTTGATATTGATATGGTATCACTGTAAAAAGACTGTGGTTGGAAAGTGTTGATATAAAGTTCAAATAGTATTTGGAAATACGACTTTTGCTTTTAAGAGCATTATTAAGTCATTGAAAGAGTAGTTCAAAAATGAAGATTCACAGGGCTTTTACTTTGAAATCCAAAATAAGATGGCCTTGATAGTGACAGGGCACAATTAGGGTACAAGGCTGTGTCATATAGATCTAACATTAGAATTTGTAAAAAAAAAAAAAAAGCCTAAATTATATGTTATTATGTTCTTAACATATCTGTTAATTCACTCGAAGTTGGCTTTTATTTTGAAATCCGGTTTCCACATCCATTCCCGTAATACTTTGAATACACAGGGAACGTAAAATCAACTGGAGGCTGGCTTGACTGCAAGTCTCGAATTGGAGGCTGGCTTGACACCAGTAATGGGAGGCAGAGCCTTCAGCTTTCAGGGGCCTCGTCTCGAAACCAGCTCGTAGTTTGGATTCGATAAACACAAAGACTTCTCTAGTTTAAAGATCAGGGTTAAAGCATTAGGCTGGGTCCGCTGACCCTGAACCCTCCCTTAGTTATGCTTCAGTGGGTCGAGGCTGCGGGGGGATTCCCACAAGTGTTTCTTCTTCACTCACTTTGTGTTTGTTAGGTTAGGTTTGACTTTGTTAGTCAAAGTCAAATTTATTTATACAGCACATTTAAAACAACAACGTTTGACCAAAGGTCTGTACATTTAAGATAATCAAAAGAGATAAAAACAAAGGAAGACATGACGAAATTTAAGAAAAGAAGCATAAAATGAGAAGATTTGAGTAAGAAATAAGGCAAATAAAAGTAGAACAAACTCATTCTGATTGAAAAGCTGAAAAATAAAAGTGGGTTTTCAGACGGGCTGTGAAAGTGTCCAATGTTGGGGAGGTCCTGAGGTCACAGCAAAGGCTCCGTGCTTTAATCTGGACCTCGGGACAGCTAGGAGCATTTGATCTGCAGACCTCAGTGACCTCAGGAGTGCACCAATTCAAAAGATCAGAAAGGTATGAGGTTGCAGCGCCTTAAAAATGAATAACAAAATCTTAAAATCAATTTGAAAACTAACTGGCAGCCAGTGTGAGGATGCTGGTGCAGGAGATGTGGCCAGTCAGTAACTGTGCTGCAGCGTTTTGGACCAGCTGCAGTCGGCTAACTGATGACAGAGTAAAGACAAAGGTTGAGGAGAGATGAAATGAAGGCATCTCTCAAAGTCTCTGAAACAGAGGAACGGCTTCACTTTTGCAGCTGATTCATCATTGAACAACTTGATGTCCGGGACAAGTTTGTTCAGAAGAGCGCCGGGATTAGTCATCGGTGATGCAGCCATGCAGCTTTGGAATTTCACCACCCAATCAGCAGCTTCCCTTAGTTGTCAGCTATCTGTACTTCTCAGGGGCAGGACTTGACTTGGGTTCCTGCTCTGTGGCACCACACATCTGGAGGTAATGAGCTCCTCTCAACTGCTGTCACTACTGAAGGTGGTGGTTTGTCTTCAGTCAGTGTTAGCGACAGTTTGGAAACACTGACAAAAGGACAGGAGGCGGAGCTGAAGATGTTATGAGCGAGCAGGATGGGCAGGATTAGAAATGAGTACGTCAAAGGAACCGCTCAGGCTGGGCAGGCAGGAGACAAAGTTAGGCTGAGGTGGTTCTGACATGTGACAGGAGGTAAGGTGGATAAGAAGATATGTATTGTGCAGGTACTGGGAGGAAAAGGGGGAAGATCTCAGAGGTTTATGGAGGGAAGAGTGAAGTGGACGTGCAGGGGGTTGGAGGGAAGAGAATCACTTTTATGGACACAGATACGAGTCGTGGTCACTGGCCGGCGATGCGCGACACACTGTTGTTCTACGACGTTTACAAGAAAGGCAATCGGAGAATACCCCATCAGCTCGAACCCCTCCCTCCATCTTTTCTAACATTCACACATTAGTATCTTGCCCAAGGATAAGGCATGCAGACTGGAATCAAACCCCCAACCTTCCAATTATTAACGCCCTGTTCTTCCTCCTGAACTGCAGTCACTCCTAACTCTGTTGACACATTTCTTCTTTCGACTGCTGCCACTGAGGCTCAACACAGCACATCATGAGCGCTCACTGTCCCAGTATGAGTCCCAGTATCCTCCACAGTCCCACCAACATGTCACTGGATCCATGAACTTTCCTCCAGAGCTGAACTGACTGAAACGAACCATTTTTATCATTTTGTGCTTTGTCTTTTGTTCTTTTTTTAATACACTCACCAACAGATTTGTTATGTACACCTGTTAATGCAAGTTTCTACAGCAGGCGTGTCCAACTCCTGCAGGTTTTAGATCTCACCCTGAGTCAACACACACACATTCCCAGGCCTCTGGAGAACATCAGGACATGTTGAGGAGGTCATGTAGCCATTTGAATCAGCTGACACATCTAAACCCTGCAGGACGCCGGCCCTCGAGGCCTGGAGTTGATCTAATGAGTCTATCGGCAGCAAAACAATCGTGATCTCAAACTTGTTTCATTAACATGACCGTGAGGTCACTGTACTCAGACGGCCCTCACGGTCACCAGCAGTCACTGGGATGTGGTGGAACAACAAAAGGGGGTTAAACCTGGAACCGGCTGCACTCTGCATGAACACCGTCACCTGGTTGCACTCCTCTCTGCCTGAAGAATTGCAACATAATATTAATCCTACATTCATGAAAAGATGTAGCATTACTCACAATGTTGAGTAATGAGACTGAGATTTTTCAGCACCTTTCTTTTGTAAAACACACCACAGCACACAGACGGTGTATTTTCTTTTGTTGCTCAAAGCATCAAAACGTAGAAGTAATTATTCTGCAGAAAAATGTTCATCAGGGTTTTATGGATCCATGTTAGTGATGCAGACGTTTAAGGTCGAGCTCAGGCACGGGGATGCATCGTAGAGTCGTGGCCTTCTGAGAACCGCGCTCACTGCCCATATTTATTGTGTATTAAACATATTAACTGAAACTGAAGGCGGAGCTTTAGGAAAAGGGTTGAATCATTTTGAACAAGTGATTTCTCAGAGATGCAGCTGCTGGCTGAGGCTCCAAGCTTTCATTCATGTGCATTTATGGACTTCACAGGTCAAGTAACGCATTGATGAAAGCTTATTATGATTTGGTATTGATCTCTGTGGGATGTACAGTCATGGTCACGCTGCCACCTTGTGGATGTCACAGCACATCACACACAGAACCAGGTAAAGTTTTCATGCATTTCTTTAATATATCAGTTTTTTATATTCACAACAAATACATTAAGCTCTTTCTCTGTATGATACACCCTTAAATATTTTTACACTCAAACATTTGTTTGCCTATGAAAATGTCTTTTAATCTTTGTGACTTTATTTTGAACGTGTTGTACTTTGTTTGTACAGTTGTTGTCTCCATGCCTCCTAGCAAACTGACAGTATTTCCTTTGTACAATATTTACAGGTGAAAAAACCAAACAAATCTAAAGTTTTACATGATAGTACTCGGTTGAAAGGAATTGTTGGGTCTAAGGTGCAGGCAAGGAGTGAGGGAGGGAATGTTTAAGAAGAAAGGAACGTGAAAGTAGAAGAAGGCGGCTAACGGAAAGCGCTGCACGAGACGCAGAGTCCAGTGTTTGCTCCTGCAGGATCTATGAAGCTAGAGCAGATGTACATGGTGTTCCTATAGAAAATAACCATCTCCAAGGAAAACCAACGGCGCACTCTTGAAAAACACGTCAATTTCCTTCCTTGAATTCAATCACGTGAGCCGATCCCAGCTCTGCAGGCGGCAGGAAGGAGGATGTTAACACTGCCTGTGGAAGGCGGCTGTGTGCTCGGTGCGGTGAGGCTAAGCTCAGGTGCTGCATCACTCGGTCTTCATCAGCATCTCCATGGCCCGATGTCTCTGGTGCTTTAAGTCGTGAACTCAGAACTTTTCCATCCAAACTTTGGACAGTTTCACTTCTGTGTGACCGAATAAGACCGTGAGATGCAGCTCCTGTGCATCATGTGAACAAGACGAGTGGAAAGTTGTAAAAAGTCTGATGTTGGGATTTTAGTGCCTCCGTAAGAAATGTGGAAGCGAAGTAACTCTTTAGCTTATGTAACGCGACGCACGAGACTCAAAGGCAACCACTGGACTCTACCCGTCCACGTCTCTGTGCAGCGTGACGAAGCTTCAAACTGATAACTGGAGCATTCAGACGGACCTCGTCCTGCTCTGTGGGTACCCGAGTTTGGTTTCACTGACAGCAGAGCTTCTTCATCATCTTCACGACTCTGTCAGCAGTGATCGCTCTGGTGACACAATCACCTGCACAGGACACTTTAAAGAGTCCTCTGGAGAAAATGGCAGCTGTGGGCAAAGCTTGAGGGAGCCGTGGGTAGCAGCAAAGCCTCCCAGTGACAGGACGATATGTCATTTATTAAAAAGGCCAACATGACCTCTACATTTCATCTGTAAAAGCGGCAGACGGAGGCGGGTAAATAAACGCTTGTTACTGATCGACGATTGGTTCTGGGCTTCTGGAAGTTTTGAGCGCCGGACACTGAATTTGAACCTTTCAATCAAACAGTTTCTCGCTCCGAGATGTGACGCTGGACGACACTGTGCATGCGCAGAGCTGTCAGAAGAATTCTGTAATCCTTGAATTGATGACGTAACTACAACAGACAAATGCTGTGTGCAGCGATGCATCCTGTTCCTGCAGCTTTGGCTGACGTGTTAGCAAACAGCCACGTCCAGGGTAACCAGGCAAGAAAAGCTTTCACTTTTATCAGATCAAGTCTTTCAATTCGTCTGCCGTCACCGGCTCTTCGCTCACGTTTAGTCCGTGCCCGACTTTACTAAAGGCAGCGTCCAGCTAGTCGAAGTGGTGACAACAACGCGGTCTCTCTGTAATAAACTGGGAAACAAACAAAGCCCACGCCTGCAGCCGTACAAAAACAGACAGCAGATCGCGACGCCGACAGCCGGTGGACATTTGTACTCTCGCAGACTCCACGACCCCCTCGGCTGTGTGCCACTCACGTGGAGTAAGACCCCAGCTGTGGGCTGAAGCCTGGCAGGTTCTCTTTTTCTGCAGATACTTTGAATCTAACGTTTGTTGGCTACGTGACAGCGCCGGTTTAGTTCGATTTTCTAAAGCTGATCATCTCACGATGCGGCGACTGAAACAACGTTAAAAATACAAACTCACTGGAAAGGAAGCCATGGAGGTGACGGGGAACGTCCGTTTCCATCATTCGTGATAGAAAGACACACGTGGATGCGAAGACCCGCCCTGTCGGCGCTCGGTCTGACACGTCAACTAGCTGCGCGCTCTCAGTCCACGAGGTGAGGCCAGGAGCCTCGTCAGGGCGGTACGCCGGCAGGTCTGCAGGCTCGTCACGCGGTCCTCGAATGAATATTTACAGTCCTGCACCTGCGGAGGGCAGCTTCACTGGAAGTCTGAGCCATCTGCTCGCTTCTTCAATTACAAACAAAGAAACAAAAACAAAAAGGCGAGTCGCTCGGTCGCTTCAATCCATCAAAGTGCAAATATGAGTCACATGACGAAAACAAGGGTTGTAAAAAAAAAAAATAAAAGCCTGAAAATAAACCCATAAAAAAGTCACATAAATAAGTCAGTATGTGCAGGCCTGCCTGTACAGGAAGAAGGCAAACAAAGAGCAGAACAGATCTAAACCTGGAATAACATGAAAGTACAGAGAATGTAAAAGGCAGGATTAAAGGACATTTCCAGAACTGTCAAAGCCGCAGAACTCTTGATCAACAGCCGGTAACACGTCTGTGTAAGTGCAACGTTGAAGCTTTGTGGTCCCACAGGAAGAGAAGAAAGCAACGCCACAACGTGCACGCAGTGTGAAAATCAATCTGTGAAAACGATGAGAAGCAAAGAAACCCCACGAGCAGGTCCAGCTGAAACCTTCAGCTGTCTGTGACCTGATGTTACCTTGGAGACAATCATTTCTGCTGCTTGTCACATGACCACAATATCCTTTGAAAGGGGGAAAGCTTTTAAAGTGGAGAACATGGTTGAGGTGCAGATCTTTTGCTGTCCTGCCATTAAACCCAGAGAGAGCCTCGCTGGCAGAGAGCAGCTGCCATGTTGGAGACAAACTCCATAAACACCGAAAACAAAAGACGGCTAAAAGATCCAAGACAGAAAGTATTCCCAGCAGCTGCTAGCTAAAATGGAAAACACAAATGGAAAAAATACAAACAGATTTCTCTTTCAAGTCATCGTCCTTCAGAATCCTTCTCCTCCAGCCCATCCCAGGGAAGCGCCAACGCCTTCCAGCAGCTGACGGCGTGAAGCCTCCTCTCGGTCCGCAGGCCCGTTCTCTGCTCAGCAGCACGGCTAACGCCCAGCTCCTCCTCACCGGCACAACAGCGACCGGACAACTCGCATCCAAAGCTCTCCTTTAAATGGTTTTCCTCTGTGGGTCAACTTGGATCCATCAGGCAAGGCGATTACTTCCACGTCTTCCTCAAAGCGGTTTGGTACGGATATCTTTGTCTTCGCTTTGTTGTTGTTCCGTCGTTCCTGATTAGTTTGTGTGTGTTGCTGCCGTCTGCCCAATGGACGGCTTCTTGTTAGTGAGGCTGCCTTCTTCGAGGTGACGGAGGAAGAAAACGGCGCATTGGTTTTTTCCTTTTTCTTTTTTTTCCCAGTAATGAATGAATCCACCGCAGGGACACAAGACTGTTGAGGAGTGACGAGGGATGGACTGCTGGTATCTGCCGCCATTTATTTAAATGCTGAAAACTCCCCTGAAAAGATAAAGAAACAAAGACAGACGGTGTGTGGACAGCAGTGTCAAGTTTCAGGTGGAAATATGAAGTTAGCGCGTTTCCAGTGAAGTTTACTTTATGAAACAACACTCATCCAGTGACAAAGGCCCGATACAAGTGTGGGAAATATAAGGACTACTGCACCGATGCAAGTACCAAAGTACCACGAGCGAGGGCCTCAAGAAAACCTTCTATTCTTTTTATTTGTTTTTATGCACAAATCTGAGAATATCCAACAACTTTAACACTTAAAGGGAAAATAACTCCTGACACTCTGTCACACAAATAACAACACCTGATCTGGTCTTTAAGTCTGACGTCACTAGCTGTGTCTGGGTCTAAACTCCGCTGCAGGTCCCAAAGTCAAACGATCACTATGGCATCACTGAGAGTTGAAAAACTGTCTAAAGTCTTTCATCTTTAATAAAATGATCAGCGTTCTGCTCTACCAGGTGTAACAACTGAGTTTAACATCCAGGCATCCATGAAAACAGAATTTATGACATTTAACAGAGTTAGAAGTTAGAAGCTAGCGAGCTAACTCCCTGCTATCTAAATATAATATAGCATGTCCTGACTGTGGGGTTTTGGAAACAAATTCAAACGTACAGCTCTGCTATCACTTCCAGCATAAATGAAGACAGAAAACTAAACAGCAGTGATGTTTGTAGGGTTACTGAAGTTGGGCTAGCTGCTATATAATGATGTGCTACGTGACCGCTAGCGACACAGCTATGTTAGCATAATATAAACAAGCTAACTTTTTTTCCACTCGATAAAAGTTAACGTGAGTGTTCTCGGTGGTCAGGAACAAATGTAATCGCATGGCAGGATGCTGTAAAAGGACCAAACTTCAGCCAGGAGAACAACTGAGATAATCCATCCACAATCTGTTAAATGTAATAAATTCTGTTTTCATGGATGCCTGGATGTTAAACTTAATTGTTACACCTGGTAAAGCAGCAACGCTGATCATTTTATTACAGATGGAAGAATTTAGACAGTTTTTAACTCTCAGTGATGCCGCAGTGTTCGTTTAACTTTGGGACCTGAAGATAATGGAGTTTAGGACCCAGATTCCTCTGCGAGGTTCCTGACTACAGTAGCTGTAACGCTCCAACAATCCATCAGGCGCTGCGGCTTCGTAGCTACCAAAGTCGTACTAAAACATTTTGACAGATTTTTGAGCGCCGTGTACCTCATAAAATCGGTTCGAGGTCAGTAAACACAACCAGAATTCATACATAAGGCGCACATTCGATTTTTGAGAAATTAAAGGATTTTAAGTGCACCTCATAGTGCCGAGAATACGGTAAGTGGAAATTCAGTTCCAAGAAATATTCTGCAAGCCAACACACTGAAAGATGAGATGTGATGCACTAAGCATGGTTTGGGGATAAGGCACATTCATTAGAGGTAGTTATGGTGTATGTGATGAAAAAGCTACACTACCACTTCCTGTTACTGTCAGCTCCAGATTTCGCCGCTCCAGATGCTGAGAAGCGATGTTCCCAAGAAAAATAACTCACCGTAACCGCCGGCCTGGATGGGGGTTTTAGGTGAGGCGCAGGCATACAAACTGAAGTCCTCTGTCTGAAAACCAGCTCGGTTTAACGAAGGCTCCGAGGCGCTGCGGTGGATTTTGGGTAACGAGCGAGCCAGCAGCTCAATGGATGCCAAAATCTGAAGAAATACACAACAAAGCCACAGGGGTTGTTAGTTAGGATCGTATGATCACCATTCCCTCCTACATCAGCTCAGCTGCTTTCTGTGGTTGCAGCTGCTTGCTGAGGCCATCGGTGGCAACGCAACAACTGTCAGAAAGAAGGAAGTAAAGAAATCCAAAATGCTGCAAATTAGGGAGTAAGGGCGAACGCTCACTCTGCACCAAACTCAGAGCTTCCACCCTGAAACGATCCATGTCTGTTTGCTGCCACTAGCTGAAGGGCTTTGGAGGTGAACACCAGGACAGCAAGAGTCGGATTTGATGGAGAGAAACGTCACTAAACTGTTGTTAAATAACAAATATTAAGACCATTAGAGTTTAAAGAGAAGCTGGGATGTGATGAGTGTGAGACTCTCTTGTCTCCGTGTCTCAGCGATTTTTGAAAGGGTTTGGGAAAAAAAAGAAAAAGAGTTTACTGTAAATATTATTTCCTCTCAATGTATAAAAGCGTCAGTGTGGGCTCTCACCTGAGGGAAGAGAGGCCGCTCCTCTCTCTTCTTCTTCAGGCAGTCAGCCATCAGCCTCTTCATGGCCTTTGGACAGTTGCTGCGGACCTTGCTGAGGTCAGGGGACAGGTAACCTCGTCCCACCATGAATATGATCTATGGAACAGAAAGAACGAGTCGTGAAACAAACTTCTGAGCTCTGCTCCCTCATCATTAATGACAAATCAAAGATCTGCAGCTCATTCCAAGTGTTTTTGGCATTTGTTCAAATTTGGTCTCAAACTTTAAATATGAGGTCCAAAGACAAAATGCGTCAGCCAGCTCTGCAACATCAACACAGCTAAAGAGGATCACAGAACTCTTTGGATATGGAAAACCTCCTGGTGCCTGAAAACACGGTGCAGCAGAAAGATGGGAAACAAATATGGAGAAAGAAAGCAACAGCTCACGATTCAACGTGTAACACATCACCTGCTGAGACCATGTGACGGTACGTGCATGCACATGAAGTGTGAAGTGCACAGGACTTTACTCTGCTCAGCTTCAGCCGAATGTGAGACCGGGCAAACAGCGCCTCACAGTGGATGGATAGTGAACCACAGACAAACCCAGCTAAAGGCCTGGCAGAGCATCTCACCCATTCAACAGCAAACACCATTTATATTCCAAACATTATTAAAATGACGTTCAGTCCAATTTATTTTCAGCCTCTGAAAATCGAAACTTTGAATAAAACTGGCTGAAATTCCCCAAACATGAAACATCTGGGGTTCAATCCCTCCTTCTGCACGCCCAATATCCTCGGGCAAGATAACAACCCCAAGTAGAAAGCACACGCGTAGAGAGAAAAGTACTTTTATCAATGGATGAATGAGGCATGGTGTGTAACGTGCTCAGAGTAGAAAACCCGACAGAAGAGCCATTTAACATGTTAATGCCACACTGGGGGAAATGCACCTGTTAAAGCAGCAAAAACATGGTTCAGTCTGACTGCTGAACCAGAGGTAAAACGGGGCGGAGTCTGGAGTATCTGTTAGAGCGAGTGCAGCAGTGGGGCCGCGATCACATCCACTCACCTGGTCTCTGTTGTTGATGTTGGAGTAGGGCAGCGCTCCTGACATCAGCTCGTAGAGTACGATGCCAAAGGCGTACACGTCCGACTGGAAGCTGTAGGGGTTCTTGTCCTGCAGCCGGATTACCTCTGGAGCCTGACGAAGCACAAGTTACACCGACCGTCAATAATTCACTGCTTGTTCAGTTGAACTGAAAGGAAACGTCTACAAAGACTCAAATCAATATTATGGCAATGAAAGGGGGGCGCTTCTTTTTCATATTCTCTGCAATACTCTGTTCCCCCACACAGGGTGAGAATGGGCTGATCTGCATTTCTGATCACTTCTGCGTTCTCACTCTTGCTGTATTAGCCTCAGCACGCCTGGTTTAACGCATGAGCACATTTAGAGAGCACACATCAGATGGAAAGAATGACAGGAAAACAAAAAGTGTCTCGTAGGACACGAACACCGACCATCCAAAGAATAGAGCCTGAAAGCTGTTCAAACTGGTGGGAGCCACTCCAGCGGGACTTCACCGTAGCCAGACCAAAGTCCCCGATCTTCACTGTTAGGTCCTCATGGAGGAAAATATCTGGGACAACGGGTCAAGGAAACACTCTGAGCTCCTTCATATTCCAAGTATGGATTTTCCATTTTGATCCTTCATGAAATGACAAAAAACCAAAACACTGACGTGACAATAACGACACACATGCTGGATGCTACAATCCAGCGAATCAATAAGCAGCGTTTCTTCTTCAGTTCCAGATGTTCTGTATCGTGTGTCTTGCAGTGTTGTAGTATTACGCAGTATTGGACAATCACTGCATTCTGATCCCATCACTTTGGTGGATGAACGGTAATAATATCATATTTGATATATTGGTGCCTCTGTCTGGGCCGGGGTCGTGGGAAGGTCCATACCTGCTGTAAGGTGTGCTCTTCTTATTCTCCCCTGAAACGAAGCATTTCTTGGTCCTGCTTACGCTCCTGTAGCACCAAGTCCAGCTTATCACCCGATGACTTTGATTCAAAAGGATACTGTTGCTCTTCAGATCTCTGTGTATGATGGACTTGGCATGCAGGTAACTGAAGGTGAAGAGCAAAGCGTCATTAGAGCGACGGCGCTCGTTGTGGAATTTGACAGCGCTCGATGTTTGAAAGGTTACTCACTCCATGCCCTGAGCGGTCTGTCGGGCTATGTCGATCAGTTTGATCATCTCGAACTTGGTCTCGATGATGTGCAGGTGGTGGTACAGACTGGAGCCTTCACACCACTGGGTCACGATGGCCAGCTGGGGCTTGGTGGTGTAGCCCATGAAGAGCAAGATGTTCACGTGACGCGTTTTCCTGGTGCAAACACACAACGTGTTCAAATTACAGCAGGTTTACACTGATGACGCAGGCTGCATCAGTAAGGTGACGTTCTGCAGCGCGCAGCAGCGCGCTGGTGCACAAAGGAGAAGGCGGGGCTTACCTGAGGACTCCCACTTCATTCTTGAATGCCTGAAGCTGCTGTGGCGTGGGAGCGGTGACATTCAGCATCTTCACTGCCACATCACCTGAGAGCCCGGGGACAAAATGATTAAAGATGACGCTAATTTACTAACTGCTGAGATTTAACAAGGAAAAGCTAACGCACGAAGCTCTAATCTGCTTTATTTATTCCAAATCTTTTTCAATTAAAACTAATTTCATTTTTATCTGTGGCGAGCAGGTTTATCCAGTTTGTTCACCCCGAGCTGATGGAAACTGTTCTATCCCAGAAAGAGCGCCGACTCAAGCTCGTCCCTGACCTTAACCCGCTTGCTGATCCTGCAGGACTAACTGATGCAGGAAGCGGCGTGTACACGCTGCTCATCAAAGTATGAACACGATCAGCAGGCAGGCTGCGGCATGTAGACGGCGCTCTGTAAGTGTCTTTGCGTGGGGTGTAACGGCGCGGCGCAGTCTTACCGTGCCACTTTCCCTTGAAGACAGTTCCAAAAGATCCAGAGCCTATCCTCTGACCCAGAGTAATCTGACCTTCCGGGATTTCCCAGTCATCACTGGAGTCCCGCCTCCCCAGGGTTTTCTGTCATACAGGACACTCGATCAGCACGAGCACACAATGAGACGCAGCACAACGCTAGCATCTGCGGACGCCACTCACCATCTTATTGCGGTCCTCGGACGAGGAGGACGATTTGCGCTCCCTCTGCGGGCACGGCGACTTCTGTGGGACCTTGACGTTGGTCAGAGAGCCAGGCAGAGAGGCGGGAGGCGTGGCCGACAGACCTGTGGTCGAACCTAGAGAAGAAAATAAAGAGTAGTGAAAGGTAAAGGTCTGGAAGTGAGGGACTTGTCAAAAACAGAGAAGGCAGGAAGGGAAAAAGAGAGAGAGAGACTGAGGCTTCAGCATCTGTGTGTGTGTGTCTGTCTGTGTGTGTGTGTGTGTGTGTGTGTGTGTGTGTCTGTGTGTGTGTGTGTCTGTGTGTGTGTGTGTGTGTGTGTGTCTGTGTGTGTGTGTGTCTGTGTGTCTGTGTGTCTGTGTGTGTGTCTGTGTGTGTGTTCACATGTACAGGACAGGTGAGGGTGTGCTTGGCTGGATGGCAGCTGTTTGTGTCACAGATTTGATATTTTTGGTCACTGATTCTTCCAAAACAAAGGTTCGAATACATAATCATCTTTTTTTCTCTGAACGGGTCCTGAAGTTAAGATTCAGAGGTCCTGAAAGAACTACAAAAATGTCGTCCCGACATTTTCAGCCGGCTCGTTTGAAAACAGACTTCACAGTAAAAGCAAAAAAAACTGCTACTCCTAATCCGAGCCAATCAGTGTGCAGACCTGTTTGGTCAGTCAAAGGAGTGCACAGACTACGCCGTACTCTGGCACTCTGCAGCATGGAGGCGTTTTATTTTTGTGACACTAGCAAACACCTTTTTGATTTCAAACAGCTGCCAGTTCAGGCAATGGCTTCATATCCAATAGCTACAGATGCTACAGTTAGCTGTGATGTCTGAATAGAAATGGAAAAAAAAAATCCTGCAAACGAATCAATGGATCGTTCATGTCGACCAAAATCATGATTCAGTTATGAAGCTGGGAGGCTTTGGAAATCTTACAAAGACGACATATTAAAAGAAAAACACGACTCTTTGTTATTATGTAACAGCTATAAACTGATTTTAACAGCCTGCTAACAAGATGCTGCAGTGAACATCAAGAGGCGGGCTTTCTGATTAACATGTCATTCTTTTTAACCAATGACTGAACACAAGAGCGCCTCCATCAAAGAAACCGCTATCCATCGAGCAGGCAGCGTGTGGTACTGCGCCGTGAGGTGTATGGCTGAAGGAGCATGTGAGGGCATAAAGGCAAAGAACAGAGAGAGTGTGGAGGGAGACGGGGTTGAGGTGGAGATGTGGGTGGGTGGGTGGGGTGTGTATGTGAATGGAAGAACAACACAGGAACACAGAGGCCTAACTACCTCGGAAAACGGGCTCGGGCTCAAAATCAAACACTATGTCATTGGGATAGGAGTATAGGAGGGGGCTTGAGGTCCGTGTTCGGTGCTTCCTCAAGCAGCAGGCGGGGTGGGTCGGGGGGGCTGCAGGGCAAAGAGAGACAGACAGACCATCACTGCTACTCAACACGCCCCTGTCACTAACTAGGCTCTAACTATGGCTACACAGTCAGAGCTATAAGCTGTCAGTCAGGGTGACTCCAGGGTTTGCTCTGGGCGTCCTCTGCCATGAAGTCCATCTCCATGGTAACTCACACTGTGAGGGTCCAGGTTAGAGATCGACTGTTGTGGAGTTTTTGGATGACGTGTACACCTGCAGTAAACGTCAGCAGATGTTTGCTCTCATGCAGCAAAACCAAAACCTGTCTGCAGTCAGAAGTAATGAACACAATAAAATCACCGCAAGGATTATATGATCATGTACACACACGCACGCACACACACTCACAGGTTTTTAATACTAAACTACTGCACAGCGCTCTGACACACACTGTCTGCAGCCGTGTGTTACTTCCAGCATATATTTCATGTATCGTTTCTTTTATCACAGAATTTTTTTTTCCAGCTTTCGTGTCCATGTGTAGCTGAAACACTGGGTTAGCTTATGATGTTTGTAGCTAGCTTCACGTGACTGCTTACTCTGACAACTTAAGACAACGGCTGTATCCCAACTCAGGGTCTGCAGCCTTAAAGGCCGCATTTTAAGGCCGATTACGTCACCGCGACGCGACGAAGGCTGTCCCAATTCAAAGGCTGCTCGAAATGCGGCCCTCAAATGCGTCCTTCATTTCCCTGAATTTTAAGGACGTGGCGGTGTAGACTTCGTGGCCCAACATATCCCAGAATGCATAGCGCGGCGGTGGGTGTGGATAATTTTGCCGGAAAAAAAAAAAAACGGCGGATGAGGGGCGGCCGAAGAGTAAACTTTAAGTAAGTCCTGGATATTATGTCACTTATTTATGTGCAAATGTTTAATAACGAAGAACATTAAACATTACTGTTGGCAACATGTCGGCAAAGTCATGTGACATTAGTGACGTTTGTGCTAACTTGGTTTTAAAGCCTTTACTTTAAAATATACGCCGTTCAATAGCTGAGCTTCATCTCACAGAGAATGATCAAAGCTCATGTAGGAACAAACAAACACATGAACAAAAGATTTCATTTCATTTCTGTCAAACACAGCTGTATGACACGTTTCCAGCTGTTAGTATCATGGTTGCTAGGCAACCTGGGCAGCGCAACGGAGGCTAGACCGCCCCATTTCACAAGCCTCGCACTTCCGGCCTTAGCGGTCTTTGAGTACGCGGCCCTCGAGGATCGTTGAGGCTGCGTACTTTAAGGCTGCAGACCCTGAATTGGGATGCAGCCTTTGACTGCACTTTGTAGTCGACTAATAACTGAACACCACTCATTCCCCAGCATGTCTTTATCCGGTCTTCCTTCTCTCACCCAAACCGGTCGCAGCAGATGGCCCCGCCCCTGTTAACAGGGAGTTTTTCCTTCCCGCTGTCGCCAAAGTGCTTGCTCATAGCGACTGTTGTGATTTCGAGCTGTATAAATTAAACTGAATTGCAAGATTAGTTTCGGGATCTAAAACTGCCACACTGAATGTAAAACAGTCCACACACGTGTCACAGGTGTCCCCTCTGTATCTTACTGCACACCCAGACTACACTGGAAACATTGTTCAACACTGTGCATGTATTGCGATGCTTTGCTGCAGAGCTGCTTTGTTGGAACTTTTGGAAAATTTGTCAAATGTTTTAGTTTCACGTGAGGAGCCGCCGAGCCTGGAGGAGCACTCAGACCGCTCATCCTCGAAAACCCCTGACCTTCAGCTCACGGCTCTGTGACTGGCAAGGCACAGGACTGAACGCGCACACACACACACACAGATAAAAAAAATTCAAGAGCACAGAGATGTGAGATGATGGGGAAAAAGTTGAGTGTGAAGTTTCCCTCTTGGATGCTCACCTCCATCTGACCTCGGTAAGCCCTGATCTCGAATCAGGTCCTGAAATAAAGAAAGCAAAACCAACATGAACACGGTGATTTCAGCAGCTGCAGAGGGTGAAAAACACACTTAACATAAATACATGAGGATTTGCTCCGAGTGCAAACTGATGGTATTTACAGAGGGTAAAGTATTGAACACGTCACCCACTTTTGAATTAAATGTGTAAATGACATGAAATCCTCACCAGATGTTGGTAACAATCCATCCAATCCTCACGTGCACAGAAATCAAAGCACAGGTGTCCAACAATTAAGTTATGTGTAATAATGAGAAACGATTGAACACATGAAGAAAAGACCTGGAACAGCAGCTGAGATCTATCAGTAATTAAAAGTCCTGCCAATTAAAGCAAATTAATGTCAGCTGGTTCATTTACAACTGATGGCCCGTAAAATGTGTCTCATTACCAACCAGTCGCCCAAGAAACATCTCATGGTGGGTAAAAACTGCTCAAGTGTTGCCAAACATACTGATGGTTCCAGTTACAAATAGTACATAACCTTCTCTCTGCCCAACCAATCACAGCAGATGGCCCCGCCCCTCCCTGAGCCTGGTGCTGTCGGAGGTTTCTTCCTATTAAAAGGGAGTTTTTCCTTCCCACTGTCGCCAAAGTGCTGCTCATAGGGGGTCATATGATTGTTGGGGTTTCTCTGTATGTATTATTGTAGGATCTACCTTACAATATAAAGCGCCTTGAGGCGACTGTTGTTGGGATTTAGCGCTGTAGAAATAAAATTGAATTGAAAGTTGAATACATCTTGATAAAAATCTGCAGCCATCCACCGGCATGAGGAAGATGAAATAAGGGTGGACGTTTCAGCAAGACGACGATCCCCCGAAAACAGCTGAGGAAACTTAATCGGGTTCAGAGAAATGTTAGAATTGTCCAGCCAATCACGTGACCCGATCCCACTGAAACTCCACGGAAAGAACTAACGACGGGGCCCATGGAGCCCCGAGGATGTGGAGACTGTTGGTGTTAAAGACTGGGTCGAAATCACACCTGAGAAATCGTGCGATTCGTCTCTCTGTACAGAAGCTGTCGTTGTCATCGGCGACAGTTTTTACATTTGTATTAAATAAATTTCAGCGAGCATGTTCAATAATTCTTCCCTGTGTCATTTCTCCTCATTACATATAATATTTAGACATCTATGGTTTGATTTCTTTGCATGTGTGGATTGGATGGGCTGTTGTTCAGGGAAGTAAAATACTGCTAATAAAGAAAGTAAATAATAAAGTGTTATCAAAGTGTTATGGAAGAGTTTGTCCATCAGAGCGGCTCCACCGTCTGTGGACGATCGAGAGCTTCTGTTGTCAACTTAAGGAAGTGTATTAACTGTTATTTTAATGTCAAGAGCACAAAAGAAATAAGAGACTACATCATTCTGGTCATCTGTAACACAACTGTAAAACATCTGTAACGTCTGTAACACAACTGTAACACGTCTGTAACACAACTGTAAAACATCTGTAACACATCTGTAACACAACTGTAACACAACTGTAACGTCTGTAACACATCTGTAACACGTCTGTAACACAACTGTAACACGTCTGTAACACAACTGTAACACGTCTGCAACACGTCTGCAACACGTCTGCAACACAACTGTAACACAACTGTAACACGTCTGTAACACAAGTGTAACACGTCTGTAACACAAGTGTAACGTCTGTAACACAAGTGTAACGTCTGTAACACAAGTGTAACGTCTGTAACACAAGTGTAACACAAGTGTAACGTCTGTAACACAAGTGTAACGTCTGTAACACAAGTGTAACGTCTGTAACACAAGTGTAACGTCTGTAACACAAGTGTAACGTCTGTAACACAAGTGTAACGTCTGTAACACAACTGTAACACAAGTATAACGTCTGTAACACAACTGTAACACAAGTATAACGTCTGTAACACAACTGTAACACAAGTATAACGTCTGTAACACAACTGTAACACAAGTGTAACGTCTGTAACGCGTCTGTAACACGTGCTGGACGTTGACGTGAAACCATAGGGCGCTGTGTGAGGTGATGAAAAACATAGAATGAAAGAAAATTCTCATGTGTCAGCGAGTCCAGCGGACTCACATCGATGTTGACCGGTTCGATGGTGTTGATGTGCACATTGGGGGCAGAGGATGAACGGTCCCGCTGGCCAAACTGGTTGCGGTGGTCCTCCTCGTTGGGCCGGAAACTGGGCGGGATGGGTATGGATTTGGACGGCGACACAGTGGCGTGGCATATTGATCTGGACAGAAAGCCGCTGGTTAGTACTTCAAACTTCAGACTCTAAATGTTCTGCTGAGGAAACAGAAGGAAAACGTCTCCTTTTTGGTATGAGGCTGGAGGACTCACCCAGTGGAGTCGGATGGGGGAAGTGATGGACAGGCCTCAGACACAGGCGTGGTTCCCTCTGAGGAGACCTCCTCCTGGGTGAACGGGTGGTGCTCAAAGAACTTGGACACTAGTAGCAAGCTGCAGAGGACACGCCGAAAACATACGATTCAGGCACAGTTGGAACGTAACCTTAAACAGGCCAAACAAGCACTAACACACATCCTTTCACACTGAGCACACTTGTTTCATTTGCCTACCACAGGAACCAACGGTGAATTTTGGAGCTTACAGTAACTCGTTTTTATGTAGTCATGACATTTCTCTCTTTTTTGTTGCACTTTAAAATCTGAGGCATTTTTTGAACCCATTGAAGCTAAAAGCCTGAATATGTCACTGCTCTTTGTTACCATAAAGATGAATCAGGATCTGTGCAGACGACAGCTTCGTTCTGTTCGCATTTTTACTGCCGGTAGCGTCCTGATCCCTGCTTCCCCGTGGCAGTCGCACATGTACAAAGATACAAGCGTAGCTGCCTGTCAGCAGGTTCTCAGTGTCACGAGCACTGAGAACCAGGTCACTGAGCCGAGCCCGTGGAGCCATAACATCCTTATATCGTCTCAAACTGCTCACAGCAGTGTGCGCCTTCCTGCACTGAACTTACTCGAGCTGGTCGTAGTTGACGCACATGAGAGGAACCTCAGTGCTGCACCGCTGGTGGAACTTGTAGCCACAGGTCTGACAGCGGAAACCCTGGAACAACAACTTTCTGCAGAAGTCACAGAAGGCCAGTGTAAAGAAAGTCTTCCTCACCTGTGGATCAAACAGAGACATACAGACCAGAGTCACCCCGGCTGCACTGAGCACTTCTCACTACGGGACACTTGGTTTTCTGAAAGTACTTACAAAGTTGTGTGTGGTGAGCGGCACGTTTTCCAACACTTCTACATGCAGCTCCTCCCCCGTCAGCCACGAGATGTCTGTGTCCCAGCCAATAGGCTTCTTCTCTCTGAAACAGGAAGTGGGGAGTATCGGAAACTGTCTACACCTCAGCCAGCCGTTGGTTTAGCCACCGCACCAAGAGCGGTGCAAAACTAACCAAGATGGTTTCCAGCATAAAACCCAAACATCCTACTGCTCCACTTTCATACAGCAGGACTCATGATACTGTGCGCACTGTATAACCCTCCCCACAGTGTGGGACGTGCACCGCACTGTTGTACATGACATGAGACTGCCTACATCAAAAATACCCGATGGCCATATGGCGGTCCCAACACATAGGCCTATGAAAACCTTCAGAAGCAATAACCTGACGTCAGCATTTTGTGTATGGTGTTATCGGTGTGTCACATCGTGCTGGAGAAAGTTTGGCCCTCCCATCTTTACGCCGTTGTTTTAGTTTGAGTTAAAGTTTACGGACATTAATTTTGCAGCGATGTGCCATTCCATCCATACATCCATCCACCCACGTATATCCGGGGCGGATCGTGGGGCAGCAGCCTAATCAGAGAAGCCCAGACCTCCCTCTCACCAGCCACCTCCTTCAGCTTATCCAGGGGAACTCCAGCCGAGAGATGTAGCCTCTCCAGAGTCTGCCCTGTTGGGACATGCCTGGAACACGTCAGCCAGGAGGCATCCAGTGAGAGGAGGTTCCCTCCTTTCAAAAACAGCGCGTCAAACAGGCAATATGGCAACGGGGGTGGAGAAGTGGCGATTAGCGATTAGCTTATCCTCTGCACTGCTGCCCATTTCTGATTATTGCACATAACTTCTTTGCATGTGTGGACTGGATGGACTGTGCCGTGAGAACTTCAAGTCAGTAGCACCTTTACAAATATATTTACTTAGAAAATAGTATTTTTTTTTTTTTTGACAAGTGGGCCGGAAGAGTCGGCCATGGACCCAGGATGCACTGGACACACTGATGGAGCACATTCAGGTGTGGCCCATGTTGGACACCATCTCCATCTGACAACACTCTGCAGGTACGCTCTGAGGACTGCGCCATCCCTGTGACTGTGAGACACGTGGCCTCACATTATGTGGCTGTAGCTCAGAAGGTGGAGCTTAACCTCTACTATCTTGAAGGTTGGTGGTTTGATGCCTGGCTGCTCCAGTCTGCAGCCAAATATGCTTCCCATCGGAAGTACGACTGTTGGAAGGTGCCCAGGTCTAGCGGCTGTGCCCCTCCACTACTGTGCTTGACAGCTGGTACGAGGTCTTTGTGCCGATATGCTGTATGACGTGGTTTCAGAGGTTTTGTGGTTATCCACATGTAGCTTTAAAAACCTGCGATCGTGTTCTTTTTAGAGAGAAGCTTTCCCTCGCAGCCCCTCCAAACGTGCCACACTTGTTCTAGTTAGACTGTTATGAACGTTAACTTTAAAGTGCTAACTGAGGCCGATAGTCTAAGCCAGCGGTCCCCAACCCGGCGCCGGTCTGCGAGTCGTTTGGTGCCGGGTCGCGAGAGTTGAGGCTTGGGTGTGAAATTTACGGTTTTCAGGGTTTTTATCGTCAACTCCGTTTCCCCGGGTCTTTTCCCGTGTTGTAGTTGTGTCTTATTTTGAAAGAAATAGTTACGCGTTACCATAGCGACCAGAGGGCATTAAGGGGCAGAGAGGAGGACGTTGCTCTCAATGTTGTTGGCGCATTTCAGGAGGACGCTGCGAATAAAGTTACACAACTACACAGTGAATTCGCACTTATTATATTTAAATAAGAGCCCCGTTTTTGTCTCGGTCGTATCATTTTTCTGTCGTATTTATCCACCACACCTTAAAGAAGGTTGGGACCGCTGGTCTAAGCTGTAGCTCTTGGGTTTGTTTTAAAGTGGTGCACATTCAGACCTCGGGGTAAATTCGCTGAGGTGTCCGATCCTGTGGGTCATTGTGCCACACACATCTGAACCAGAGCAGCCAACTACTCAAACTTCTGCTTTCACAGAGGCGCTCACACTCACCACATTTCATGAAGTAGCCGTTAGCTGCTATTTGCTCTCTTAATCATTCAGAAGCAGTAAACAGAGATTCCCAGCTGTTACCAAACTCATTTTCATACTATAGTTCTTATGTCTGCAGATAAAGGCCTGAAGCAAAAAACTGGCTAAACATTAAATTGGAAGTATCCTGACTGCCAGACAGGGAATCTGCACGTGACATCGACATCAGTCCATTCTTATAATATCTGTAACGAGGCAGCAGAGGTAAAATTAACATAATGTCACAGTGAAGTTGACCCTTTAAACACAAACTGTAATAACTTGGTGAATTCAGGTTTTATGCTAAGAATTAAATCACTAGCACAGTCCTCTCATCTGGCAGCTTCTTCACATGTTTCTCAAACATCCTCGCTGGGAGGAGTCAAGACGTGAAGACGCGAGGAGACGCAGTGACACGAAACAGCGACTGATAAGTCTGTGAGACACCTACCCATCCTGTATCCTATAGACTGCACAGCACTCTGGAATGAGTCCTCGCATCATCAAGGCTTTCTTCAGGGAGTCCCTCACAGTCATCCCACAGCGTGCCGGCACCTGAAGGCAGCACAACGACACTCACTGAACTGACACAGAAATGACAGGATGTAACCAGGTTTGGGTTTTACATCTCTCAGCCAGCAGCCACAGGTCATCGTTTCAGGGAAGGCTGGCAGTACAGTAGTATTACATTCAGTCACCTCGCCCGACCTCCGCCGATCGTCAACATTCAGAGAACCAGAACACCGACGATCCAGCTGACGTGCAGGGCTGGGCCTCGCTGGAAGCTTTACTCTGACTTTATGGGTCAGACTAATGCTCTCAGCCTTCGTCTGCATTAAACCACAGCAGACCTGTGAATGCACTTCAACCTGCTAAGACCCGAACTCTTCCACAGCAGCATTTTTAATCTCTCTTTGATATTTGGGCTGATTGGGACCTGATGAACGTAAAAACAAAGAATTACCAGATTTTTTTTCTTTACCCGATTTTTGTTTCTAAGAAAAATCAGAGCCACATATGAAGATATTCGTTTGAAATTTCGACAGAACAGTGGCAGCATAAAGTCCTCGTAAGTGGATATCAGGCCCTTGTAGAACAAAATTGAGTATTTTGGTCTAAATAAACCAAAATGTGATGCCCACACATGTGGACGCAGGTCCTAGGAGGTTAATGACAAACTGAAGTTTTGTGCAGATTTATGCAGAAATCACCACACAAGTCCGTCACAGAGGCTCCGAATTACTCCCAAGCTGAGCCAGACGCTGTCACACAGAACTACGTTTAGCCAGAGACAGAAAAGAGAAGCAGCCGTCCTGTACATGTCTGAGTCGATCTGCGGGACTTTTTTTTTTTTATAATAAGCAAAGAGTTTGTCTTAGTAATAAATACCAAGTCAGTACGTCTTCTTGGCTATAATCTTTAGTCACATTTTACTTTTCAAAGTTAAGAATGCAATGTTTAAATCAAGCCTGATGTTTCCTCAAATGTGCAACAATAATTCAGAGGAAGAGCCAAGCTGATGTCCATGATGGACACCACCGACCACAGCTGTTACAGCCACGGTGCAGGATGAGCTGCAGGAGTCAGACTGAACAACGTGCATCAATCATTTTCTGTCGGACCCTTTTTGCTGCTTCACGAGTGCATTTCTCTGGTGAGGGATTAAGATGTTGAACAGTAAATGGACTGCTTCTGATACAGCGCTTTTCTACTCCAACCACTTTAGACAACTTGCCTCATTCAGCCATTCACACAAGCACTTTTTTTTCTACACCCACGTGCTTTTTATCCAACAGTCATACTAACTCTGAGATTCAGGGTTAGTATCTGCCCAATGCTCGACTGTCAAATACAAATACATAAAGGGACTTATAATATTTATGCCTTAATGTAAAACCACGTTTTATTTTAAACTAGATTTGTATTGCTGTGAGCATCTGACAGCGAGTGAGACCGAGCACTTTGTGCAACCTAAAGTCAAAAAGGCTGCACGCCGTCTTTCATCTCTGAGGTTTTATGACAAAATAATAATCACGTGTTCCTCAGCAACACGTTACATGTTACACTGTATCATCATTAACTCAGCAAAAACTAAGTCAACATGAAAAAGCAGTTTGTGAAAGACCAGATGCAAAGCTCACCAAGAGGATGTATCAACTCTGAACATCTAATATCTGCTGCTGCAAATGAAGCGCTGGCTCTCAGGAGCCTCGTCAATCAGACTTTCGTGCCTTAAAATCCACATAAGCATCCCGAGAGAGTGGCTCTCACTTACCACTGTTCGCTGTTTGTTGGGCAGGAAGACCCTGACAATGGGTTTCTGGGGGGAGCGAGGGTTGGCTCGGCTTGTGTCAGTGGGGGTCTGCAGGACAGCCAAAGTGTTTGGGGCCGAGTGGAAAGCCTGAGGCCCTGCACCAACCCCACAACCTCCTATCTTGACTTCCAGAAGGGCTGGTATAGCAGACTGAGAGCAGGAGAAGTCTGCGCTGTTCCCGATGGCCTCCAGCAGCTGCTGCTCCCTCTGCTGCAGAGCGTCCAGTTTGCTGGTGTACTCCTCATAGGCCTGCCAAAGAAGAACCGTGAGGAACGAACTCGACAGCTTCAACACCTCCGGTGACATTTACGAGGGTCACAGCAAGTTCTGTTCACATAAGCCGAAACGATCTTACCTCTAGATAAATGGAGGGAGGGTTGTGTTCTCCGCCAAACTTGTCCAGGAGAGCCTCCAGATGTTCTTGTGTTAACTTTATCATCTGTTTGATGTTCCAGATCTGCAAGGAAACAGGGTACAACGTAAATACCTGCACGACTAAAAAACACATTATCATACCAGCTTTACCAGGATCAGATAACATGGACACCCCTGGAGATGTACAGATGTAATCAGTAAAAAACAATAAAAAATAAAGTATTTAATTGGTTCTTTCTTTCTACTTTTAGGACCTCTGCGAAGTAGCTGGGGACACTGGGGCTGTAGCTGCTTTACTAACAGGTTGGTGTTCGATCGCTGGGTGTTTGGTGGAGACACCTGTGGCACATTTTTGTCACGGGGGTAGGAAAGAACAACACAAGAGCCAACCCTCCATCACCGGGCTTATCACATGCCGAGAGATGAAACGAGCAAAACCAAATAATTTATGCATCATTTATATTGCTACACTCAGGGGTTAAAGGTGGGCCGGAACCAGCATTAGGTTCATTACTCAAAAAAAGTAATGTTTACACATTACTCATTACTTTTCTTTAAACCAAATGTTACTTAGTTTCTACCAGAGTACACCTGTTACATTACTTTTGTCTTTGTCTGTAAAATGATCTGAAATATTGCATAATTACCAGCTCGCAATATAAATCTGAGACTACAGACTCACACCAACAAAAATCCTTATGCTAACACACACACACACACACACACACACACACACACACACACACACACACACACACACACACACACACACACGCCATTTTTCTTTCAGTTTGTTCATGAACTCAAACCAAACACACGCAGTGAAGATGAACACCAGAGCGACCGTTACAGCGATTCTCCTTCACAAACACGAACAGGTTGACATGGATGCTGCGCCGCTGCCTTTGTTACCTGATGAAGTTCAGCACGATGTAGCCGCTTCTGTCCTGGGTGCAGTTTTACTGTTGCACTCTTATTTTTAATTGCTCTAAAGCACTAACGTAGTGACCATATCTACACTTACTTTGACATCGGGCCTGTAGCGGGACGAAAAGCAGCAAGCTCGATGTTTTTCCCTCTTTCTACCCACCCATGTGCAGATAAGCGAGAATTTTGTTAACACAAGTAGCAGCACAATTGTAACTACAATTACTGAAACAGTACTCTGTTACTGATTACTGTAATATCTACAAGTTGTTGTTTGAGGCACTTCAGCGAGTGTTGGAGCGGAGCGAGGATGGAGACAGTAACGTGTAAAACACACAGTAAATACACAAAGTGCTTCAGTGTGTCAGCTAATGCTAATGCTACTGTATTACTCGCATAGAGAGAAGTGAGAGCTAATTCCCCCAAGACAGACAGCACAGGAAAGGAAAAGAGAGCTTAGAGCTAAAGGAAGGACAGCTCAGCCCTACGTTTCTTTCTCACTGTTGTCCCGACTGTATCATTATTCTGTGGACACAAAGTCATCATCTACAATGCAGGCGACAGGAAGCAGAAATTAGCTTTCGCTGAAAGGTAGATGGTCTATGCCAGGGGTGAGCGATCCAGGCCTCGCGGGCCGGTGTCCTGCAGGATCTCACCCTGGGTCAGCACACCAAATGATTAGTTCCTTTCCAGGCCTCTGCAGAACTTACAAGACATGTTAAGGAAGTAATTTAGCCATTTGAATCAGCTGTGTTGGATCAAGGACACATCTAAAACCTGCAGGACACCGGCCCTCGAGGCCTGGAGTTGCCCACCCCTGGTCTACGCCTTAGCGTTGGGTGAGGAGGTCAGTAAGTGAAAGAAAATGTTTAACGATGTGAAGTGCTACACATTTATGCGGCAGCATTCATGATTGAAGAACGTGAATAATGTTTTAAAACACCTTATTAGTTTTTGACATTTTCCATTAAACGGTTCTCAAACGTCACTTAATATCCGAGTGTTTCTTGATTTGAGATTAGTCGTTTAGTCTAGAGATGGCACATACCACTTTTTTATGTCCGATACCGATATCATAAATTTGGATATCTGCCGATACCGATATGAATCCGATATAGTGTTTTTTAATCAACAAAACTGTTTTTTAAATATCTTGCTGCATTTTGTATAAGTTCATACTCAAGTTTAAAACAACAACTACACTAAAGCTATTCTGTTATACCTGTATGCAAAAAAAAAATTTCATAGTTCAGCAATACTGATCAATCTAATAAACTTAAACCTACACCATCCTCCCTATTCTGGTATTTTAAAGAGTACTTAGCATTAGGGCTGCCACAAACGATTATTTTGATAGTCGACTAGTCACCGATTATTTCTGCGATTAGTCGACTAATCAGATCATCATCCATTGGACGTAAAACTACAGCTTATTGCACCAGCAGCATCTGCTCTTATATAACTATCATTAGCTTACAGCTTTAAGTGTTTAAGGTCTGTGCTAACTAAAAATAAAGACAAGATGATAGTTTATTACATTTTAATGAAATTTGCAGATTGTTTCGGTGAAGTTTAATAAACTCCTTGCTATCTAAACTATAACAGGACACCAGAGTAAATTCTCCAGCATCTCACACTTCTGATAATCAGCTGTCTGCTTGACGTTTATTCAGCTGTGTAAAAATTATAACTTTAATCTCAGACAAACTGATTTACTCAGGAACAAATAAAACACTGAAAAAAGCCAAACAATAACATTTTAAGTTATCTAAGTGACTCATATATCATGTTTAACTTGAGTAGCGAAAGACGGCGGTGGGTTTGAAAACGATTTGCGGGGAGTCCGGTGTTCTCACGGCTCTAGTTAGCCTAGCCCCCGCCTAGCTAACGAGCTAGTGGGTAACAGACGTCTCCGAAAACGTCGGAGCGCTTTTGAAAATATGCGGTGTCTTGATAAACTGAGCCGATATTTGAGGTTTACACAGCTACATTCTCGTCTGAAAATATGTTAAACGTTTATTTTGTGACCCAGAAAGAATAATAAGAGTAATATTAAAACTAACTAGCTGCCGCCATTGTTGGAAACTAAGCAGGGCCGCGCTATGAATTCTGGGACAGAGCTGCTGCTTCTTCTTCTTCTTCGGGGTTTAACGGCAGCTGGCATCCTTGTACATGCAGTGCTGCCATCTTCTGTTTCAGTCCGTTATTACACTCTTAAATCCTACTACTGATTCCTGCGTCTTTTGGGATCTTACAAAGCTTCAAACGACGTGTCGACTATTAAATCAGTCGTCGACGATTTTGATAGTCGACGTAATCGTGACTAGTCGACTAATCGTGGCAGCCCTACTTAGCATATATATTAAGCAACCTAACTAATAGAGTTCCAACTCCCAGCAACAATAAAAATAAATAAATAAATAATAGGGAACCACCCCTCACGCTCCACCTCATGATGCTTAATCGACGTAATCAACCTTAATTTGATGCAGTGTGAAAAAAAAATGCACAGAAATCAATTATTTTTCAAGAAATATTAAATAGATTCAACATCTTTCTTCAACAAAATTGCAGACTGCACAGATGGTACCTTCCCAAAGGAAAAAGTACTATAGCTTACTAGGGTATATTAGACTTAATAGTCACTATATACAGTAATTGACTTCTATTCATTTTGCATCAAATTAAAACTTTGGGTGTCAGATAATTATTTATTAAAAGCTCGACATTTTAAATGAGAATAAGAAAGAAAAGTATGTCTTTGTGCCCCCTTTTCCCTGTTCATGCCCTATCGGCCCCCCTGGCTAAACTTTGCTAGATCCGCCCCTGCACAGCTACCAGCGTCAGCTACGTAGAAAAAGATCCTGGTGTAGAAAGTAATATTAAATAAATTCTAACAACAGCTGATCAAGCTTAAACGTGCTGCTGTTGTTCAGCCGCTGGTTTCCTCTTTCTGGTGCAAAGTGGGCCAAAAACAAAGAAGAGACACGGACTCGCGACAGAAAAGCCGATCAGCTGATCGTTAAGCAGTTTCATGATTGAAGTAGCAGCAAGAAGAGGCAGTCGCTTGTTAAGCTTAACGCAGGAATGCTTTACAAACATTCAGAGATGGACTTACACACTTGCTTTACTTCTCTCGGGATAACTTTGTCGGAGATGAAATGCCGGGTTGCTAGCGAAGCTCCACATGCTATCCAGACCACCGACAGGTCCCGCATGCCACAGCCGCTCTATCACGTGATGCATACTGCTCCGACGTGCTAACGTTCTGAGCAGAGTTACGGCGTGTTGCAAGTTTTGTGAGGTGCTTTCGTGATATTTAATGGATCGGATTACATTTTTTATTTTTCTCCGATATCCGATCCAGTAATTTAGGTCAGTATCGGACTGATACCGATACGTAATATCGGATCGGTCCATCTCTAGTTTAGTCCAGTTTACTTTTCCTCGTTTAGTCGACCAAGTGTCAGGAACAAGGGTGATGTACAGAGCTGCAGAACAAAACAGAGGGACAAAGCTGATGAGGCATACCATGAAGACATGGGAAAGAGTTGAAGCCAGGTTAAGAAGAGAGGTGTCAATCAGTGCGTGGCAGTATGGTTTCATGCACCGAGTGGAAGAGCACTACAGATGTGACGCTTCACCGAGTCTTTATGGATCAGAGAAAGCAGATGATACAGTGCCAAGAGAGGAGCTGTGGTTCTGCATGAAGAAATCAAGAGTGGCAGAGAAGTATGTGAGGGTGGTGCAGGATGGGCGTAAGGATGGTGAGATTACATCAGGGATCTGCTCTGAGCCCACTCTGGTGTGCAGTGCTAATGGGCAGAGTGACAGGTGAGGCCAGAGAAGCACCTGTTTGCAGACGACACTCATCTGTAGTGAGAGTAGAAATCCAATATCCTATGAGGTGGAGGAATGCTCTGGAGAGAAGAGATGAAAATCAATAGAAGCATAAGTATAAATACGAGTCGGGCAGGTGGGACAGTGCAGACGCAAGGAGTAGAGACAGTGATGGTAGAAGAGCTTCAGCAGCTGGGACCATCGAAATAAGTGAACAGTGTACATGAGGGGTGAAGAAAAGAGTGCAGGCAGAGTGGAGGTGAGTGCAGGGGTGAAGCGTCAAAGTAGGATAGCAGCAAGAGGGAAGCAGACGGTTATAAGATGGTAATGAGACTTGCTATATGCATGGCTGGGTGTTGTTTGTGGCTGAGCTGCAGAGCAGGGATGGAGCAGTGGGTTCCGGCTGTGGTGAAGGAGAGGCTGACGCCACAACAGCCAATTATGCCTCCCCTACTGAAGTAGGACAGGGAACCTGGAGGACAGACAGCTGAGCAGAGCACAAAGCAGAGGGCTGACTCAATGCCCTGTACCAACACAGAGCGGAGCAGCTACCTGAACACTACTCCAACAGAGGTCGATTATCTTGTTAATAATTTCACCTCCTCACTACGTACGACTCTGGATACTGTAGCTCCGGTGAAAACTAAGGTCTCTAATCAGAAGTACCTGACTCCGTGGTATAATTCTCAAACACGTACCCTAAAGCAGATGACTCGTAATCTGGAGAGGAAATGGCGTGTCACAAATTTAGAGGATCATCATTTAGCCTGGAGAAATAGTTTGTTGCTTTATAAGAAAGCCCTCCGCAAAGCCAGAACATCTTACTATTCATCACTGATTGAAGACAATAAGAACAACCCCAGGTTTCTCTTCAGCTCTGTAGCCAGGCTGACAAACAGTCAGAGCTCTGTTGAGCCAACCATCCCTTTAACGTTAACTAGTAATGACTTCATGAACTTCTTCACTAATAACATTTTTATCATTAGAGGAAAAATTACCAGTAATCATCCCACAGATGTAATATTATCTACAGCTACTCTTAGTACCATTGATGTTAAGTTAGACTCTTTTTCTCCAATTGATCTTTCTGAGTTAACTTCAATAATTACTTCCTCCAAACCATCAACGTGTCTTTTAGACCCCATTCCTACAAAATGCTCAAAGAAGTCCTGCCATTAATTAATGCTTCAATCTTAAATATGATCAACCTATCTCTAATAATCAGCTATGTACCACAGGCCTTCAAGCTGGCTGTAGTTAAACCTTTACTCAAAAAGTATCTCTAGACCCAGCAGTTTTAGCTAATTATAGGCCAATCTCCAACCTTCCTTTATATCAAACATCCTTGAAAGAGTAGTTGTCAAACAGCTAACAGATCATCTGCAGAGGTTTATTTGAAGAGTTTCAGTCAGGTTTCAGAGCTCAGCACAGCACAGAAACAGCTTTAGTGAAGGTTACAAATGATCTTCTTATGGCCTCTGACAGTGGACTCATCTCTGTGCTTGTCCTGCTAGACCTCAGTGCAGCGTTCGATACTGTCGACCATAATATCCTATTAGAGCGATTAGAACATGCTGTAGGTATTACAGGTACTGTGCTGCAGTGGTTTGTATCATATCTATCTAATAGACTCCAGTTTGTGCATGTAAATGGAGAGTCCTCTTCACACACTGAGGTTAATTATGGAGTTCCACAGGGTTCAGCGCTAGGACCAATTCTGTTTACATTATACATGCTTCCCTTAGGCAGCATCATTAGAAGACATAGCATACATTTTCACTGCTGTTCTGTCATTGCCTGTTCGTAGCTAGTACTAGCAAAATAAATGCAGTTATTTTGTTTATAGCGGTAATCAGTTCAAGTATTAGTATAACACTAAGTCTATTTTTATGTTTGTGAAGTAGGGGCTGGCGATATATCGAACTTACTCGATGTATCGCTAGTTTTTCCATGGCTGAAATCGCTTTATCATAAGCTGTTTGCAAAATGCGGTAATTTGACAAACATGCTGTAAAACTATTGTCGCTAAAAGGCAGCAGCGCCACAAATGTCTTCCACCAGCTGAAAAGTCATTACCTGCAAAATGAATGTTTACAACTCTGCATGTGACCGTCTCTCTACGCACCAAAGAACAAGTTAAATAAACTACCTGTGACGGTTAGTCGTTTTATAGTCGCTATCCAGACTTGTGTCTGTAATCTGAGGTCATCACATTTTTTTATTTTCTCATTTTTATATGTTATAAATAAAACAGAGCACCCTTTTTAGTGTTGACCACAGACTTACTGTCACAGTCATTTGTGGAAAACCTCTGTGTGGGTAAAATCAAACGTTTCAATTCATTCAGACTTTTTGTTTTCATGTCTATTTGAATAAGTAAACCAGCGCAGTGTTCGGCACTACATGGTTAAAAATAACATTTAAGGTTATTTACACATATCGTGATATCAGATAAAAATATCGTGATATCAGGTAAAATATCGTGATATCAGATTTTCCTCATATCTCATGGCCCTCTCAGACAAAACTGTTTTTATTATAGTGGAAGTGTAATGTGAGGCATTCAGTTTAGCCGCAGGGTCATGCAGCGGTCATCATGCTACGCTCTATACACTTGACTTCATGCGTGTAAAACAAATGTATAAATGTAAAACAATACTAATTAACTTGGGGAAATAAAAGAGGCTCAAATCTCTAATAAACAGATAACAAATAAATACATGGCATCGTCTCATTGTCAAAGAAGACAGGCAGAGGAGACAAGATGATGTTGATGTCTGGGAAGGAAAGCGGACATTTCTATGTCTTCTCTGATCTCACTGACGATTCTCCACCACAGCGATGCACTTTGACTGCTTTACACTCTTTAGCGTTAGGAGGCGGCTAATCGCTTCGAGTCAGGAGATGCTAGAGCGAGATTTCCCTTCCAGGCCTGCAGTTAGCCGTTTGATCTGTCTCTGAAACAAAAGTTTGGCTTTCTTAAAAACGTATCACTGTCCTAACGCTGCCCATGAACAGCTGCTCTGTTGCTGAGGATCAATCATTTGGGAAACTGAAGCGATGCCTCCTCTGGCCTCCTCTCTTCCACTCCTTCAAGCTTTTTATGCCACTACTCCACATCTTTGCTCTCCTGTGCTTCATCGCATTTTGCTGGTCATCTCTGCACTTTGCTCCCCCCCACCTGTCATCTGACCTCCGTGTGCGGCTCACAGCTGATCGCTGGACAGCTGGTTTCCACTGATAATGTTTTATGGTCCAACTCCTCATACCTGGAAACCAGTACTGTTTGGATGTGGTGCTCTGTGCACACACTAAGTGATGTGAATTGCACTTTTAGAAAAAAGGGAGAGTTTTTAAAGCAAAGCTTTTTATACTAATGTTAAAACAACGGTTCCCCAGCATTAATCAATAATCCATCCTCACCATCTTTGACTTTTCCTCTCAGTGTCAAGCTCTGCTGCAAACAGACAGACCCAGCTCTCAAAAGTCTCCATGATTCTGTTCATCTGGACATGAATCAACTTTTGATTGTGTTCATGGTCCAGATGAACAGAATCAGCTTCCTGGGATTTCCACACCTGGACTCTGGTCACACATTAATGACCACATCCTCTAAATATGGACATTTGTGACAGTTGGTTCAGGGGGTTGGAAAGCTCATCTGTAACCGGAAGGTTGCCGGTTGGATCCCCCAGCTCTCTCTGTCCTGGTCGTTGTGTCCTTGGGCAAGACACTTCACCTACCGCCTACTGGTGATGGCCAGAGGGGCCGATGGCGCGATATGTCAGCCTGGCTTCTGTCAGTCTGCCCCAGGGCAGCTGTGGCTACAACTGTGGTTTGCCTGCAGTGTGTGAATGTGAGAGTGAATGAATAGTGGAATTTGGGTGCCTAGAAAAGCGCTTTATAAATGCAATCCATTACTGACATGTCCAATTTTGGATGAACAGAATGCAACTGAAAAGCACCATCAAACACAGTCGCAGCTCAAGCTCAGCTCTCATTATTTCAGTCACTTTGGAGCTTTATCCAAGTTTTCAATGCACAGCAGGTTCAAATAGTTTCTCCGTCCTACAAAGTCCTGAAAATAATCAGAGTGAAGCTAATTCAATAACCAGCCAAACACAAACTTACAGAATTTAGAAATGATTATTTTTAAATAGGGTCAGAAAAGCTACGGTTTACTGATTGTTTATGTTTACACAGCTTGAGACATGCTGGGAAATGCAACATGAAGGTCGTGTTAGGGAATAAAGACTGATTATCTATCCAGCTGCACAGCAGCAGAGCTGGATAACCGATGGATCACAGTTTGCTAACTGTACTGTACAGTTAGCAGCCTTGAATTATCCCAGTGTTCTGGGACGACGTTTAATCCTCTCAGGGTGATGTCCAAACTGAGGCACCAAAATATTCATCCCAGGTTTCCCTTTAAATCTGTAGTTAGAGCCATAAAATAATTGTAACCAAACATGGAATATTCTCAGTGAGACGCAGTGAGAGAGATGATCCAGAAACGACTCAAACCAGCTGCTGGAGAACGGTGCAGCAGGGACAGGTGAGACTTCATCTGCAGTTTTTCATATAAAACAGCGCTGTGTGCGTGGACCAGGGCTCAACACGTCCTGCACCAGATGTTATCTGGAGTTTGAATGGCACATGAAAAAAGCCCGTCTAAAATACACACTAAACCATTTTATGAAGAGGCCTCAGAGTCATACCTGAGCTCAGATTTGTGATTATAGACATTTGAAGAGAAACCAGCAGATGCGCCTGTAGCCGACACACCGCAGATGCTCCAGAGACTAAAATCCAGAGTCAGCGCAGTCTTTAAATGCTTTTATTTTTAGTCTCTGGTGAGCTCGGGCCCCTGGAGCTCTCACTACAGAGCTGCAGTGACAGACGTGGACACAGGAACTCTCCAAATGTTCACGCAGGAGTTCTGGACCCTAAGATGGGTGCTGCCAAAGCCTGTGGCGGATTTCTCATGTTCTGTATGACATAGCAGGGAAATGTGTTCACGTCAGACATGAGCTGCAGTGTTGTTTGTTCCAAACTTTGACACAAAGCTATCCTGCTGTGTGCTTCAGGCTGCTGTCGTGGTCCAGCAGGGAGGCCTGTGACCTGCAGAATCAAGGCTAGGCTACGTGGTCGGTGCAGACACCGCTGAGGACACAGCCTGATGCTTTCTGCGTGTGGAGGAGTTGCGGAGATGCTAGTCATCTTGTGTCACATTAATAAAAGTAGCATGTGTGGCTAAATCACACCTCAAACACCACAAGCACGACTCGGGCTAGCCTCCAGGTCCACCATCAGCAGCCTTCTGAGCGCAGGCCTCGCAGCACCGCTCGCCGTCAAACTTTGTCCGCACCACAATTCCGCACGACACAGCACGAAGCGCTAAACTGCGTCTTTGTGCTTTGAACAGCGGTGTGTGCGCGCGCGCGTGTGTGCGCGTGCTGTTGTCGCAGCAGGCTGCAGATGCTGTGAGGCTGGAGAGAGAGGCGAGCAGGCCCGACACAAACACAGCTCCGCAGCCGGAGCTTCCCCCGCCACGGAGCCCGGCCCGCGAGCCGGGTGAGCCGGGGCCGCTCGCATTTCCAGCCCTGCGCCGCAGCCCACCGCCCGGGCTCCAGCCGCCGTTTCCCGAACCTTTCCATCCAATTACCTCCGCTCGGAGCCCGTGTCCCCTGCCCAGCTTCGACCCGCTGCCGTGGGGCTTACCTCCTCATCCTGCGGACCTCCCGGGATCCCCGACGAGCAGGACGAGTCCAGTCCGGCGCCCAGCTCGTCCAGGCCCCGCTCCCTGCCCGGCTCCAGCTCCGTAGTGTCTCCGTTAAAGACGGGCGGTGGGGACTCGGCGCTGCTCAACGCCGCCATTTTAAACTGCGAGAAAGTGAGTGGAAAATAATCGAGGAAAACGCAACCCGGTGCTGAGGACAGGAGGGGGAGACAGAGGCACGGGCCAGAGCTCCGGACCTCTTTCGATTGAGTAAAACCGGAAAAAGCAGCCGTTTGAAACGACCACGGAGAGCTTCTTACAGCCTTCCTGCGTCCACCTGCCGCTGGGAGCTTCAGGTGCCCGGGACGCTGAACACGCAGGAGTGCTGCAAGGTAGCAACCCTGGATGACCTGAAGCGTGCCGAGTGCCAGGATTCAGCCCCTCAGTACTCAGCGTGGTAGGAAACGCGGGCTTAGCATGAGCGAACCGTGGCTGATTATGAGTGTGCGCTCAGCCAAAGTGAAACAAGTCCGCACAAAGATGGCAATGCAGTGAGACCCGAACATTAACAACATTGAATTAAAACTTTTATTCACATCAAGTCCACTTATTTAGCAGCCTTCTTATAGATCACAAGTGGGGAACTCCAAGTGTCCAGGGCCGGTGTCCTGCAGGTTCTAGATACCTGAATCAAATGATTAGTTCATAACCAGACCTCTGGAGAACTTCAAGACATTTAAATCAGCTGTGTTGGATCAAGGACACATCTAAGACCTGCAGGACACGGGCCCTGGAGGCCTGGAGTTCCCCACCCCTGGTTTAGTAACTACCTGCAATAGCAAACCTTTTTCTTAATGTCACGGAAGTCAGAATGCAGTAAATGGATGGGCTGCTACTTAAAGAACACCTTAATACTCAATGTGAGCACTCGAAGCACTTTCTCCTACAATGAGACGCCTCATTCACCCAGTCGCACACACTCATAGTGCTTTTATCTGTGCCCAAGTACTGTCCGACCGACACACACACACACACACACACACAGTGCATCCATCGGAGTGTCTCAGGGTTCAGTATGTTGCCCAATGATACTTCAACTCTTGGACAGTAGGAGCTGGCAATCATCCCGATTGGTCGATGACTCCACCAGCCACAAATTGTTTAATGCCCACGTGCTCACGTCCGCAGGTCGACCCAGAAAAACAGACTGTGGATAGCAGCATATGCTGAGCGTTTCCTACATGGAGGGATTTTATCTCCCTCTTCTTGATTTTTCCTCTTTAAAGGCAATAAAACAAAGTTTTGCACCACTCTGCAGATTTATCACATTGACTTTATTGTGAAAAATAAGGGTGTCTACTTCTATACATTTGAGCCGTTCCATCCACAGTCAAGCTGTCAGCAGCTAACGCTTCCTCCTGGGCTGTTCGACAGAACGACATTATTATGTGGTAATAAGATATAAGCACAGCCCTCTTACTGCCACACACACGTTCAATGACATACACAATTTAACAGAAGTGGGATACGCCCGACTCAGAGCGTCCTGTCAGCACAGAAACACAGGACAGTCCCGACCAGTGGAACGCTCTCAGGACCAGCATCCCACCACGGTGCACAGCAGCCAGCGCAGCCTGCAGAGAAACCGAAGAACGAGTCCTGTGCAGCCTCGGGGAGCAGACGTGCCGCAGTTCACTTCTTCTTGCCTGCTCTCTTCCCCTCTCCTTTTTTTGGCGTCCCTTTTCCTCTCAGTTTCCTCAGACGACGCATCTCCTCCTTGAAGTCTTCATGCTCATCTCTAAAACAAATTAAGGATTTGATTAGACACAGTTTTTACTTCTGCCATACTTACATGCACTTCATCTTATGGGTTTCACTGTTTTTCACATGAGATCTCTTCAGAAAGTTATCAAACCATCACTCAGGACTTTCTGGTGAAGCAGATGAAAGCCACTTTGAATAAGTGTACAGGACATCTCTGCAGACTTTACCTGCACGGGTATGTAACATAACAGCTACCCGAGTATATCTGTGACCCATTTGAACTTTTTGTTTCCCACTGGGAGTGATCACTAAAGGCAGTAAGGGTGTGGAGGCAGCAGAGGGCTGTGAGCTAAACCTGGTGGAGGAGTGGTGCAGCTAATTTGCTCCCTCCAGGCTGCTCACTGGTCGTCTGTCACATTCAGTGGACTGGTGGACATTAAATGGACACACAATCATACAGTGAAGCAGGTTTATCTAACATTCACACTCTGATGGATGGATCGGGGGCAACCGGGGTTCAGTGGGACACTTTGACACATGGACATGAGGAGCTGGGGATCGTTTCCTCGACCTCCCAACTGGTAAATGACCCACTCTCCCATCACTGAGCCACAACCAGTCACTTAAACACAATGATGTTCTTCATTCTTCTCCACACATCTTGTGCTGTTAGCTAGTAGTCCTTGTATTTCTTCAGCTTCGCCTTCAGCTCATGCTGGACTCTCCTCAGTGGGAGCCTGACCTGGAAGCTTTAAGCCAGGGATGGGATCTAGATATCACACCTGAATCAAATGATGAGTTCATTACCAGGCCTCTGGAGACCTTCAAGACATGCTGAGGAGGTCATTTAGCCGTTTAAATCAGCTGACACATCTAAAACCTGCAGGACGCCCGGAGTTGGACACTCCTGATCTGAGCAGTTAAACATGTCTTTAAGGGAAGTAATGAGCCAAAGCTTCTTGTTCACAGAGCAACATACAGCCCTGAGATGGTAAGATGGTGTAGTTACACACAAATGTGATATACTCTGTCATACAGCTTATTAATGTCCTCTCAATGTGGTTTACAAAGTTTATTCCAGCACGTGGACCCCTGCAGTGCCTCAGCAGCTTCAAATAGCCAGCCTAATAACTCCAGTGACACTGTACGCTTTAGCAGCATTACCACACAGCATGTCTCGTTCTCTGTTCTAGTGCACACTCAACTTATTGTTGTCTAGTGAGGCGTGGTTAAAATCCCCACTGGTAACCATGAGACATTTTCCATAATAGGATAAATGATGACACCTCCACATCACATGATCTTTGAATGCACACAAAGAAACAAAACCCCTGATGAATAATACAGCAAATCATTTGGATACAATCAGTTCAATATCTGGGCCACAGAAACATTTCATCACAAAACAGAATAAATAACAAAAAAAAATGCATATCTAGTAACAAGGTAATTAGTAATTAAGAATAATTAAGTGATTAAAAACTAGTGGGAAGTGTGGGAGTGGCAGGATGTTGTCAGGCTGCACAGCTCCATGGTAGGAAAGCCTGCTCCAGTGAGCAGTGGGTCAGCACGAGGCCACGCCGACGCTGAGAAACAAGAACTCGTCGAGTTACAGTCCAGACGTGAACCACACTTTACATTATTAACATTTATGGATAGAATCGAAGATGCCGTCCAATATGCCAAAATCAAAGAAAGCAAAAACCCCTCTTCTTCAGACTTACCCATGATGACCTTTAAAATATTGCATTCAGCGTCTTATACTTTGTAAATGAGTCAGAGTACTTTCTGAAGCAACTGCAGTTCACATTTCCCCCATTTATAAGTCACTTCAAATTCTTTCTGAAGTAATAAATAGTTGCTGATAAATTTCAGAGGCACCGACAGAGGCAGAGGGCGGAGCTTGGATCTCTCTCGGATTCCGGCCTTCATTTCCTGGTTATCTTTTTTGGTTTTGGAAACAATGTAACTGCTCCTGCACTGACATACTTATTGTATGTTACAGTGTTTCATGCTGAATTTCAATTATTTATAAAATGTATTTCAAACAAAACATTTTAGCGTGCATATTCATATTTGTTTGTTGTTTAATCAGGATGATCCTCAGTAATCAGTTCATTATCACAGCTACACTGTAATGTAATTACATTTTTAAAGGGAGAAAATGACAACAGTGGGATTTGTTTTACATTTTTTTGTAAATCCCACAAAAAATGAAAATAAATGAACTTTCAAACTCTTAAAACTGTGTTTCGGCAGCACAACTGTGTAAAAATAAATGAAGCCATGTTTGCTTTTACAAAGGTAAATACTGTCATCGTATCACAGGTGTATTCTACTGTACCTGAACAGACCCATGAACCTGAGCTTCTGGGTCACAGCGTAGTAAATCTTGTGGTGTGGGTACCAGTCATACACCTCCTTCCTCTTGGCCGTAGGGGGCTCCTGGAATAGCTGGACCACCTTCATAGATTTCGGGTCAGTTGGATGCACAACTTCTCCAAAGATCTGTGAGCTCAGTCTGGCCATCCGCAATGCATAGCTGGACAGGCCTGCCATCACTAATGAGCACAAGAAACACAGAGTTTGACATGTGACGAGTTTGGACACGCCTTCTCATTTAATGTTTTTCTTTATTTTACTACTTTCTACATGGTAGATACAAACTGAAGACATCAAATAAGTCAAACAGGATATATGGAGTTACGTAGCAAAGAAAAATGTGAAAAAACTCTGAACACGTCATATCACAATGTACAGTTTTTGGGTTTCTTTGTGGTACAACTTATCTGTTTAATCAGCATGAAAGTTACATGAACGTAGCATGTGTAAAAGTATTCTACGTAAGTTTTTCTATGATTTTAAAAGAGCTGGTGATTCATCTTCATGGTAAGAAAGGACTGAAAATTTTGGGCTTTTATTTGGAGGAACAATGAGATGCTCGTGCTTGTCAGGGAACACTGGACCAGCTCTGCATCCACTCAAAACATTCAAGGGCGTCTGGGTGTTTGCCCAACTAGCCTGTGTGTGTTTTGTGGATTTGGAGCAAGCATTTGACCGTGTCCCTCGGCTTCCAGAGTAGATCGAGCCTGTTGTTGCAGGGTCCAGTTCCCGTGAAAGTTTAGTCTGCGCTGCATGCAAAAAGTCAGACTCATCTTCAGTGGGTTTTGGACTCTGCTGTTCTGCTCATAATATTTATGGACAGAAGTTCTAGTTTGCACTCAAGGGGTAATGTGAGAGGCTAGTTCATTACCAGGCGTCTGGAGAAGTTGAAGGCATGTTGAGGAGGTTGTTTAGCCATTTAAATCAGCTGTGTTGGATCAAGGACACGTCTCAAACCTGCAGGACACCGGCCTTAGAGGCCTAGAGTTCCCCCACCCCTGCTCTACACGATGGTTTGGCTTCGCCTTAGAGACAGGGTGAAAAGCTTGGTTATTCAGGAGGAGCTTGGAGTAGAGCTGTTACTCCACCACACTGAAAGGAGTCAGTTGAGGTGGTTCGAGTATCTGACTAGGATGCCTCCCTGACACCTCCTAGGTAAGGTGTTCTGGGTAGGTTTCACTGGAAGTAGATCTCAGGGCAGACCCAGGATACACAGAAGAGTAGATTTCTCAGATTTTTTGGAAATACCTTAGTGTCCCCCCAGGATAGCTAGAGAAGGTGGCTGAAGAGATGGAGCTCTGGGCGTCTCTAATATGTACTTATTGAGACATATAGCTGCATATGACTGGAATGCATACAGCAAGAACTGGTTTATTTTCCTCGCACTAATACACAATACGTAAAGGAAACAATAAAAAGCACAGTGAACATTCCTCCAAAAACATTTAACATACCATGTGCCGTAGTATAGCTAGCCTTCTCCCTGATGCTAATGTAATAACTAGCTATGCCAGCCTGACATTCAAGGGTTAATAAAGATCAGCAGGTTTTGGCCTGAACTGGAAAATGCAGCGTTAGCATCTAAATGATCTGAGACAATTGAGCCGGTCGTGTTGATTATTGCTGTAAATTATGAGAAAGTACAATTTTTCCTCTCTCTGCTAAAGGAGCTAATAAAGGAAACATATGTTAGAGCTGTTTCTTATAGTTTATAAACTGTATAATATGCTGTATTATTTAATTTAGTCCAGCCTGTTCTGGTCTTGGAGAAACGGCATCATTTCCATAGAAATGAATAAAGAATTCTGATTGAAGCACCATTGCTTATCATTTCAAATATTTAACTGCAGGTCACGTCACTCACAGAGCACAGTGGAGTACACATACACTGGTTTGTCGGTAGCAGCTCCTGAAACGTAAGACTGCCACACATCTGTTCGACCAACACCAGTTGATCTAAGCGCCAGTTAATCTGGAACACCGGTAAACCCAGGAGTCCGGTGTTCCAGATCAACTGGCGTTTAGATCAACTGGCGTTGGTCGAACAGATGTGTGGCAGTCTTGCGTTTCAGGAGCTCCTACCGACAAACCAGCAAAAAAACGCCAAATGTGTCATCTGTGACACTTGTGAGGTTGTCTCAAACACACTCCGTCAGTCTTGATGCTGTTGAACAACAAAATGTTTAAAAATGTGGCGAGTTCACCTGGTGATATCCTCATGCGCGACGCGATCGCGAAAACAGCAAACAAGTAACACCACGCCGTTGTTGTTCACAGGACAGCAAGAGTAAACGATCGGGAGACTCTTGTCGTCGTTATCGTTCCACTCGCACGGTTTATGTCACCGAATTCAGCGTTTTTGCTCCACAACTAAAGCGAGCAGTTTGCTCTGTGCACCAACATGGAGTCGAGTCAACCAGCGCCACCTCTGGCCAAGTGCCACAGCCTACAGCCAGATCAACCTGTGACACACATCTGCAGCACGTTTGAATTCGTGTCATGCACATTTGTACCTTTCAATTGTGTGTTTGTGCGTCATGCAAATAAACCTTTGAAATGAATGAAATGATATCATGTATTTATTATCAGCCTACATTTGTACAAAATGCCAAATGACATACACATAGTCATAAGAATCACCATCCTGATATCAATACTTTTGCCCATACGAAAAATGTCGTGAACACACTAATATTTCACCAGTGTTGTAACATCACATGTCGTTAGCGTAGTCTGTCTGTGTCTGCCCTCTGCAAACAAACATGTTAGAGTTGGTTGTGATATACAGTCTGCATAAGTGTGGTCAATCTAATAAACATTTATAAGGAGATGGCAGTTACTGTGAATGTACAGCAGTTACACAGTGATTAGTAATAAACAGTCAGACAATGACCCTGACAATCTCATTCAATCTTGCAGATTGCACCTTCTGTGGAAAGTGGTACCACACGGTGTGTGTGGACTTCCCCTGTGCAGAAGGCGACTACAAATGTTGTGGGTGCTAAATAAACAGAAACAAATGATCCCTGTTGTCTTTGCTTACTGATTGTTGTCAGTGTTGACAATCCACATTGCTGGCATTGCATCTTTCAACATGTTTGTGGGTAGATTTAGATGCACCACGTGTGAGTGCAGCCACTCAGCCTTTACTCAATGTGATCATAGCAGCAGGTGCAGATGTGTGTCACAAGTTAATCTAGTGGTAGGCTATGGTACTTGGCCACAGGTGGCAGCAGTGGACTGACCTGCATTGGGGACTGGTCCAGCTGCTATGTGGTAGTCAGTAGATGGGCTCCACATTGGGGATTATATGCAAGTTTTGGGGACTGTTTATTGCTGATCACTGTGTGACTGCTGTACATTCAGCGTAGCTGCCATCCCCTTACGGATCGTTATGGGATTGACCACACTTATACAGACTGTATATCACATCCAACTCTGAAATGTGCGTTTGCAGAGGGGAGACACAGGCAGACTATGCTGGCGACATGTGAGTTACAACACTGGTGAAATATTGGTGTGTCATATATTTGTTCACGACATTTTTCTTATGGGCAAAAGTATTGATATCAGGATGGTGATTCTTATGACTATGTGTATGTCATTTGGCATTTTGTACAAATGTAGGCTGATAATAAATACATGATATCATTTCATTCATTTCAAAGGTTTATTTGCATGACGCACAAACACACAATTGAAAGGTACAAATGTGCATGACACGAATTCAAACGTGCTGCAGATGTGTGTCACAGGTTGATCTGGCTGTAGGCTGTGGCACTTGGCCAGAGGTGGCGCTGGTTGACTCGACTCCATGTTGGTGCACAGAGCAAACTGCTCGCTTTAGTTGTGAAGCAAAAACGCTGAATTCGGTGACATAAACCGTGCGAGTGGAACGATAACGACGACAAGAGTCTCCCGATCGTTTACTCTTGCTGTCCTGTGAACAACAACGGCGTGGTGTTACTTGTTTGCTGTTTTCGCGATCGCGTCGCGCATGAGGATATCACCAGGTGAACTCGCCACATTTTTAAACATTTTGTTGTTCAACAGCATCAAGACTGACGGAGTGTGTTTGAGACAACCTCACAAGTGTCACAGATGACACATTTGGCGTTTTTTTGCTGGTTTGTCGGTAGCAGCTCCTGAAACGCAAGACTGCCACACATCTGTTCGACCAACGCCAGTTGATCTAAACGCCAGTTGATCTGGAACACCGGCGGCGTAGATTTACATAAACTCGCTAAATCCAGATTATAAACTATGTTAACTTATCAAAGTGCGTTCGTGGGTCCGTATAATTCAGTTAGCAAGGTTCGTTGTATTGCAGATTTAGAACTATTAGTAATTATATATTAGCACGTTTTTAGTTACTTTGGGTCAGCTGGGATAAATTATACCGGGAGGCCGCCGAAGTGAGTTAGACTGGATCACTGAACAGCAGGTAAATATGAGAAGTAGGGTTTCTGATGCTGCAGTCACAGGACGATCTGTTAACACTGTTCTGTGTTTGAACAGGAGGAAGCAGCTCGTGTCTGTGAGCTGCTGTGAGCAGACGAACAGCTTCATGACAGTGAAATTAATTCTTACCGCAGCTGCGCACGGCGTTGTTTCCCGAATCTGTCTGTAGCCTCTGCTTCAGGTAACAGGTAACAGTGCACACGTTCAACTAACCGTAACCTTCACCAGAGACGGTGCATCACGCGTGACACATGCTCCGTGGAGCTGATTGGCTTGTTCCTCTTACTTCCTGTTTGTGCGACTCTGTGTGAATTACACATATCTATCGTTGGAACAATTAGTAGTTTTTATTACACATATGTGTACCCGTTAGCCGTCATTAAATTCTCGAAAACACCATCCCAGAAAACAGTATCCTAGTCGATATATTCTAATTTATCTACGCATACACCAATGCGTTTACGCAATCAAAGCGGAAGTCCGTCCCTGTTAATAGTTCCGTGGATGTGACAGGTATAGGCAAAGTTCCGCTTAAATGCAGCTGTTCGCTTATAAGTGCAGGAGGCGCTGATTTTTAATTTGGCTTGGTAATAATGAGACGGAATTGGTTTGAAATACACTGTTGGGTTTCACTCAGAATTTCCAATGTACCTGCCTTCACATCTAAGGATATTCTTTACTTTATGGACAATCTGGATTCTGAAATCTCAGATGTTGTCAATTTTGTAATAGTGCTATGTAAGTTTTTTATTCATTTATGTAAGTGGAAGAATGCCTCTCCTATGTTTACCGTCTTCTTGAATTACTTTTGTCAATATTTTAAGTCACTTAAGCTTATTTCAAATATGAACAAAAAAACTGCTGTACTATGCTGTAAAATCACAAAATACTTGCTATTCTAATTTTCCTGCCTGTGTCAAAAGGTCTATGTTCCTTATTACTTTATCCTAGAAACTTTTATTTTCTCACTGTAAAGTTATGATGACTTGCTTCACCATCTTTATAATGTAAATTGTTACAATTCTGGTCTGTTTCCTTGACTTGTTTTGTATATGAAAATTTCTTTCAATAAAAAAAAATAATAATAATGAGACGGAAGCATTTCAAAACAACATTTAGCCCACGTGTTCTGCAGCACATAATTCAATCAATTACTCTTTACTGACACACTTTACGTCCATCGTTAAAAAAACCAAACAACAAAAAACACAACATATAAACTTAATAAAAAAATAAAGTATTAGTAAAGCTGGTATAGCTGGTAAGGGCGCGCTAGCATCATATTAAATATCCTGTGGATTAAGAATGAGACTCAAGTTTATATTCATGTGCAGACAGATGAATGAATACTTCTGACAACATACTGTAGCAAACCTGTCGAACACTAAAGGTGCTTTCTAAAAGTCTCATTTTGCAGCACTTTTATCTATGCTTAACACTTTTTCTGACACACACACACACACACACACACACACACACACACACACACACACACACACACACACACACACACACACACACACACACACACACACAGGCACAAATTGGGTTTAATTTGCGCCTGTATAAATAAAAAACTGTAAATTCATAATGATATTTTAATAACATTGTTTTGTGACATTTCATTAATACCTTTCTATTCAACATATCTTTGCTATTTACTTTCTTTCTGTCATTCCTTTTCACACAATCTCGAGTGTTTGCGTTCCTGACAGTTAAGTTCTTTGTATTTAGTTATTTGTATTTTCTCCAGCAGTAAAGCTGTTGTTAAGTTCGGTCCAGCTTGAGAGGTATTTGGGTCCTAACCTGCCTGGCGTTTAAGACGTTTAAGGTAGGTGCATGGGACCCATGGCTCAGTGCTCTATGGGACCACAGTGCACACGTGTGCTTGAACCTGCCAACAGAGTCGCTTTACTGTAGTCACATTCACTCAGCCAGTCCAGAGTGGAGCACAACCAGCAATAGTGCAGTGTATAGTAGTGTAAGAATGCATGAGACAGTGTCATCAGTAGCACACTTGGAAAAGATGCTTTTGCAAACGTTTGTCTAAGAGCCGTGCGTTACACAGAACCTTTTTTTATTTACTGTGGTTGAATATGAGTTATTGAATAAAAAGCTCATCTACAGTACCAGCATCATGGTTTTGATGTTAGACTGTAAAAGTCTTGGTGACCTGAAGTGTTTTCACGTCTGAAAATAGACTTATATTAAAATGTACCAAGGTAAAGCAAGGCTTTCATGTCAGACAGCTCTGTCATAAAGCTACTCACCTGTCAAATAATATGTGCATCCAGCCTTTACATTACAGCCTTTACATTACTTGTGGCTGAAGAAAGCTGTGCTTGTTTCATCTCATGGCAAAGTGTATTTATCTCTCTCTGAAGGCATTTTCGTCTCATGTTAACAAAGACTGCAGATGAGCAAGCTGAGGGGCCAGCAGCTTGTTTCTGGTGGTTTGTGCATGCTCGTTGTGGATAAACTGCCACTCTGTGACTGAACTGATGGAAGGTATGGTGCCTACTGTTCTGAGATCAGTTAGACCAGCTACAGTTGATGGCAAAATTATTAGCCCCCGTTATGAAATTAGACAGCACTCTTGATTTCAGTGTGAAAATGACCATTAACAACAAGTCTTTGTTTTGTATAGTGTGTCTGCTTCCAAAATAAATATGTCCACTAAGTTTAATTACAATATTTTATTGATACACCAAACCGAAAAAAGGGCAAAAATGAAACATCCAAAATTATTAGCCCCATGGCCATTAATAGTCAATACTGTACCCTTTCTGAGCCACAACTGACAACAATCTCTTAGAGTAGGTCTTTACAAGGTTGGCACAGGTCTCCTGAGGGATTTTGGCCTATTCCTCCATTGCAAACTGTTCTAGCTGCTCCAAATTGAATGGTCCACTCCAGGATCTTGGTTTTGGTATCCTTGAGGAACTGTTGGACTAATTTTGATGCATGCTTTGGGTCATTGTCTTGCTGGAAGACCCAGCGATGACCTAAGCCTAGACTATGAGCAGATTTCTGCAAATTCTCCTTCAAAATGTCAACATAATTTCTTTTTTCATGATGTCATGCAACCAAACAAGGTTTCCTGTGCCCGAGGCGCCAAAACAGCCTCACAGCATGATGTTCCCAACTGTGTTCCTGGGGTTGAAGGCCTGTGGCTTTCTTCGCCAAACATAAGCAACAACTGTGCTGAAACAGTTCCAGTTTAGTCTCATCAGATCAAAGCACAGACTACCAAAACTCATCTTTACCTTTCAAATGTTCATGGGCAAACCTCAGTCGGGCTACGATGTGCTGCTCTTTGAGTAAAGGTGATGCCCTGGGACGATGCTGCTAAAGTCAATGAAGAGCCGTCACAACTGTGTTCCTTGAAACATCAACTCCAGATGCAGATGTCCGGGGTTCCTTGCTGACATCTTTGACTATTTTCCTCTCCAGAGTTCTTGAAATCTTGTGCTTACGGCCACGGCCAGGTTTGTTTCTTACAGAATTCGTCTCCTTGTACTTGGCAATGATGCAACATACAGCATTTCTAGACACTGTGAATTGCTTGGAAATGGCAATGTAGCCTTGCCCTTTATAACGAGCCTCTACTATCTTTTTTCTGAGCTCCAGAATTATTTCCTTTGTCTTTGGCAATGGTCAGTAACAGTAACTCTCATGTGTTCAAGTCCCTGTTCCTTGGACCCTTTCTATGCTGATTGAATGTTGTTAGGAAGCCAGTTTACTGCACACCTGTGGTTTCAAAGCTGATTGGTGAATTGATCAAGGAGTTTTGAAAGCAAACATTCACATAGGGCTAATATTTTTGACCACCCCATTTTTTAAATTATATTTGATATAAAGCAAGCCTAGAAATGCATTTTATAATATACCAAAAGCTACTAAATAGCGCTGGTGAATGTTTGATTATATCAAGTTTCATCAATGCTGCAAACATTGGGCAAAAGTTTAGCAAAATGATCCAAAATTCCTGGGGGGCTAATAATTTTGGCCTCAACTGTAGCATTAGCCAGTAAACGAGCTTCAGTAATTTAGCATCATAATAAATGGGATTCTCTTGCTAACAGCCTTGGGCAACAAGTGTGACGTCGAGAAGATGGAGTTTGAAAAAGTTTTAAATAATTCAGTTAGCATGAGCATTAGCATGATGGAGAGGGGGACGATGGCTCTGACCAAGTTGAACAGGATAGCAGAACGGTGAAGATGCTCATGTAGAGTGCATACAGGCAACACTAATGGTATGCACCCTACCACTTTATCATGGTAAAAAGGTGTAGTGAAGGAAGACAGTTTGAGGATTCTTATGTTAAACCACTGAGTACATGTGAAAGATGAGTAATGTTTACTCTGACAAACGTTGGATGAATTTCTTAAACTAAGTCGACACAGCAAAGCGAATTCGTTTGCTGAGTAAACCTAAAGGCTGTGAAGTTCTTCCTTTATTTGTATTTTGTCAGTGTTTCTTTCTTTTTCGACTTAGCTCATCAGAATTACATTTTCATTTTGTTTTTTACCAACTGAAGATTTTAAATGTAGAGCCGTTCCAGCAGGGTTCTGTTAGGGTCTTGTTTAATATTGTTGGGCTCCCTGTGTGACTATTTTTCCTTGTTCTCTGTATTTCTAGTTTAGGTTGTGTTGTTTGTTATTAGGCCCCTTTTCATGTCCTGGTCTCGTCTCTGTGTCCTTCCCTGTGAAGTCTTCCTCTTCTCCAGGTGTAGTTGCCTGTTTCCCAGTCATGTTTCTATGTGTCTGTCTGCTTTCTCTCACCTCTCTTGGCCCTCTCCCTTTGTTCCCTGTATTTTAGTCAGTCTGCGCCTCAGTTTGTGTGTCCTGTTTTATTCTGCAGCCACTTGTCCCCGTCTCACCTCTTAGACTGTTGCCAGCCGTGTTCTCCAGGTGTTTCCTCTTTGTTCTGATTCCCTCTTGTATTTAGTGTCTGTTTCCCTCTTACTGTGTGTCCTGTCTAAGTGTCAGTTCTCTGTTTGAACCTGTCTGTTGGTATTTGCCAGTTCCAATTTCCGAGCACAGTCCCGTCTGCTGTCTGAAATTTGGATCTGCAAATGTGCCTGCCACACACAGCGTTTCCTGCCAGCTTCCTGCAAACACTGCTCTGTGTTTTGACTGTGCTTTCACTCTCGATCAATACTTTACCATTTATTATTTTTCATTCTGTTCAGTTTTTTCCCAATTTTCATTTAAGCCGAAGCTACTTTGAGAAGTTGAATGGATCTTTTGAATCGTCACTGAATTGATTGCAGCTCTAGGTGGCACCCGGAGTCTATTGCTCTTTAATAACAGAAGATGGCGCCAGATATGAAGAAACAGAAAGATTGTTCTGGATGTTTTCAGTCCAAATTTTTTAAAATGTGCATTTTTTATGTACCTCAGTGAATTATTTAAGCAGCTTCGATCAGCATAATTATGACCAATCATAAATTCCTTTAGCTTCCTTCTAAATATGTGACTCAATGTCTTTTTGTGCTGCAGTGCTCAAACACCTCCAAAACAAATGTGTCAGGCTAAATAAACAGCATACAACATACTAATATCAATATTGCCTACATTAACTGAAAAGCAGCTCTTCTGGGTCCTAAAATAGCCGGTTTCTGCAGAATATGGCATATTCTTTATGGGTGATGAAAAGTTTAAGAACCAACACTACTTGAATTCAGGGAAACATGGTTTCAGCTGTCCCTTCATTTTAATGTGACCCAAAATGTTTGAGCTACACAGACATGAACATGGACCATAGTTATCAAAACCACCTTTGAGGTGAATGTCTCCACCAATAAACACTCAGAAGAACAGTAATACCAGCTGCTGCTGGTCAGTCCACCAACATATGCTTTATACACTATGACTGACAGCAGCCTGTTCAGGAGCTGAAGCGATGCATGGTCACGTGACTGTGTCAAACATATGTTGTATTCCTGCAGGAAGCACTTATTGAGGCAAAACACTAGAAACAACTGAAAACCTATTTCACATGATCACATTTGGAAACTTCACAGCAGAAATTCCTGTTTTGCCCCCCCCCACCATTAGTTTGAAGGGAACGGCTCAGCTTTCAGTGTTTCAAGCACAATGTTCTAACACTGTGAGGAATCCACTCCGCCTCCATCGCTGCTTCGTTGGATTTTTCCGTTTAAGTGAATGTCAGTGCAGCACTCTGTAGATCTGGTTACCACAGATCGATACATCTGTAGCACATCTGTATATTTGTTCATACAATACCTGTAAATCTGCCCGTCTGTATAGCAATATAAACATCTGTATACTTAACTTATTTGTACATAATCTGTTCATATTCCCACCTTTATTCCTACCCGTATTGGTATATAATCTGCTCCTATTGCTCTTACTGCTCTTGCACGTGTGATTAGATTCAAACTGTAATGACAATAAAGTTGAATCCGAATCAAAAATCAAACCTGACTGGAGATTTCACGCGGGCAGCTGTAGTCATGTAGCCCGTGAGCTGACGGCGCTGCTCCAGACAGACGGGTGCTGATTGGTCAGCGCACAGGCCTGATGTGTAGCAGCTGCCGTCATCCCCTCAGACGTGCTGGGGATGCTGACTGTGGCGCTGATACCCCTGCGCTGTGCTCTGGCTGGTGGGCTGCGGCTGCGTGGGCTCTGTGGACACATCAGGTTGGTTCTCTAAACTATGAGCTGCACGTTATAGGTGGTGCATGTTCGTGCTCCTTCAATCGCACCCTTACATTCGGTAAATACGGCTGTATAAATCACTCGTTGCATGTTTGCACTCTTCCTCGTTCATCGTTACTGTCAGTGGGTGGGTTATGCAGTGGTTCGTGTCACGTATGGCCTACTACATGTTTAACTAAACCCTTAGCGGCGTGCTGATGTGTTTTGTGCTTGATGGTGTCGCCCTATCAGACAGACGGATCCGTGGCTGGGAGCTGAAATGAGATAAGCGTCTTTTTCTCTCCGCCGAGGTGCTGCAGCGCCGCGCACGCAGGACGGACGTGGGCACTTTATCACCGAAAACCTCCGCGTCCGGGGATTAAACGTATTTGTCTGCAGACTGTGCCGCCGGAAAGGTTCGCCTTCCGTTTGTACATAAAGGTCACCCGGAGGATGGTCCCGACGCTGCTCTCCAGAGGTGATGTGAGTTGAAGCGGTGGGGAAGCCGCAGAGGAGCTGTCCGTCTGTCGAGGTGCTGATGCGGCTGTGACAGAACCGAGCATGGCTGCGGGGAAGTTACTGCTCTACGCCGGCCTCTCTCTTTCTCTTTGCGCCCTGGGCATGCTGGCCGTGGCGATGTGCTCCGACCACTGGTACGAGACAGACGCCAGACGGTACAGGGAGCGGTGCCGAAGCTTTTCCAGCCGCCGCAAGGACCCGGGCTTCATCTACATCCCCAACAACAGCCTACCGCTGCGGGCCAGCCGGAGCAGCGTGTCCCGATGGCAAGAGAAGCTGCTTTTGGCCCGGAACAGACGGCAGCTGTTCGCCATGAGCGCCGCAGATGAATGTAGTAGGCAGTATAACTCCACCAACATGGGGCTGTGGAGGAAATGCCATCGGCTGGCCTTCGACCACGAAATCGAAGAGAGCATCCGGAAAGGTAAGACAAGAATGACACAGACGCTACGTTAGAGTGACAGAAACACGATGGATGTGCTGGAACATGAGTCGCAGGAAAGGATTCAGGCTGCTCTGTGGTCAATGATCGCACAATATAAATCATCCTGTTCTGGAAGCTCATGTTGCTCCACGGGCATGGCTCAGGGTTAGGGCCTGTTGTCATGCTATTTGCATGTTGACGATGACGCCGAGCAGCAGTGTGTGTGAACCTGCTCCTGCAAAATATGACATAATCGTTTCAGGATGTGCACGGGCTCGCCAAGCACTCAGCGTGAAACAGGAAGAGCTGCTTGTTAAGGAAGGAGCTAAAGAGCAGTATGTGACACTCTGTGAATGAGTAATGCAGCATTGCAAATCAAAAATGTTAACTGTGCTATAGTACAACAAGTATGTGCAGATGATCAGGACAGTACAGACTGTGGTACTGTCCACATTACTTCATCAACAGGAACTGGAGCCAAGTTACTCCCTCACTGACACAGCGTAGCTTCACATATGAGGGATTTGTTTGTGATCCTGGGATCTTTTGCTCGTTAGAAGAATGTGTAAACTGCTGCACTATGGAGTCACGTCACCTTTGTTTGCTATTATAAAGTGTAGCTTATCTATCAAAATAGAGTCAGGCGAAACCTATGAGGACCATATGAGACATGGTCGTTTTAGTACTGCTTATGCAAATGTTAATTCCTGCATTTAAACAAACACCCACCATGATTTGTATATTCAAAGTCCAGGTCCGTCCTTCTGCCTCTGACTGTGCTTCACAGGCGAGCTGCGTGTTAAGGCAAGGAGGATGAGCTTTCTGATGGAAGTTACTGGCTCGAGTCAAAAATGGAACAAGACTGTGTGTGTGTGTGTGTGTGTGTGTGGTGATATGTGCATATGTGTGTGTGAGCTGCAGCTGTGCCTTCCTTTGACGATGCCTGAATGGCCTTGATGGCCTACCATCTGCAGTAATGGGCAGCCCACAGTCAGAGCTCTCAGTGATCAGATGAATGCCTCCATAGAGAGCTCTGATCTGTTCCATCTCCATCAGCTTGGAAAACTATGTGTGGTTTGTCTCCATGATGCCTCTGAGTGTCACCTCACAGTAATGGATCGATAAGGACGTAGCTGTGGGCATAAACACTTAAATCCATGCACGATGCATGTACAGTTGTGTGATCATCTAACAACTCCTGTAGCTACATGCAGCTGCTTTACAACAACACAGTCAGCAGTGACAAGGTTCAAGGTTCAAGGTTCTTTATTATTTGTCACATGCATAGTTATACAAGTATAACACACAGTGAAATGTAGCCTGACACGCTCCTCGACATGTGCAAAAATTGGGGGGGGGGGGGGGGGTGTAGAGGAAGAACATATATATATATATATATATATATATATATATATATATATATATATATATATATATATATATATATAGTATATACATTGTGCATGTGCAGTAGTAGCAGCAAGCAGGTGAATTCTGTACATTAATATGAATAGACATCTGACTATTTTACAGGATAGACAATATAAACATATTTAAAATTAAAGGAATTGAAATGTACATTGTGCCTTGGTTTAGTGTCTGGAAGAGTCCTGACTCAGTCAATTATAGATGATGTGAGCGGGCGGGTGTGTGTGTTTAGGGCACGGATGGCTTGGGGATAGAAGCTCCTCTTGAGTCTCTCTGTCCTTGCCCGGAAGATGAGGAACCTTCTACCAGATTGCAGAAGTTGGAACAGTTTGTTGCCAGGATGGGACGGGTCCTTCAGTATCTGCTCTAGTCCGGCATCTCCTGGTGTAGGTGTCCTGAAGCGGGGGGAGAGCAATCCTGCAGCAGCGTTCTGCTGTACGGATCACTCTCTGGAGAGCTTTTTGGTCCTTCACACAGCTGTTCCCAAACCACGATGTCATGTTCTGTGTGAGGATGCTCTCCACAGCGCCTGTATAGAAAATCCTGAGGATCTTTGGAGAGACCCTGAACTTCCTCAGTTGTCGTAGGTGATACAGGCGCTGCCTAGCCTTTTTGGTCTGGACCTGAATGTGGGCAGCCCATGTCAGGTCTGAGGAGATGTGGACACCAAGATACTTGAAGGACTGCACCCTCTCCACTGGAGCTCCATTGATGATAATGGGCTTGTAGTCTCTGTGCTGACCCCTTCTGAAGTCCACCACCAGCTCCTTGGTCTTGCTGACGTTCAGCTGGAGGTGGTTGTCCTGGCACCACGATGCCAGATTCTTCACTTCATCCATGTAGGCCGTCTCATCGTTGTTGGAGATGGCACCCAACACCACTGTGTCGTCAGCAAACTTCACAATGGTGTTGGAGCCATGGGTGGCCACACAGTCTGAAGTGTAGAGGGAGTAGAGCAGTGGCGAGAGGACACATCCCTGAGGTGCTCCTGTGTTGATGGTGATGCTGTTGGAGAAGCACCTGCCCACTAGAGCAGGGCGATATGGCCAAAAATATTTATCACGATATATATTTGAAAATTTGCGATAACGATATAACCGACGATATAATTGATGCGAGACAAAATACAACTCCACAACATTACTATAATATTAATGACTAACCTCGTATTATGGATGGATTATCTCAGTTGTTCTCCTGACTGAAGTTTGGTCCGTTTACAGCATCCTGCCATGCGATTGCATTTGTCTCTAACCATGAAGAACCTTCACGTTAACTTTTATAAGTGGAAAAGTGTTAGTGTTCGTCCTCCAGCTTCACTGTTTATGTTATGCTAACATAGCTGTGTCGCTAGCGATCACGTAGCACATCATTATATACCAGCTAGCCCAACTTCAGTAACCCTACAAACGTCACTGCTGTTTAGTTTCCTGTCTTCATTTATGTTGGAAGTGATAGCAGAGCTGTACGTTTGAATGTTTTCAGAAATCTCTCCGTCAGAACATGCTATATCATGCTTAGGTAACTAGCGAAACTAGCGAGCTAACTTCCGCTAGCTTCCTGCTAACTTCTAACTCCGTTAAATGTAATAACTTTTGTTTTCATGGATGCCTGGAAGTTAAACTTTATAGTTACACCTGGTAAAGCAGCAATGCTGATCGTTTTATTAAAGATGAAAGAATTTAGACAGTTTTTAACTCTAAGTGATGCTGCAGTGTTCGTTTGACCTGAAGCATACGGAGTTTAGGACCCAGATTACTCCCAGATTTAAGAGCATCTTAGTCCGACAAATACGACAATAACGACGGCCGCTTGCATGTTCTGCAAAAAAATGTGCTTTGTTGTGTATCTGACGGACAAACACCAAACCAGTTCCACATCACGGAAGTTGCACCATTTTTACAAACCAATTCTGGTTCATCTGTTTCACTCAACAATCGGCCATGTGCGTATGAAAACAAAGGCACTGCGCATGCGCGTTTCATTTTCCTATCGTTGCCTAACATTATACCGGTATTACCGTGAACGGTATAATATGGCCCAGCCCTACTGCCCACCCTCACCACCTGAGTTCTGCCAGTGAGGAAGTCCAACACCCATGCACACAGACGGCTGTTAAGTCCCAGATCCCTCAGCTTTGTGAACAGTCTGCAGGGCACTATTGTGTTAAACGCTGAACTGTAATCAACAAACAGCATTCGCACATAGTTACCCTGTTTCTTGTCCACGTGGCTGAGAGTGGTGTGTAGGACGTGGGCGATGGCGTCCTCTGTGGATCTGTTGGATCTGTAGGCGAACTGCAGCGGATCTGTGGTGTCTGGGATGGAGGAGGAGATGATGTTCTTCAGCAGCCTCTCAAACACCTTCATTACTACCGAGGTCAGTGCAACTGGCCGGTAATCGTTCAGGGATGAGGGTTTGCTGTTCTTGGGCACAGGGATGATGGTGGATCTTTTGAAGCATGTGGGGACCACAGACTTCGCCAGGGACTCGTTGAAGATGTAAGTGAACACACCTGCTAGCTGGTCAGCACAGCAGCGCAGCAGACGGCCGGTGATGCCGTCTGGCCCCGCCGCTTTCCTTGTGTTCACTCTCCTCAGTGCCGCTCGGACGTCACGCTCCGCGATGCTGGTCACCGGTCTCTCGCTGATGACGTCACTGTCCTCGGTAGTCAGGCGGTAGATAGCATTAGCCGCCTGGCTAACCTCGAAACGGGCGTAGAACCGATTCAGCTCGTTGGTGAATGCAGAGTCGGCGTTGATCGGCGCAGTGTCCCTGGCTTTGTAGTCCGTAATGGTGCGTAGTCCGTGCCACATACTCCGTGTGTCGCCCTGGTGGAAGTGGGACTCCACACGTTCCCGGTACCGGCGTTTGGCATCTCTCACCGCGCGCCGCACGCCGTATGAGGCCGCTTTGTAGGCGCTCATATCGCCAGTGGCGAGACCCGCGTTGTAGGAGGCGGTCCTGGCGTTTACTGCAGTGCGGATCGATCTGTCCATCCACGGTTTGGGAATGTGGTGACTCCCGCAGTGGGGATAATCTCCTCCGCTAGCATACTGACGAAGCATACTGCTACTTCCGTAAACTCGTTGATGTCGACTGCGCATGCTCTGAACATGTCCCAGTCTACGTCGTTGAGTGCGTCCTGTAGCGTAGCTTCTGATTGGGCAGTCCACCGTTTTACTTCCTTCGTGGTCACGTCTTCCCTCCGTATGCTTTGTTTATACTGGGGGATGAGGAAGATGGCGTTGTGGTCAGACTTCCCAAAAGCCGGGTGTGAGACAGCTTTGTAGCCCTGCTTGTATGGCGTGTAGCAGTGATCCAAAATCCGATCCCCTCTCGTTGGACACGAGACATGCTGGTAAAAGTTTGGCATGACTTGTATGAGGTTCGCTTTGTTAAAGTCTCCTGCTACAATGAGGGCTGCGCCCGGGTCCTTGTTTTGAAGCGAGCTCAGCACATCATGTAATTCGGACAAAGCCATACCTGTGTCCGCTTGGGGTGGGATGTAGACCGCCGTGGCGATGACTGAGGTGAACTCACGGGGCAGATAGAAAGGGCGGCACTTAATGCTCAGGAACTCCAGATGTGGCGAGCAGCCGCTGGAGAGAGTAGAAATGCTCCTGGCATCACACCACTTTCTGTTTACCATGAAACACACTCCCCCACCTTTGGTTTTGTTCGACTCTGCCGTTCTGTCCGCGCGGAGCACAAAGAATGAATCCGACGGAGTTACGGCCTGGTCCGGCATGGTGGGGGTCAGCCATGTCTCCGTGAAGCACAGAATGTTGCAGTCCCTCATGTCACGTTGGACACCTACAAGCAGCAACCTATTAGAACCATATTTTACCAAATTACTGCTGCAACTACACCACAAATACAATTGCTGCCAATTCTTTTAGTGATACTGGTATTACTAATACTACTGTTCAAACTATAAAAGTTCAGTGGGAACACCAGACAGGCACCAATACCCCATCAGCCTTTTATGGCTGTGTACAAATGCCTGTTTAAATGTCATTTTTGTGATGTTAAGAAATAAGAAAACATAAATCATATTAACAAATGAGTATTCGAAATGTAAAAACAGTAATTGCCCCTAAACCTAGTAAGTAGTTCCCAAAAGGTGGATTCTGTCCATCTGGACGTTTTCAGTGGGAGAAACGTTTCCTCATCATCAGGTGACGTCTTCAGTCTCAGCTGACTGCAGGTTTCAACCTTATAATCAGGACATTTGCACAATGACTGAAACCAGCAGCACTGAAGGAACAATGGGCTGTGAGGTCAGTTTGTTGATCACTCTTTCAATGATGAGGACGTACACGTCCTGGACACGGAGTCAAGGAGGCCATTTATGTGAAAAGGGAAAGACCATCTCTGAATGGAGGAGGGGGCCTAAGGGTCCATCTGTCACCATCTAATAATGCTGTGATTGCAGCCATTCCCCAACTCTCTCATGGTTATTGATCAATCATCACGACAATTTGGATATTAATGATGAAGGAACTGACCTCCCAGCCCAGTGTTCATTCAGTGCTGCTGGTTTCAGTCATTGTTCAAATGTCCTGATTATAAGGTTGAAACCTGCAGTCAGCTGAGACTGAAGACGTCACCTGATGATGAGGAAACGTTTCTCCCACTGAAAACGTCCAGATGGACAGAATCCACCTTTTGGGATTACTTACCTGGATGACTGAGCGTGCATCAATACAACCTAATAACTGGCTGTGCCACCCTTGGCAGCAACAACTGTAACTCAAGTGTTGCAGTAACTAGCAATGAGTTTCACTTCCTCGTGGGGGACATTTGACCCTCTCTGCTTTGCAAAATTGTCTTAATTCAGCCACACTGATGGTTTTCCATCATGGATGAGCTGTTTAAGGTCATTCCAAAGTATCGCAATCATTTACATTTGAAATTTAAACTCGGCCACTCAAAAATCTCCTGTTGGTTTTTGTTGTCATCCAGAGGTGGACCTGCTGCATAACCCAAGTCCTCTTGAGCTTCAGGGCAGAAACTGATGGCTGGACATTTGCCTTCAGGATGTTCTGTTAGACACCAGAATTCATGGCTCCATTAATTATAGCAAGTCATCCGGCCCTGAAGCAGCAAAGCAGTGCCAGACGATCACACGACCACACATCATGTCCGACTGTTAGTTTGATGTCCTTTTCTGAAATGGTGTTAGTTTGAAGGCAGATGTAACGGGACTCAAACCTTCCACAAAGCTCAACCTTTGCCTCACGAATCTACAGAATATTTTCTCAAAAGTCCTGGGGATCATCAACATGTTTTTTTTTTATCTTTTGCAAATGCAAGACGAGTCTTTGTGTTCTCTTTGGTCAACAGTGGTTTTCTCCTTGGAACTCTCCCACAGATGCCATTTTGCCCAGGCTCTTTGTTATCGTTGAATCACAACCTCTGACTGTAAATCAGGCAAGTGAGACATTTTTAGATGTTGTTCTGGGTTCTCCTGTGACCTCCTGGATGAGTTGTTGATAAACCATTGGAGTACCTTTGGTAGGCTGGTCGCTCCTGGGAAGGTTCATGTGTGGATAATGGCTCTCATCCTGGTTCACTGGAGTCCCAGAGCCTTAGAAATGTTTTTGTAACTCTTTCCAGACTGAAAGCTGTCACTTTGTTTTACAGCTTTTTCTTTAAAGCATGAAATCATGTGTAGCTGTATGAGATCTTTTAGCCTGCTTTACTTTGTCAGAGAGGTTCTATTGACTGAACTGAGCTTTCCAACAAATGTGGTTAACCTCAGTTAATTCATGATCGACTTTTAGGAGAATCTTTCTCCACATTTATGAAGATTAACTAGCATTGTGTTGTTGGTCTAACAGTAAATTAGCTGAATAACCAGATATGAACCTGGATATTTTAATATGCGCTTGCCTCCCCATATTCTCCTGCATATGGAAAAAACAAAGAGCTCAAGTTATTTTATAGTGCTAATATCTAAAGTTTTTTCACAATTACCAGGCGAGAGATGGAAACGCCAGCAGCCCTTTGATGAGGTCTCCTCTGTGTTTGCTTTGGTGCATAAACTTGTGCTAAGGGTCACCCAGCTGCTCCCAGTGAGCGTGTACACACACACACACACACACACACACACACACACACACACACACACACACACACATATAAGACATGAATCATTACCTGCCCATCACTTTGCACGGTCAAATCTGATTCCCTTTCACATTTAATTTCAAACTTAACAGATCTGAGACTAATGTTTTGGTCCTCATTCATCTCTCTGGCATGTGCTCTAATATTGCTCCAGCGTTCAGTGTTTAGCCAGATCAGCAACATCCCTTCATCTCCTCATTTTCCAGTATCTTCCATAATAGCATACTGCATCATTATGCAGATTTATGGAAAGAGGGCAGAGAAGATGAGGTATGAGGTCAACGGCTACAGCAACAGGATGACTTATCAAGTGATTATAAATTATTTCTTTACAACAAACCTCACAAATCATATTCAGGTGGAGTCTGAATGACACAGTCTGTAAGTCTGTATCACACATAAAAGAGTGTGTGTGTGTACGTGTTTACATATCTTTGTGGGGACCAACAATTGGAAATTTACTATGCTTGTGGGGACCAACAACCCTTATGGGGACAAAATCCGTCCTCACGAGTTTAAAGGTACAAAATGTGGTTTTAGTGTCAGGGTTACAGTTAGGTTATGGTTTAGGTTGTGGGTTAGGGTCAGGCATTTATTTTTGATGGTTAGGGTAAGCGGCTAGGGAAAGTATTATAATAATAATAATAATAATAATAATGGATTGGATTTATATAGCGCTTTTCAAGGCACCCAAAGCGCTTTACAATGCCACTATTCATTCACTCTCACATTCATACACTGGTGGAGGCAGCTACGGTTGTAGCCACAGCTGCCCTGGGGCAGACTGACAGAAGCGAGGCTGCCATATCGCGCCATCGGCCCCTCTGGCCAACACCAGTCAACTACATGTCCCCACAAGGATGTGAAAACATGCTGTGTGTGTGTGTGTGTGTGTGTGTGTGTGTGTGTGTGTGATGTTGATAATCCAAATATGTGTTGTATGATCTTGGTTACAGTGAATGGGCATGGTGCGCGATCTGCTGGGGATGTACTGCTATGGAAGCAGCTCACTCTGCTGCTGTGTCCGTCCCAAGGAAGGGACAGATAAAACAACAATGGACAAACATAAGCTAAAAACTGGTATGAGACAGAAAATGAGAATAAAGAGAAAACCAATGATGGCTGTGGAGAACAGGATGAACAGGGAGGGGAGGATTACAGAGAGAGTGTGGTGGGGGTGGGGGAGTGAGGTTTCCTGTACCATCTGCCGTCACCCTGTGAGGAAAAGGCCTTTCAGTTCCTCATAAAGACATTCACAGTCCCGTCCAAGCAGAAACAGCAGGGAAAGGCCTCGGATTGGATTACTCGATTCCCCAGGAGACCCGGGGAGGGTTAAATTAGATACTACGGGAGGTTAAAGGTATCTCACAGGTTCCCTGTAAATGAGCCCAACTGGCTGAACTACTCATTTGATAGACACATGGAGGGTTTGGCAGGTGGGTGTGGCACTTTTACGATGGACAGCTGTCTATGAGGTCTAATTTTAATGACAATAAAACAACAAGTTACCTATTTAAACTTGACATTACAGACCTGCTTGGTGTCAAAAACTGAAACTGTAACGTCAAAATGATTTCTGCAATTAGAGGAAGATAAAAGAGGAGCACACCTGAAAGTCAGTGACGCTGGTAACATTTCAACAAGTACTCCATCCATCCACCCATTCTCATACCTTCAATGTTATGAGAAAGTGAAAGGCCCCCCCCCCCCCCCCCCCCCCGGTCTGTCATTGGCCAGTACTAGAGTGACACGCCCTCTTTTGATTAAACTCAGGAAGCAAAACGTTGTTTTTACTAATTCAGGAAAGAGGTAGCCATGTGAGTAAAGGTGAGGAGCTTAGTGCTGGTTTGGGTTTCCTCAGGCAGCCTTCTGAAGGTGGACATGACAAATACATATATTTTAGTGGTTTTGATTGTGTTACCTTCCAATGAAGTACTAGATCAGTATCAGTTCTTGATGATACTACTGTAAAAAATATCCAAGCAGATGACAAACGGTGGTCTCAGATTCAGCTTCTGCCTCATTTAAACCGGGTCGTAACCAGGCCATACGCGTGTCTGTGTGTCAGGTTATTATAGCCTCCATCGTTTTAAGAATCCAGGTTTTATTTAGCTTATTTATGTGAAACATGTTTTCTTGTGGCCACGGAAACACAGCCAGGAGTTCTCTCATCCTCCTGGAAACAGTTAAATTATTCACATGTGGCTGCACTCTGTGCTCATTAGTGCACCCACAGACTGAAGACAGGCTGAGCAAACTCACTCACTTCATGTTAGGTGCAGCCATCACACCCCAAGAGTAATGAAACATAGACAAAAATATTTCCCTGAGCAGTATAAGGTAACCCTTTATTTTGTGTGTCACTCTGCAGTAATGTCACACAAACATGTCAAATTATCAGAACTGTAGTCAGGCACCAGGAGAGGTTTGACTTTCAGCGCTACAAAGCTAATCTGAGGTTTCTGTGCTATTTAGCAGAGAATGATCCTGATGAACAGATGTAATGAGATTTGACAGAAGCTGCAGTGCCAGTGTACTGAATGCTCCTTTATGCCTTTGCTGTCTCTTTGTAATATTTCAGAGATGGAGTCGGGTTGAGTCTATAGTGGCTGTGAGGTGAGGAGACTCTTGCTAGTTTTGTCGCACAAAGGTTAAACATAAGGTTTGACTTCAAGCGAGTGACCTGGTTTCTGCTGCCTCACTCATTTTGACAGATACAAACTAACTCTGTTTCTCTTTTAAAGAGCTTTGTGTGTACATGTTCTCTGTTACTAATACAGGAAGCTCTTTGACTGCGTTACAGAAATCCCAGTAGAGTTTTGTAAAATAGTAAAGAGCAGGAGTTAACTCAGCATGTTTCAATTCACAAGGAAAGATCAATATTTATTTAATAAACAGAAAAGGGAATTTATGGGCCAAACCATTACACCCAGTGTTTCTCTGTGAATATGTGTATCCAGGTTTTCATCATATTCAGAATATGAGATTCATGGACAGCAAAATCTGTTCTGCATTTTTCTGAATACTGAGCATTAACACATAGCACCAGACAACTGGTTACAGCAGAGGTTCAGTGTGGGGCCCGCTCCCTGGGGGGGCGCAGAGCCATTGCAGGGGGGGGGGGGGGGTATGAAAAGAAAAAAAAAGAAGGCTTGGACACTGTTAGCATCATGGACAGGTTTTTGACGGGGCTCCCACACAAACGCAAAGCAGGAGATGAAGCATCGCTGAATATGTTTCCAAACCAACTTCATTCTAAGCCAAAGACTAGAAAATATAATGAAGCAAATCTTCCCTTTGGCTTCACCTGCACAAGTGCCGAGGTAGGTCTCCCTGCAGGATTGGTTTTCCCTGTCGGGAGCAGCGCTGGGCTCTTCAAATCAAACAGCATCCCACAGCTGTTTATGTTTTTGAACCCATTTTGCACAGAGAGGCATTTTTTGAAAAGGTAATGATAGCAATGCTGAACATTATTACACAGGAAAAAAACAACTACACGTAAAATAATCACACCGTGACGCCTCTGCCTTTCTAAATGGAGGGACAGTAACTGCCTGTGTAAATGTAAGCGTGTAAAACCTGAAGATAGTCAGATTAACAGTATTTTGTCTGTATCTGCGAAGATTTTTCTTGTAAAACAAAGGGGGGCCTAGCAAAAAAGGTTTGGGAACCACTGGGTTACAGAATAATGTTTATTAAGGAACCTGTGAAGTTCACACACACAACAGAGCAATGACTCTTTCTTACATTCTGCCAACTGTTAACCTTAAACTTTGAATAATTGTGATAGGTTGGAAGACTACTGCTATGACCCCCCTAGGCAGCACCAAAAGACTCCATGCAGCTGTTATTCACAAGATTTGACAGTAAAAGTTGACATAAGTATGAAAAACAATGTAAATACGGTATGAAAACTGTTAAAAAGTTATTAATTTTCATTATTTTTCAGTGAACTGCGATCTGTACGTTACTAATCGGCTTGTAAGCCTTTTCTGGGATCGATTGGTAGTGGCTCCATCCTCCACTAGGAGGCTTTCGCTCTCTCGCCTCATTATATTAAACTACTGCATAAGAGAAGCAACTGAAAATCACTCCAAATACATCCAGTCAAATGGATCCATTATATTATGATCATTTTGTGTCTTTTCATGGAAAATGAGAATATAAATGCAATACAAATGATGACGGCAGCTCAGCACACAAACCCGATTTCTCTTTTGCCTTTAACAACGTGCGAGTCCAGAAGCAGACAGCAGCTCTGATCGGCTGGGAGACTTACTCATCCAGTGTGACTCCTATAACCACAGGCAGCGTAGATGGACACGGTGAGAAAGCGAGAGTGATGAGGGGGAAGAATCAAGATGTGGTTTGTTTCCCCGTCGTTACAAAGCCAACATTAATGTTTGATGACCTCATGGTTTCTCCCACAGACCATCGCTGTATGGATACATACAGAGCATGGGCAGCTGTACTGTGGGACAGCAACCTTTGTACACTAAGACATAACGTACACAATGGCTGCATAGAAAGATGCACTGTGCAAAATGCACACATCCCAATGAATGCATGTATTAATAATAACCTTACCAAGACAACTTACCAATGTGTACATGATAAGTTATTAAGGGGCTGTTCCGTCCCCTCCAGTCAGACTCTCGTGTGAGCTTTATGGCCAACAACTCCCGATCCTGTTGTGGCGCTGGAAACCACTGAAATGAAACCTTGGGAGAGGTCAAGCATGTCAGAGGCAGAGCAATTCCACTAAAGTCTGGAATAAAACGTCCGTAGAAGTTGGCGAAACCAAGAAACCTTCAGTTGCTTCCGAGTCTGGGGCTCCGGCCGTTCCACCACGGCCTTAATCTTGGCCGGATCAGCCCGAAGCTGACCTTGCTCCACAATAAACCCAAAAAATGAGAGACGAACATCTGGTTCTCTAACAAGATTGGTCTGGCAGGTCTGCAAGAATGATTCTTGTGTTCTTCCAAAGACTTTGAAAAAATCTGAATGTTGTCTAGGTACATGAAAACACTGTGGTTAATGAAATCCTTCAATACATCATTGACCAATGCCTGAAAACTGCTGGGGCGTTGGTGAGACCGAAGGGCATGACCAAGCACTTGAAATGTCCGAGGTGAGTACTGAAAGCTGTCTCCCTCCCTTATCCTGACCAAATGTTAAGCATTCCTTAAATCCACCTTACTGAACATAGTAGCCCCCTGGAGAAGTTCAAAGGCGGAACACAGCTGTGGAAGAGGATACTTAATGGTGATTTTGTTTAATCCTTGAAAGTGTGTGCACAGACAGAGACTTATCATTCGTCTTCACGAAGAAAAAAACGCAGCTCAGGCAGCGATGTGGATGGATAGATTATTCCGGCTCCTAATGAGTCTGTGCTATGCCGCTCCATGGCCTCACTTTTAGGTTTGGCCAGGCTGTACAGGCGACTAGTGGGAAGTAGAGCACCAAGGAGCAGATCTATCCCACAGTGGTATCCGGTCATTAAGTGATGACGTGACGAATCCTACTTCCGGGCCTAAAGTAGTCTGTGTTTAATATGGCTTTTGTGTTGTTAACATGTTTAATGTTATGTATTTTCTTCTATTTAATCTCAAAAAGCTCCTAAAACAGTCAGTGATCACTGTTGCCCTCCCTCGGCTTTTATTACCGCTAATCATTTATTTAAGCTCAGTTTTTAAAACCTTAGGATGTAACTACAGCCCAGCCCATGCAGCAGTATATGAATGACTAACCTCGTATTGTGGATGGATTATCTCAGTTGTTCTCCTGGCTGAAGTTTGGTCCTTTTACAGCATCCTGCCATGCAATTACATTTGTTCCTGACCACCGAGAACACTCACGTTAACTTTTATAAGTGGAAAAAAGTTAGCTTGTTTATATTATGCTAACATAGCTGTGTCGCTAGCGGTCACGTAGCACATCATTATATACCAGCTAGCCCAACTTCAGTAACCCTACAAACGTCACTGCTGTTTAGTTTTCTGTCTTCATTTATGTTGGAAGTGATAGCAGAGCTGTACGTTTGAATTTGTTTCCAAAACCCCGCAGTCAGGACATGCTATATTGTATTTAGATAGAAGCTAGCGAGCTAACTCCCTGCTAACTTCTAACTCCGTTAAATGTCATAAATTCCGTTTTCATGGATGCCTGGATGTTAAACTCAATTGTTACACCTGGTAGAGCAGAACGCTGATCATTTTATTAAAGATGAAAGACTTTAGACAGTTTTTCAACTCTCAGTAATGCCATAGTGATCGTTTGATATATGGACCTGCAGCGGAGTTTAGGTCCAGACACGGCTAGTGACGTCAGACTTTACGACCGGATTGGCGATGTGGAGGGAGGGAGAGAGCTGTCTTTGCTAAAGACCATAGCGAGGTCATGATAGACCACCGGAACTTGAGTAACTTGACAAATTCAGATGGAGCGGAGGATGAGACTCTGGGTGTGGCAGAGCGTAGACAGTTCTCATGGCACGACAGGCTCCATCCAGCAATACAGAGCTTGTTGTGTGTGTTTAACCACAGATGAACAAGAATAATGGGTGCCAGGAAAGAAACTAATTTTCTAAACATATTTACCTGATAAGGTGAAACCATTTCAGGTGACTACATCATGAAGCTCAGTGAGGAAGGCTGAGGGTTTGCAGCGCTGTCAACAAAGCAAAGGGCGGCTACTTTGAGGAATCTAAAATATAAAAAATATTTATCAGTTTTTCCATTGCCACATACTTTCATATATCTTCATTCATATATGTGATCTCTTCAGTTTGTGTCTACAATGTAAAAAGTAGTTACATTTTGTACGTTGTTACTTTTATCTTTAGGCCACCTCGCTCATGCACTTTAGCATGCAGCGTGGTGTAAATGCACCCTAACAAATGAAACAGTGCAGTTCAGCTGAAACATAAAATACAAGATAAAAGAAGCAAAGCAAATCCACACAACTCACAAAACAGAGTGCACTTACAGCGAGCTGGGATGCACTGCTTAGACTTCCTGAAGCATTCAGCATAAAAACCATGTTTGATTTCACATCAGTGGAGATTTCCATTCTTTAGAAGGCAGCTCTCTCTCCCGCGGTGTCTCTCCAGCCTCATCTTCCTCTGCCCATTTAATCAATGGCTTATCAAGTCAGCAGAGTGCTGTGGGCCTCTAGGAAGAGCCCACATCAATCAGGCCCTTATTCTGCCTGCCCTGAAGAATTGCTGCCTGTGTGGAGGGAGAGCTGATGAAGGGAGCTCTGTAGCCACAGCTGCCCGCCACACAAGAAAGTCCTTTTCACTGCTCAGGACTGCAGGACAGCACAAGAATTATGTCCTATGAAGGGAGCATTATTGTGCAGGAGCAGGATCCAGGCAGGGTGTTCAGTGAAAGGCAATAGTTATCAGCTTTGTGCTCCCTGTTTGCTCATAACATCGTCTCACACTAACCACAGACTGTTAATTTGCAACTGCTGATTAACACAAGGGGGACTAAACAAGGGCCTCATTATCGTGTGCTTTGTACCAACCAAGAACGCCCCCCCCCCTCTAGTTTGTGTTGTCATGGTAACACGCATTGACTGTTTGACAGATGTTATGCAGGCAGATTGAGCCGGTGGCTGAGCTGAGCTGAGCTGATGAGAGCAGGTCAGGATGAATGTTTCTCTGAACGTCAGGAGGTTAGACAACAAATCTTCCTGCTCCGGGTGACGACAGACGAGGAAAGAAAAATGCCGTTCTCACGACGACAGCGTCACTGCTGGCGGGATGGGGGTTTTCTGGGCAGTTTGCTCAGAGCAGAGAAGCCAGGTGACTCCTGCAAAAAAGATGAAAATTATTTCTCTTTCTAAGTAAATCTGCGGTGAGTTCAGCTAAAGCTCCTACACAAGTGTCAGCACCTTCATTAGTGAGCATCAGCAACAATCATTAAACAAATACACAAACGCCTGCTCCTTAGAGAAGATTAAGAGAAGTGAAAGTTTGATCAAGCTTCATTTATAATGAGTTTTTTAAACGCCTCATATTCCTCCACTTTAAGTATCATCAAGGTTAGTTCACATGTGCCCAGAATGTAGATTTCAGCCCCCAAATACCCCACAGCTCATGTTCGGTACCTTGCATGTATAACCTATGGTTTTCTGTATCTGTAGCTTTAAATCAACATTGAATGCGCTTTTCAGAAAGAGGTCCGTGTGAGAATAGCCAGCACTCTCAGGAGCAGGGAGGCTCATTAAGCAGATGTCATGGCTTCCAATACAGACACGAACGACGCTTCCAACTTTCTAAGTGATTATTTTACTTGTAAATACAGCTTAATTTAGCATAGCCATTTGTTGCTTACATGAATCTGGAATTTCTTATACATGTTTACAGTGCAGGGTTGTTGCTTCATATATTTGATGTCTTCAGTTTGTATCTACAATGTAGAAAGTAGCAAAAATAAAGAAAAACCATTAAGTGAGAATGTGTGTCCAAACGTTCGATCGGTGGTGTATAGATATACATGTTTGACCACTTGCACCGTATTAACAGTATATTAACTTTTCATCACTGCTGTCACGGTACAGTGACGATGAAAAACCACGAGTGTGAGTACATACTTACCTAATCGTAGCAACTATCCTTCTACCAATGAAACACAAAAACACAATTTAGCACAAACTGTTAATTTGCAATTAATTAATTGTTAATTAACACTTGTACTAGAGATAAGATTGGTTTGACTGATATGAATTAAATGGCAGAAGATTTGGATTTATTCCAGCTGTCTCAGCTCCTTCCATTAGAAGAGCTTTGTGGATTAAGGATCAGTATGGACACAAGAAACTATTACAGCAAACAAAAGTATTTTGGTGTTCATTATAGCAAGAGAAATGTCAGTAAAAAAACGAGAGACAAGGTTCGGATCACTGAGAATCATAACATATACAGTTGTGTCCATAAATAGAGTTCTGACAACAATCCTGTTATCATGGAGAATCTTGTTGTTGCAGTCAGCTTCGACCTTGGCAGCCTTCAGCTGGCGCCAGTGGGATGGCTGCATGAGTGAAGATGGTTAATGTTTGGGTTTAGTGTGAACAGCTGCATCCAGTTTTTACAGTTGGTCTAATGTCCATCACTGGTCACCAATTCTCTCAATTCCCGTTGTTCAGGCACACCTGCACATTTCAGCAGGTGTTTGCTTTTGTTGTGTTTAACTCAGGTTTGATCCACGCAGCCTGTGAGATGCATTTAATTAACACCCTGACACATAGCTCAGGCAACACGTGCCACTGGAATGACTCTGACATTTGAATGACATCCATTTCTCTGTGAGTAATTGGCTGAGGCCCGTGTGCTGACAGGTGGAGATAACCCTTTTCATTACTGGGATCTTCTAAGCAGATACAGAAAATGCGCATGCACACACATGCATGACGGTCAGTCTTCTTACCGGCTCGCAACGTGCCGCTTTGTTTCCCTTGCATCTTCACTCCATTATTTGATTCTACTGTATACTTGCTTTTGTTCTATGTCTTTGTTTATTCAGGTGGTTATGCATTTATCTAAACCAGCAGAAACTTGTGTGTTCCTAATGGCTAATCAAATGCTTTTAAAACAGTTAATGAAAGCAATGCATTTCAGACTTAAGTTGACTTCAGTAGACTTTAGAGTTCTGCAGCTCAGTTCTGCATCCATATGGACCCGGAGAGCTTGTAGAAATCATCCTAATACCCACCTGCTAGATGACATCTTGATGATTTAATTTTCAACCTTAATATGATGCAGTGAGCTTGAAACATGCTTTCAAATATAATATAGAGCCAGGCAATTTAGAGCAAGGTACCAACTAAGAGATGATATCCAGCTGCAGGTAATTTACTGACAGGACAGGTGCAGCTTGTTATAATCAGTAACACATATAAATATAGGTCATGCAAATGTTGGTTCAGTGGTTCCAATGCAGTGGTAATGTAAATGCATTGATCAGATTGATGACCATGCGTGTGTGTGTGTGTGTGTGTGTGTGTGTGTGTGTGTGTGTGTGTAATATACATGACTACAACCATAGTGATAGATGTAGGTACATCAACATCAGGAAAAAGGAACAGAACATGAGAATCTGAAGAAATACCGAGGACTAAGACAGAAGCTAGAGAAGTTGTGGAGGGTGAAGGGAGCAGTCATCCCCAAACTGGGCTCCTGTTGGAGGGGCTCCAGCAGATCCCATCTTCCTAATGTACTCATGGATCTTTGTTATTTCATCTTGGATAGTGGTTCTGACACTATCCAGTGACTCGTTCACGGCCTCCTTCCTTCTGCTTAGTGTACAATCTCAGGATGCTCGACTTGGAGGAAACCCGACATGCATGGTTGAGCGCTTTCTTGTTTTGATGTCAGTAACTTCTGTTTCCTTCGTTAGACAGATTATTATGACATCATGGTATCTGATGACCAGCAGGGTTCATGTGTTAATTGTCCAGATATTGTTCTTGTCATTCAGCTGACTCCTCAGGACTTGTCTTACTCTCTTTAGGTATTTGGTGGTTGCGACAGGCAGGTTATTGGCCTGCAGTCGGATGACATTGGTCCCTTCTGGGAATCCTTGGGGGATTGGGACTATCCATCTTTCAGTTAGCCATTCTGGGGGGATCTCATCCATTAGCAGCGGGTTAAGTTGTGATGCTAGATGTTCTGCTGCGAGCAGTTGGTGGTGAGGGGGCAAAGACAAAGACACACTGTGGTAGAGAACCAGGAATTAATAATAAGTAATGATTAAATGCAGAGTCATGTATAAACACATAATGAGTGAAAAACAAACAGTGCATCATGGGAATCCCAGCCTACGGGAGCATTCAGGGTCAACTGTTCCAGGCCTAACTATAAGCTTTAAAAAACAAAACAAAACAAAAAAAACGTTTTAGGATTGATGGGTGTCTGTCTCCTGAATCCAAACTGGAAGCTGGTTCCATAGAAGAGGGGCATGAAGAAGTGTAAACAGAATTGGTCCTAGCACTGAACCCTGTGGAACTCCATAATTAACCTCAGTGTGTGAAGAGGACTCTCCATTTACATGCACAAACTGGAGTCTATTAGATAGATATGATACAAACCACTGCAGCACAGTACCTGTAATACCTACAGCATGTTCTAATCGCTCTAATAGGATATTATGGTCGACAGCCAAGAGCTGAAGTCTATTAAGTAAAATATACTGTGGACAGCAGTATTGCAGGCTGCACTGAGTTTAGGAAAATTACTACAGACTTGGCCAATTGGCCTATTACCAGTAGAACTGATTAGTGACCGGTGTAACACTGGCTGCTGTTCAGGAGGTAGAGCAGGTAATCTGCTAACTGGAAGGTTAGTGGTTCAGCCTGCATGCTGAAGTGTGAGCAACGGCACATTTAAATCTTACAAATATAGTTATTTGGCTTATATCGTGATAGATATCGTTATCGCCTGAAATGAAAAAAACATATCGTGATATGAAAAAATCTCATATCGCCCAGCTCTAATTCAATAGTACATATAGTACTTCATATATTACTAGTACTAGTATTGGTAGTAGTAGCAGTAGTAACTCTTCCATGCTCATTATCATTCCCAACGTGCAACATACCAAAGATTTGCCACGCCCCTAGGCGTAGTCCAGCCGTCCCTAACCTTAACCCTATCAGATGTGTTTTCCAAAGTGATTAACATACACAATGCTTTGTTAGGTTGATTTTCACATGACACGTAAAACACATGTATAGATTCATGCCAACCCGCTCTCATGCCTCCCAGCGTGTAACATACCGAGGATCTGTCACATTCGTCGGTATGTTATGCTTCTGGTCTGGGTTGATCAAAACACATCCTACAGCCAATCTTGTGAAATTTTAGTTTGTGAAGATGTTTTGGATGTTTTTCATATAACCTTCTACCGTTTTTATTGTTTAGTCATCGCAGCCTTGTGTATGCTACGCTGCATTCTCCACGAGTGCACTAACCTTGTTGCTGATCTGAAGTACTACGTACCTTTGAAATGGAATGAACTCTAAAATGTAACAAACCCTTTGTTATCATTGAGTTTATTATGCTAGGCTTTGAAAAATTATTTATCCAATAGATTTTTAAATGGTTCTTTGCTTGATTTTATTCTTTTGTGTTCTGTCTGCTGAATATTTAATTTCTTCTGTAATCAGGAATGTCTGAGATCAAAGATGTTCTAAAGAAAAAGTAAAGGCCCTACAAACTCCAACAACATGACAGCAAAAAGCAGCATTGGGAATTAAGAGTTCCTTTAAAGTTTGATTGCAGCATGAGGCAGTGCAGAGAGATTTAGAGGGATGCCGTCCATCATGGGTGTCATGCTGTCCTGTTGAGGTGAGTCTGTGGTTTAGCAGACAGCCTTCTGCAGCTTGCTGTGACATTTTAGATGCCCTCCTTTTAAACTGCAGCCGGCATCACAGCGAAAGGCAAGAAATGATGATCTGTGGGCTCCGACCATCACGCTGATGCCAGGCAGCCTCTTGCCTCGTTACCTTTTGAGAAGCTCAGTACTGTTAGATGTGTATTTGTTGCATGTACGTGAACTATATGTTTAACTTTATGAAGACCAGTTAGACATCCAAACCCAGCTGAACTGGACTAAATTCCCCTCGGCCCCCCACCAGTCTCATTTATTAGAGTTTGTCAGTGGTCCTGGCTTCAAAAGCTCTACATACCATAACATCCTAGTCGCAAGATTAGAGCACTCTGTTGGCATTAAGGGCACTGCCTTGGACTGGTTCAAATCTTACCTCTCCAATCGGCTTTCTTCGGTACATCTGGCCTCATCTTCCTCTTCCCCTGTACCTGTTTGCTGTGGTGTCCCCCAGGGTTCTGTGTTAGGCCCGACCCTTTTCTCACTGTATATGCTTCCTTTAAGCGCTATCTTTGAGAAATATCACATTGCTTTTCACTATTATGCGGATGACATCCAGATTTATTTTGAGTTACATGATGATCTCGCTTTATCTTTAAATAACTTTCGTGAGTGCATGAGTGAGGTCAAGAAATGGCTGTTGGCAAATACTCTTATTCTCAATGAAAAAAAGACTGAAATCATGATTTTTGGCAGTAATGCCCTTCGCGCCAAACTTCAAGATGCCTTTGGCTTTCTTACTAGTTCTTTCTCTGATACTGTCAGGAATCTGGGTGTCTTGTTTGACAGCTCCTTTAAACTTGATAAACAGGTGTCTGCTGTTGTCAGATCTAGTTTTTATCAGCTTCGTCTCATCTCCAGGGCCAGACACTATATCCCGTATAATGACTTAGAAAAGCTCATTCATGCTTTTGTAACGTCAAGACTAGATTACTGTAACTCACTCTATTCTGGTCTCCATGTTACCCTTCTACATAGATTACAGACAGTTCAGAATGCTGCGGCACGTATTCTAACTAAAACCAAGAAGTTTGACCATATTACTCCGGTTCTTGCTGAGCTGCATTGGCTGCCTATCAAATACCGTATTCAATTTAAAATTTTGCTGCTTACTTTTAAAATTATCAATAATACTGCACCAACCTATCTTAAGGAACTTTTAAACCCTTATGTCCCTGCCAGGGCTTTAAGGTCATCCTCGCAGTTATTGTTAGTTCAGCCCAGATCTCGGTTGAAATCTAGAGGCGATCGATCGTTTGCCTTTGCTGCACCTGAGTTATGGAACAGCCTCCCGATTGGCATTCGGGAGTCTGATTCTATTTTTTCTTTTAAAGCACGCCTTAAAACTTATCTTTTTGAACTTGCCTTCTCTACCCGTTAAATGCTGACTGTTAACTGCGACCTATTGCATTAACTTTTTACTATTCCTTCATTCCTGGTGTTCTCTATCATGCGGCACTGGGTCTGCTATAATCTATGTGCTGCAGTCCATTTTATTAGTGGCTTTCTACTGTGAACATTGTCTGCTGTTCTTATTATATTTGATATTAATGCTCTTAACTGTATTATTTTATTGTTTTTTGTAAAGCACTTTGGTATGCCTAAGGCTTTTAATGTGCTCTATAAATAAAGGTTGTTGTTGTTGTTGTTACTATTAGTTGTTCTTAGAAATCACATTTTCATGGACACCTCAAATTTGTAAGAAGACACTATTTTAAGATTCATATTGTGTGATAGTCAGTGATGACCCAAGAAGAATGCTAATGTTCCCCCTCACTGAACTCATCTACCTGCTGTAGGGCCTGCCCACAGCTGCTGTCTCACTAGGATAGCCTGCTGTGACTGCACGGGCCCATTATGTTACCAAGAAATAAAGTGATGCAATATAAAAAGAGTAAGCACATATGGTAAACTGCTCCGACACTATAATTCTGTCCAGCAGTGCATTCGTGTTACAAAGAGAAGTGTCTTCGTAACAGAGCATTTGATTTTGAAACAGGTTGGTCTTCCTATAGTCTGATGGAAACCATCACTCAGTGTGGTCTGATAACTAAATGACTTATCATTACATACAAACATAATCTGGTTCTTGTATGTGCCGTCATCCATACAATCAACATGAATTTGGTGGTTCTCCAGTTGGCAACAGCGGTCTGGTGAGGAAGGAGCGGCTAGCAGGTCCAGCAGGCATGTGGTGTGTTAGCCAGAAAACTCGGAGGTCAGTCAGTTAAATAGAAGAACAGACCTTTATTTGGTGTTAACAGAACAAGATCATACAAGGTCACACATACATGTGGCGGGGTCAGGTAGTCGCCGCTGCAGCCCCTTGCAATGGTACAGTTTCTCTAAACAGATGCACGGAGAGCAGCATGCTCTGCTGTAATGGCTGCAGCTGCATTAGGAGACTCTTCAACTGCTACAATAATGGGACACGCCCCCTAGTGGTGCTATGCCATAATAAGGGTTGTTACAATGCCAAACATCCTCGGGCAATACGAAGCCCGAGGATGCATCCATCGGACTATGGATGTGTGTGAATGATAGCTTTGAGTGCTCAGAGTAGAAAAGTACTACCTGAACCAGTCTGTTTACCATTTACCATCCATGTAAGCAAGAAGCATTCTTGTCCCTCACTTTTGTTTGACCTTGAGCGACACTAACAACATTAAATGACATTTAAGACAGTGTGGTTTGTGTGGCAGTTTTATTTATATCACAGAGCCAAGTTGTTGAAAATAAAAAATATCATTTGTAATAACAAGCTGATGGTTCCAGACCACAGAGGGCACACAGATGCACATGTGCATATGTTGACAGGAGGAACACGAGCACACTCAGATTTTGGTGTCAGGTACGTGATTGTAACTATGTGTCTGTATCTGCTGGTTGCTTCCTGGATTTGGAGTGGTGGACGTTGACACCACAGGTTTAATTATAGCAGCAAGCTTAGACTCGAGGCCTGCCAGACCGCTCTCTCATTGTATGAATAGGCAGGGCACAAAGAGGATCGGAGAGGCGGAGAGCTTAGCGGGCACACAAAAAAAAATCATGGAACAGGAAAGACAGAAGGAGAGAAGAGGCAGACAGGGAGCGCAGTCTGCAGCAGTTCTTGAGGAAGGCTGTCATCATTATGCAAATTTGATGCAAATTTCACACTTTCAACTGATTGGAAATGGGACTTTGCATCAAGGCAGGGACAATATGATGGAGAGCAATAAGCTAAGCACATAAAGAGAGGATGAAACCAATCAAGACTGTCCCAGTGACAGAGCTGGCCTCATGTACTGACAGGGACTGTAGTGGCTTCCTGTTAAATCCAGGATTCAAAATCCTGCTCCTCACATACAAGGTCTTAAATAATCAGGCCCCATCTTATCTTAATGACCTTGTAGTACCATATCACCCTATTAGAGCACTTCGCTCTCGCTCTGCAGGCCTACTTGTTGTTCCTAGAGTATTTAAAAGTAGAATGGGAGGCAGAGCCTTCAGTTTTCAGGCCCCTCTTCTGTGGAACCAGCTTCCAGTTTGGATTCAGGAGACAGACACTATCTCTACTTTCAAGATTAGGCTTCAAACTTTCCTTTTTGCTAAAGCATATAGTTAGGGCTGGACCAGGTGACCCTGAATCCTCCCTTAGTTATGCTGCAATAGACGTAGGCTGCCGGGGATTCCCATGATGCATTGAGTTTTTCCTTTCCAGTCACCTTCTTCACTCACTATGTATTAACAGACCTCTCTGCATTGAATCATATCTGTTATTAACCTCTGTCTCTCTTCCACAGCATGTCTTTATCCTGGCTTCCTTCTCTCACCCCAACCAATCACAGCAGATGGCCCCTCCCTGAGCCTGGTTCTGCTGGAGGTTTCTTCCTGTTAAAAGGGAGTTTTTCCTTCCCACTGTCGCCAAAGCGCTTGCTCATAGGGGCTCATATGATTGTTATAGTGTACGATCTACTGTACAATATAAAGCGCCTTGAGGCGACTGTTGTTGTGATTTGGCGCTGTAGAAATAAAATTGAATTGAATGTTAAAAACGAGGCCAAACCCATTGTTGACAAATTCACCTTTCCACTCCCCTCTGTCTCTATGTTGTAATGCCAAGTCCCATGCCAGTGTCACTATAACTGGACTTACCCATTCAGGACTGAAACTCTGTTCAATCACTATGAGATGAGGTGGTGATAATGACAATTAGGGTGATTAATACTATATATTTTTAAATACAGCCATTACAGCACTTGAATTATAAAAGGTTGATAGCATGTACTGTCACGGTTGACACAGGCCAACCCCCCTCTAAAGGTCAGCTCCCGACGACCCTAAAACAAAACACCACAGTACAACCAACCCAGTGTGGGCAGCAGGGGGTCCTGGACGGAGGGCCAGGACCAAAAGCAAAAACAACAAACCCTCCTAGGTCACAGTCCCAAAGTCAGGCCGTGCATCCAGCAGCGGTGCAAAAAAAGGAAAAATCCCCATAAAACAGTCTCAGGCGGCCGATAACTATAACAAAGGTCCCGTGATAGCAGCAGGACACTTCAGGCGGCCTGCCAAGGGCGCAATAGCGGCGGTGCTGCAGCTCCAGCGGGCGGCCATGGGTCCGGCAGCAGCGGCGAAACAGTTGTGGCGGCCTGCCATGGAATCCAGTGGTAGCCGGCGCAGCTCCGGTGAGCCACAGTGTCACATGGCGCATGATCCATGACGTGCTGGCCGTGCCGGACGTGGACGCGCTGGCCTTGCTGGTATCTCCGGCTCGCTGAGCTTCTCCACGGGCAGCGCGGGCTCCTCCTCAGGCTGTGAATCCACCGGCTGTCCGGGCCGGTGAGCAGCCTGAGTAGGAGAGTGGAGGTTAAGGGTTGAAAGCAGGAAGTCCATGACAACTGGGTTGAGAGAGTCCACCAGCCAGGGGAATTTAAAAAGCGTTTCCTGCAGCCGCCTCTCCACGGCGCGATGCAACCCTTCCCCGGGCTTCTCCCACCACAAATCACACAGTCTGTAAACTTTGTCCATCATCTCCCTCCCGAGCCTCTCCTCAGAGTCCGCTAGACCCATGTTTGGCTGGATCATTCTCTCACGGTTGACGCTGGCCAACCATGGGGATGTGAGGAAGGAGGACCCAGATGTTGGATTCTGTGTGCTTACCAGTGCATTTATTTACAGTGAATGGAAAACATAACAATAAATCCGCAGTGCGTTCCCAACTCCCGTGACATGTCCTCTTCCCAGTGTCAGTGTTCCTTGTCCCCGCTCCTCAGTGTCTGAGCACCCTGCGGCAGACTAACCGTACTGACTGGCTGAGAGACTAACGTGAAGTCACGCAATGATCCAGCGTCAGAGAGCGCTCCACCGCACTCTTAAGTAGCTCCTCCGACTAATCAGCTGTCTGATGGTCTTCAGGTGTGGCCAACCACCTGGCAGGGCCACACCCACCAGGCCTGAAGGTGGCTGTAAACAGGTGCTCTCAGAAACACCGGCATCCACACACACACACACACACACACACACACACACACACACACACACACACACACACACACACACACACACACACACACACACATATACCTGCAAGCAGGGAGAACGAGAGACAGCACACCAAAAACACACATGTCCATAATTGCTCAGGGACCCTGGGTCGCTCAGGCCAGGTAAAATAAGTAATAAAGATGACACAATAACATCTTTACAAAATATATTTGTAAATTCTCACCAGATGTTGGTAACAACACATCCGATCACAAATGGGACCATAGATGTCCATAAGTTAAGTTATGTGTAAGAAATGACACAAGGAAAAGTATTACACCAAATATAGTACTTTTACTGAAATGTATTTAATACTTTGTACAGAGGCATTTGTTAGTGACGACAGCTTCCTGCCTCCAAACTTCACTGTTGGTATGGTGTTTTATCTTTTGCTCTCCAAACCAAATATGGTGTTTATTGTGGCATCCAAAGAGTTTACATTTGGATTGACCAGTATCTTTCCAGGCTTGTCTAAATGCTGTTCAGCAAACTTTAAATGCACTTCAGCATGCTGTCAAGGCCAGTACGTGAACGTGGACCTAAACATGCAGAACCAATAGGAATGATCCTAACACTGACTTTATTTACAAGAGCACAGGTGGAGTTAGCTCGTGGAATATCACAGGTGCTAACTACACTGGGGTAACTCGAGTGGGGAGCTCTGAAATACAGGGAGAGAAAGATTATCTGCGGACCGAGGACAGATTAAACCATCTGATCTGATGAGACGTACTTCGCAGACCGTTGGAGAGTGTCTCGGGAGGGGATGGCTGAGTGGGATCGGGTGACGTCCTGGATGGTGGGCGGAGCCTTTTGGGACAGACAGCAAGGAAATGGTCAGCGAAGTGAGCAAAGAGCGACCAATCTCCATAGGCTCGGTAGCAGCCTGTACAGAGGAAGATGCAGTGACATGAGCGGATGTTGATACTGGAGCTGAAGACGTGGGAGCAGAAACTGCAAGAGAACTGCAGGGTGGTCTGTGGGATCTGCTGCTTTCAGCCTCTCTTCTTGAAGTGATTATCATTGCAAAGGGAGAGCGAGTGAGAGAGAGAGAGACTCATCATAGGAGCAGGACTGTACTGATCAGGAGGACAAATATGCTTCAGCCTAACTCAAAGCCTTACCTCTCAATCTCCCAATTAGGTAAAATAATTTTAGGGATTATCTAACCTAATTGGGGTAATTGGGGTGATTAGGGAAAGAGCGTGGGGAGCACTGTAGTAAGAACCCTCCGCAGTGACCTTGCTCCCCAGTGAACAGCTCAGGGTCTGGGATTGAAGCATCATGAAACAACAGAGCTTCCTGGGGCTCACTAGAAATGACATCTGGGGTTGTGGAGCTTTTGGGGCAGGAAACAGAGCAGGCTCGGAAGGAACAGGTACCAAGCCGGTTGCGGTCCTTGAAGAGATGCAAGAATCTTCTCTTGCCTGTCACTAATAGCTTTATACTGAGTTATCAAAAACTGGATGGATTGTTCATGGGACCTAACAGGTATCCCTGTTTTGCCATCACTGCCCGAACTTGATCCGCAGAATCCATTCTGCTTTTGGGCAAAATCAAACTAACTCGTATTGTCAAGTTAGTTTGATTTTAGTGCGTGTGTGGTTTGGACGGGTTGTTATCGACATTTGATGAGAATTTGAAGTCAAAAGCACCTGTAGCTGCAAGCAACCAGTGATGGAAATAATGATATATCTGTAAATGTCTCTTGCAGACTGGCTGTGAGTCCATGTAGCATTCAGATTACAGTCAATCAATCAACCACTGCTCTGCAGATGGTGAAACAGATGATGTCTATCTCTCTTTTAATGATTCTTTAGAGAAAAATGTTGAAATGAAGGAAGATTGAAATCAGTCTGTAATCAGCTGGATTATTGGCTTTTTAAGTAAAGCAATCATTGACCGTGTCCTAGGTTTAAACCATGTTCTGCTCACGCTTGGGCACATTTTCAGAGATCAGATTTCTCTTTCCATTGAAACACATGCTCACTAACCATGTTAGCTACGAGTTCCACTGTCAGGTTAAATAAAGGCTCCAAAAAATCTAAATTTTAATGGTAATATTGCATAAAGTGCTTTGAGTGCTGTATCAGAACTCATCCATTAATCAGCTTCTGTGTGAGGAAAGTTTAGGTAGTTCAAGTTGGCCTTGAAGGAGTCACTTCCTTAAAGGTTGTAATTGTGCCACTGACATGAACAAGCTCCCCCCTCACGTGATGAAGCCTCCAACACCCATCTGTGTCTCTGTGTCTCCCAACTGGGAAAACACAGCATCAGGGATGGCTGTCTGCTTCCCCTTCTGATCCTACTGGCAGGAGGAGGGAGGATGGACAGAGGGAGAGATGAAGTGTGTCATGCAAAAATGAGTCCATGCAGAGCTTGAACTATCCGGTTGTTCAGTCTGACGTCACTAGTCGTATCTGGACCTAAACTCCGCTGCAGGTCCATATATCAAACGATCACTATGGCATTACTGAGAGTTGAAAAACTGTCTAAAGTCTTTCATCTTTAATAAAATGATCAGCGTTCTGCTCTACCAGGTGTAACAATTGAGTTTAACATCCAGGCATCCATGAAAACGGAATTTATGACATTTAACGGAGTTAGAAGTTAGCAGGGAGTTAGCTCGCTAGCTTCTATCTAAATACAATATAGCATGTCCTGACTGCGGGGTTTTGGAAACAAATTAAAACGTACAGCTCTGCTATCACTTCCAGCATAAATGAAGACAGAAAACTAAACAGCAGTGACGTTTGTAGGGTTACTGAAGTTGGGCTAGCTGGTATATAATGATGTGCTACGTGACCGCTAGCGACACAGCTATGTTAGCATAATATAAACAAGCTAACTTTTTTTCCACTCGATAAAAGTTAACGTGAGTGTTCTCGGTGGTCAGGAACAAATGTAATCGCATGGCAGGATGCTGTAAAAGGACCAAACTTCAGCCAGGAGAACAACTGAGATAATCCATCCACAATACGAGGTTAGTCATTCATGTACTGCTGCATGGGCTGGGCTGTAGTTACATCCTAAGGTTTTAAAAACCGAGCTTAAATAAATGATTAGTGGAAATAAAAGCCGAGGGAGGTCAACAGGGATCACTGACTGTTTTAGGAGCTTTTTGAGATCAAATAGAAGAAAATACAAAACATTAAACATGTTAACAACACAAAAGCCATATTAAACGCAGACTACTTTAGACCCGGAAGTAGGATTCATCACGTCATCACTGAACAACCGGATAGCATGACCTTCCATCTGGCAGAGGACTGTCAAACCTTTCTACCATGACCACCAAAGAACAAAGAAAAAGTAAAAGCTCAGGTTTCCACTGGGAATGTTTCGCAGTCTACATAAAACCAGCAACTGGCAAAACCATACTTGTCAGTCGGATTGGCAGACAGAGGAGTGCGACTCCTCAGCCCAGAGAACACATGTCCTCTGCTCTGATGTCCAGCATGGTTTACAGCAGTGTGTCTCTGATGCTTTGCTTTTGGTGATGTAAGGCGTGGATGCAGCTGTGGAGCCGTGGAATCCCGTTCCCCAATGTTCTCTGGGAATGACCTCTGTGCGTCCGCCGAACCCGCTCTGTGATTTCCTGTGGGCCAGCACTTTGTGTCTGAGCTGCTGTCACTTCCACTTTGTTATAATACCACTCACAGTTAACTGTAGAAGTCTCAGTATTGAAGAAATGAGCGACCCATTCTTTCACAGATGTCTGTAGAAGCAGTCTGCAGGCCTGGGTGATTGATTTTATACATCTGTGATCGTGGAAGTGACTGGAACACCTGAATTCAATGATTTGAATGGATGAGTGAATATGTTTGGTCCTTCATAATAATCTGATAGGATAATCCAGTATTTCACTAAATTAATGTTTAAAGGACGATTTTAGTTTTTAACGTTTCGCCTGACTCTGAGGTGTTTAAGTCTGAGAGTCAGGAATAAATATAAGCACAGAACTCGGGTTCAGGCTTAAGCTACATTCAAAAATGACATAAGATCATCAGGCACAGGAAGCTGCTCTGTTCTAGGATCATGTTTAATGCTTATGAAACAATAAAGTTGTTTTAAAATTGTTTGTAGCCAAAACGAGAAAATCCAGGAACAAATTTGTATCTAAGACCTTACAGACCACACACTGATTCTCATCTGGGAAACACACCCACATTTACACTGATGGATGAATCAGAGAGCGCCCTGCACTCAGTATCTCGCCCAAGGATATTTGCATGCAGACTGGAGCAGCCAGTCAAACCACCAACCTTCAGATTGGTACATGACCTGTTCTACCTCTAGAGCCACAGCCACCCCAGCCAGATCTTCCAAGAATTTTGATGCAATATTTCAGATTTGTCAGTAGGCAGAGGACCTTTTAGAACAAAGTTGAAGAATAGTCGTGATAAGCAGGAACGCTCAGCTCTGGACTGCAGCCGCAGCACCGACCCGTCTCCAGCTCCTTTCTCCGCTCACTTGTGAACAAGACCCGAGATACTTAAACTCCAGGGCAGGAACTCATCCCTGACCCGGAGTGGGCACGCAAAGCCTTTTCCCAGCTGAGGACCACGGCCTCAGATTTGGAGGCGCTGATTCTCATTCCCACCGCTTCACACTCGGCTTCGAGCCCCTCCAGTACGAAAGAATAATACATATGAATACATTAGATTGACACAGGAGGGTAAAGGATATTTCAGGTAACGAAAGATCCATCCTCTCCTGCAGAAAGTAGCAGCAAGCCGGAGTCCTATTAACTGTATGTTCACATAACAGCTCTTCATTATCATATTCAAGTGAGTAACAATAACCTTCCAATGAACCTTTAATGTGATGCAATGGTGTTTGACCTTTGGCCTTCTTTATTCTAAGGCCTTTGAGCCCAAAAATAAAGCTTTAGACATCCAGAGACTGAGAACAGAAAAGCACTCACATGAGTGGATGTGTATAGAAATGCACTCGTTCAGTATCACTTCCAGTCACTATCAGTAATGGAGAGGAAATGGTGTCTGGCTCAGAGACGTTTGCAGAAGGCTGAAGGGCAATTTAACTAAAATGACTGAGATAGAAATCCATTTGGGTTTGTGAGAGCAGTGTGCCTGAGTCTAACTGCTGGAAGGAGGATACCTCAGTGAAAGGATGTAATGTGTTTGCCAGCTCACAAATATGCCAAAGGGTCGGAGTTTGGCTTGCTCAAGCATTTCTGTCCACAGAGACAAGCACCGGAGAGGTTAGCACTTCTCAGGAAATCAAATGTGGAAACACAGGCAGCTTCAGGCCAAGGGGAGAGCAGAAGGATGACGAATGTTTCATACAAACCTCCCTTCCCCCACTTCAAACATGGACTCGACTAATGGGACTTCTCCCCATTACTCAAAACATAACCTGCCTAACCGGATTTAAGTAATTATGTTGATTCAGCAAAAGCAGATTGTTAGTGAAACACAACAATCCAACAGGTCATGTTGAGAAAGTTATTTAAATAATAAGTCAAACAGAGCTTATAGGTTTTGAATATACTGCCCCCATCAGTAACTATGGTTGAATTTAAGTGACTTTTTAAGGATCAAGAAAATAGTGCAAGTGCTCTTAAAGTTGCAGTGAAATTCAGTTGAAACCAAACACGTTTTGGACAGAGACCAGACTCATTTATATTTACCATATGATGGAGCGCTGCTGCGACTGCAGCGATGCTGTACCGTCCGCCGTGAAGAGAGAGTTGAGTATAAAAGCAAAGCTGTCAATATACCGGTCGATTTACGTCCCTCACCTATGGTCAGAGCTGTGGGTAGTGACTCAAAGAATGAAATCGCGAATACAAGCAGCAAAAATGGGCTTCCTCCGATGGGTGGCTGTCCTCTCCCTTAGAGAGGGTGAGAAGTTCAGCCATCCGGGAGGGGCTCAGAGTAGAGCCGCTGCTCCTTCACATTGAAAGGACAAGGATGCCTCCTGGATGCCTAATGGGTGAGGTATTCCAGGCATGTCTCACCGGGAGGAGGCCCCCGGGCAGACCCAGGACAACCTAGAGGGATTATATCTCTTGGCTGGCCTGGGAACGCCTTGGTGTTGCCCCGAACAAGCTCATCACTAACAGCGGATATGGATAACGATTCAAGAGTGTTGTTACCGTCAGCCACCTCCTGTACGTGGATAATATCAAGGTACATGTCAGAAGTAAGCGAGACATTGAGTCATTCATCAGGACATGAGTGGGCCCGTTTGGATAAGTGTGACCAAACAGCTGAAAAGAGAGGAAAGGTGACCCTGACTGAAGGGGTGGAGCTGCCAGAAGGCAGATTAGCAGACATACAAGAAGCAACAAGAACCTACACACCAAATGGGAACCAGCTATAGCCAAAAACCTCCTGCAGGTACGACACGAGAAGCCAGCTGAACAGTATGAATAAGAGTCAAGCCCTTGTTATATGTGCCCCACAGCTGCTAGCAGCCGGTCGCAGGAGGACATAGATGCCACTGACATCAACTCCTCACAGTGTCCACAGTGAAAAGTGTCAGAATGTGGCAGCGAGGACGCACAACTCCAAGAAGAGGAGGAGACATTAACACTCGATTTTTATTTGCCTTCTATACTTTTGACGCCTTCTAAAGATCTCAATGAAGAAACTGTTGTTTTTTATTATTCCTTCTATTCCAGTGTCATATTTATTCAGTTTCTCTTTGTTTTGTGTGTTGCTGTGTTTTCAGCTCGGTGTCACATTATAGCCCTTATATGCACTGTGTCTAATAATGCAAGCAGCTCTATGGGAGTTTGTTGGTGGAGCAAACTGACAGTAGTGCAATCTCTGTTATCACATTTATACACTAAGAACACACAGTAGTGTAGCGTGTATGATGTCTGCGTAGCAGGCAGCATTGAATTCAAGTGAACTGAACTGAATTCAGTTTTATTTATATAGCGCCACCTGCAGGTGCTAACTTTAGCTGCTGCAGTGGCCCAACGTGCAGACCTTAAACTCCTGTGACAGAAACCTCAGTGAACTGAAGCAAAGTTGGCCATAACTCCTCCATAATGATCATGTGATACAGAAGATTATTACACCAAGTTACTGATGCTAAAGGTGGTTCAGTGTATAAGCCCATTAATCATGAGGTGCACACGGCAAAGGCCTGCGTGAAATGCTCTCACTGAACAGCCTTTCCACATTAAAACAGTACAGTGAGCTCTCCTTTGTATTTAGCCAAGCAGGTCTTTGTAATGTAGTTTGTTATAGTTGATCACAGCTGCTCTCTGCTAAAATTACAAAATGTTGTCACTTTGCAGTGTGTCAACAAAAAACAAACAAACAAACAAGGCAGCACAGTGGTTAGCACTGTTGCCTCACAGCAAACAGGTCCTGGGTTCAATTCCACCACCAGGCCGGCGTCTTCCTGTGTGGAGTTTGCATGTTCTCCCTGTGTTTGTGTGGGATTTCGCCACAAGTGTGAATGTGAGTGCAAATGTCTGTGTCCACGTGTTAGACCCGCGACAGGCGGGCAACCTGTCCAGGGTGTACCCCGCCTTTTGCCTCTGGGATAAGCTCCAGCGCCCCCCACGACCCTGAAAAGGATAAGTGGAAGTGAATGGATGCACAAACAAACAAAAACAGCCGCAGAGAACTGACTGCACTTCAGCAGGGAGGAGCTGTGTGACGGTGCCCCATCAGTTCTCCAGAGTAGCTCTGTAGGGGCACGTATGTGGAAGTACGACCTGTTTATGTGCTTTCCACACAAGACATGGACACATCATTGCAACAGAAGAGTCAAGCTCGATGTTTACAATGTCGGCCAAATACTTGGCTGTGATGCATTTAATGTAGCTTGAATTGTTCATTATAGAGAAAGACCCTTTAACTAACCCTCTTTACTTTCCTTGGGTACAAAGCTCAAGACATTATTTACCTGTTTACCTGTTTACCTGTTTTCTGCTTTACAAAGGTGAAATGAAAAATTATTTTATTTAAAGTTTATTTTAATAATCTCTGGATAATATTAAATGTTTTCTGTGAGATGTAGTATTTGAGCGTTTTATTTAATCTTAGCTGTGCGCTGTGATTGGAAATACTGGTAAATATCACTGGATTACATTAATGATGAAGAAAAGTTAAAAAAATAAAAATCTAGGAGATTCTTGGCCAACCAGTGCTGGCCCTGTCCAAGTGTATTTCCTCAGCCTCTAAGTGATTAATAGTGATTAATGCTGCCAATAACTTTGCCCATTTGTAAATAGCATTGAAGCAGAAAGTGGGAACTAGAGTTAGGGGTACGACTTGGGTTTGCTTGTCTTGTCTGTTATTTGGGCCTCGGTCCACCCTGGAGTTCATGCTTTCGGTGTTATAGGCAGAGCAATAAACGTCACCTTTGTCTGTGTGTCGGCTTTTACTTGTCTGGTTTTGGGGAGCACCTGTTTGTTAACCCTTATGTTACGCTCACATAAACCACAGTGTAGCAGTGTGTGTGTGTGTGTGTGTGTGTGTGTGTGTGTGTGTGTGTGTGTGTGTGTGTTTGTTTTCAGGACTGAGGAAATGCATGTGGTGGTATGATTGTCTTGTCTGTGTAATTCAAACCTCCAAAGACTCTAATAATGTCATGTTTGTGAGCCACGTGGCCTTGCCAGAGACAAGCAGCAATGGTGTCAAAAGGAAACGGAGGAAGTTACAGCCTCATTATGAACCTACAGCATCACAGTCACAGGTGTGGGCCGGGCCACAGAGCTACAGGAGGAATGTGTGTACAGGCCACACTAAGCTAGGAAAAAGCAGATGAAACAATCGCCTTTATCAAATAGTTGTAAATGGAGTAAGCAGAAAATGCAAAGACGGAAAGATGTCTTCATCATATTCATGAAGTATTTTAACTTTTGTAACAAAAGAATTTCCAAAACTGTATTTTTCCAATTTATTGAGTAATTGGGCTCTAAATGTAACAACAGCACACACGGGAGTTTGTTATGTGCAATGCTGCAGCAGTGCATTACAGTATTATATTTAGTTATTATACATACTTGCCTTCCTGAACATGAATTTAATTTGCTATTTTCATCATAAGTAATGATATAATTTTTAGTTTTGACCAAGTATTTGACAGATTTCTAAATTATTTGTGCTTTCTTGTTTTATGATAGATGCTCTAGCCAACGCTGTACTGTTAGGAGTGCACACTGAAAGCTCTCCTGATTCATTAGTTAATAGTTTTAGAGGAACATCATTTTTCACGCAGCCATTGTGTTCCTGCTGTGGTTTGTAGAGATGTTAAAAGAGTTTCTTCACCACTGATGCAGGAAGCTGATTGTGCGTCCAGTGCAGACGCAGCCTCTCCAGCTGAATCACGTCTGAACTGAAGCTTCTGTTCAGTCTGTGTATCGTTAGAGTGAATGTTTGTGTAAATATTCTGTTTATAAAAACAAACAAACAAAAACCTTTTGTTCCTTTGCAGGTTCCATTACTCGGTGCTCCTACATCAAGTATCACTATTCCTCAGCTACGATACCCAAAAACCTCTCCTACAACATCACCAAGACAATAAGGCAGGACGAATGGCACGCCCTCCGTAAGTCTGCTGCTGTTTCTCCTTCTGTCACGTAAAATCCTTTCATTTTAAGTAGAGATGATCTGGGTTGAGTACATTTGTTTTCTGTCTCTATGCAGTTACATGTTCATATCATATCTATGAACAGATTCAGAATTCCTCCGTCTCAATAATGACTTTACTGACTTTCCTCCCTTCAAATTACAGTTTCAGCCATTAATAATATTCAAAGGAAAAGGTGGTAAAAAGGCAGGAAACTTACACTACAATTAAACCTTAATTAAATCAATCAGTGCATTATTATTTTTCCTTTAATTCATCAACACAGGCTCCTCTCTGCTGTTCTGCTGTTGACTAAGTTTTTCTGAAATTCACTTCTGTGGGACAAAGATGGCTGTAGTTGAGTCAGAGCAGGAGGTCCACCACAGCGCGCTCACTTCTTCCGTTCATCTGTTCACCACTTTGTTTTGGAACAAGAAATTTCTTCCACTTTTGACAATAATCCAATAATTAAGGATTGAAATCTGCTCAAAGAGCGGTCATCTGATTCTGGGGTATTTTCAGGGGGTTCTGTCTATTATTGTAGGGTCTTTTCTTTAAAATATAAAACATGCTGAGGTGATTGCTGTTGTGATTTGGAACTATATAAATAAAGTTAAAATTAACTGAAATACTAGAAACCATCCTCAGTGTCTCTGACAGCAGTGTGGTGGCTTGTAGAGTCAGAAACTAAGTCGCTGAGTTAAATGGAAAAACTCAAACCATCAGTCTGAATAGTCTTTAACTGTCAGGTGACAGAAAAGCTCTGCTCTAAAACCACACGTGTCATCTTCACAACTTTGACCTTCACATCTTTCTACAATATATTGAAGGTTGAAGCCATGGATGTATTTGTAAATACCAACTAAATTCTCTAATATTTAATACTTGTTCCTCTCCTTTTTATTGTTGTTATTATTATTATTATTATTTTATTACTACCACTGCCATTTTCTCTTATTTTCTTCTCAATATAACTGCACACTCTCTATATGCTCCTGTAAAGCTGAGGAGCCAAAGAATTTCATTATGGATAAATGTTTGTCTGTACACGACAATAAAACTTGAAACTTGAAATTTGCAATTTTCTGTTTATGTTATCTGAATAAATATTTAGTGTGCACCAGGTTCTTAGACTTGCACCATAAATGAAAGAATTTTATAAGAAATTGCAAAGTTTGCATGTAGAAACTGGAACTTCACCCACTGCTTCAGTCCAGTGTGAATGTGAAAGAAAGAAGAAGAAACAGCCTCAGACGGCATCCTGATGACGGCCAGGCAGCTAAAAACACTGGACACAGGGCGGCATTAAAGACAAACAGCTTATACACTGTGCTGCAGGGCTTGCTGTATATTTGGCATTTTAAGCTAAATTATGCTTCAGCATAATATTGGTATGAATGACAACATCACACAGAAAGATAAATCAACCAAATATTAGTAACAAAAGAAAAGGAAAGAGCTGCTCTTTCTAAAGCTAGTGCTTAGACGTCACACTGAAAACTTCAGTTGTTCTGGCGAGGCCAACACTGCAGAAGGATTGTTGACAGGAAAGTTCCAGTTTAATGCTTAATCTTCTCTAAATATGTTGACACAGTTTTTGCTTTACAGTCATAACACACTGGTGTCAGGGGAAGGGATTACGTGTTCCCAGGCTCAGGATCAGGCCTTTTGAAGACTCACACAATCACTGACAGCATTGAAAGCTCTGAGGTTATATTATGTAAAGGTGTCTCGTGCCACCAACACAGCTGTGAACACCAAGGCATGGACACTACGCTCCAGGACAGAGGGCACATGGGACACCAGTCACAGAAAACATCAAACTGTTCTTGGTGTTATTTTAAATGTTTTTCTGTAATATTTAATTTGCTATGTTTAGTATATTCTCTGTTACTTTGCAGTGTATGTTTTATTTTCCTTGCAATGATAAAAATCCTGGTTCTGGAGTTGGTGTGGCCCCATGTGTCTTCCTCTGTGGTTGTTTTCATTGCTGGTTGATGCACTAAAGCTAACGTCAGTGTTACCACAGATGTTAGCTTTACAACAAGAGAGGCTAAAGTTGCAATTAATCAGCTCTGTGTGAACACATTTAGCTACAATGTAACAAACATTCATTTACATTATAGTTCTGTGTTGCACTTGGTCATATTTCCTGCAGTCAGCAGCAAATCCTCTGTTTTCCATGTCTTTGGCAGTTCATGGTTTTACATTCTGCAGACTCAACTCTATCAAGTTTTAAAAGGACATTATTGACCCCAAATCATATCAGGCTTTTTAGCTGCAGCCGAGGACAAAAGCCAACACATTGGTCTCAATAAGGGAAATAGTGGATCCAACATCTAATTAATTACTATCAATTTTATGTAGCCTGTAAGGGGTGTAATATATCCTATGAAGTATGTTAAATTGCACTTGCCTGTTTTGTAGAAATTAACACAGTCTGTGCCTGTTCCAATAAGTGGTGTCATTCTACCTCTTCATAGACATGGCCCAGGTCCCATTTTCTTTTTATGGACGCTTTGTTGTGATCGGGTAACTTTCATTGATAATAGCCTCCATGGTTTGGTACAAAGATGGGTTTCAAGAGGAGTTTCTTTTGGTATCTCGGGGAATAACCCTTTGGATTTCTCCTTGACTCTTATCTTATTTCTTGCTCTCTTATTTGTAGAAATTTGAAGAAACTTTGTCCTGGAAGTTAGAATTTTTCCTTTAGCAGATGAAAGTCAATAAATGTGTCATTATTGTATAAGTCAGCAACAGTTCCAATATTTCTGTCCTTCCGTCCCTGCAGTATTGGGTCAGGAATATGATGAGAGAGGTCAGGGTTGCCCCATAGGGGTGTCCTTCTAAGAAAGGAGATATTTATTTTCAGAAGTGAGGGGGATTCCTGCCAGACGCAGAAGGTGTTTATTATCAAATAGTTTGTGAGCTTGGACATTTTTTTGTACCTAAAAATAGAACATCTTTTAATGGGGTTTCACCTCATGACATGTTGTTCTATTGGGACCCATCGAACCTCACTGCTCTCTGCATGTAGCCAGATCCAAACTGATCGGTACTGGGAGGCAAGATAATAGTTCCTAAAGTTTGGTAAATTAAGTCCTGCCCTTGAATATGGGGCCTGCAGAGAGGTGAGTTTGACTCTTGGATTTTTCTTTTGCCATATAAAAGAAGTTATAAGTTTATGAGGCTCTTTGGAGAAACTTTTAGGAACATTTGTAGGGAGACATTGAAATAAGTAAATGAATTTAGGCAAAGTATTAATTTTAATAGCATTTATTCTGCCTATGAGAGATAATGGAAAATCCATCCATCTCTGAATATTAAGTTTGGTTTGCTCCAACAGTTTGATATAATTTTGTTTGAATATTTGATCCTCGGATTTACCAATTTGTATACCAAAGTACGTGAAGCCATTATCACACCACTGTAATGGGTCAGTCAGAGCTCTAATACGGCTGTCTTGTATATTTAATGGCACAATCTCACTTTTGGTGTAGTTTAACTTGTATCCTGAGGATGCACTGTATTCTTCGAGACACTTCATTAAGGAGAGAATTGATTTAAGAGGGTCCGTTATGTATATTAATAATAATAATAAGAAATTTTATTTATGAGCACCTTTCAAGTCACCCAAGGACACTTTACAATAGGATAAAACACTTAGTAAAACAATGGCAGAATAAGAACAATAAAACAAAAGCACAAGATAAAATTAACAAACTGTGGATTCACAGTGAATATGCAGATTTGAACAGATGGGATTTAAACTGGGGGAGAACCAATGTTTCTTATTTCTGGGGGCAGAGAGCTCCACAGCCTGCTTCCTATGTTGGTGAGGCGGAAGGAAGGTACAGCAAGCTGGATAGAAGAAGAACGGGCAGACCAGGTGGTGGTTAACAGGTCAGAAAGGTAAGGAGGAGCGAGGTTATGAATGGCCTTGAAGGTGAGCAGAAGGAGTTTGAATATTATTAGCCAGTGAAGTTCCTGAAGAACAGGTGATGTGCTGGTAGGAGGGGTTCTGCTGATAATGCAAGCAGCAGAGTTCTGAACCAGTTGAAGCTTATGGAGGGATTTTTGGGGGAGACCATGCAGAAGAGAATAGTAGGAGGTCATCTGCGTATAGAGAAAGTTTATGTTCACTTGTACCAAATTTGATTGCAGATATGGAGGCACTAGTACGAATGGCAGCGGCTAGTGGTTCGATCGCAATCGCGAAGAGCAAGGGGAGCTTGGACAAGCTTGTCTGCAGCCTCTGGTTAAAGAGAAAGTGCCTGAGAGCACATCATTTGTTGTGATATTGGCTCTGGGGGCATTAAAAAGTGTCCTAACATAACAGGTGAACTTCTCTCCGAAGCCCATAGCTTCCATCGCCTGAAATAGAAAGTTTGTCACATGCTTCATTAGCGTCCATGGAGATTGTTAGCAGGGGGTCTTGGTTTTTTTGAGCAGTGTTCAGTATATGGAGCAAACGTCGCACACTATCTGCTCCGTGCCTGTTTTTAATGAAGCCTGTTTGGTCAGCGTGTATTATCTTAGTCATGATGTCTTCCAATCTCAGTGCAATTACTTTAGATAATATTTTACAATCTGCATTTAAGAGGCTGAGGGGTCTGTAAGAGTCACATCTGTTTGTCCTTTCAGGATTAATGTGATTGTTGCGATTTCCAGTGACTCTGGTAATTTATTATTTTCTAAAGCTTCTTTGATCATATTCGTGAGTGGTGTCAGTAATTTATTAGAGAAAGCCTTATAATAATCGACCGAGAAGCCGTCTGGTCCAAGGGTCTTATTAATTTGTAAACACTTGAGGGCTCGAAGTACCTCCATCTCAGACATATCTGCATCAAGCAGTTCTTTGTCCTCATTATGTAATTTAGGAAGAGTTATTCCATCTATAAATCTTTTTGCAGCAGTACTGTCGGCCCCTCGCTCAGATTTATACAAATCTTCATAGAACCGTTTAAACTCTGCATCAAGAAGTTTATCATCTTCTGTTAATATTGTCTGTATAAATTTATCAGATGTTTCTTCCTTACTTTGCCAGGACAGTAGTTACTTGTTTTGTTTCCATATTCGTAGTAGTGATATCTAGTTCCTGCCATGGCTGCTTCCGCTCTGCTGGTGCATAAATGATCATATTGCATCCTTGTTTGTGTTAATGTATTGAGGTATTCTTCCTTTTTGGTGGCGTATTTTCCTGCTCCAGGTTTTTAATGTCAACCTCCAATTTGGTTATCTTCACTCTAATTTTTTATGACATAACCAAACCTCTCATAGAGGCTTTGAGAGCTTCCCAGACATTGGCACGTGAAGAGGAATTTGAATTGTCATCTAGGAATATTTCAATATTAGTGTTCATATATGAAATAAAGTCAGAGTCTCCTAGCATGTAACTTTTAAACCTCCACCTGTGGGTTGCAGGTTGTGACATGTTGGTAGCCCAGGAGAGTTTGATGGGATTATGGTCTGAAAAAGTAGCTGCTAAGCAGGAGCAATCTATCACTGTTGCCGTCATATGTTGTGGTACAAGAAACATCAATTCTAGAGTGTCTTATGTACTGGTGAAAAAGGAGAAGTTCCTCTGGTCTGGATGAAGGTTTCGCCACACATCAGTTAAGCCTATATCCTTCATACCTTGGTTCAGTGCTGTTGCTGCCTTGGAAAGTGAAGCTGTTTTGGGTGAGGACTGATCCAAAGAAGGATTTAGGACCAAATTAAAGTCTCCACCCACAATATACTGGCCCTCAATTGTAGCCAGTTTCATAATTAAGTTGTTAAAGAATAAAGGGTCGTCGTAGTTGGGCCCATATATATTTACCAAAGTTATCTTATTTCTGTTTATTTTAGAATCTACAAGTAAGAATCTGCCATTTTTGTCCTTTTCAACTGAGTTTAGTTGAAAGTTCAGGTGTTTATTAATAAGCAGGGAGATGTCTCTTGCTTTGGAAGTATATGACGAGTAAAAAACATTGCTAACCCAGGTCTACGTAATTTTAAATGTTCAGCGTCTGTGAGGTGACTCTCCTGGATAAACGCGACATCTACACTCTGCCTCTTTAAGGATGTCAGCATTTTCTTCCTCTTAATGGGTGAATTGATCCTCTAATATTCCAAGATATACAAGTTAGATGAACCGTAATTTTTTATATGAATATCCTGGACAGGTAAGTGTCATGGTATTCAACTCTGGGGATTTCTGAACACATTCCTGCTTTCCTGAGTTTTGATGTGGTGAAGCTCTGCACATGGGTATAATAGTAAGATACAGCCTAGACCAGGGAGCTGTGTGAACAGTTGTGTGAGTGTGAGTAAAATGTTTGGTAAGAGACCAAACATAACCCCAAAATGTTAAAGTAAAAACCCCTGTAACAAAACCACATTAGGTAGGTGACAGTAGTGGAGGCCCAGGCAGCTGCTAAGGTTGAAACTTTAGCCACACTCAGTGAAATATTTACAGCTAAGCACTGAATTTTACAGTCAGACATAGAACAAAACTGTATAAGAGATAAACTGGTTGATCAAGATGTGATCACAATCACCCAGTAGGGGGTTAATGTCATGATCATAAATGCTCACAAGATCTGTACTTTTATGAATTCGTACACATTATCTTAACTGACTAATGAACGATTGTCTCTATTAGGAACCAAATACCAGATTATCATAAGTCGTATCTCAGATTAGTCTGTATACTTCAGGGTGGTGAGTTTCTATGTCACTGCTTGATGTTATAGTCTTTTCTTCCTTCATGTCGCTCCCACCCCAAAGTTAACAATGGAGGCCTTCTCATCTGAGAGTATAGGAGCCAATTGCTTGTTTGTTGAAATCGCATTAGATCACTTTAGTCTACCCACTCGGCAGATCTTTCAGAGAACGTTGTGCTTCGGCAGGAGTGGAGAAAACTTTGATGGATCCCTGGTGCCTGATGTGAAGCTGGGCTGGGTACATCAGCGCATATTCAATCTCCTTTTCTTGCAGCCTCTGTTTCATGGAACTCATCTCGTCTGCGTTGCAGGTCTGCGCTGTAATCCGGAAAGAAAAATATCTTCTTATTCTCGTATGTCGTCTCTCCCCTACTTCTGGCCAGTCGGAGGACTTTCTCTTTGTCTCTGAAGTTCAGGAACTTAGCGATGAGGGCCGCGGTCTGTCCGACTTCTTCCCGACGTGGTGCGCTCTTTCAAGGGTGATGTGTGAGGTGAAGTTATCATTCCCCAGGATTTGTGGTATGACTTTCTCCAAAAATCCAACAGCGTCGCGGCCTTCTGCTTGCTCAGGGATGTTCAGTATCCTAAGGTTGGACCTCCTGCTGCGGTTCGTCAATTTTATCTTTGATTTGCGTTGTCAATTTCTCCATTTTGTCGACACCGTTGCGTGCATCTTTAATGTCGTCTTCGTTTGCGCTCACTCGCGCCTCCATCTCCTCAACCTGCTCCGGATTGAGAGAGGATTCAATTTTCGTCAGGGTTGTTTGTATGTCGGCCGTTTTTTTGTCAGTGTGGTTCGTGAGGTCCTCTTTAGTTTCCTTGATAGCATTGAGAAGTTTGCTAACTGGCTATTCCTCCTCCCCATCCGCCATATTTCTTGTTGCTACTGCGTGCAGGTGCCTGAAGTTTTATCCGTTTTCCTTCGTTTTGTGTGTCGACAATCATAACGTGCCGTCTCTGCAGATGCCTGTACAGATCCAAAGTATAATGTGATTGTTTCCTGTGCGCACTTTCCACTTTACTAACATGCTCTTGTCCTTTTGTGCAATAAAAATAAAATTCATCTCCATATGTCTGCTACTGAAAGCTATGTCTTTAACACGCCTGCACACAAACTGAAACCTGCACAGAAGGAAAAAACATATTTTATTTCTTTCTATCTGCCTGACATGCAGAGAACTGAAGAACGTTTGTAACTCAAGTAATCACATAATTGTAGCTGTAATGTAATTTTAGTACAGCAATACTTTACTGCATTACTGAAAAATGCCCAGCACTACAGAAACCCAGCACTGCCAGCGAGTGGTGCTGAGGTTAGTAGGATAGTCCATGATGGAGTTTGTTTAAGGACTTCTTCTTCACCACAGCTTCAAAGGTGTCCAGTTAGCAGCCAATCACAGACCAGCTTCTCTGATCTGTTTATTCAGTTTGTTGATGTCACCAGCTTTGATTCTGCCTCCCCAGCAGACTGCAGCACACTCCACTTGCCACAGCTAATCTTCAACACTTTGCTTCACATGTTGAAGGATCCGAGGTTACCGAGGAGGAGCCTGCTCATGCCTTATGCAGACTGGGTCTTGCAGTGCAATCAATGTAGATGTAGAAGCACGTTGAGGTAACTGTTGCTGTGATTTGGGGGTTCACCCTGGTACCTGTACTCCTCCATCACGTCAGCATCCGGTCCCAGGATACAGACAGGCCGTGTAATTGTTGTCTTCCTTCTGAAGTTGATCATCATCTTATATACTTTCAGAAGCAGACGATTTCTCGCAGACGACTCCCTAAAATCATCCACTAGCTCCTCCTGCTCCTCCTGCTCCCCACTAATACTTTCAACCACTGCAGAATTAATAGAGCATTTCTTCATGTTGAGCCAGAGCCATGAAAGTTCGAGGTGTACAAAGTGAAGAAGAATGAAAGCAGCACTGCCTCTTGTGCAGCTGCTGTACTCCACATCTTCAACTCAGACATGCCCGGTTTTGTCAGTACTGTCAGGCACAAAGTAATCCATGGGGTGGCTGTAGCTCAGGTGGCAGAGCAGGTCAGCCACTAATCAGAAGGTCGGTGGTTCGATCCCAGGCTGCCTCCTGACTGCATGCCAAATATCCTTGGGCAAGATACTAACCCCGTGTTTGCCTACTGGTGGTGGTCAGAGGGCCCGGGGGCGCCAGTGTCCGGCAGCCTCGCCTCTGTCAGTGCGCCCCAGGGCAGCTGTGACTACAATGTAGCTGCCATCACCAGTGTGTGAATGGGTGAATGACTGAATGTAGTGTAAAGCACTTTGGGGTCCTATGGACTAGAAAAGCGCTATACAAATGCAGGCCATTTACCATGTTTACAGACATTTCTTGTAGCTTTTCTCTTTAGCTCTATGTGCAAAACTACTGCAGCTTTGTTGCTGGGTGATTCTTAGTCACCTGGGGTCCTTGGCTTGTGGTGGGAGTGCTGGTCTTGGCTGCCCATTGCCTTTAGTCCTCTGCAGCTCTTGCCATTGGCCATCGGGGCTCCGTGTGGGTCCTCCCTTTTCCTTTGTCACTGGGACGGACGGCCTCAGGTCAGAGGTCTTGGGGAGCTGTGACAGGCGTTACCTGCTGTCCAGCAGCCGAGTTCTCTAATGAGTATTTTTAGCAGCTTTGCTTTCACCATGAGATTCTTAATACTGGCTAGTCTTGGTAGGAGTAAAGCATGTGTGTGAATTAGACAGATGGGCGTGTTTGCACCTTTCTAACATCGTCATGAACAATAAACAGCTTGAAGTTAAACAAATTCTATTTGTTGATGAGCCAATCTTTGTTCGGCCCGAGCTGACACATCTATGTGCAGCCTGTCTCTGGAAGTGAAAGACCAGCTCCTGCTCTTAACAGCTCAGTAACCCCACTTCATCTCAGGCTTTCTAGGCTTTTTGGTCAGCAGGCAAAGTTTAATAGTTTGCTGTTCATCTTCACAGATGTCAACAACCACATCCACCCACACTGCCCGAGGCCTTGTATGGATTAAGTAAGAATGACAACGTAGTCTTGACTTTCATCAAGTGTGTGAAATTGAGCCCAGGCTGGGCTGACAATTTCTCTCACTCCTATTACACAGATTTAAGGAAACAGTGGGGTGACACTGACAGCGCTTCAAAGACTCGAAGATGAACATGTTACTCATTTGTTTCTGTCAGTCAAACAAAGCTGCAGCGACTCGCAGCAGAACTCGTGCAGCTGAGAACCAAAAAGGCTTTTCTGTTGTTGCTGAGCATCAAAGCAGCAGCAGAGAATATCCCACTTCCAGCCTGTCAGTGCTGGGACGTGTTTTCATACTGGAGCTCAGGGATTTTGTTTCTTCAAAAAGAATAACAAGCTGCAGAAAGCTGCCAGTGAGTGACAGTGTATCATCCGAGGCAGCGGCTAAAGGTTGTGGCTGAAGCTAATTGTTCCCCAGGCAGCCGCTCCCACTCAGTCTTATTGCACTGATATCGCAGCTGCAGTTGGTAATTATGTGGTGGAAGCCCTGCAAAAAGATGACAGGGGCTTTACACATTCAGAAGCTTTGGTTTACTGCTATTTAAAACATGCAGGTCACTGCTTTTGGACTTGTAAGCTGAGGAGGAGTAACCTGCACCCCTGCACTTCATCACCACTCCCACATAAACAAACAGAGATTGCCTCCCTCAGCATTTGGCTTATACAGGAAATTAAGTCATCCACAGGACTCTGTGACTCTGTGCTTGGATGTTGAATCTCATATATGCTTCCCAGTATTAGTGGAAACCAGTACACACCATCTGATATCAGGTTATGTTTATCTATGTAGACAGGCTGGTAGAGTTAGGTATCTGTCTCTCTGCCAGCTGTTGACCTCACTGTCCATAATATGTTGGTGTTTCTAAGCATGTAAATGAAATTCCCTTTGTTTCCTGGTCTTTTACTGTTTACGCGGTGATCGGTGAGCCTTCTCGATGAATTAAATTCACCTGCTGAAAAGTTTCCCATCTGGGTCAATGTCAGGCTTGGCTGCACTCGCTGCTTTTCCAAGTAATAATAAAATTATGTTTGAAGGTATAAGTTAGGGATAAAGGGAGGGAGCTAGCTGATATGGAGGAGAGAATGAAGGCAGACCAGGTGGAAGGTAAAAAGGCCAAGATCACATGAGGTGGAGTCAATCATGATGTAGTAATAAAGAGCTAATAGAGGTAATCTTGACCAAAAAAGAAGGTGTTAACAAGTTTGAAGATAGAAACTGAAAGGATAATGTTGATTGTTGTCACTGTGTACGTCTAGAAGCGAACGAGGAATTCTAGGGTAAGTTGGATGAAGTTGTAGAGAGTGTCTCCAGAGAGGACGCAGCAGAGATTGGTGCAGACTTCAGTGGACATAAGGGAATAGAGACAATAAGGAGGTGTAGGGTGGGGATGGTGTTGGATGGATGCAAAATGACAGATGTGAACAGGATGGAAATGACAGTGGTGAATACATATTTGAAGAAGACGAGGAGCACTCCGTCTTCTTAAAATATCCTATACAGAAAGTGGAAAGTGAAAGAGATGGGACACTACAAGGTGACGTCAGGAAAAGTGCAGCTAGGAAGCATTGGATGGTAATCTGTGAGGGCACAGGCCAATGATGCTGCAAAGAGTTCAGAGATTAGATGAGACAGACTCTGGGTGGGAGGGAAGATTACCAGGTGACTGACAGGGAGAACCACAATCTCCTCTTCCTAGAGCAGGAACAGGGGTGGTCTACAACTCAGGAGGCTGCAGGCTAATATTCCCTGTGTGCATGTTTGATCCAGGCCAGCTCCAAGGACCAAGAGGAGGGATTTGAGGAGATGGAACAGCCTCCAACTCCCGGCTTGTCCACCGTGTTTGCCCATTACTCTGGTGGTAGAAATGTGATAACAGGCTAACACTAGCTCCTAAAACTGTTAAACAAATGAAGGATTATGATCAGAGATTAGGTCAGAAGGGATCCCGAGGATATGGAAATGTGATTGAAAGGAAGGTTAACAGTTTTTAAAACTGATGGAAGTTTGAGGAGAGCCATGAAATGAGCTGCTCATGAAAACTGAATGTCAATTCACCATTACCGGAGGAAAGTCATGTGACAAACCTTTGGGTTATGAAAGACCACGACCTGCTATGAGCTGGTAACAACTGCAATAGGGGACTCACTAGATGTGCTTCTGGTAAAACAGGGCAGACCACCACAGAGAGGCAGATGTGCTTCAAGTGACTTCGAACATGGCGTGTTTGTTAGTGCCTTGTTGATGCCACAGGCCAGATGAGAATTATAATCAAGTAAATGGTAAATGGACTGGTTCTTATATAGCACTTTTCTACTCTCAGCACTCAAAGCGCTTTACACAACGTGTACGCACTGGAAAGCAGCTTGGGGTCAGCATCTTGTCTGCGCCAACCAACAATCTTCCCATTAGTAGGTGACGTGCTCGACCACCGGAGATGTAGCCACCTCACAGCTTGCAGAAGAGCATACATGCACACCACATCCATCCTTTTTACTAATGAGCTAGCAGACCACACCTGAAGATTACCTGAGACCACCTGAGACCAGGAAATGAGGCTGTAATTCATACTAGCAAACTAAAACTGGACAATAGAGAGTTGAAATACACCCGGTCTTCAGAGTCTCAAGTTTTGCTGCAGTGTGGGGTTAGGAATGGGTGTGAATGAGGGAAGTTGTGTAAAGTGCTTTAAATGCTCAGAGCAGAAAAGCATGTTTTCTAAATGTTCATTATACATGATGGGTACATGATGAAACCCCCACACGAGAAGCATTATTACAGCAATTCTGAACTCTGCAGTTTTTCCATCTATTATCACGATTAGCAGACCCAGCCTCTCTGGGCTGCTTTTTTTAAGCATTATATTGCAAAAAGTGTCTCGATGCGTGCTCAACCATCCAGGTGAGTAAATCCCAAAAGGTCGTTTTTGTTCATCTGGACGTCTTCAGTAGGAGAACACTGCGTCTAATGAACAGAATCAACCTTTTGGGATATATTGCCAGAATTACTGACTCACCCTTCCGGTGTATGATTCCTTTGTTCCAGTGAAAGGAGCTCTTAATGCTTCAACACATTTTGGGCAATTTCATGCCCCCAGTAATGGGAACAGTTTAGGGATGGACCCTTCCTCTTCCACCACGACTGTGCACCAGTGCACAAAGCAAAGCTCATGAAGATACGTCCTTGCAAAGACGTGCAAAGAGTCCTGGTCTCAATCCAGTAGAATCCTGCTGGAATGAATTAGCATTGAGTGTCTGACCTCACAATGGTGCTTGTGGAAGAATGGTCAAAAATTCCCATAAACACTCCTAAACCTCGTGGAAAGCCTTCCTGTTATGGCTGCACAGGGTGGGCCGACATCATATTAAACCCAGATTAGGATTGGGACACATTCCTAGTTCACATTCATGTAAATCCAGACTAGTCAAAACTTCAGGAAATACAGAAAACTGTTTAATTTAGTATTCCACATCCAATGCTCTTTTATTGTATTGTACTGACTTTACTTTGAGTCCAATTCAAAAGGAGCATATATATATATTTTTTATTTGTCGTGATCCACACTGTTTACAGAGACAGTGAGCAACAGGACTCAAGTCAGAAGGACCCAAACACAGACTCTCAGACACAAGGTTTAAACTAAAAAAACTCAACTTTGTTTGCTGGCAGGGGAAAAACAAAACTACACTGGGAAATCTAAGGTCATGAGGAAACACAGCAATGAGGGAGGATGCGACACTGACACAGAGAAACACAGGGCTTAAATACACTGTGGGAATAACGAGGGGAATGAGACACAGAAGGAGAGCACAGCTGGGAGACATCAGACATGACGAGACGGGAAGCAAAAGTCAATACATTCACCAGGACACAGACCTTCAAAGTAAAACAGGAAACATAACACGCGGACTTGACTTTGGGATACAGCTGACAGGCAGACAGCGCAACTAAGAAACACAGAGACCACCAGGCGCAGAGAACATTAAAGAGCGGGACCCCCGACCGAGACAGTTTTATGTGATGCTATAAAACTTTGGTGTATTTGTGAAACCTCAGTTTAGAAAAATCACAGATTTGTAACAGAACGGGAAAGTACGAGACTTGTGTGTCACTACTGAGATAAAATGGGTTTGCGCCAGTGAACAGGAATCCCAATTACTGTAATCCCATTACTTTTTTCAAGTAAGGAGTAAAGTAAGGAATTGCTATTGCAAAAAAGTAATTAGATCACTGATATTTTCTCGCTGCATTACTGCGTCACTAAACCATGATTTTGCATATAATTTTTGCTTGATGCAATGTGCATAAAGTTAAAAGATTAAAACTAAGAAAAGACATTTTTAAAAAGAGACTTTTTCATGTGATTCCATTGGATGGATTATGGAGAAAAAATAGAATTGGGTTGAAATATCTGTTGCTTTATTACGTATTCAGGTTTTGTATCGTGTTTTTCAAAAGTAACTAAGTAATAAAGTAACCGATTACTTTTGAAAATAAGTAGTCAGTCTTTGTTGGAGAAGTAATTGGTAACTAAATACTATTTTCAGTAACTTGACCAACGCTGCCAGTGAACACTGGATCTTGCAAGTAGGAAGTGATCTATTATAAACAAATCTGTGCCAGTCGTCTCTAATCTTCATTTGTAATCTTTGCTCTCAGTGTTGCTTCAAACCAAACCGGCTTTCTTAGAGCTAAACGTCTTGTTACTGTATCTGGAACAAACTGTCCAATAACATCAGCCAAACTGAAGCAGCATTCAGGCTCTTTTGAACAGCTGCCAGATGCATTGAGTTGATTTCTTCTTGCAGAAAATGATCATTTTCAAACTTGCCCTTTCAGTCTACCATATGTTCAAAGCTGATGAGAGAAGGGCCGATACATGCAGTATTTATTTACGAGGTCCAAGACTCATCGAGCTGCAGGTACGAGGGCATCCCCTTACATCAGTGCTGTTGGTCTTTTCTGTCCTTTCCCCTTCTGTCAGTCTAGGATCATCATATTCTGTGCCAACAGTCATCTTGTGTTGTGACAGGGATTCAAGCTTTAAAAATATCCTGCATGCACTGTTGCTGAGTTAAATGAATTACACTTTATGATGATAACAACTGGCACAGAAATCACCATATTTAAACCTAATGAAAACGGTTTCTGACTGACAAGACAAACATTACTCACAAACACACAAACACATAAGCATGCAGTGTATCTGCAGGTTTCAGGCTTGAGCATCATCTAATATTGCTATGGACTCATGCTTTCTTGTGACCAATAGGAAAAATAATTAAGCATTATTAACGAGGCTGAAACCTCAGAGAAACGCAGCGCTGTCAGTCCTGGATGACCTCATTAAAATTTTATGTTTCAGGCACTCGCGATTGTTGGTTCAGTTGTATTCACCCACGTGACCACAACCCCTGCAGGACAAGTGATTCATCCCTGCTCATAATTACAAACCCTTAGTGTGGGGGGAAGAGCTCTAAACCATCTCAGTCCAGCAGATCAACAACTGTCTAATAAAGACAGCTCACATGGAAAGCCGATTCACTGGTGCGATTCTCACGCTCATGTTTGTCAAAGCACAAGCTCCAGTCCTCCTCCGTGTTCATACAATGTGCAAAAATACCTAGATCGAGTCAAATACTGAACTGACTGTGAATGCTTAGGAGCGTGGGTCGGCCCCAGCATGAATGAAAAACTGTTGGTGTCGTAAAGAAAATTGGCAGCTATAAGACTGGCTGATCAAACAAAAGCATCGTTTTCTGTGAGAGGGAAATGTCTGTGAAGGTTCTCAGTCATCCAGGCCATGGTAGTCTAAGGAGCTTGGAAAGAAAATCGTCTGGACTTCTTAGGTTTCTTGAAGACGTTTACCTCTCATCTGAGAAGCTTCTTCAGTTCTAAACCCAAAGGATGGAGTCCCAGGTGTTTAAACCCTAGTGGGAGTTGTCCCTTATTGATATTTTGCATTTAGTCATGTAACAGAAAAACACATCAGGATGGAAAATGTTTGAAAAATACAGCTCAGTGAAGAAATGTTTAACATCTTCCTTCGATTTTAATGACTGGGGATCTGACCATGCTTCCAAAGAAAAGGTCGAAAGGTTACCAAAACATTAAGAAACCAACAAACAAAAACACATGAATCCATCTTTTCAACAGCAGAATGAAGATGAACCTATGAAAAGGCTAATCCGACAACACGTCACTGATCAGGTATGCAGTGATAGTCTGGGTATGAAGGCAGGTAGATTTCTACTTCTGCACCCGCGTCGCCCAAATAACAGAAGAGACCAGGTCGCAGTCAAAAGGAATCATGCAGCAGAAATAAACACTGATATTCTTCTTTAAATAAGCAGATTCTGTTGTTCTCTGCGATATTTACACGATAGTCGTACCTGGTAGATAACCAATGAGCTTCACTAAAACTGTGATTTAGTGGAAAATTCCAGTTTAAAAGCAGAACAAAGTTTATTTCATCCTTACTTTGATGTGTGTCGTGTCAGTGCATTGCTGTACTTTCCTTACATTTAATGTGTTGCCATAGCAGCAGAAAGATGATGAGTCCGTGCTGCATTTTCTTACTGCTTCCTATTCGTTAATCCGGTTAGTCACATCACAGAGCTTCTGTATCCACCAGCCCAGAAATCCTCGAGTCATTTATGGTGACTTAAGTGAGGAAGAAGAGGAGAGAGAGACAGAGCTTAGCTTACTATTACCAGCTGCCACAGAAGATTTCACAGTGTCGCACGATGTTCTTAGTATACTGTAATTACCTCCAAGTTAGCCACCTAAAGCGCAGCATCGTTGCTCTCTATACACAGTAAAGCATGTGGTGAACAGCACGCTGGAGGAAGCTCATCAAATACATTAAACCCTGTTACAGTTTTATTAGTGGTATACATGTGAAATCAGATTAGCACAGCGTTTCATATGAAGAACATTTAGCAACAGCCAAACACGGTGGTGGTGTTAGATCATTGATGGAACCACGTGTGGCGATGAGTTCATCTCCTGAAGCTCAAACACACAGAATCCAAAACGCATCAGCAAGTCCAGCTGTGAATGGCTCAAAACCAAAATGAAGGTTTTGAAGTTGCCCAGTGAAAGTTGTGGACGTCTTTTCAATGCCAGACTTTTTAATATTGCTTCTGTCAGCTCTGCTGTCACAGGTTTACTCATGTTTGCCACTGGGTGGCTGAAGCTCAGGAGGTGGAGCAGTTTGCATGTCTGAGTATGAATGTGTGTGACTGTAGTTAGGAAGCACTCAGTTTAGAGAAAGTGTGCGATTGGGTGAAAGTGGCATGTTGTCTAGAGCACTTTGAGTAATCTGTGAGAGAGAAGCGCTAAATAAGATCAGCAGGGAGATACAGAGGTACACAGACAATCCAAAGAGGAACGGGGTGAACACACACGATATATAAACACAGAGGGAAACGAGGAAATTGCACACAGGAGGGAGACACAGCTGACACTAATCAGACGAGACAAGGCCGGGAGGAAGAAAAACCGGTTACACTGAAGCACAGGATGCCAGACTCTCCAGAGTAAAACAGGAAGCATGAACATGAGACACAACACAAGGAACACGAGGGAGGCACAGAGAACATCTAAACACTGGAAATAACCACAAAACTAACTAAATGAATGAATATTAATAATCACAAAACATAAACACGGAGTCTCCAGACTCTGGTCCCTGACATGAGCTAAAACAAACGTGAGCAGCTCGCCGGGGGATGCTTCTCACAGGCCGGTGGCAAAACGTGCGCATTGACAAAGACTGTCGAGCAAACTGCTTCACAACTTCTCTCAGTCCATCGACGATCACAGCCACGTTCATTTCCTCCTACAATCAGGAGCAAAACAGGAAACTTGTAAAAATGAACAATATATAATCCAACTGCTCTTTTAAACTCATTAAACTCACTGCACTCCTTCTAAAAGGGAAAAATACTTTAACCATTTAAACATGGATTTCAAAGGTTTTCATATTTCAACACATTTTAATAACTGGCAGTTTTAACCTGGTTACAAATAAATAACTTGATTAATTGAAATGAATAAACCAAAAAAACAGGAAAATGTAAAATTATTATTTTTTAAACACATGTACTCAATAAATCAGCAGACTAACATATAATATCCATCCATACATTCTCTTATCCTTTTCAGGTTCATGGGGGGGTGGAGCCAAGAGGCGGGGTCCACCCTGGACAGGTCGTCAGTCTGTCGCAGGGCTCACACACAGACAACCATTCACACTCACATTCACACATACGGCCAATTTAGAATCAGCACTTCACCAAACCTCACTAACTGCATGTCTTTGGACGGTGGGGGGAACCCACACAAACATGTCTCCTGCTGATACCAACATTGTTGACATTCATCAACAATGTTGGTATTTGTAAAAAATTATTATATATATTAATCGTGTAAATTTCCTGCACCTGTAATAGACGTCCAGATGAGTCACGACGTCCAAAAAAAATGACCCAAAGTTCAAATGTCGAGCGTCATGTTGACATCCAAGTTGGGTGATGATTGGATGTCCAATTGTGGACCTAGTTTGGTCGTCGTATGGATGTCCAGAATAAGTCACTGGCCGACGGACCCAATATAGACATGATCTGAAACTGGGAAGTGAAACATCTTCAGAAAACATCCATTTGCCTCCTTTCAAGACTAAATCAAGAGTACATATGACTTAAGGTTAAGCAACAAATTGTATTGTGCAAATTGTTTTGGTTCATCAGGGGGAAAAATATCACACTGATTCTGTAAAAGTCTCAAAATTAACAAAAACTGCATGTATCAGATATGATATACTGCTCGTTAATGCAATCACTTTGCATGGCTTTTCTCAGTAAGGTGAATTACATATTACCAAAGCAGTATGAAACTAGTTTACTGGTTTCATACCCATTTTGCACGCTAAACGTCTCTCACGGGATACAAACATACCGGACAGAAAATGTCTGTTGTTTTCCTTTCACAGTGGAGGTGGAAGTGCTTCCTGTTGTGAGCTACATTAAACCTTATGCATGCCCTGAACGCTTATTTCCACACCTGCATCTTCCATCAGGGGTTAAACTGAATGAACAGACAATGTAAAATGTGCACACAGATCAAACAGCTCCAGAATTTGTTGTTTTGAGCTCCATTGTTTACTACCATGCAGCTGCATTTAAAGTTGCTTTAAAATGTGACAGATAGGATGCGTTTGTGTGTGGGTTTGCACATCTTGAATACAAGCATCACTGAGCCAGGACCTCAGTGTAATGGAAAAACTGTGTTGAGCTTTAAAGCTGTGTGGCATCAGGTTTGTCAAGTTGGCTTCTCAGCACTGTCGCTTATCTCCCCAGTGCACATGGGCAGCAGGATAGCTCTGCAGTCTGGAAAACCAAGGTCATCTCCCTCTGTGGCGAACAGAAACAGTACTGCTCAGATGCAGCCTGCACTGCCAAAGACTAACTGCTAGATGCTGAAAAAAGCAAATAAACAGGTTTATTACATTTGTCAGAACTTCACATTCAATTTCAATGGTTTCCCTGCACAGGAGGAAAAACAGATGGAATTTCTATCCATTCTGGAAAAGACTAAAAAAACAAAAACATTTTCATACAATAAAATCTCAACTGAAACAAGACAATCCACTGTGGAAACTCAGTGAAACTAAATTAAAAACACAAAGTCAAAATGAAATGAAAATAAAAACTAATTAGAAAATACAAAACTATAATAACTCTGATTAGGATGTCGTTTGGACTGGAGGTCTGCCCAGCGCTACCAGAGCAGAGCAGAATAGCAGACACACAGGACACCTGCAAGGACCTGAACAGCCCACAGACCAACAGGAACCGTGATAAAGGTTGTCCACGGCCAAATACCACCAGAGACAGGTGCTGAAAAACCAGCTAAATGTAAGGAATAATATCCAAGGCATCGATGCGTACGCCCTACTGGTCATCAGATACTCAGCTGGAATAATAAACTGGCCTCCAGACGAGACAGATGCCACTGATGTCGAGACACGTCAAGTCACGACGCAAAAACTCCTCACAGTGCACGGAGGAGGCCTCTGTCTGAAGTCCAGCACCTAAGGCTCTGTGAGCAACAAGGCAAGGCAAGGCAAGTTTATTTGTATAGCACAATTCAACAACAAGGTGATTCAAAGTGCTTTACAGAGACATTAGAAACAAGAACAAATAAAAAGCATGATTTAAAATTGAATAAAACAAGCAAATAAACGAACTAACTAATTAACAAACAAACAAACAAACAACAGGATATAAAATCAAAACAGATAAAATCAGAACAGTAGATAAAATCAGTAGTTAAATGTAAGTTTTGAAATTTAAGCTTAAAGTGTGGATTTGGTGCTTTATTCAAATGCAGCTGAGAACAGGTGAGTCTTCAACCTGGATTTAAATAAACTGAGTGTTTCAGCTGATCTGAGGCTTTCTGGGAGTTTGTTCCAGATATAAGGAGCATAAAAGCTGAATGCAGCTTCTCCGTGTCTGGTTCTGACTCTGGGAACTGATAAAAGACCGGATCCAGATGACCTGAGGGATCTGGAAGGTTCATACTGGGTCAGGAGGTCATTGATGTATTTTGGTCCTAAACCATTCAGAGCTTTATAGACCAGCATCAGAACTTTAGAATAGAATAGAATAGAATTCAACTTTATTGTCATTGCACATGCACAGGTACAGGGCAACGAAATGCACTTTAAAGTCTATCCTCTGACGGACAGGCAGCCAGTGTAAGGACCTCAGAGCTGGACTGATGTGGTCCACTTTTTTGGTCTTAGTGAGGACTCGAGCAGCAGAGTTCTGAATGAGCTGTAGTTGTCTGACTGATTTTTTAGGTAGACCTGTAAAGATGCTGTTACAGTAATCAAGCCTACTAAAGATGAATGCATGGACTAGTTTTTCCAGGTCCTGTTGAGACATCAGATCTTTTATCCTTGATATATTCTTGAGGTGATAGTAAGCTGACTTTGTTATTGTCTTAATGTGTTTTTCTAAGTTTAGGTCTGCATCCATCACTACACCCAAATTTCTCGTCTGGTTTGTGGTTTTTAGATGTATAGATTGAAGTTCTCTGGTGACCTGTAATCGTTTTTCTTTGGCGCCAAAGACTATTACCTCAGTTTTGTTTTTGTTTAGCTGGAGAAAATTGTGGCACAACCAGTCATTGATTTCCTCAATGCATTTACCAAGAGCCTGTACAGGGCCTCGGTCTCCTGGTGACATTGTGATATATATTTGTGTGTCATCTGCATAGCTGTGATAGTTTATTTTGTTGTTGTTTATAATCTGTGCCAGTGGGAGCATGTAGATGTTAAACAGAGGGGGTCCCAAGATGGAACCTTGGGGAACTCCACATGTGATACTTGTCTGCTCAGATGTGAAGTTACTAAAGTATTTCCTGTTTTCTAAGTATGTTTTGAACCAGTTTAGTGCAGTTCCTGAAAGACCTGTCCAGTTCTCCAGTCATTTGAGTAATATGTTGTGGTCAGCTGTATCAAATGCTGCACTGAGATCCAGTAAAACTAGGACTGACATTTTTCCACTGTCTGTATTCAGACATATGTCATTAAACACTTTGGTCAGAGCGGTTTCAGTGCTGTGGTTCTGTCTAAAACCTGACTGGAAGGCATCGTAGCAATTATTCTGTTTTAAGAAGTAACTGAGCTGTTGAGAAACTGCTTTTTCAATGATCTTACTTAAAAACGGGAGATTTGAGATCGGCCTGTAGTTGTTCATTTGTGTCTTGTCAAGATTGTCCTTTTTCAGTATAGGTTTGATTACAGCAGTTTTTAGTGATTCTGGAAACACACCTGATAATAAAGAAAAGTTGACGATCTGTAACAGGTCTGACTCTAAAGTCAACAGAAAGGGGAGGAGGACCAGCGAGTGCCACGGCCATAAATTAGGATGAAACACGGAACATCAGGAAAATGGGTCCCTGAGCTGCTCCAAGAATGCCTCAGGCACCTGGAGACAGATGGTGATAGACTCGGTAGAATTACAGTTGTTAGAGGTAGAAGTAGAAGCGTAATTAATCCCTTTCGCTGACGATGCAGTTCTGTTGACTTCATCGGGTGGTGGCCTCCAGCTTCCAAATGGCCAAAGCAAAGCCTTATCTTCCTCCTAAAGACCTAGAAAAACGTGTTCATGCCTTCATCCCTTCTAGACTGCAATGCTTTCTGTTTGGGTCTCCAGCACTCGTCTCTCCATCACTTGCACTTAGTCCAAAATGCTGCTGCACATCTTTTAACAGGTGTTAGAAGGTATGAATACATCACTCCAGTTTTATTATTATCATTATCGTATTGAAGTTAAGATTCTTTTACTTACTCTCAAAGTTTTAATTGGTACGGCGCCCAGTTACTCAAGCAAACTCCTCAACATATATAAGAGCGCTGAGATCATCCAGCCAGATGCTCTTAGTACAGCCGAGGTCTGATTGAGTGAAGTGATAACTGAGCTGTCGATTGACCTTTTGATCCACATCCCTACCGTGCAATGTTCCCTCTAAGCTGCGCGCGTGTGCAATTTCACACTGCTGGCGTCTCTGCGCACAAAAAATCTACCTGAATTGAAATTAAAATGAAAACTTTAACAATTCTGTTCTGCAGTGTTAGTCAGTGACTGGCTGCTCCCGTAAGGGATTACGTTATCCCATAGTCCAGCCAATGATGCGATTCACATTCGTATGCAGCTAATCAACGTGGTTGACTGACAGCGTCCTTATGTGCCGGTGTTTTAGCAAAGCGGCTGATGTGGAGTGAAGCCACGTTAATGACAACGTGTACAACCATTGGAGATGTGAGCAGGACAGACGGAACAACTGACGGACAAAGTGTGGACTTTATAGCAGTTTGTAAATCGTGTTGATCGGCCACGTAAAACCAGAGTTATGATAAAATATCTGCAATGTTTGTTTTTCTTCCTGAATACTGTCGTTGTTTATATTTACTGCGGGAAGAAACGGTAAAAACGGCGTTTTATAAGGAAAACGCTCGAAAGCCTGTGAGCCAACCCCCCCCCCCCCCCCCCCCCCCAAAAAAACCCCCCAGCCTTTCCTATTGGTGGCAAAATGTACCATGTTTAGGAAGGGGGAAGTTTTAGGAGTGACAGCGTGTTTGAGATGTGAGATGTTTGCGGCGTTTAGCGTAAATCTTGTGTAGTTAGTGTGTAGTTAGTGTGTAGTCAGTGTGTAGTCAGTGTGTAGTCAGTGTGTAGTTAGTGTGTAGTTAGTGTGTAGTGAGTGTGTAGTTAGTGTGTAGTCAGTGTGTAGTGAGTGTGTAGTTAGTGTGTAGTCAGTGTGTAGTTAGTGTGTAGTCAGTGTGTAGTTAGTGTGTAGTGAGTGTGTAGTCAGTGTGTAGTCAGTGTGTAGTTAGTGTGTAGTTAGTGTGTAGTGAGTGTGTAGTCAGTGTGTAGTCAGTGTGTAGTTAGTGTGTAGTTAGTGTGTAGTCAGTGTGTAGTCAGTGTGTAGTTAGTGTGTAGTCAGTGTGTAGTTAGTGTGTAGTTAGTGTGTAGTCAGTGTGTAGTTAGTGTGTAGTTAGTGTATAGTCAGTGTGTAGTGAGTGTGTAGTTAGTGTGTAGTCAGTGTGTAGTGAGTGTGTAGTTAGTGTGTAGTCAGTGTGTAGTTAGTGTGTAGTCAGTGTGTAGTTAGTGTGTAGTGAGTGTGTAGTCAGTGTGTAGTCAGTGTGTAGTTAGTGTGTAGTTAGTGTGTAGTGAGTGTGTAGTCAGTGTGTAGTCAGTGTGTAGTTAGTGTGTAGTTAGTGTGTAGTCAGTGTGTAGTCAGTGTGTAGTCAGTGTGTAGTTAGTGTGTAGTCAGTGTGTAGTCAGTGTGTAGTTAGTGTGTAGTCAGTGTGTAGTCAGTGTGTAGTTAGTGTGTAGTCAGTGTGTAGTTAGTGTGTAGTTAGTGTGTAGTCAGTGTGTAGTCAGTGTGTAGTGAGTGTGTAGTCAGTGTGTAGTCAGTGTGTAGTCAGTGTGTAGTTAGTGTGTAGTCAGTGTGTAGTCAGTGTGTAGTGAGTGTGTAGTCAGTGTGTAGTTAGTGTGTAGTCAGTGTGTAGTCAGTGTGTAGTTAGTGTGTAGTCAGTGTGTAGTCAGTGTGTAGTTAGTGTGTAGTTAGTGTGTAGTCAGTGTGTAGTTAGTGTGTAGTCAGTGTGTAGTTAGTGTGTAGTTATTGTGTAGTTAGTGTGTAGTTAGTGTGTAGTTAGTGTGTAGTCAGTGTGTAGTCAGTGTGTAGTTAGTGTGTAGTTAGTGTGTAGTTAGTGTGTATTTATTGTGTAGTCAGTGTGTAGTCAGTGTGTAGTGAGTGTGTAGTCAGTGTGTAGTCAGTGTGTAGTTAGTGTGTAGTCAGTGTGTAGTCAGTGTGTAGTCAGTGTGTAGTTAGTGTGTAGTCAGTGTGTAGTCAGTGTGTAGTTAGTGTGTAGTCAGTGTGTAGTCAGTGTGTAGTTAGTGTGTAGTCAGTGTGTAGTCAGTGTGTAGTGAGTGTGTAGTCAGTGTGTAGTCAGTGTGTAGTGAGTGTGTAGTCAGTGTGTAGTCAGTGTGTAGTCAGTGTGTAGTTAGTGTGTAGTCAGTGTGTAGTCAGTGTGTAGTCAGTGTGTAGTCAGTGTGTAGTTAGTGTGTAGTCAGTGTGTAGTCAGTGTGTAGTTAGTGTGTAGTCAGTGTGTAGTCAGTGTGTAGTTAGTGTGTAGTCAGTGTGTAGTTAGTGTGTAGTTAGTGTGTAGTCAGTGTGTAGTCAGTGTGTAGTGAGTGTGTAGTCAGTGTGTAGTCAGTGTGTAGTTATTGTGTAGTTAGTGTGTAGTTAGTGTGTAGTGAGTGTGTAGTCAGTGTGTAGTTAGTGTGTAGTGTAGTCAGTGTGTAGTGAGTGTGTAGTTAGTGTGTAGTTAGTGTGTAGTCAGTGTGTAGTTAGTGTGTAGTCAGTGTGTAGTGAGTGTGTAGTTAGTGTGTAGTTAGTGTGTAGTGTAGTCAGTGTGTAGTTATTGTGTAGTTAGTGTGTAGTGTAGTCAGTGTGTAGTTATTGTGTAGTTAGTGTGTAGTTAGTGTGTAGTGAGTGTGTAGTCAGTGTGTAGTTAGTGTGTAGTGTAGTCAGTGTGTAGTGAGTGTGTAGTTAGTGTGTAGTTAGTGTGTAGTCAGTGTGTAGTGAGTGTGTAGTCAGTGTGTAGTGAGTGTGTAGTCAGTGTGTAGTTAGTGTGTAGTGTAGTCAGTGTGTAGTGAGTGTGTAGTTAGTGTGTAGTTAGTGTGTAGTCAGTGTGTAGTTAGTGTGTAGTCAGTGTGTAGTGAGTGTGTAGTTAGTGTGTAGTTAGTGTGTAGTTAGTGTGTAGTGAGTGTGTAGTCAGTGTGTAGTCAGTGTGTAGTTAGTGTGTAGTTAGTGTGTAGTCAGTGTGTAGTGAGTGTGTAGTCAGTGTGTAGTCAGTGTGTAGTCAGTGTGTAGTTAGTGTGTAGTTAGTGTGTAGTTATTGTGTAGTTAGTGTGTAGTTAGTGTGTAGTCAGTGTGTAGTCAGTGTGTAGTCAGTGTGTAGTTAGTGTGTAGTTAGTGTGTAGTTATTGTGTAGTTAGTGTGTAGTCAGTGTGTAGTGAGTGTGTAGTCAGTGTGTAGTGAGTGTGTAGTCAGTGTGTAGTTAGTGTGTAGTCAGTGTGTAGTGAGTGTGTAGTTAGTGTGTAGTCAGTGTGTAGTCAGTGTGTAGTTAGTGTGTAGTTAGTGTGTAGTCAGTGTGTAGTTAGTGTGTAGTCAGTGTGTAGTTAGTGTGTAGTTATTGTGTAGTTAGTGTGTAGTTAGTGTGTAGTTAGTGTGTAGTCAGTGTGTAGTCAGTGTGTAGTTAGTGTGTAGTTAGTGTGTAGTCAGTGTGTAGTTAGTGTGTATTTATTGTGTAGTCAGTGTGTAGTCAGTGTGTAGTGAGTGTGTAGTCAGTGTGTAGTGAGTGTGTAGTCAGTGTGTAGTTAGTGTGTAGTCAGTGTGTAGTTAGTGTGTAGTTATTGTGTAGTCAGTGTGTAGTCAGTGTGTAGTGAGTGTGTAGTCAGTGTGTAGTGAGTGTGTAGTCAGTGTGTAGTTAGTGTGTAGTCAGTGTGTAGTTAGTGTGTAGTTAGTGTGTAGTCAGTGTGTAGTCAGTGTGTAGTTAGTGTGTAGTTAGTGTGTAGTCAGTGTGTAGTTAGTGTGTATTTATTGTGTAGTCAGTGTGTAGTCAGTGTGTAGTGAGTGTGTAGTCAGTGTGTAGTTAGTGTGTATTTATTGTGTAGTTAGTGTGTAGTCAGTGTGTAGTGAGTGTGTAGTCAGTGTGTAGTTAGTGTGTAGTCAGTGTGTAGTTAGTGTGTAGTTAGTGTGTAGTCAGTGTGTAGTCAGTGTGTAGTTAGTGTGTAGTTAGTGTGTAGTTAGTGTGTATTTATTGTGTAGTCAGTGTGTAGTCAGTGTGTAGTTAGTGTGTAGTCAGTGTGTAGTTAGTGTGTAGTCAGTGTGTAGTTAGTGTGTATTTATTGTGTAGTCAGTGTGTAGTCAGTGTGTAGTTAGTGTGTAGTCAGTGTGTAGTTAGTGTGTAGTCAGTGTGTAGTGTAGTCAGTAGTGTTGTTGTGTGTCAGAACAATGAGGCGCCTGCTGAGTGTTACAGGTGTTACAGCAGTGACACATCTGCTGCTGTCAGGCCTGCAGGTATCAGGCTGTTGTTCTCCTTCATCTCATAGTGGACACAAATTATTTTTTGTGACACAAATAATTTGTGTGGCATCAGATTTGATGCAGAACAGCTGATTGTTCTGTAAATAGTTTGAAATGTTTGTTTAAAAAACGCCTTGGCTGCATTTTTAGGTAAACAGCTGCAAAAAACTGTTTGCAAAACTCAGTTACTTTTTTGAAGAAGTAACTATATAATTAATTGCCCAACATTGGTCATTATTTACTGTATTTGCAGACAGAGTTACAGACTCTCTCCCAGACCACAGACTCATAATACAGTCAGAGCTTTATTTTTATATTTTTATTTTTATTAAAAAAAAGAAAGTTGTGTTTTCAAAATTGTTGTCAAAGTTATTTTTCCTTCCAACAGTGTTAACATGCTACAGGTCATGAACAAGATTTTTTTACATTCTCATTGTAAGTGGGCTAAAGCAGTTAATTAAAAGTAGTCTAACATAAATGCTGTAATTTGATTATTTTAATAAACCATGTAACTTGCATGGATTGGATGCTGGCGTGACCACAGTGCACACGTCTGCTGTTGCTCACAGTGGTCCAAGTGTCCGCTCAGGGAGTTTGTGTGTTCAGACACATGAAACATTAGAGGGAACTTTGCTACCGTCATCTTTCACATCAACTGTTGAACGAGGTCGTGGATGCAAGTAGTGAAAGAGATACAGCAGGTTCAGTGTGGATGGCGAGGTGCCTAAAACACCTCACCCAGAGCCTTCTGTTATGGCCTTATGCATCTCTATAAACCTTAGCCATGACCAAATGTTGTCGAACTCTTGAGTGACACGTTATGAATACAGAGTTGAATCTTTAAAAACTCCACTCTGTCTAGGTAGAGCGCTAATTTCATTAACAAATCAATATTTTGGTTGTTCCCAGAAACAGGATCATGTAAAGTGCATTAAAATGCATCCATTTTTTTTACCACGTTCACAGAGTGACAGAAGCACTGGATATGAAAACACTTGGCTGCCTGTGAAACGTTCAAATGTGTTTTAAAGGGCATAGAAACACACGCCTGTGTTCAACTTGTGTTTTATTTTCCAGGCATGAAACTGACCTAACAGTTCAGCCCACACAGAAGCAGCATGTTGAAGCACTTTGCTTTGGTGTCCATATCATGTCCAGACAACCAGCATTTTTATTGCCTTCTGTGTCCAGCTGGACTTCTTAGACATGGTCAACCATCACTTTGACAAAGGTCCATTCAAAAAGAAAGACTCATCATTAGCACCTCTGGTGTGTAGCGATGTACACCAGGCGATTAAGCCTGATTGCTGTGATCTTCACCCAAGCACCAGAGTATTCAGTGCCACCTTTTCATAAGCAGAATTTCTAAATGGTTTGAAGCTGTAAATAATATCTTTAGTTTTGCTCAATGCACCATTACAGTGAACTGAGGTCTTTGTTTTAGTTTTCATGTGTAACAGGATGACTTAATCTACTAAAATTAGGAATCTGTGTGTATGTTAACTTCTTAAACAAGCTCTGATGACCACACACGACTTCCAAATGAGTAACGCTGTCTTCCACGCTCAACATCTAGAGCTTTACTATCAAACTGTCTTTGAGCTCTACCTTTAAGTGCTCTCTGCCTCCCCCTCACTTCCTCTCCTGCCTTTGACTCATTCAAATGGCTTTCTGGCTCCAGTCTGGAGAGTCGCTCACTTAGCAACTTGGCAATGGACCTGAAAAGATTAAGAAAATCTTGTGTCAAAAACTGCTGAGTCAGACAAGTCTGGTTTTATCAGCAGTGCCAGAAGTGTGGCCTATCAAAGGGACACACAGCAGCCAATAAGACAGTTCTGCCGTAATAATGCTGCGCAGCCATTGTCTGTCAGCGCCTCTGTGCAATCTGCTTAGTTTCATGGCCTTTCACACACAGACTCGTGTTGTACATTGGAAGACAAAAATGCCGTCCTGCTTGGCAGAAGAGAGAAATGACATCCAGGCACCAAACTGGATCATGTCCCTTTTTTCCAGCAGGTTTCTTTCTCTGGTTTCAACCATCAGTAATTTAAAATATGAATTCATTTAGCAAAGATGCTCATTTTACTCCCTTTATCCTTTGATCGTAGTTGACACTGATGTGCAGGCCTCATCACCCTGGTCATGGGACACAGGTTTTGCTACCCATTGAAGCTGGCAAAAGAGCTTAGAAATGCTGGATGAGAGGATGCTGTTACTCCTCCATCTTCAGCTGCAGCTGATAGTCCTTGTTTTGTTCTGCGGCCTCAGTTATCTTAATTACATACCTGTTATTAACCTCTGTCTCTCTTCCACAGCATGTCTTTATCCTGTCCTCCTTCTCTCACCCCAACCAATCACAGCAGATGGCCCCGCCCCTCCCTGAGCCTGGTTCTGCCGGAGGTTTCTTCCTGTTAAAAGGGAGTTTTTCCTTCCCGCTGTCACCAAAGTGCTGCACATAGGGGTCATATGATTGTTGGGTTTTTCTCTGTATTATTGTAGGGCCTACCTTACAGTATAAAGCACATTGAGGCGACTGTTGTTGTGATTTGGCGCTGTAGAAATAGAATAGAATAGAATTGAATCTAGTTCCAGATCAGGTTGCCCTGTTGCTACCTCCAGAGGGTACTCTGTGTCATCCTGTCTCTCTGTTTTGGTTTGTAGCTGGTCATTTGCAGCAGAGCTTCTCTCCATGCTTTTAAGAGTGATATATCTGTTTGACTCCACCCCGTCCGCCCACCCCACTCGCCGTGTGACCACGTGGGTCCTCGTCACTTGGCGAGTAACTTTGAGCTGGATAAAGAAAGCAGTACAAGCCCTTTACCTCCTGATGAAAACTGCCTGAGTCGAGCTCCTCGGCTGTACAGCTGACGTTGCTGTGCCCGAGGCAGATTCTCTGATGATAACATCCCGAACACGTGTAGCTTTCCTCTCAGGTCCAGAACGAACTGGATTTCACTCTTTACAACAGATCCATGCTTTTGGAATATATGCAGGGTGTGGTCTTTGAAATGTTACTGACATGTTTCAATAATCTTCACAGTATTTTGTTGCCTCTTTTCTAACTTTTCCCGAAGATGTTGCTAGTGTGTAAGTTAAATGAAGCGCATGTCTATTTAAAATAATACTTTAAAAAAACAAAGTGTTTATTTGCAACAACAATAAAACAAGGTCATGAACTATTCACGTGTTGTTTCTGTCATGACTAATATATTCTGATTTCTCGTCACTCAAACAGAATAAATAAGCTGCAGCATTTATTCTGATGATGACCATAACACTCAATTTCTCACTTAATGTCTTTCCTCAGACTTGCGGCGAATGACAGCTGGTTTCATGGGCATGGCTGTGGCCATCATCCTGTTCGGCTGGGTCATTGGTTTGCTGGGCTGCTGCTGGGACCGAGGCCTCATGCAATATGTGGCCGGCCTCCTCTTCCTAATGGGAGGTGAGTCTCACACACACACACACACACACACACACACACACACACACACACACACACACACACACACACACACACACACACACACACACACACACACACATGCCTGACGGCAGCAGCAAAGGCACCTGGACCTCTGACTCAAGGACCTATGCAGTTTTCTCTGCCTTTATGTTTGTTGAAATATTTTTATCATCATTCAAATGATTCAAAGTCTATATTTTCTTACACAAAATGAACCATGGCTACAAACCCTGGTGTTTTTCCCTCACTCCCACTTTGCTCTCCAGTGGGTTTGATGCATTTTAGAACTGCAGTCTTCTCCACTGACTTGCTGCTGACACTAACTTGGCCCTGTTGCTCTTAAACACCTCTGGTGGGTTCTTATAATCATGCACAACAGTCTCTCCAAGCACTCAGAGGACGGGACAATCCAGGGAAGGTCTGTACACAAGAGGAAGAACGGTGACATTAGTTGCAAGGAAAACACACCAGACTAAAGAACCGGAGTTTTATTAACAGCGTCGCTCAATGATCCAGCAAAGACTGAACCTCAGCCACCATCTAAGTAGTGCCTCTTGACGAAATCATTGGGAAAAGGTAACTGATTCATCAACATCGACACAGACACACAAGCACAGAGAGAGGACAGGGAGACACAAAGAGAAAGCAAAGCCTTCGACCAGATTCCAAAAGGCTGATTCTGCTCATCTGGACATTTTCAGTGGGAGAAACGTTTCATCATCATCAGCTGACTGCAGGTTTCAACCTTATAAACAGGACATTTGCACAATGACTGAAACCAGCACCGCTGAAGGAACAGTGGGCTGGGAGGTCGGCTCATTGATCAACAGCAATGTGCACAGTATATGGTCTTGTACATGTGTCTGACGGAGGATCTGTGAAGATGGGGAAATAACTGTTCGTTCGCCTGCTGAATCTGTCATTTTACTCAGTTTCTGATCTTTTCATTCAACTGTGTGAGAGAGAATTTCAGAAAGAAAACATGACATAGAAGAACTATTTGAAAAACTGAAGCGATGAAAAGTGAAGGATGGAAAATGTTCATAACCAAGTGCTTCAACAGTTTAATGATCCGTGGCCTTATCCCAAATCGTCATTGTTGTGTTTGCATCATCCAGGGCTGCACTAGGCTGTGACTAACATGCAGGCACTCATTTAGGGAGTGTGTGATGTGCTTTAGCTTTGGATTTGAAACTTTGCTCAGTCATGCTCATTTTATTGTGGGAAGTCAAATCAAATCAAATCAAATCAAATCACTTTTTATTGTCACATCACATGTGCAGGCACACTGGCACAGCACATGCGAGTGAAATTCTTGTGTGCGAGCCCCACAAGCAACAGAGATGTGCAAACACAACAACACAAACGAGCAAAATACAAGAATGGCCAACCTGAAACTAATAAATATATGTACAATATATAATAGTATATGCATTTCTGGATGTGTATACTAAATATTTTCCTACGTGTGTGTGTGTGTGTGTGTGTGTGTGTGTGTGTGTATACACATTTTTACAAATTAAATAGTAAAAAAATAAAATAATAATAATAATAATAAAATATATAAAATATACAGAGTTGAATATGTGCAAAACAAGTGGCATTTATATACAGTGTGGAGTGCATAATGTTGAAGTTCCAGTAGTGAAGCTGAGGTGTCTATGACGTGTTCAGCAGTCTGATGGCCTGATGGAAGAAGCTGTCTCTCAGTCTGCGCAGTCAAAATCATAATTGTATTTGCTGTTCTACCACAGCCCACTGTGACATTTTCACTGTGAATTCTCACAAATACTTCATGGATACTTCATAATAATAACACTTAATGCATTAGGTGAAGCATTTCCAGTGAACACAACGCAGGGAAAAAGTTACAGTGTGTTTGGGATCTATTCAAAGATAATCGGCATTAAAAGTATTAAAGCAGCTGCAACTGTATTTTAAATTTTGCATGATGTGACCTGTTCAGTTCCTGCTGCCGGTGCTCACCACGGATATCACATCTTTCAACATCTTGTTGTTTTTGCAGGAACCTTCTGTATCATCTCCCTCTGTACCTGCGTCGCTGGCATCAACTTCGAGCTTTCCCGTTACCCGCGGTACCTGTACAGCTTGCCCGATGATATCGGCCACGGCTACGGCTGGTCCATGTTCTGCGCCTGGGGAGGCCTCGGCCTCACACTTATCTCTGGCTTCTTCTGCACTCTCGCGCCCTCTGTTCAACCAATACCGAGGTCTACCTGTCCCAAATCTCGACAGGAGAACGGCACCGTGTGCTAAAGCTGGCTGCGTGCGCCAGGCCAGCTGAACCCACAGACAGACAGACAAAACAAACAAGCTATTCCATGTTTCCATGTGTCAGCTCATATCCACTCTATCCTGGTTACAGATTTTGTGTGTGTGTTTGTTTAAAATGGGTGTCTTGATATCTTGAAAATACAAGAAAAAAACCTGAAGAACTGAAGAAATATCAAAAATTAAAAGTTGTGTTTATTTTTATTTTGTGGAGTAGATGCAGAAATGGATCGTGACCAGGAAAGACGTGAAAGAAATGATATGGAGACCACGAAAGACTAAATTGTAACGAGTGAGTGCTTTACTGGTCTACTGTGATTGTGGAGACGCTAATGGATTAACAGATTGTTCAGAAGATCAAGTAAAGATCTGGTGGAACCTTCTTATGATCTTTTAAAGCTTTTTGTGGAATATTTCACAAGCCAGTGGATCAAACATGAAACCATGTGACTAGCGGGAGTGGGATCACATGAATTCTCCAACTTCTGGGGTCCTTCCAGTTACTAGTAACAGGCAAGATCCAGAAGAGAAGATCCAGGACTTCCACTGATGTACATTATTGTACAGAATATTCAAGAGAAATGACAACCAGGCATTGGACTATTTCCATCTTTGTGTCGGTGCAGCACATTCCAGCGAATGATCCTAATCTAACGTTTCATACATGCATTCCTCTTTTACTGAAACTGTTTTGCTTTTTACTGAACCTTCATGTTGTGAATGAACTGTTGACTCGCTCAATGCAAATGTGTTTAATTTTTTCATTCTAGTCATAAGGCTAAATGTGTGTGTGTGTGTGTGTGTGTGTGTGTGTGTGTGTGTGTGTGTGTGTGTGTGTGTGTGTGTGTGTTTACGTGCAGACATGTTGAGACGAGTTATTTTCAAGTCTTTACAAAAGAGTGATCAACTTGACAAAGCAGCGCCTCAGCCTGAGTATGTAGGGAAACAGAAGCTTTGATCAGCAGTGAGATGAAACAGGAAGCGGCAGTATCCCGTTTAACCAAACTGACATCTGCCCCGTCTTTTCTGGAGAGCCCCAGTTGACCCGGCAGATAAAGAAGTCGCTTTAAAAGGGAACAGCACGTTTAGCTCTGCTGAACATCTAGGGAACGTTTAAGTAATTACATCTAATGAGAACACTTCTTGTCCCCGGGGATCAGCAGGTTATCTGCAGGGCCTTCTCGAAACAGTATCTAAGCATAAGGTTTGAAAGGTCTCATCTTAGAAGAAGGAAGAAAGATCTCAGCCACGAACCATGAATCACAAACACATGGGCTTGAATTTACTCACATCATCAATTCACCAACACTGAATCCAGCAGGCAGTTGTTGCCAACATCCAGTTTGTGAAAGCGGAGACTCTAAATACCACAGTCCCGTACCAGGGACAGACAGTTCAATTCAATATAGTTCAAATCACAACAGTCACATCAAAGTGCTTTACATTGTAAGGTAGACCCTACAATAATACATACAGAGAAAACCCAACAATCATATGAACTCCTATGAGCAGCACTTTGGCGACAGTGGGAAGGAAAAACTCCCTTTTAACAGGAAGAAACCTCCAGCAGAACCAGGCTCAGGGAGGGGCGGGGCCATCTGCTGCGATTGGTTAGTTAAGGGAGGATTCAGTCAGAGGATCCAGCCCTCACTGTAAGTCTAAAGTAGAGCGGGTGTGTTATATTGGGGTGATACAGAACTATGACGTGTTGAAGATGAGACGGGACCACTGAGAGGCAAGACTTAAAGCAAACACTGTACTGGGATCTGTTCAGAATAATTTAGGTTAATTACAACTTGGATCATGTTTTTCTAGCTTTGGACATCAATTGGTCATTACTGATACTGTGTTGTTTTTGTTCTTGTTCATAGTTTTGTCTATGTGTTGCTTAAGAAACATGATGGAGTTCTCTGACACCAGGTTACTGTGTGGATTAGCAGCTACTGTCAGAAACTGCTTAGTTTGAATTAACATCATTATCTTTTTCTTTTTCTTTCAGCACTGATGGTCAGCTGGTCAAACATGTCTTATAACACTTATACTCACATACAAGTAAACTGACATTTCCAAAGAAACATCTTTTTATCTCAAGACAAAATGCTCTTTATGAGAAAAAATGAAAAATGTGAGAAAATATGAAATACATTATTTTATGGACAAACACTGCGCCACAGTAAGTCATAGACTGCCACAATCATGAACTCAGATCTATCAACTCCAAACCTGTTCACCTGGTCTGTGGTCACAGACATTTGTAAAAGAGTGGGTCATCCTAAAGATTTTGAGCACCGTGCTCACAGAATTTGAGCGTGGTGCTTTCATACTAAACCACCCTAAGTCTGTTTTTGTTTCTTCCATCTTAGACATTCGACAGTCAGCTATAAGTGGTATTATTGCAAAGTGGAACCTCTTAGGAACTAAAGTGACTCAACCATGAGAAAGCAGATCATATAAAGTGGCAAATGATGCTCGTAGTTAAGTCACCACCAGTCTGCTGATCTAACAACGTCCTGTGGAATCATCAGGACAAAAACTATGCATCAGAGCTTCATGGTATTCGTGGCCCAATACTTTTGTGCACATAGTGTATCTCAGATCCACATCGTATGGGAACCAAGTGGCAAAGGCAATCCATCACAGTCAGTAGAGGAGCAAAAATAGATGAGACTGTCTGTGACAAAATCTAAAATGAAAATATTAGAATTGAGAAAGTCGTTTACTTGTATGGGAATATTTCTCTAGAAGGCAGGAGCTCTGTTATTTAAAATGTTCTTTGTCTGTTTTCATAGCAGTGACAGCAGATGTGTATCATCCTCAGAAAGAAGCTTGTTGTTTCTTTTTAGACTTTCTTCATTAATTTTATTTTATTATTGATTTTTTGTCCTGTAACAAATGAATTCAGCATCATGAATGGTTTTCAGGAGTGTAAATAAAACATGAGGATGTAGTGTCTGATATTCCCAAGTCCCAGTTTTATAAGATTATCATGTTTGGCACCCGTGCTGGCAGCGTTCCTTTAATCCTGCTCATGAGCTGGGACACATTTTGAGTTCCAAAGTTACCTGAAAGACGTTTTTTTAGTGTTTCCGGAAATTTGGGACCTTTATGATAAAAATAACAACAATTCCAACAATACGTACAATCCCACATAAGTCATGTACAGTAAGTAAATATATTAGTTAAAAACATACCCAGTAGAAAACATGGGTGTAGCTTATGTGTCAGAAAAATAAAGCTAAGTTCATGAAAACCTGCATTCATCTGCCACCAGATGGCAACAGCTGTGGTTGCAAACAGACTTGCAGTCCTATAGAAGTTTATGGGAAAGGCTTTCTGACGTGACCCCTGTAAATACTGTCCTGCTGAGTTTATTGGCTCAGTCACTCATTTTGGGTCATATTGACTAAAAAGGTCTCTTTTGTAAATCTTGGTTATACCACCCCATATGGAAAAGATATATATAAATCTTATAAAGTTTGTATCTGTCTTGTGTGAAAAGCATATAAGGGTGAAAACAGATATAAGATCCCTTGAAAAATTATATAATGAAACTTGTATGTTTTGGATACTAAAACAATGTATGAAAGTAATGAGAAAGTGGCCACTTTCATGAGTAATCACATATAAGTTTTTACTATTTCTTTTCCGTATGGGACGGCTCCAAATGGAGGATTATCTGTGACAGGAACTCACACGTGTGGAGGGATCTCACAACCAGATTATAGGTGGCAGACAGTTGGTGTCATAAGCCACTCCCTCTCGTCACGGATGGCTGTTCACAGTGGACGCATAGATGGCTTCTTTCACTCGTTGCTTTTCTTTCCCCCTCAGATTACAACGACCTGGATGTCCGAGAACCTTCACAGACACAAACAGAATTAACCTTTGATAGCAGAAAACCTTTGGTATGCTTGTTGCTTCATCATATCAAAGCTGCCTCACATAATATCCTTATCAAAGGTGGGTCACAGCTGATTAGGCTAAAAGGGAATCATTTCAGACACAGCATAGCAGATGAAACTGTGTGGCTGTAAATTCAACAATGTTCCAGATACAAATATTTTGTCTCCACATTGAATTCACACGTAAAGTGTCAGGCGCCGTCTGAGCTGTGCGTGTGAGATGAACCTCGCCATCAAGCTGGATCAATGAGGCCTTAAAGTGCAATATCAGTGAAGGCTGCTATAGCCAATGACTCTCCAGTGTCTTTGGCTCCAATGGACCAATGTTTTAACAAATACAAAGGAAAGTAAACTTCTGTCGGGAAATGAAGCCGTTATGAATTAGGATTACTCCGAACCCTAATCCTAACTGTAAGTCTCATCATTGCTGGTTTAAAACAACCTTATGTAACTCAGATTTGAAACATCATAAACAAATATGTGTACAATGGTTCAAATAAGCTTCTTGCTCCAATAAACTGAGATGTTAATGATGAAGGTACAAACTCAAGCTTCTGACTGATCGTATCAAATCAATGGGTGATGTCACGATGGCTATTTTCACTTAATCTGTATGAATTATGACCGTCTGATTTTTTGGTTTTCTCTGTGTGTGTATGGATGGGCGGTTTGAGAATATATACAACATATGATATTATAAATCCACTGCAGTGTGGAGACAGTTTCATGCTCCTCATGATGTCCGACACACGGCAAAAGCAAAAGTAAGACATGTTTAGGCAGACGTCGTCATCACATATAAACTGTTTTATTAAATAATTCAGTGTCAGTCAACATTAAAAAGACAGTCGTCCAAAGAGGATGGGCCAACAAATGAAATTATGATCAAATACTGCAAATAAAGTAGTTTTTCTGTTGATTCTGTTCATCTGGATGTTTTCAGTGGGAGAAACGTTTCGTCGCTCATCCAGGTGACGTCTTCAGTCTCAGCTGACTGCAGGTTTCCCCGATCTTAGATTTTTATAATCCAAATTAATGTTCTATGCATTTTTAATGCAGCTAACACGAGCCACAGTTTTCAGTCACCGTATATTTTTCCAATTTTAAGAGAAAAACTAGGAAACATTTGTGACCTGGCCATAAACAATACTGTGCAAAGGGTTTGAGAATTGTTTTTATTTGCTCTTGCAGTAGCATCAGAGAGGAATCTGAGCACCCGCCGACACACTTTGGCAAAACAACATTTACTTATAAACAACTGCTTTAGCTTCCAGAAAATCGACAGTGAGGTCCTTATAGGTCGCTGATCTCAATATGATAAAACCAATATAAGAGTCTGTGAAAAGAAAGAGACGCTGATAAAAGTTCTTGAAGCACTGAACAGCTTAACGTCCAGGTAACTTGACTGCGAGTGTACTTTTCTCCCACTGTGCTGTGACTAATGTTAACTGAGAAAGAATCGTCACATTACTTTTAGTACATTAAACATTTGCACAGTAATCTATGTAATCCTGTTTCTGACCACTGACGTCTTTATTTCAAACCGGCATTTTTGTTGAGTGTCAAGTTTGATTTTGTGAAGCTGATTTTCTACACAGCCTTTGTGTACACGGCTGAACATGTGAGGGGATGTGGGCTCGGTCAGTTCATCAAATAAAGCCCAGTAAAAACTGATGCTTATGAGAAAGGTGGGCAGCACGTGCAGCTTTTGTATTTTTTCATTCATTGGACTCCTTGATTGCATCTTCAGTTTTGCAGTCTGTCAGTCTTGCTCCATGCATTGCAATAGAAAACAAAAATGTGTGGCTTCCCATTGTACGCTGCAGGTAAAGAAGCAGCTTCCTGTTTGGTCAAAGTGATATAAGCAATGTCTGCAGAGACACACGAGGACACGGACCGACAATGTTAACTTTGACTACCTCCACCAATCAAAGGACACACCAGAATCAGCATCAGCATCAACCGACCACCTTACAGAGTCTGAGCTAGTTAATGAAGACAGAAGGGCTGGAGCATTATGAGATAATGTGTCTGCTGAGTAAATCTGAAAAAGGAGAAAAGGGTAAATGTTTAAGTATTGCAATCAATGTCAAATCATAACAAAATAAAATTCATTAGTGTGTTTACTAATGCTCTTGGTTGTCATGAATGTTTGGGATGAGAATAAAATCAGGAGATTAGAGAGATCCACGCTAGTTTTAAAGTTCTGTGAATCCTTCAGCAAGTGAACAGAAAGATCTGTGACTGAACTTTATGCCACAAACAGAGAACTCCTAATGAATTTATTATTTTCACTAAACCTGCAGGTTTTAGACGTGTCCTCAAACCAACACAGCTGATTTAAATGGCTAAATTAGCTCCTGCAGTTCTCCAGAGGCCTGGTAACAAACTAATCATGTGATTCAGGTGTGTTGACCCAAGGTGAGATCTAAAACCTGCAGGGACACCGGCCCTCGTGGACTGAGATTGCCCACCCCTGTTCTAGTTCCTTAGTATGGTTCCCTCTCGTGCCTCTGAGTTTCTTCTTGATTTCTTGTTTTTTATGTTAGTTCCCTTTAGGGTCCAGTCTTTCTCTTTCTCGTCTCAGTGTCCTGTCATCAGTGTCCCCGTGTTTACCTTCTTTCCCCCGGTCATGTTCTGTCTCTGTGAATACGTTAGCAGTCCTGTCCGTCTGTTCTCTCCCGTATTCATCTTCCTGTGTTTTGTCCCTTTCTCCCCCCAGTCTGTCATGTCTCCATGTCTGTTGAGTCCAAGTCCCAGTGTCAAGTTCATGTTCCTTAGTCTGAGTCTCAGTGTTCATCTGAGACTGTAGACACTGAAAAGTCCATAGGAAAGATGGTATCTGATTATACTTTCTCCAGAATTGTCTAAGGAGCTGGAAAAGAAAAGCGTCTGGACTCCTTGAAGACGTTTCATCTGAGAAGATTCTTCAGTTCTAAGAGCGGTGAGTGGTGGCGAGTCCCAGGTTTGGCGTCCTATGGGAGTGTCCCCCCAAGAGGGTCATGGACCCCCTATTGATCCTCTACCTAATCACACAAGCCAAGGTGTGAAAACGGGTGTGGGTCACAATCAGCCACAGTGTCGGTCAACCCACTGTGAGGCCCAGGGACAGCACCTGGCCACGTACAGTGATGACACCTGGGTCAAAAGGAAAACCCAAGAAGGGGAATCCTTCACTGAGCTCTGAGCTGAGCAAACATGATAAATTTGCTTATCTTTTTGCAGAATATAGCAATGGCATTATGTTATAATAAACTGTGACTTTCACGGGTTAACCTGGGTGTGTTTCCTAAATCAGCAGCAGATGCTGAAGAGCTGACTATTCTGTGAAAATAATTAATCTGCAGATGAAATATCTGAAGCACAGAAAGTGGAACATGTAAACTGATCAACTCAAAGTAAAACACAGTTAACCTTAAATACCAGTGATACTCTGTTTACTCTGATTCACAACCGGAGGGCCTTTGAACAAATGAACAGTCGTGCACTACTTCCCCAGCTGCAGCCTCAATTCATCCATTATCTACCAGAAGTGCTGTCGAGTCTAAACGAGTGTGTGGTCTCAGCTTGTGAATTGGAGATTATTCATGTAAACTTCAGGAGTTGGATCAGACCTCACAGGTTCTCTGGTTATATAAACCCCCTGCACTAAAATCTGTTTGTTCTCGTTTTCGTGCCCCACTCTGCCTTTTTCAATTCATTAACCTCTCATTAGTACACGAGGATCTGCCTCCCAAACCGTAACTTATTCCTTCGGCAATTATCTACTAGAAATGCTGTAAAATCTAAATAAGGCTACGGTATCGGCTTGCAAACAGAGGACTCTGCTTTCTCATAGATCATACAGAAATGATTCGGACCATGCAGCTCTGCTCTCCCAGTTTGTAGCTGTCCACATTTCTGCAGCGATCTCGTTTGCAGCCCTTGGTCTTATATAATGTTTATATAATTGTTATAGGATGTTAGTTAAAGAAGATGAGTCTCATTCTTCCAATCATCACTCATAAAACACATCACCTAATGCGGTGCTGAATAATTCATTCCTATAAAAGGAGTGGCATTTGACAACTTACGAGTGATTTTGAAATCTCATGAATTAAACATCGTGGCTCTTGCTTGTCTGTGGATGCAAATGGCAACATAGGTGGTGATGTTAATGCCAGTGATGCATCTCTGAATGACAGCCTGAGTAAAACGAAGAAAGGGCCTTGATGAGGGCTAAGTGAGGATAACAGGGGAATACTGATGGAGGATTGCTTTGTATTGCTCATTTTTGGGGTTATTAATTAAAAAGCTGAATGTAAGTAGAAGCTCTCTTAGACAAAATCTACATGGCAAAGACGTCTCTTCACATGTTGTAGTAAATGATTTCCATAGCCTGTTCTGTTCCTCGGTGATGTTGTAGTTATGGAGGTTAAACAGAGACTGCAGCGTGTTGTGCGCTCTGCTGAGAAGGTGATTGGCTGCAGACTCCCATCTCTGCAGGACCTGTACACCTCCAGGACATTGCAGCGTGCAGCTCGGATCTCAGCTGACCCTTCTCACCCTGGACACAGTCTGTTTGACCTGCTCCCCTCAGGCAGGAGGCTCCGGTCCATTCGCACCAGAACCTCTCGCCACAAGAACAGTTTCTTCCCCTCTGCTGTGGGACACATGAACAATAACCATATGACTGTCCCCGCCACTAACACATGACCCTACGCTGTGTTCACTGCATCATTCCATGTTTGCACTGATCACCACCTGCACTCATGTATATATCTTTCTACGTAGCACTTTTAATTCTTATTCTTACTTTTATTTTTTCATGTCTATTTAAGCGCAATTTATGACAGTATGTTTGCACTGAAGCACCGCAGCAATTTCCTAATGTTGTAAACCTGCTCAACATTTGGCAATAAAACCCTTTCTGATTCTGATTCTGATTCTAATGAATCATACTGTGAGTATTTATTATGCATAGAGCCATGGAAACAGGCTCTCGTGAGGTCTGCTCTCTGCAGTGTCTCAGACCTCAATGACTTCAGCTCTTAACCACAGATCTACTTTTGAGCCACAGCAGAAAATATACCAGCTGTACAATTTGCCCAAAGGTGCATGCACTCCAGGCTCATGCCAGTGTTGTACTTTTTGCAATTATGTGAGGGTGCACTTGCATCCGGGTCATGCAGATTGTGTCATTAGTGGGTAAACAATTTTGTTTGGAAGTCCACGTGCCTGCAGCCTACAAGCAGTCACTACAGTAGAGTCCCAGACTGTGCAGCACATTCTGGGTGTGTCCTCCAAGGAACAGACTATGAAATAATGTAATAAGAACAAGACTGAGTGCATTGCAAATGGTGAGTATAATCCTGGACTCAGGATACAAATCAGATCTCAGGTCTTACTCAGATCACATTATTCTTGGGAAGTGTGATGTAATCGCCATATTGTTGTGTACAGTTTGAGGAATATATTCCAAATATACCCTTATACTCTCACCCCCAACTAGTCACAAGAGATGGCGGCGGCTCCCTAAACTTGGTTCTTTCAGAGGTTTCTACCTGTTAAAAGAGAGTTTTTCCCTCCCACTGTCACCAAGTGCTCACTCGGTTCTCTTTATTTTACAGTCTTTATCTTAAATATAAAGCACCTTTAGGTGATTGCCGCTTAGATCTATATAAATACAAATTAATTCAGTTGAGTATATATTATACTGCAGCAAGCAGGGGTGAGTTTAAAAGGCGGGCGTGGGGTGTTCAAGACCATGTGTAATGCAAGGCTTTCCTAACATTCTTTCTAAATCTTTTTTTAAGATTTAAAGAGAAATATGAGCACAGATCCATAGAGGCTGGAGTCCATCACAGCAGGCAAGACCCCAGGCTGTGTAAAGATGCCCCAGAGACAATCCAGCACATAACAGCAGGGTGCAAGATGCTAGCAGGCAAGGCATACATGGAACAACATAACCAAGTGGCCGGCATAGTGTACAGGAACATCTGTGCCGAGTATAACCTGGAAGTCCCGAGGTCACAATGGGAGATGCCCCCAAGGGTGGTGGAGAATGACCGAGCTAAGATCCTGTGGGACTTCCAGATACAGACGGACAAAATGGTGGTGGCTAACCAACCGGACATAGTGGTGGTAGACAAACAGAAGAAGACGGCCGTAGTGATCGATGTAGCGGTTCCGAATGACAGCAATATCAGGAAGAAGGAACACGAGAAGCTGGAGAAATACCAAGGGCTCAGAGAAGAGCTCGAGAGGATGTGGAGGGTGAAGGTGACGGTGGTCCCCGTGGTAATCGGAGCACTAGGTGCGGTGACTCCCAAGCTAGGCAAGTGGCTCCAGCAGATCCCGGGAACAACATCGGAGATCTCTGTCCAGAAGAGCGCAGTCCTGGGAACAGCTAAGATACTGCAGGACCCTCAAGCTCCCAGGCCTCTGGTAGAGGACCCGAGCTGGAAGATTGAAGACCGCCTGCAGGGGCGTGCTGGGAATGTTTTGAAATAGTTTTTCTTTTTAATCAGGTTTGTACAGTTGTTATTGGGTTAGTTCTTAGTCATTCTTAGTTGCACTGAACTGCAGCATGTGGCAAAAAATACACTTTATCTTTGAGCAGTGGCTCATGGACGTGGTCGTCCCTCCGTCTATTTTTCTTACCTTGTTAATTTCACCTTTCACTTTTGCTCCTCCTGCACTTCTCTATGGAGTCACAGCCTCCTGTGCCCGTGAGGACTCGTTACTAGCTGTTACTACTGTTGACTGTGCAGAAACAGCAGCTGCAACAACTAACTTGTCTGTTAATTTTGACTCATTTTGCTGCTTTTATTTTCAGTGTATTTTTATTTCTCTGCCTCAGCTTTTCACCACTTCATCTGCACTAAACTCTTTTCTACAACCTGTGTGAGTGCACAGAGAAGGTACGGGAAGAGCTGGTGGTTTAATTGGGCAACACGGTATCTGTAATGAACTGAAAAGTTTAAAGCAGCATGAGGGTCTTATCTGATGTGATGTGGACTGGAGTGAGATCATTTATGGAGGTGTTTGGAGTAAAATAATTATTCATCATAGAATTTACAAACAGATTATTTCCACTTCTTCACAGCAGAGTGGACCAAGTGGTAAAAAAGAGACTGGACGTTTATATGATGGTGTTCCTGCATGCAGTGCTGCCACCAAGTGGTCCAAATGAGCATATGTCCACAAAGAAATGTAAAACATCATGTAATGAAGTCAAGAATTATGAATTGAGTTTTATTAGTTTCATGGCAGTGCTCTGTCTGTCATGGTCCTGGGTCGTCGACCCAGTGTTTTGAGTTTATTGTTATTATTATTTGTGTTTTGGGGTTTTGAATGCTGGGTTTCTGGGTTGGTGCTCCCTCTGTTGGTCCCTGGTGTTAGTGTCTCGTCAGGCTAATCAGGTCCAGCTGTGTCTCCCACCTGTGTGTGATTTCCCAGTGTCCCTCTGTGGATTTATAGTGTGTGTCTGCCTGTGTTCTTTGTCGCGTCGCCTGTATTCATCCTCTGTGTCACCGTGTTATTGCGCACTCTGCATTGCTCCGTGAACCTCTCGGTGACTCCATGTGCTCTCCCTGCAGTCCTCCTCTCGTGTTTCAGGTTTGCCGTTCTATAGTTTAGTTTATCCTTAGCTCTGTTTTGTCATCCCCACTTTGTGTTCTGTCTTCTATAATAATCACCCTGCATTTCAAGTAGTGCTGCATTCGAGTCCTTTTCCACACATCACACGGCTGCTGCCCCAGTCGTGACACTATCTGTCTCACCTGTAAAGCGTAACAACAATTAGAATCCATTAGATTTCATATTTATAGTTCATATTTCTGTATAGTTTTCATAATTATATCCGGTTCATAGCCTGTACATACTCATAGTTATAGCATATTCATAACATACCTCCATGTACATTGTAACATTGAGCTCTCAGAGGAAATGTGAAAACTCATACATTTTTAATAAAATGTTTATTTAACAAACAAACAAAGTAAAAGATAGAAAAGATAAAATAATATTCTACTGATATCAGTTTCTATAAAACACCTAGTTAGTGACTACATAACAGCAGTTGTACCTAGCATTATATAACCAATCAAAAAGTGGAAAGAACATATTTATTCACACGGACAAAATTCAGTCTTCTAAAGTCATTGTGGTTACAGTCGTTTCTACAATGGCAATGATGAGTAACGACTGCCAACGTAAACTGAGAGCAAAGACATGATACAGAAATAGCCCTCGTTTCTTTTTCACTCACTTTATACGCCTCTCTGCATTTAATCATTAGTGATTATTAATCTCTGCCTCTCTTTCACACTGTGTCTTTGTCCTTTTCTTCCTCTCCTAACCCCGATATTTGCCCCTCCCAGAGCCTGTTTTTGCTAAAGGGTTCTTCCTGTTAAAAGGGAGTTTTTCCTTCCCACTGTCACCAATTGTTTTCTTGTGTTTTCTTTGTATTATTGTAGTGTCTCTACTTTAGAATACAAACCATCTTGAGATGACTGTGATTTGGTGCTATATGGACAAATACGTCACCTGTACTGTACAGCATCATCATTCCTTGCTGTGTGTTGCAAAGTGTCATTAAAAACAGTGGATGGAGACACAAAGACAAAGCCACATCAGAACAGACACCACATTTCTCTGCATGCAAAATACAAATGATCATCGAAATACTGAAATATTTCAGATTTAATATTGACCAGTTATTGATTATATTTATATTTATAATGGTTTGTTTTCATTTTTTTCATTGACAAAAATCATTTTTTATCATCAACCCAAACCTGTTTCATTGTGCACATTAGTATGTGCACATTTCATGCTTGAATAAAATAGTTTCGTGACTTACATTTGGTCTGCAAACAGAGGTACTGTATCTGAAATGGCCAGTGCAATGTCTTTCAGAACAACAGATTTGTCTGCAATATGCAGCGTGGATTTCAGGCTTGCCCAGAAAGTCTGCTGCTTCCTGTCATCTTTTGGCCACTCAAGGTATGTCTGCTGCCTCAGCAAACTTCTGAGTCTCAAATACTTCTTAGGAAGAGAGTCTGTCGGAATGGGCTCCAATAATATGAAGACCAGTGAGTCCCGATGGACACTGATGGCTCGGTGCTGAGCGAAGAAGAGCTCGTAGTTGCACCATTCGCTTTGCACAAAGTGTTTGGAGAGGACAAACAGCGTCTTGTAGCTAGACTCAACACAGTTGATGATGTTGTCTATGATCCACTCTCCAGGGACAAAGTCTCTCTCGTGGACACATAGGGAAAATCCAGCACCTTCCAAAGTGGGAACCAGGTGGGTGTCCACCCAGTCAGAATCTTGATTACTGTAGGAAATGAACGCATGATAACTAAAGGATGCATTGTTCAAAATATTGGAACGTTTCTTGCCTCTCCTTTTCATCCTTATCCAGACCCATAACATCTTTGTATACCATGCTCCATCACATTTATGAAAAACCAGACCTACGGCTGCAGATATAACTATTAGCACGGGCAGCGCAACTGCAGCTTGAAGCCACATCTCACACGACAGCTTACTGGGTTTGTACTCTGACAATGGCAGACCTGCAAATGACAGTGGTGTGTTACATGTATAATCTAAGGGCCAGTCCATTAACAAGGACTTGTTGAAAGCAGTGATGAACCAATAGGAGTCACACGAGCAGACAAACGGATTGCCTCCAACTTTGAGTTTCTGAAGCCTGGGAAGCCCTGCCAAGACCTCTCTCGATATAGATGTGATAGCATTCTGGTCTATGTGAAGACTTAGCAGAGCTGGGACACTAAGATCTACCGGGATAACCTGGATGCTGTTGGAGCTAAGTGTAAGATGTGTCAGCTTGGAAAAGCGAGTCAGATCCTTTTGCATTATAGATGTTATTCCTGTCTTTGACAAGTCAATCTTCTCAAAGTCTGATGACAGATATGCAAAGACACTGTTGCCCAGGTTGTTGTTTCCAAGGCTAAGCTCAGTCAGCTGAGCAGGCCAATAGCAGTCCCCATCCAAGTGGATGGAGTTGAAGCTGAGATCCAGAGACTCTAGTGAGTTCATCTGATGTGTCTTCTGAGAGATAAAGGAAAGACTGCTGAAGCGGTTCCTGCTTAAAGACAGCTTCCGCAGTTTGGGAAAAACAGAGCTGTTTGAACACGGAGTCCACCAGAAGCCCGATTCTGTCAGCAGGTTATCTGATAGATCAAGAATCTCCAGTGATGGCAGGGCAGTCATGACTCTGCAGGGTAAAATATTCATTCCAGTCCCAGAGAACTTTAAATAGGTCAGTCTGGAGAAGGCCTCAAAGCTCATGTTTATCGTGGGATATCTGTATTGATAATGATTCACACCATTAAAGATAACTGAGGAAAGATTGATTGTGTGATTAATGGGTGGTAAATTAAAGCCATCTGGTGTATCCTCATTGTAAGTGATGTTGACAAATGAGAGCTCGTGGAGAGGGGAAAGCCACACGTTCTTCATGAACACCACCATAAACGTGCTGTTTATCCAGGTGTTTTCTAAGGTGAGATTCTGTATAAAAGGCATTGTTCTCAGGTTCTTAAAGGGGTTGTCGCTCACATTGCAGCTGTCTGGAAATAGAGAGGTGAATCGCAACATTTTTGCTTGTGTCACATTCAAGTCCACAAGGAGGTTCTCAAACATCCCAAAGGTTCCACAAAAAGATGCAAAGAGGGACAGTTTTTTGAGAGACTTGATTTTTGCAAGAGAACCAGATTCATACTTTTGCCAGTGAGTTCCTGCTCCCAAAGCCAGATGCTGAACAGAAGCATTCATCAGGGCATCAAAGTCACCGTAGCTCACTGACAGAGCAGCTGTACTACCCAGAGACAGGAAGTCTAGCTTTGTAAAGTTCTGAAAGGATGCCGGTAATTCATAGCTGGTATACAGGTTGTTGGCCAGATCAAGAATTTTCAGCTGTTTCAAGGAAATGTCAGGGATGAACGCTAAGTCATTGTTAGATATGTTGAGAATTTTGAGTGCTGGTGTGTGGGTGAACACTGTGGCTGAAATCTCCCGAAGTCCACAGTGAGCTGCTTTCAAAAAACAAAGCTGGGATAGTCCAGAAAACTCAGTTCCTTCCAGCGTTTGGATGACGTTGTAGGAGATGTCCAAATACTGTGTTTCGTTGGAAAGACTTGATGGAACACTGGTGATGTTTTGATGTGAGAGGTCTTTGACACCTCGCATTGATGTGACGCATAGTTTGAATCCTTCGTTATTTTCCTTAATAGCTGTGCAGTCTGGTCTCATTAGGGACACGATGACTACGGTCCCAATCAAAACAGCCACAGATGTGCTGAAAACACCAACATAAGAGAAGTCATTCAAAGACACGACCATTTACTGTGCAGGAATATCTTAGCACAACTATGTTTCCAAAAAATAGCACCGCCTGAAATGTAAATAAAAGTAGAATGCACATCATTTAAAGTTCACAGTAAAGTATGCGGCCATAATAAAATATTTTGAATATGATTCCAGCATCAAACAGAGAATTTGAAAATCATCGCATTCAGTTTCAAAGCTGTACAATAAAATAGAAAAATAGATGTACCAGAGATGAACATGTACGTTACCTTTGTGGAGACATAGCTTCAGCTTCGACTATGACAAGTTCAGGTCTGAGCTGTGTGAGTACTTTTATCCTGCTCTTAAAAGAAACTGTTCCTCTTTTTCCTCTTTTAAATTCCTCTTTCTCTCTGGTTCCTTTCCGTGACTTTCCACTGAGAAAGCAAATGTTATGTCTAAAGCTTACGCAACTGACAGGAGAAAAAAGTATTTCCTCAGAGCGTCTTTCCAATACTATGCAAAAGTCTAAAGTATAATTTCATTTCCTCATATTTTGCTAGGAAAATGAAAAATGGGTGCAACAGTTTATTACAACATGTCCAACCATATATGGAAGCACAGTTTAAAAGGCAAAAACGGACTTTTTACAATTCTTATGAACTTGACATTATTTGATATATTTAAAGTCATATTTGATATGACTCCCTTTATTCTTCAATACAGCCTGAAATCTTTTTGTTATTTCTTTGAGAACAGTTCTCCAGCCTTCTGAAAGGACACGTCTAAGCTCTTCTTTAGATGCTGGATGCATTTTGTTCCACGTCCTACACCGCTTAAATACTTTTGAGCTCTGGACTCTGGGAAGAGTCCTTGATTAGTTCCACTGTGTGGTTTCCTATACAGCTTTGATTCCGATCATTGTCAAGTTGAAAGAAGAAGCTGTTGCCAACCAATGGTTTATAGACAGTATTGTGTAGTCAGTCAAAATCTGACTTCTCAGCATCTACAATTCCTCACATTTTGACAAAATACCCAACACTGCTGGCTGAAAAGCACTGTGCTGTACAAACAGCCATAGACAGCTGTAGACTACCTCCGTACATACATTACAGTCTAAGGAGCTTGGAGAGAAAGTGACTGGACTTCTTTAAGATGTTTTAACTCTTCACTTCTTCCGTTTTTTTTCTATTTCTTGTGGATACAGTTTTTAAATGCTGCAGATATTTTTTAAAGCCCTCCACTTCTTCTTTAGACGTTTACTTGTCCTGTTTCCCCAGTTTATTAACGGCACACTGCACACCACGCCGAGATCTACCAAGTTTTTGGCCAACAGCACTTTGAGAATCACCTTGTTGGTGCAAAAATGCTATTTTATACTCGTCAGTCTTCAGCAACAGACTGCTTTCCTTTATGATAAAGCAGATAGTTTCAGTGGGTCAGGTGACCCTGGATCCTCCCTCAGCTACGCGACGATAGACCGAGGTACTTGGGGCCGTTTGATGCTCTGAGTGTTTCTTTTTCACTCACCATATGTTTAAACCACTCTGCAATGAATCATTACCTGTAATTTTCTGGCCTTCTTCTACGAGTATGCAGAGTGAAACAGGAGGTTGATCAGCAGTGATACTGGCACTGTACCAGTCAGCTGTGGTGACTTCTTAGCCTATCCTTTGCTCATGAGCTCAGCTGGGCTCCCGCCCTTGGCCCACGCACCTGCCGTGAATCTACCTGTTTACCTGGACTTCTGGGCTATTTAAGCTGAGGGCTCAGCTTAAATAGCAGCTGACGAGTTACTCGAGTTACTCTGTCAGTACAGCTCCAACCCTGTTTCTCGTGTGATTTCTCTGTTTATGCTAAACGCAGTTCTCCTGTGCATAGATTCTCGGACTCGTTCATAATCCTGACCTGTTTCCCTGCGTGGCATGGAGTGGAGTGGAGTGAGAGTGAGTGTGCTGGAAACAAATACAAAAGGAGCGAACGAGCGCAGCATGTTTTGGACTTTCTCCCCTTTTCCCTTGGACCATTGAATATCACTGCCCTGTACACTTTATATACTTTCACGTGGTGTTTTGTAAAAAAACTTGTGATTGCTATTCTAGTTCAGCTGGTCTGCGCCTGAGTCTGTTTTCACCTGCGTGACACAAACAGGTTAGCCACTCGAAGCTTCACCGTATAATCACATATACTTACATTGTCCACTGTGGACATATGATTAAGTGTTTAACATGAGATCTTTGTGAATTAAGATGTGCTGCTCTCATGGAGACACAGGAAGTCTGCTCAGGTGTGTCAAACACAGCAGTATCAACAACATCAGGGACAGTGTTACGGCTCACACTGCAGGGACGCTGTGTTTTCACCTCTCTCTCTGTTCACACACACACACACAGATAAAGACTACGTCCACACTAATGCGTTTTCATTTAAAAACACTTCGTTTTCACTCCGTTTTGGCCTCCTGTCCACACTGAGACGTTTTGCAACTTTGTACTTTTGTTTTACTCGCAGCAACGGCTCCACCTCATTGTTAGTCCATTTTAAAAACTCTGTGCTTTTCCTCGACATTTTGCCAGAAAGTAAATAAACAGCAGACAGAAATGAGGCAGGCTGAATCTTCTTGCGTTTCACGCATGCGCAGGACTGGAACGTCAGCGTTTTCGGCTGTTTCATTTTTTTCTTTTTTTTCCGCCTGTCCCGTTTGGATCTTTTGTCATCAGAATTATTGTCTAAAGTCAAAGAAAGATGCCCAACAGATTTACTTTACCAAGTGGACCATCCCGGCCTGGCCGTCCATTTGATTGGCCTTTGTTTTTATTGTTTATTTTATTTTATTTTCAGTTGTTACATACGGGACAGATATGACTGGGAAAAGGGAGAAAGAAAGAGAGGGAGGGAAAGAAAAACAGCGGGGAAGAGGAACGGTGAGAAAGGGCACAAAACAAAAAATGGTAAATGGCCTGTATTTATATAGCGCTTTACTAGTCCCTAAGGACCCCAAAGCGCTTTACATATCCAGTCATCCACACACTGGTGATGGCAGCTACATTGTAGCCACAGCTGCCCTGGGGCGCACTGACAGAGGCGAGGCTGCCGGACACTGGCGCCACCGGGCCCTCTGACCACCACCAGTAGGCAACGGGTGAAGTGTCTTGCTTAAGGACACAACGACTGAGACTGTCGGAGCCGGGGCTCGAACCGGCAACCTTCCGATTACAAGACGAACTCCCAACTCTTGAGCCACGATCGCCCCAAAGACATTCCTTTGTCGCTGACTCCCTCCCCAGCCAGTTTGTTGGTGGGGGAGGTTATAGTGTTTTATCACAGGGACATCTGTGTGAGGGTTCTGTTTTCTTGGTTAGTAACCTTCCTGCTTTTATGACTCTTTTGTGGGCAGGAAGTCAAACACAAACACACACACACACTCTCGCACATACACACACACACATACACACATAGTGCCTTATCTTTTGTGACCATAGGGGGGGGGTTTACAATGGGAGGTGCTTGTGTGTACTGTAACTGTTTTCAATGAAAGGCGGCAAGCGGAGGCCTGAGTCGAGGTCGTCTGTGGTTGGATTCAGAGTGCTTTCCTGAGACACCGAGCGGGCTTCACTTGCTAGCAAGTAAAAACCAGTTAAAGATGTTCGTCTTGTTTCTTTGCTTTTCGTTAACGGGAATAAGTCTCTAAACCAGCGGGGCCTGTGGAAGCGCAGACCCAACACTGGGATTTATAATTAAATGAAAGGTTTTTAAGCATATTTGAGACCAGAAGTTTTGGTCTAAGTTAACTGATAAATCCGCTTCACATTTTGCAATAGGAAGTGATATTGATTCATCTGTTTTAGAAAGCATTCTGTATATTTTGGAAAGTAATCTGGGGGTTTTAAGAGTAATTGAACCACACTTGGTGGTGTTTGTAGTTCAACTTGACCCGGTTTAAATTTCTTTTTTTACTATGGATTTAATTTGTTGATATTCTAAAAATCTTTTCTTGTTGATCCCATATTGTGTAACTAGTCTGTCAAATGAAATCAATTCTGTTCCTTCTAGTATATGTTCTAAATATTTGATTCCTTTACCACCAGTGTTGGGTAAGTTACTTTAAATTAGTAACTTAGTTACATTACTAGTTACTTCTATCAAAAGTAACTCAGTTACTTCAAGTTACTCGTTACTTTCAGAGTAAATAGTTACTAGGGAAAGTAACTTTGGTTTTACTCAGAATTCTCTTGTTAATGTGTTGCTTCCGTAACTGGATACCCAGCCAGATTGCCAGTCTTCTAGCTTGCTTACTTGCCACAGTGCACTGTGCCACCTACCAATAGAAAGGAAAAAATAATGTGCACATTTCCACGAGAGAAATCCCACGCCTGATTCTATCCTAGCCTGCTTTTTACATCCAACACAAAAACTGCAGTCGTGGTGCTTTTGATTGTACTCAGAACTCAGAAATTCTGCCTTCTGAATAGGAAGATGTAGGTAACACCAGACTGCAGATGAGCTGCATACAGGGCTGGACTGGGACAGAAAATCGTCCCGGGCATTTTGACTGACCGGCCGCCATTATAGGAAAACTCATAAAGCCTTTGAATGAAAACAAACACTGTTGTGACAGTGATGTTCACTGTTCTGATGGTATATATGCATCAATCTATCAATTGTTTGTTGTAAGACTCAGATAATTATTTTTTTAAAAGTGAAACATTTTAAATGAGAATAAGAAAGTATTTCTTTGTGCCCCCCTCTCCCTGTTAATGCCTACCTGGCCCCCTGGCAACACTTTGCTAGACCCGCCCCTGCACAGTCACCAGCTGTCAGCTACTTAGAAAAGGATCCTGGTGTTATTTGTCTCTCAGAAACAGTTCATAACTTCAACTCATTCATGCCACCTAAAAGGTAAACCTGTTTCTCCATCACAGCTCTGATGGTTCAGTAAGGACATCTCCTGGTTTCATCTTCATGTTTCCCTCTCACCAGATATACAAACCGACATCATGACCAGCAGCTTTGCAGCTGTGGCTCCAGCAAACATCAGCTGATACTAGAAATTAATATTAAATAAATTCTAACAACAGCTGATCAAGCTTAAACGTGCTGCTGTTGTTTAGCGCGACATCCGCTGGTTTCCTCTTTCTGGCGCAAAGTGGGCGATAAATAAACAAGAGAGACGATCAGCTGATCATTGATCAGTTTCATGATTGAAGTACAAACGGGAGAGGGAGGGGGGAGAATGAGAGAAGAAGAGGCAGCTGTGCAGCAAAGACACAGAATAACTCCAGCTTTGTGTCTTTTTCATTGTAGCTGAAGTCCGGGACAAACTGTTCCTTTTCACCTCAATAAGAAACGCGTAATATTTTCTCTGAATACCAGACGGGACGGTTGGCAACTCTAATAACTTATGAACAAAATAAAGTTCAACATCAGTAACATCATAGCACCACCCAGCTGTATAGAAACTCCGTCATGCTAGCTAGCACGCAGTAGGAAAAAGTCAGCACAACGAAAATAAACTCCACCTACACTTGGTTCATATCTGACCCAGAGAGACTGCAGGTCATAACTTCTTACCTGAAGTTCAGTTCACCTGACACTCTCGGACCAGCGCCGCTTCAGGTCTCTCCTCCTGCCTCCCTTTTCCTTCATCCACCTGCTGGCCTCCACCACTTGCTAATGTTACTGAATCTGTGGAAGCTCCGCGATGCCACCACACGAAGTAACGAGTAACGAGCCTATCTAAATCCCAGTAACGACTAACACGTTCCTGGTTTTGGCATAATAACTAGTTACCGTGCTCGTTACCACAATAATAACGTAGTTACTGTAACGCGTTACTTAATAACGCGTTAGTCCCAACACTGTTTACCACTCCAATCTGAAAAGTTTATCATATTATTGTTTTGTAATATGTCAGGGTTGTTCCAGATAGGTGTACGTTTGCATGGGATTAATGAAGACGCCGTCATTTTTAGAAACTCCCACCATGCTGTCAGAGAAGAGCTGATGTTGATGCTTTTAAAGCATTCATGTCGTTGGATGTTTGAGCTGATAAATGGTAGGTCTGAGATCTCTAGATTATTGCAAAGTGCTTGTTCTACATCTAGCCAAGGTTCATCTAAGAGGGTATGTTTTAGCCATCCTGAGATAAACTGAAGCCTGTTGGCTAAGAAGTAGTGCTGAAAGTTAGGCAGTTCTAGTCCTCCTCTATCCTTGGTCTTTTGTAGTGTTTTTAAGCTTATACGTGGGGGTTTATTTTTCCAAAGGAATTTGGACATACATGAATCTAGAGATCTGAACCAATCTTGTGGTGGTTTAGTTGGGATCATTGAGAATAAATAATTTATTTTTGGTAAGACCATCATTTTTATAGCGGCAACCCTTCCCATGAGTGATATGGGTAGACATTTCCATCTAGCCAGATCATCTTCTACCTTCTTTAAAAGTGGGATATGGTTTAATTTAGTTAGATCTGCAAGCTTGGGAGAAACATTAATACCTAAATATTTAATATCTCCAGATTGCAGTGGTGTAGAAGAAGAATAATGGAAGGAGCAATTAATCGGAAGGACTGTAGATTTTGACCAGTAATCTGATATTCTTGCAAAAGAGTTTATCAATGCAATCACCCCAGAGATATTGGTTTGTGAGTTTTGGAGAAAAAGTAACACATCATCCGCATAAAGGCTGATTTTATGTTCCACGTTCTTGCATTTTATGCCCTTAATTACTGAATTCTGTCTAATTGCTGCTGCTAGTGGTTCAATAAAAATTGCAAACAGTGAAGGGTGAAGTTTCGGCCGTTCCAATACAACTCTGTGAAAACGACTGGAAACGCTAGTGTGGACGCAGAGCGTTTTCAGACACAAACACCGTTTTCAAATCTATCCGGGCCGGTGTGGACGTAGTCGAAGAGTGAGACGGAGGAAAGACCAGCTGTTAGGTATTTTAGTACCACGGTTAGCATTTACAGAAGATTGTTTTATACAGAAAAGAGTTGCTCAATAAGGCCCATCTACTAGTTGTTTTTCTCTTTCTCTGTGACCCAAGAATTAATGTGAGACTCACAAGCTGGTACCTCAAGGTCGAAAACACCACAGAGATGAGACCACTTCCTTACTCCCATCCTCCCTTTTTCTTTATCTCCTGGAAAAGGCTCGTTAAAGGCTAGGTGGTTTGTTTCAGAATTCACTGATGAAAGAACTCTGTATTCTATGTCTAGGAGTGTATTTTGCTGGGATGATCATAAATTGTAGCTGAACTGATAAACTACACAAGGGATACTTTGCTCAGAAGGCAGGAAGACGTTTCCTTATTTGGTCTGTACCGGTTTGAACTGGGAAAGCTGACACACGAACCTTTTTTCATCTATATAAACTGCTGTGTATCAAATAAACCTTTGAGTTGATTTGGGAAGGCAACCTGAAGCAGTCTGTGTTTCCTTGTTCTCCCAAGCTGCTCCCGGCGCTGTAACTAACCCAGCTGAACGGCATACCTGAGTGTTACTTTAAATAATTAGGAATCTTAAAAGGAAAGGACAAAACTCTGCTTATCGCTCACGCCACGGAGGAAACCCGGGAAGGCAATTTCCTTCAATTTTGGTGTCAGAAGTGGGATCCCTGACAGAAGGTAAATATGCGTCTTTCATATTTATATAAAGACCTATTATACCTCTCTCAGTGATTGATCCATAAAGAAACGGGATATGCTGACGAAGTTTCACTTAGTGATCCAGAGAGATACACTGACGACTTCCTCAGTCCCCGAATAAAGTAAATTAACCCTTGTGTGGTGTTGGTGGACACAGGAAGTTGCCTGTTGTCTTGAATATTTTAATTTTGTTTAAAAAAATAATAATAATTAATTGTTTAATTAAACGTACGTTAAAAAGTGAGAAGTTGCTCACTTAGAAAAGTGACACAGAAAGTTGCCTGTTGTCTTAAATACTTCTCGTTAAGTGAGAAGTTGCTCACCAAAGAGTGACACAGGGAGTTGCCTGTTATCTTGAAACGTACGTTAAGAAGTGAGAAGTTGCTCACTCACAGAAAGCTAGTAAATAATTAAATTTAATTTTGTTAAAAAAAAAAAAAAAAACGAAAGAAAACTGAAAACGGGTCTCACAGACCCGATTACCATACAAGGGTTAAAAGCAGTAAATTAAAAGCAGAAAGACACAGGAAGTTGCCTGTTGTTTTACGAGAAGTTGCTCGTTAAGCGAGAAGTTGCTCGCTAAGTGAGAGTTGCTCACACAAACAAAAAATTGCTAGCAATAAATTTAAAGTGACCTCAGCTGTGCCGCAGCGAAAATACTAACCTAAATCCTCCTAGCGTGTAAACCCCTCTGGAAATCACTGAACATGAGTCAGAATTATTCAAAGACCACAGACAGGTCCGATAAAAATCTAAAGTACCTGTAAAACCAAAAATTAATAAAATACAAAATAAAGTCTCAAATAACGGCTCAGTACAACTCCCATTTCCGGTTACGTGTAACCTACGTCCGCGAATCGGTGAAGACGTCCATGATCACGTATCCAGAACATGCGGGAGTGCTTATGTGACTGACTTTGTTTACAACTTAAGAAGTTCAATGCATTCTAATTTCTTTTCGGAGCCTTATCCCGAACGATTATCGCCAGAAAACAGGTCAGTAGAAATGTTGAATATCATTTGTGATAAGAAAAGTAGTCTGCTTAAAAAGTCCTGTAGAAAATATATGATAGAATGCCGCGACGTGATGCATCAAATGTTACCGCTATGGACAAAAGGAGGGTAAATAATGACAAAGTCGCCGATTTCTTTAAGAATCTAAAGAAATTCCTGCTAACAATGTCCAGAGACAAAATTGACTTAAATGCAGTAACTATGTGTAAACAGAAGCCTGATGAATCCATCCTAGTATTCATAAAACGCTTTATGCACTGTTGGACAAGCTAGAGGTGCAAATTTAGCTCAGTTTTCCAGCAGCCGCAGACACCCAAAGCAAAAATGAATTTGTGTATTTCATTTAACATAAAGGGTGAAATGTTTGCTGACACTGATAACAGCTTATGTTTTCTCTGCCCTATGTACCGACATGATGGAGAAGGAACATCCTCTGTGTCAGCTGGACCCTCAGCAGAGAATGAACTCAACATCCTTTTTGTCCGGTACTCTATGTCACACACTGTGCCAAAAAAAAACGTGTACAGACGCCACTAACAGGTAATCCCATGACTGGGAGCCACACTTTTGTTTCTCTCACACTGTTCAACAACATGATAACTGCTCACACAAGTGAAGGTCAAACAGTGATTTTGTCACATAACTCAGACATAGTTTATGACATAACTACACCATGTCGTCACATAGATCTAACCTACCCTATCCACTGTACTATTTCTGCAGTTACATTGCCAGCTGAATACCAGAATATGACATTGTGGTCTAAAAGTGAGAATGATATAGGATTTATTGACTGTACACTTTATCACGTACACCTATTAAAACAACAAGCCAGTATATGTCAGGCAATGTCCCCTTTCCACGGAAAAAGCCGCAGCCCTAGATGTCATGATAGGAGATTTATTGACTACAGGAGTAATAAAGCCCACACTCCTGTCAATCCTGTGCCAAAGCCTAACAAACCTGGCGTATGGCGTTTCATACAAGACTTGAGGCAAATTAATGCAGTCAACATTCCTCTGCCACCTCTCGTTTCAGATGTTCACAGCATATTGACATGCATTGCATACACATTTTACCGTGGTGGATTTATGCTCCACTCCTTTTTCTCAGTACCTGTGACACACAGCCGTTATTTGCATTCACACATAGAAATAAGCAGTACACTTGGACTCGTTTGCCCCAAGGCATGATAGACAGCTCTGCTGCTTTCTCAATGGTGCTTCACTCCTCCAGGGCTGCACCCTGATCCACATGTGGATAACCTCCTCCTCTGTGCTGAAAGTGAAAAACTGTGTCAAACTGCTACACACATGCTTCTCCAGCACCTCCAAAAGACTGGCCACAAAGCATCTGCAAAGAAAATGCAGTACTGTCAGACTTCTGTTCAATATTTGGGATTCACACTGTCTCACGGAAAACGTTCCATGACTGCAGACAGGGTCAAAGCTGTGACCTCCGTCCCTCGTCCCACTACACAGAAGGAAATGTTGTCCTTCCTAGGCATGGTGAACTATTGCAGACAGTGGATACCAGACTGTTCTTTTCATGACCACATTCTGCGTGACTGTTGTAAAAAAGACAAGCCTCCTCGAATACTGTGGTCCACAGAAATGACTGCCTCTTTCAATGCATTACAGGGAGTGCTGACCTCCGCCACTCAAAGGTGCTGCCTGAATTGTTCAGGAATGCCGGCCTGCCTGAGAGCAGTAGCAGCTTGCTCTATCATGATAAGGGACTGCGAGAAGCTCACACTCTCACATGACACTATTCTACACACCAATCACCAGGTCACGACCATTCTAGCAAACATAACTACACAACATATGCAAATCTCACTATAAAAGCGAGCAGCACACCTGATTCGCCAGCACATTTATTGATCCTATGCTGTGTTCTTCTGACCGACAGGATGGCTCAGACAGGCTTGACGATCATGACTGCATGACACGTATACAGGAATCCACAGCACCACGTCCAGATTTAGAGCAAACACCTATCTCAGACTCAGCCACGGTTTATGTGGACGGGTCCTGTTCAAGGCCGAATGACAACTCATTTCTTTGTGGCTATTCAGTGGTAACAGTGCCTGACATCATACTAGAGGCTCACTCATTACCATTTCACTCAGCACAAAAAGCAGAGCTCATGGCTTTAATACGCGCCTGTGAGCTACATTTGGATAAGCATGTGACAATTTACGCAGACAGCCGCTATGCATTTGGCGTTGTGCATGACTTTGGCACATTGTGGAGACAGAGAGGATTTAGATCTGCTGATGGAAAATAAATTGCTAAATTGTGATTTTGTTCAAAGACTTTTTCAGGCTATACAGCTGCCATCGGCCGTTGCAGTTGTAAAAACGAAAGGACACAGTACAGCTGACACAGACGAAGCAACAGGTAATGCCTTAGCAGACGTGACAGCCAAGGCTGCAGCTGCATCACAGCTCCCACCTCCGCAGGAAGTATTATCTGTGCCCCTACAGCTGCCACTTGTTACACTCCCAGACTATTTAGACACAAATGTTGATTTAAAATTCATACAAGAGCAAGCCTCTGCATAGAATAATGACTGTACCTTAGATGACAGAGATGGCTTATACAAAATCTTAAGGGTTTGATTGCCCTCCCATATTCCCTGATGCCAGTCCTTGTCCGACATTTTCACTGTGTGAGTCATGTCGGACAAAGAGGGGTAATAGGGGCAATAAAATTAAGATTTGTAATTGAGAAAACATCACACGCAGTAAAAGCATATTAGCAACCTGTCTAACATGTGCACGAACTAATGTAGGAAAATCAAAAGCAAAACATCAGCATTTACCACAACCAGATTTTCCATTTCATACATTACAAATTGATTTTACACATGCCAGTACAAGGAAGCATCAAGTACTACCAGGATCAATTTAGTAAATGAGTAGAAGCTTATCCAACCTCAAAAGAAACTGCAGAAGTAGTCTGTCAAAAGTTGAGCAATGAAATAATACCCAGATTCGGAATACCTCACCAGATTAACAGTGATAGAGGATCTTCATTCACATTAGAAGTAATTCAAAAGTGTGCTAAAACTTTAATGACCTGGGTCAAATTACTTACTCAAGTCCTGTGTGAGATTAGAATGACTCAATCTGCAGTAACCAAATTATTTCCATTTGAAATAAGACTATTTCCAAGACCATGGTCAGCTTCCAGAGGGGCACCGCTAGTAGAAGGTGATGTATATTGCATTGTCCACTGATGTTCACAACCTGGTAGAAAAACTGAATAATAACTATCAGAAAGTTTGTCTCTCTCAGCTTTTCCCCTCCACAGTTCCACCAGTGGAGACAAGGAGACGCATGTTGGAGAAGCCACTAAAACCAAGGACTCTCTGGGAGGCCGCGCGTGTTCCAGCCCCCAGACTGTACTGGCAGTGACGAAGAACCAGCATCCTCACAGACGGACAACCTCAGTGGATTCATGCCAGCAGGGTTAAGACCAGCCCAATCGGACCATCTCAGGCGTCGGATCAAGCAGACGACATCTCCGGCGAGCCAGCGCCCGGAACTAGAGCAAATAAACACACACGGGTAGATGACATCTCAGGCGAGCCAGCGCCCGGATCCAGTACACACACACAATCACTGATTAACACACAACGTCTGAAAGAACAACAACAAGGTACTCAAACATCCAGCAGGAACAGAAAGCCAAAAGTACCACATGATGTCTAACCTGATAAAGCCAGACTCATTTCATCCTGATAATGGAGAAAATGAAATGCCCATTGTCATCATACGACGCTTATTCTGTGTCTCTCGAACCTGGGACCAGGCCAGAAGACGACTGAAGAACTGTCTTTTTTATATATTTAGGTTATTAATCATATCTACTGCATTAACCTTAGGATTTTTATTTACTATTTCATATTGTAAAGTGCAACCCTGTTCACATTTCTGCAAGCCACATTTTCAATGATAACCCATATAGCTACCAGTACAGCCACTTCAATGTATTTGCAATTGGCACAAATTGATCCTGAGGATGTGCCAGATGTTACCAATGATGTTCCTGATGTGTATATTGAACATTAGGTTGTGAACTATTACATTTTATGATTTGCTTTTTATATTATGTTATTACATTTGTGATTTTTCCTTTCTATTTGAGTTATTATTTTTAAAAAATAATAAAAGAGGGGAACTGTTAGGTATTTTAGTACCACGGTTAGCATTTACAGAAGATTGTTTTATACAGAAAAGAGTTGCTCAATAAGGCCCATCTACTAGTTGTTTTTCTCTTTCTCTGTGACCCAAGAATTAATGTGAGACTCACAAGCTGGTACCTCAAGGTCGAAAACACCACAGAGATGAGACCACTTCCTTACTCCCATCCTCCCTTTTTCTTTATCTCCTGGAAAAGGCTCGTTAAAGGCTAGGTGGTTTGTTTCAGAATTCACTGATGAAAGAACTCTGTATTCTATGTCTAGGAGTGTATTTTGCTGGGATGATCATAAATTGTAGCTGAACTGATAAACTACACAAGGGATACTTTGCTCAGAAGGCAGGAAGACGTTTCCTTATTTGGTCTGTACCGGTTTGAACTGGGAAAGCTGACACACGAACCTTTTTTCATCTATATAAACTGCTGTGTATCAAATAAACCTTTGAGTTGATTTGGGAAGGCAACCTGAAGCAGTCTGTGTTTCCTTGTTCTCCCAAGCTGCTCCCGGCGCTGTAACTAACCCAGCTGAACGGCATACCTGAGTGTTACTTTAAATAATTAGGAATCTTAAAAGGAAAGGACAAAACTCTGCTTATCGCTCACGCCACGGAGGAAACCCGGGAAGGCAATTTCCTTCACCAGCTGCTCTGTTTACTCTGTTTTATCTTTAGATCTGCATTGTACGGGCTGAGGTGTGTTTACAGTGCACTGATACCTGGGATCTAAGCAACATGTCATCAAACTCTGTTGCTTAAAAATCCCTCTGAGTACATTTTCACTGGAATATGGTGCAGATTTGACTGACTGTGAAAACCGTTCATAGAAACAGCTGAGAATAGCAGAGCAACAATGCAATAAAGTTACATAAAGTTTTCAGACACGTGTTGCTTCACCTTTGTCATCATATTGCACACCATGTGAGCTCAGCTTCTTATCTGTTATAAAAAATAATAAAAATATCTGTTATAAGTAATTTATAGTGTTTTAAAATTCAACCTGTAATTCTGGGAAATATGATGACCCCCCCTCCCCCAAACACTCAGTGTGTCCTTGGGTAATCATAGCACGGTGTGGGAGTTTCCAATGTCACTTCCTTAAATTAGGATAAATGTGGTGGCGAGCCACACGTGTTAAAATCCACAGCTCACCATTAGTTGTTTCACTTTAGTTTACTTTGCAGTCGCAACTTAATACAGTTTAATTATTAAATGTGTTTTTGCACCTTACAGTGTTTACATGGTGCACACACACATTAGCACTTTTGTGTTGTATTGGTTCAGCTTTCTTTGTTTGAGTTACCTCGGGCTTCGGCTTCTCCTTCCTGGTTGGCAAACGTGTGGTTTTGGCCTGAAGTGCTGCTGACAGCCTCTTTGGACTGAACCACGCGCTTCGCTGCCTCAGGGGTGTTTGGTTATATCGCAGCCATTTTTTTCCTCCTTGTGTGTCATTTGGTTTAGCTAAGCCAGTATTTAAGTTCCCTCATGTGTCGCAGATCAGTCATGTTTGTTTGAGGTTTTCTTAGTTGTTATCTTGAGTTTAGTTTATTGAGTCGACCTCTTTTATTGGTCTACCAGTTTAAGTTTTTGGCTTCGTTAATAATCTTTCATATTTTTGTATTAAACGCCTGTGTACTCTGTACTGTTCGGATCCTGACAATTAAGGAGTAATTTTGTCCATAATTATTAGACACAACGACACATTTTGCATTTACGTGAGCAGTATTTTAGTCCTGCGTATCACCTCCACATATCAAATGTCTCGAGGCAATGACTGTTTTGAATTGACTCTATAAAAATAAACTGAGCCAAATCCTTAATTTGTCCTATGAAGTGGTTTGTAGCCAAATGCATGCAGACTCGTGCTGTTCCCATCAACCTCAGCTGTATTTTGTGTTTTCTGCATTATCAAATGTTCTCAAACCACCAAAAAAAGTTGATGATTGTATTAGTGGTATGGACATTTCAAAGATTTCTATTTTTATGATTGTTGTCTGTGAAGGTTCTCAGTCATCCAGGTCATCGTAGTCAAAGGAGCTTGCAAAGAAAAGCGTCTTTAAGTTGCGTGAAGACGTTTCCCCTCTCATCCGAGAAGCTTCTTCCGTTCTAGGCTCAAATGGTGGAGAGTCCCAGATTCAAGCCTAGTGGGAGTTTCCCCCCACAGACATTTTTATGATTGTTATGATTTTTTTAGTCCAGATTTGTCTAGTTGGAGAAGAGGAAAATCTCTTCTTCAGTAATGTTGTTTACACTGACGCACCGTGGTTGGGTTTAGTTTTCCTCTTATGGCGGTCTCACCTCACGGTCACATAGAAACTCTGCTGTTTGTAGTTTGTGGCTGAGAGCTAAATTGTTCAGGTCCAGCTTCCCACTGACAGTCTTTACAGTGACAGTGAATACATCCGGTTGGTCTACAGAAAGAACTGTGTGGGCAAATGAAGCTGCTGCGCAGTTTAAAGCTGAAACCTGATGCAAGCTGTTGTGTTTTTGCAGCGACCTGCAGAGGTTTGGTGTTAAACTGTCTCTGTTCATTGGATGGCTGAAACAAATATATTGTATATATAAATATATATATTCTTCTCTACAGTGACAGAAGTGGAATTGTCAGAAACACTGCATAATAACACAGCTAAAAATGATACTTTTCTTAGCCTTGCAACCTTACAAAAAATTACCTAGAAACTTACGAACAGCACATTAATGGTAACTGTACACTTTTAAAACACTTCTTCTCTAATTCCAAGAAAATGAAAGTAGAGAAAAGGGAAATGAAGAATAAAGTTTCACAGGGTAAGAATGTCCTTAAAAGAATGAATGAATCTGATTCTTGTAACTGGGTGATGCTTTACCACTTACTCTGTTCATTGCAGGGCTCTAGACTAACTTTTTGCTACGGTTGCACTGGTGCACCAGCACAAAAGTTAGAGGCACCCAAATGTTAGTTTTGTGAGCTTTAACCTGAGATTCTGCCGTTTCTGGCCAAATACATTTATATTTAAAAGTCAGGATTTAATGAATCGATATGGCTTCATTCAAGCTCCTCACCTCTCTATCTGCCTGCACTTTCAACTGGACCACGGCCAATCAGAGACCATCTTTGATTGGTTTAGACCACAATAGGGGCATAATGTGTGTCTGCTGTTGACCACACGGAGACTTTCAGAGTTTCGTAGTTCTTTTTTTTTTTTACTACACTCGAACATTTGGTCGCACCATTGAAAAATTTGGTGGCATTTGTGACCAAGTTGGTCGCACTCTAGAGTCCTGCTATGTGATGAGTCCACACACTTTCAGTTGTCTGGCAAAATTAACACAAATCAGCAAAATAAATTTCTCTTTATTAAAACACAATGAAGACAGAATCAGAATATGAGGAGAGTGATGTTTATTATCCTTTACTACTGTCACGGTGTGCTGGGCGGTCGTGGCGGCGTGCTGTGCTGTGTTAACATCTAAATGATTTACATCTATGTCCAAGTTTAAAAAAGACCATGACAACATGAAGAAATCTGAGCATTTTGATCATGAAAGCTGTGACAAAGGTGATTTCTGTTGTAGAAAGAGCCACGGGTGTGTTCAGCTGTGAGATCTGCTGTGAACAATGGACCATGACCCTCCCACCAGTCCACACATGTGGAACAGAATGAATCACACCTCAGTGCATCCTGTCACTTTGTACACCACAACATTTATTTGTCCTTTTATATTTACATTCATACCTATATCTCTATATTTATCTATTTATCTATCAATAAATCTGTTTCTACTCTCATTTTATGTGAGCGCTTGATGTTCGTTGTATATTTCCTGCTATGACAACTAAATTTCCCTCTGGGATTAATAAGGTTTCTTCTTCTTTATATTGTTTATTGGCGGTTGGCAAACAGCAAAATGGTGCATTAGCGCCACCAACTGATGTGGAGTGTCGATTCTGGTATCTGCCAAAGGGGGCTACTTTGATGAGTCAAAAGCTTAGAAGATATTTTGGTCCATAAGTTGATTTCATGATTTCTTTTTTTTTTTGCGTGTTTGTACCATGCTTTCATTTCAGAGGGCAATGAGACATTAAACTGCATAATTTTCTGCATAATTTTCAATAAAAAACTTCTAAAACTTTTGCAGTTAAATTAAATGCTATGAGACAGATACAAATATTTGATGGAACTTTGCGAGCCTGGTTCATCTTCTTGATTAATAGAAATGACGCCTGCTTCGACTGATCCTGATTATTTATAAGGTCGAACATCTAACCTGCCAACGGTGCCGCGTAGTGGACGGCAGTCTGCACGGAGAAGGTTTTTCGGTGAACTTCGGCTTAAATTGTCCACAGTCGAAAGATGCCGAGCTCGAGCGAAACTGTCCGGAACATCCGGCTGTAGCTTCTCAACATAAACAGCAATGGCGGAGGCAGCAGCAGCGTCAACGGCGGCTTCAGCAGTAACAGGCGGTTGGACAAAACACGTAACCTGCAGGTAGGACAAGACAATAGAACTAGCACATTCAGACGGCGATCGCACACCGTGCCGTTTGACGCCAGAATAACGCTGCCAGGGCAGCTTATGAGTGATTGACGGGAATGTCTTTCAAGGGTCCGCTCAGCTGTTCGCGGAGCTAGCTGTAATGTTGTCATGTTCGCTGTGTTGTGGTCACACAGCAGCCTGCTGTGCTAGTTTAGCCGCCGTCCTGCTAGCTACGCTTTCGACAATCGGATCGGCAACGCTGAACTGTAAAGCTAGTGTCACACAGCAGCCCCTCGACGAAAGCTCTGAAGCTAGTCTCAGCTAGCAGTTCTCACTAGTTTCACATTAAAACCAACAAACTAATCTGCGTTTAAACCAGCGGCGTTAACTAGTTGTTGCCTTTCGGTGTCATATCATCTGCTAGGTTCACATCCGGACCAAGCTAGCGCCGCGGTCCCTTAAACATGACCGCGATGGCGTTATGAGTATGAAAGTACAAGATGACATCGACACGCATTTGATTCGCCTACATCCAAGTGACGGGCTGGCTGCTTTTTAACGCTGACATTGGGCTCTAAAAGGAAACACGCTGTTTCATGTGTTAAGTAAACTTTGATTTCCTTTTGTATTTCCAGATATTTCATGCACGGTCTGTGCAAAGAAGGGGAGAACTGTCGTTATTCCCATGACCTGACCAGCAGCAAACCTGCCAGCATGATTTGCAAATTCTTTCAGAAGGGAAACTGCGCGTTTGGGGACCGTTGCAGGTAAAGACTGAACTGACACCAGAGCAGGAATGTGCACCTGAGCGAAACCGAGCTTGCATGTTCGTGCTGCGACGCAGCGGCCCTGCAACGTGTTTTCAGCTGAGAGCTGAGCTGCTTTCTAAAAGTGGCAGCATAGCGGGTTTGCTAGCAGGGCTTCTCAGAAGTGTCCCCCTCAAGTAGATGTGACACCCGAGACTGCGCCTTAATGTCAACATGTTGTTGGTCTGTGTGTGTGGCAGCTTTATGTGGGTCAGAATCACACACGAGGACCTGCTGTTTTACTGCATGAACTCTTGTATTTAAAATGACTGCCTGGGTCGTGCTGTGTATTTTACACGGTGGGACTCTGCCTTCAGAGGCCCAGATTAGTAGGATGACAGTTTCAGAACATGCATGGACAAATCTAATTAAAATCTGACAGAGTATGACTTGTTTGGAGTTTATCTTGTAGAAGGACTTGTGGCGGTTCTGTTTTAATTTAAATGTTAGTGAATATTTTTTTATTTATACATAAGTACGTACAAGCATTCGATTATTTATATTGACCATTGAAGATGGTGAATTTTCCAATTCCCAGCGTTCTGATTGCTTTAGATTGAATAAGTTATTATTTATTGTTACTGCTGCAGAAAGAATGAAAGAGGTGAGCAGCTAAATATAAACAAAATGTACAACAATATGTTTCCAGGCACTTTCCTTCTGTTCTTCTCAGTTTTAATGAAAATACAGTTGTACAGATCAAAACCTTTGTTAACAAGATGAAGATTGTTTCAGCCCTGCTTTGTTTTAGTACACAGCATGTTTGTATTATATTAATAAACAACAACATGTATACATACTAACGAGGCTCAAACATGCAGAGGTGTTTTTGAAAAGTGGATTAGGCTCCCAGCCGCCTCGTAGAGCCAGTGTCTGCTCCAGTTAGATCCTCTGAGCTGGTGAGTCAGTGTGAGGACCCCAGCAGCAGCAGGGGCACAGCGGTTTCACACATACTCGCATCTTTCTTTAATAGCGTTTTTGCCTTTATGAAATCCTCAGGTTGCTATGTAGTACTGAGTTACTGTTGTGTGTGTTGTTGTTGTTAAGTCACATTCATCCATACCTGTGATTGAGCTGCACCATGGAGGTGCTCTCGTTATTTTGGAGGCTCCACAGGCCTTCGCACCCTGCATTGAGAGTCCAGAGAAAGACTCTCGCTGTGGGGGTTTATTAAGGTTGAATTCCCTGGGCTCTATCTATTGTGATGCACTCTGTTTTGTTCTTTCACTGTGTCTGTCTCTCTGCTGCTTTCTCTTCTGCGGCCCCCAGGGCCAGACAGGGTGCACTGCAGCCTGCATGGCAATTGCATAATGCTCCATCTCTGTGTCTCTGTTTCTCTCTGTTGCTGGGTTCCCCAGGTTCACTGTGCTGCAGCTCCCTCCTCTCATTTCTTTATGCATTGCCTCAGCACAGCGCCCTCCCCTCCCCACTTATTCAACACTCCACAGTCTAGGAATAGTCTGGTTGTGCTCTGAGCTAGTCTAACAGAAAGGAGAAAAAACCATCAAGGGGAGAAAAAGATGCATAAAGTAACAAAAGCAGCAAATGTGCTGGTAATTAAGATTTACTCAGTAAATGACTAAAGAAAGCACCAGAAAAGCACGATGATGCCATGTTGAGCTCACATTGAGTCACGGTGCACGATTTGTACCTGATGCATGCAGTTGTTCAGAGATGGCACAGGTAGGACTGAGTTTATGCAATTCTGAACACAGGTAAAAGGAGAGCCACAGGGACGTTTTAACGCCAACAAATTATGGAATGGAAAGTGTGTGTGAGGCTTACAAATAGCCTTACCTGAAATTTGGCTGCTTTCGTTCAAAGTCATGTTTACCATGTGATCTCTGTCCCAGTTATAATGAAGCAATAATGTAATGAAGAGTTTTAGATCTCGCTGTAGAAGTCTCTCTCTGCTGCTCTTGCAAAGGCTAGATGATGTTACAGGGAGGCAAATCTTTGGGCGCACAGTAGAGTATACCTACTGTCTCTGTGCACGGAGCTCCAGCTGCACAGGAGAAAGGGCTCCACGGGCTTACATATGTCGCCCAGTGCATAGCTGGCTGCTGGCTCCCTTTACTTAACCTCCTAAGACCTGAGCTCTTCCATGGCATACATTTTAAATTTTTTCTCTTTGATATTTGGACATATTGGGACCCGATGAATGTAAAAACAAAGAATTAACAGATTTTTTTTTTTTTTTTTAAACCTGATTTTTTTGTATCTAAGAAAAATGAGAGCCTCATATTCGTTTAAAACTTCGATAGAACAGTGGCAGTATGTAAGTGCATATCAGGCCCTTGCAGAGCAAAATTTAGTGTTTTGGTCTAGACAACACAAAATGTGATGTCCACATATGTGGACGCCAGGAGGTTAAAGAACCACAAAGCTCAGATTATCTCAAGAACATGAATAAAATCCTTCATGAGAGCTCTTATCCCTCAGCCATCACCATCCTGGATGCTGCTAAGTTAAAGACAATCATATCCAATTTAACCTTTTATGTACAGTGTTTACTCCGTTGGTGTTTGCATTAATGGGGACTAGTGCAAAATAGAATTGTGTGTGTTTGCCAGCCAGCTGCTGCCACTGCATCTAAGGAGGTAGAGCAGGTCATCTACTGATGGAAGGTTGGTGGTTCAATCCCTGGCTCCCCCAGTCTATATGCCAAATAGCCTTTGTTAGATATTAACCCCAAGTTGCCTCCATCAGAGTGTGAATGTTAGCTAGAAAGCACTTAAAGCATAGAAGAAAATGCTTGTGTGGGATGTTGTATGAAGCTCCTGGAGAGTAAAGTGCTGTACAAGAATCAGCCCGTTTAACTTTTTTCTTTTTGTTAACTTAATTTGACGCTCGTTTTTTGCACTGAGAGAATTCCCCCTGAGTTTGGTTCTTCAGTCTTTTACTGCTGCAACGACACTAAGAGTCTGATTCTGTGTTGCTGCCATCAAATTTAAACAATTATTACTGTTCATTGCTCAATTTAAAAATGTGATATTTCTTTTATATTCTATTGTGAAGAAAATATGATTTTGGGTGTCTAGGTTGACGGCATCCTAACATTGTTACTCCTGTTGATGGCTGATGGAGTAGCAGGCGGGCAGCAGCGTGAACAAGTTTCAGTGATTCTTCAGATAAGGGGCCAAACATGTCCGGCAGATAAAACCCAATTTTGTGGGTTTTCTGCAGACAGTCCCAGTTTGTCAAGTCTATTCTCCCACCACGTGTGACCAGGATGGGAGAATGAGATAAACTATACTGCCAAAAGGATTCACTTGTCTCCTTCACTGACATCCTGTTCTTAATCTATAGGCTTTAATGTCAGCCCTCCCTTTGCAACCATAACAGCAACAATTTTTGACTGTTCTCCAGAAGCGAGGTCAGACACCGATGTTTGACGAGAAGGCCTGGATCGCAGTCTGCACTTTATAATTCATTGCAAAAGTGTTTTATCGGGTTGAGGTCAGGTTTCTGTGCAGGCCAGTCAAGTTCTTCTGCACCAAACTCGTTCATCCATGTCTTTATGGAGCGTTCTTCGTGCACAGTCATGTTGGAACATAAAGGGCTCATCTCCAAACTGTTCCTGCAAAGTTAGGAGCATGACATTGTCCACAGTTCCTGTCACTAAGGGACCTTGAAAAACAACCCCTTACCATTCCTCACTGCGGAGAACACATCTCCACACGTGGAAGCACGTGTTTTACACCACTGCATTGCACTTGATGCTGTTGCTCGCCCTATCATGAAACTCTCTGCGCACGGTTCTTGGGTTAATCTGAAGACCATAAGAAGTTTGGAGGTCTGCAGTGACTGACTCAGCAGGAGGTTTGTGACCTCTGCACCCTATTTGCCCCAGCGTGCCCCGACGCTGCTTATTTATTTATTTATTTATTTATTTATTCCCCTTTTAAATGTGGCCTACCACCAGGGCTAACGCTAGGAGGTTAATCTGTGGGTGGAACCTTATCAATAATTTCAAAAAAGGTTTAAATTAATGAAGTATTTATGTATTTCATTAATTAAATCAGCTGTTTACTTATTAGACAGTTTAATTGAACACTACACCGTCTGAGAAACCATGATGTGATCAGTAACAGTCTTTTCTTATTCTGTTCTGTTAGTATGAAGCACAGGCATATGGATGAGTTTAGGGCTGGGCCATATCATCCCGTTCACGGTAATACCGGTGTAACGTTGGGTAACGACAAGAAAATGAAATATAACGATAGAATATGGGTAAAACGCGCATGTGCAGTGCCTTTGTTTTCATACGCACATGGCTGTGACGCAGAACGAGAAGAGCGAAAGCAGATCGTTGAATGAAACAGATGAACCTGAACTGGTTTGTAAAAATGCTGCAGCTTCACTGGTGTGGAACTGGTTTAGCTTTCGTCCGTCAGATACACAACAAAGCACTATTTTTGGTAGCGCATGCTAGCGGGCCGTCGTTATTACCGTGTTGTTTGGAAAATACGGCGCACTTAAAATCAATCCTTTGATTTTTCTGAAAGTCGACAGAGCCCCTTATAATCCCGTGTGCCTTATATATGAACTCTGGTTGTGTTTACTGACCTCGAAACGATTTTATGTACACGGCATACATGCATATAATGCATGTATGCCTCGTCGCGAGCTCCCCCAAGCAACAGCTGTTTTTTGTGTTTAATTTTACTTTTCCTTTATTTTTTCACGAGCAGCACTTGTCTCCTTGTGTACGACCGACAAACCTTACTGGACATAAAAGACGGACTTTCCAATCACTTTCCGGAGTTCAAGTTTTGCAACACGGACCCTCCGTTTGCAGACCCCCCATTCATCTCACGTGAGACATCTTTGTTCTCTGGCCCTGGAGGCCGCAAACGCCGACGCAGAGGGAGAAGATCTTGCGTTCTGGTTCGACTGAGACGGCGCACTTACAGACCACCGTTACCCAGTTTATTACTGGCTAATGTGCAGTCTCTGGAGAACAAGCTGTGCGAGCTTCGGGCACGGATCTCATTCCAGCGAGAGATGCGGGACTGCTGCGTGATATGCCTCACAGAAACCTGGCTATCGGACAAGGTACCGGACTCCGCAATACAACTACCGGGGTTCTCTGTGCACCGCGCGGACAGGTCACAGGATCTTACTGGGAAAAGCAGAGGCGGTGGTGTGTGTTTCATGATCAACAACAGCTGGTGTGATTATGCGAACGTGCACCCGGTCAAATCCTTCTGCTCACCGGACCTGGAGTGCCTGATGATTAAGTGCCGGCCATTCTGGCTACCAAGGGAATTTACAGCAGTGATTATTACGGCTGTTTACATTCCCCCACAAGCCGACACTCACCGTGCACTCAGGGAACTGTACAGCGCGATCAGCAGCGAGGAAACCGCACACCCAGAGGCAGCGTTTATCACGACCGGGGACTTTAATAAGGGAAACCTGAAGAAAGTCTCACCAAAACTCCACCAACACATCCATTTTAACACGCGTGGAGATCGGCTACTTGACCACTGCTACACCTCTTTCCGGGATGCATACAAAGCCCTCCCCCGCGCCCCATTCGGCCAATCAGATCACCGCTCCATCCTGATCCTGCCCGCCTACAGGCAGAAGCTGAAACAGGAAGCTCCAACCCGGAGGGCGGTGCACCGTTGGTCGGACCAGCCGGAGTCTGCGCTGCGGGACTGTTTTGATCACGCGGACTGGGAAATGTTTCACGTGGCTGCTAAAGACATCGACGAGTACACAGACTCAGTCTGTGGATTTATCAGGAAATGCGTGGAAGATGTCGTCCCATCCAGAACAGTTAAATCCTTCCCAAATCAAAAACCCTGGATTAACGGAGATGTTCGCGCGGCACGGAGCACCGCCTTTGCCTCCGCGAACACATCGGACTACAAACACGCACATTGCCAACTCCGGAAGACGATCAAAGGAGCCAAACGTGAGTACAGGTGAGTACAGGGACAGGGTGGAGCAACAGTTTGACAACCCTCGGAGTATGTGGCAGGGACTAAACACGATCACAGACTTTAGAGGGAAAACCAGCACACCGCAGACCACGGCCTCTCTGTGTGAGGATCTAAACGTATTCTACGCTAGATTCGACACAGCGAACACCATGAGACCGGACAGTGTGCGCACCGCGGATGACGTCAGTGCGCACACTGTGTCTGAGGAGGATGTGCGGAAGTGCTTCAGGAAGGTGAACGCACGCAAAGCTACTGGTCCGGACGGGATTCCCGGCCGCGTCCTCAAGTCATGCGCGGCTCAGCTGGCTGGAGTGTTCACGCACATCTTCAACCTTTCCCTCTCTCTGTCTGTAGTCCCAGCCTGCTTCAAAATGGCCACCATCGTCCCTGTACCCAAATCCTCCACCATCTCCTCATTGAACGACTGGCGACCTGTAGCCCTGACCCCCATCGTAAGCAAATGCTTCGAGAAGCTGGTCAGGGACTTCATCTGCTCTGCACTACCCGACTCACTGGACCCTCTACAGTTTGCATACCGCCACAACAGGTCCACTGATGATGCCATAGCCCTGACACTACACACTGCCCTGTCACACCTGGAGAAGAGAGACACGTATGTGAGGATGCTGTTTGTAGATTACAGCTCAGCATTCAATACCATCGTTCCCTCGAAGCTGGACAGGAAACTGCAGGATCTAGGACTGAGCAGCTCCCTCTGCAGCTGGATCCTTAGCTTCCTGTCTGACAGACGCCAGGTGGTCAGACTGGGCAGCATCACCTCATCCCCCATCACACTGAACACTGGTGCTCCACAGGGGTGTGTACTGAGCCCTCTCCTGTACTCACTCTACACCTACGACTGCACAGCCACTAACAGCTCCAACATCATTGTGAAGTTTGCGGACGACACTACAGTGGTGGGTCTTATCACCAACGGTGATGAGACGGCTTACAGGGAGGAGGTCAGTGCCCTGACCCACTGGTGTCAAGACAACCATCTCACCCTCAACGTCGCAAGGACAAAGGAGTTGATAGTGGACTTCCGGAGGTGCAGAGAAGTACACACCCCCATCACCATCAACGGCGCTGCTGTGGAGAGAGTGAGCAGCTTCCGGTTCCTTGGCGTACATCTGGCTGAGGATCTTACGTGGTCAGTACACACAAACAAAACAGTGAAGAAGGCGCAGCAGCGCCTCTTCTTCCTCAGGAGACTGAAAAGATTCGGCATGAGCCCCCGCTGTCACGGCGGGGTGCGCCGATGTGTGTGGAAACAGGACCCAAAAGCAGATGAGGACAAGGAGTAGTAAGGTCTTAACAGAAAGGTGAGGCTTTATTAAAATGACGGCAGGGTTAAACCAGGAAACCAAAACGAACTGGCAAAACACTAAGAAACAAAACACTAAAGGTACTAAGACCAAAAACTATAACTATGACTGAGGTGGAAATAAACAGGCTAAGACTATGACTAACGTGGAAATACAGCCGAAGACTAGAACTATGACTGAGGTGAGGTAAACAGACGACCCGACAATGACATGCAGAAAACAGAGGGCTTAAATACATACATGAGGTGATCAGGGGAAGTGGAGACACATGGGGGAAACAGCTGACTGACATAAACCTAAATGACAGGACCAGGAGGAGGAAAGCTAAATGCAATGAACAAAGAACACATGACACTGTCAGAATAAAACAGGAAATACTAAAACTAGACATGACAACACAACTAAACAGACCTAATACGTGAAGAATAATACAAGAACCCAAAACATAGAAAACCAAGGGAACAATAATAAATAACAGCTTAAACTAAAGCTAGATAGGAAATGACACAAAAACTAATCACATATCAAAATGAGAAAAATACAAACATGAACTCAGAGCGCTGGGTCAGAGACCCAGCCTGTGACACCCGCATCCTCAGGACCTTCTATCACTGTGCCATTGAGAGCATCCTCACTGGATGCATCACCACCTGGTATGGCAACAGCACCGCCTACAACTGCAAAGCTCTCCAGAGAGTAGTGCGGTGCTCTGAACGGATAATTGGAGGTGAGCTTCCCTCCCTCCAAGACATCTACAGGAAGCGGTGCCTGAGGAAAGCGGGGAGGATCATCAAGGACTCCAGTCACCCCAGCCATAAACTGTTCAGACTGCTTCCATCAGGAAGGAGGTTCTGCAGCATCCGGTCCCGTACCAGCAGACTGAGAGACAGCTTCTTCCATCAGGCCATCAGACTGCTGAACACGTCATAGACACCTCAGCTTCACTACTGGAACTTCAACATTATGCACTCCATACTGTATATAAATGCCACTTGTTTTGCACATATTCAACTCTGTATATTTTATATATTTTATTTATTGTTTACTCTATTTAATTTGTAAAATATGTGTACACACACACACACACACACACACACACGTAGAAAAACACATTTAGTATACACATCCAGAAATGCATATACTATTATATATTGTACATATATTTGTTAGTCTCAGATGTAGCCATTCTTATATTTTGCTTGTTTTACGTTATTGTATTTTGCACAACTCTGTTGCTTGTGAAGCTCGCACACAAGAATTTCACTCACATGTGCTGTACCAGTGTACCTGCACATGTGATGTGACAATAAAACTGATTTGATTTGCTGAGGATATGTCGGCCAATTTCTGTCAGCAAGGAATTTGCATTTGCACTGTTAATTTTTTACATAACTTTAATGCACTTAAACAGCTGCTTGTTTAAGTGAAAATACATTGATTGTTTGGGGTTTTTTTTGCACTAATAAAGTTCAGGAGTTGTAAAGTATTTTGTCTCGTGTCACTTATATCATCAGTTATATCGTTATCGCAAATTTTCAAATGTATATCGAGATAAATATTTTTGGTCGCCCTGCTCTAGATGAGTTTGTCCTGTAAAGAGGCTCATGCAGCTCTCAAATGGCTGAAGTCATGACAGAGAATCTTTATCAGCAGCAGCTGGGAACATCAAAGATAAGAGCGAGCCTCCCTCCAGAGCTTCTCCACTGCAATCGAGATTCCTGAACTTTGGAAACTTGTTGTTTTGGACTGAAAAAACTTTCGGACAGAAGCCGTTTTAGTTCCTGTTGGCACCTTTTTTATTCATATTACTAGCACTTTAATTTGTATAACTTGATATTTTTTTTATTCTGACTATCACATTAAGTAATGTTTAAAATACATTCGGTTATTTTCAAATTGATGTTTCCTGGATGATTATCTAATTTGCTGTGGGACGAGAGGCTGATCCTCACAGGTGGGCGGAGCAGGTGAGGTACTGGATCCTAGAACAGCAGGTTTGTCCACAGGAAGCGGAGATGAGAGAGAATAAAATAATCATTGAGTGCTCTACCCTTAGATGCATCAGAAACAAGTTGGAGTTTAGTCTTGTCCTACTACGAGGAGCCAGGACTGAACCAACCTTCTGATTAATGTAACAAGAAGCGATGTGTTGTTTGTTTACTGCTACACTGTAACAGTCCTGGTGTGACGTTGTCGTTCTTCAGGTTTGAACACTCTAAACCAGTAAAGAACGAGGAACTGCCAGCCTCCCAGACGCTGCCGCTCGCCTCCGTCTCGCTGCCCAGTCCAGCAGATCCTGAGCCCAGTGGGCCGACGCCTGGACCAGTGGTGCCTGACTGGGTCAATGCTGCAGAGTTTGTTCCAGGACAGCCCTACTGTGGACGTGGTGAGCAGTCAGGATTGATAACATCACGATGCCTACTAATGCTGATGCTTTTGCTGTTATGGGGGAAACAACTTAATTATGCACACATGCTGTCACATCGGTGTTTTGTTTTCCTGACATTTAAACCCAAATAATGTGTGCGGCGCCCAGCCTGCCAGCCCACGAGGGTTGAGCTCCAGGAACAACTATGAACATGCAAAGAATGTGAAGCTCAAAATGCTCCACTTTAAGGATGCTGTGCTCCATCTGAAAACGCAGAGGAACTTCAGTTGTGTGTGTGTGTGTGTGTGTGTGTGTGTGTGTGTGTGTGTGTGTGTGTGCAGCTGAGCCAGCGACTGTGGAGAGCACAGTCCCTCTCATTGAGGAGCTTGACCGTGATCCTGCGCTGGACAACGAAGATTTGAGGAAGCAGCTCTGTCCGTATGCTGCTGTCGGAGAGTGCCGCTATGGAATCAACTGTGCTTATCTCCATGGCGATGTGTGTGACATGTGTGGCCTCCAGGTGCTCCACCCCTCTGACAACACTCAGCGCTCAGAGCATACCAAGGTAACCGTTACAGCACGGCCTGCTGGTGGTGCACAAATTCCATCACCGTCTTTCTGCAATCGTTTTATTGCACAAACTCGATGATGGAAACCATCATTGAGACGCACCTTACTTAAACCTTTAAGGCCATCGGAGCGTGCACGCCCCATTTTACGCAACGATTTTAAAATCCTGGTGGAATTGCAACCACATAGGCTGCTATTATTATTGTTATTGTTATTATTATTATTATTATTATTGTTTTTGCATGTGAAACTGGAGCAGTTGTACTTGTGTAAGATGGATTCAGCTTGTCCCGGGTCGCAGTTTCCTTCCACAAACTGCTTTGCAAAAATCATGTAAAAAGCGCTGACAGCAACAAAAACATTATAATCCAGAAACATCTGATCTGATCAGCTGTTCGTAGCACTTCCTACGTTAGAATAAATGTCAGCGCGAACTATCACACGTCTGCCCTTACCTGCAGAAACTGGAAGTGTCATTTTTCGTGGGAAACGTAGTTTTTTTTTTATGCTGATTTTGTTTTTTGGGTTTTTTTGTTTGTTTGTTTTCCTGCAGTTGATAAAAATTAGTGTATCCCAAAAATGAAACTATGAAGACACTCGCAATAAATTTCCTGCGCTTGGAAACTACTTTGTGCGACTTTTTTGCGTAACAGTCTTGAGGGACGTCCCTCCGACGTTTCTCTAACTAGAAATATGTGCAAAAAAAAGATTTTCCATTTTTTTTGTAGTTTATTGCACTTTTTTTTTTGCAATTTATGTCGTTACTATGGGCTTAATGCAAACATATTATTAAAATCTGGGACATAACGGTTGTATTGATGTACGGTAGCTTGAAATGCTCCCAAAAATGGCGGCATGTAAAAACATAGATAAGCTCTGGTTGTGGTGGGCTTCAAAGGGGACATTTCACTAACTGTAGGTGGGCGTATATGTATGTGAGCTTGTGTTTCCAGTTGGTCCCCTCCACATTCGTGCCCATGAGTGTGTGTAAATGCAGCCGTGGATTTCTTTTTAAGATTCTTCAACCCGTCCTCTGTGTTACTCCTGCCTGAATGCAGTCTGACAAAACACCGCCCAACTTACAAGAAGCTGATTAAAGCCAGAAATGTTCTGCATGCAGTGAAGGCCTCTGTGTTGATTCCTCAGCTTACTGAAGGTCATTCCCTGTTGTAGGCGTGCATTGAAGCCCATGAGAAAGACATGGAGATATCATTTGCCATCCAGCGCAGCAAGGACATGATGTGCGGCGTGTGCATGGAGGTGGTGTTTGAGAAGGTCAACCTTAGCGAGCGCCGCTTTGGCATCCTCTCCAACTGCAACCACTGCTACTGTCTGAAGTGCATTCGCAAGTGGAGGAGTGCCAAGCAGTTTGAGAGCAAAATCATCAAGTAAGTGCTTCAGTCTGTTGTGGACAAAGTGGAAGTGACATTGTGGGTGTGGAGTAAGAGTCTGCAGGACATCAGAGCTTGTTGTTTCACGGCTGGTCAGGGTGGACAGTTCCAGCCTTTGTAAAGGGTTCTTTAGGCGCTTTTCTCCTCTACCTGAGCGCTCAAAGCATTTATACAACTTGCCTCGTTCACTCATTCATACTAGCAAGGATGGGAGCGTGAGGATTTTTGACAGCAGCCAGGGATCAAACCGAGATGAGCTGCTCCACCTCCTGAGCTACAGCCAGCTCACACACCCGAGTGTCCACTCTTTAAAGGCTCTTTAAATATGTAGCTGCAGAAAGTGGAATGCAAAAATATCTATAGGCAAAACGATGCTTATAGAAAACATCAGGTTCATCGCAGATCTGTCAAGAAAACATCAGCTCGTTCAATGCGACACTAGCCGAGGTCTGTGGCTGCTAACCCTGCTCTCAGGGTGGAGCAGGTTGTCTGAACCAACAGGATGATGGTTTGATCCCCAGCTGTTCTAGTGTGAGTGCATGCTTGCTGTGCTTTATTCAGGTCCATTTTATTTATATAAATATTAATCACAACAATAGTCACTTAAAGCCATTTTATATTGTCAGACAATGAGACTGGGTCAAAACAAAAATAATCTTTCTTTTTCTTTTTTGGGGCAGGTCTTGTCCAGAGTGTCGAATCACATCCAATTTTGTCATCCCAAGTGAGTACTGGGTGGAAGATAAGGACGACAAGCAGAAACTCATCCAGAAATACAAAGACGGCATGGGGTAGGGTTTGCATGACACGCCCACACTCACTAAAGAGCATCGCTGCTGCAACGAGGCGTCGCACCATCTCATGTATACACAACATATTGTGTAGTGTGGGAAACGGTGACACAGAGTTGTTGTTCATCTTTAGTTTGACTAAACTAAACGAGAATGCAGTAGGAGCAGGACTGAAGCTGAAGCTTTAAGGCAGGTTTTATAACTCTGCAGCTGGCCGACGACAGCAAGTTATAAAACCTGCAGGAAGAAGAAGCAGATTTTTGAATAGGAAGCTGTGATCAGAGACACAGCAGTGGGATGGTGAGCGCACAGTGTGGGGAGTCGTGATCGGAAACTGAAACACACGAGGATTAGCTGTCCTAGTGTGAGCTGTCGAGACGGCATCTTTATTCTCTGGTTTCCTCTTTGCCTTCTCCAGAAGTAAACCATGCCGATACTTTGACGAGGGTCGTGGAACGTGCCCCTTTGGCTCAAACTGCTTCTACAAGCACGCCTTTCCTGACGGGCGGCTGGAGGAAGCTCAGCCTCAGCGAAGACAGACTGGATCCAACAGCAGGAACCGGGTAACTTTTTCTGAACTCTTTCATATCATAGCCGGACAGGAGAGTGTATTTATCTTCTGCTCTGGACACCCACTGCAAGGGAGTGGGGTGGGGGGGTGGGGGAGGTGGAGCACGAGCAGTAGGTGTGTTGTAGAGGGAACGCTACAACCACTGTGAAGGAAGGAAGGAAGGAAGGAAGGCAGGAAGGAAGGAAGGAAGGCAGGCAGGCGACGATGGTGCAGGAAACATTAGAAGCAGCCGTGAAATAAAAATAGGAAACCGTGGCTACACTGTGTCCACATGGTTAAAAGCACAAATGTGTTTCGTTTTAGTTTTCTTGCGGTTCCTTTCAGAACTCGAGGCGAACGCCGCTGTGGGACATCCTCGACGAGCGGGAAAGCACCGACTCCTTCGACAACGAGGACGAGGAGATGGTAACGTTCGAGCTGAGCGACATGCTCCTCATGCTGCTCGCCGCGGGAACCGACGACGAGGTGACTGATTCAGAGGACGAGTGGGACTTGTTTCATGAGGAGCTGGACGATTTCTATGAGATTTACCTATAGCAGCCCCGACCACCGGCGCCCTACATCCACCCCTCACCTCCCCGTATATACTAGACACTAGAATGGACTGTCTTGTGCGAGTGATGGACAGTAGCTTTCCCTCCACCCCTGTATTGTGGCAGTGCCTTTAAGCAGGCCATTAATAATGAACTTCTAAAATATTTAAAAAACAAAAAAAAGGAAAAACCAACAAGTCGGTGCACTCGTGCTAAACATTTTCTAGACATTTATTCTTGTGAGTCTTTCTCGTGTGGTTCATGTTAAAAGGAAACGATAAAAGAACTCGGTATAAAATTTAACAAAGCTTATAACTTTCTTCAAATAATAAAAATTGTCAAGTTTATTTGTGGGCGAGGGTTTGACTTCTTATCTAGCCAGGTGTTTGTACATAATCCTGAGACTTTACACTCGAGCTTACTCGGCACCATTTACTGTAATCGTGAGGCCGTGTTGTAAGATTTTATAGATGGTTTTTGAAGATCCCAATCTTTTTCTTTATGAACGCTGATGACAGCAAATATATTGTGCAGATGGTTAATAAATTAGCTGTAATGACGACATCTTCCACCGCCACATATTTCCTACAGTTCACGCCATTAAAGCATTTTATACCTCAACATAAACTGTAGAAAATCCAAACGATGGACTAAAGTGTCCTGATGCAGGACGGGCGTCTTTGTTACCGTCAGGCTTCACTTATTGAACAGCTCCAAAAACTCAGAGCAAACAAAGGAGTTTGTTGTTTGGAACAAATTAGGTCCACATTGTGACTGATGGCAGCTGAACAAAGGTTCTTCAGGAAACCCTCCTGAGGCTCCGTGTCGCCTGTTTCTCACCTGAGACGTTGAGCTCAGATCTCTCTGACACATCAGTGTGATTCTCACTGTTACAGCAGTACTACTGAACAAAACGCAAGTGTGTCGAAGCCACTAGTGGACAGAGTTCGTGAGCTGCTCAATAACCGAAGCGTCTGCTAACCCCGTGCACCCGACGGAGCGGTCTGTGGGTGATCACCTGTATTTGGACATGAGGAGAGTATTTGCCCCGTACGTGCCAGCTGCAGTATCGGTCAGATAAATGATGTAAGCATGGACACTTTTGAAAACTACCAGCCTCTAACCCCAACCCCGGGGCCTCGAGGTAGCGCAGAGCAAGCCCTCCCAGAACCAGCTCCAAAGTCACTGCTTGAGCTCAAACGGACTTCAGTAAGCCTTGAAGCTGAGACGCTGACCCACACTCCTGACAGCTGGTGCTGACTTGTTGAATGCCACTGGAATGCATATGTTTATACTGAAATGAGTGTTTTCAATGTTCCACAGCCATCCATCTTAACTTGACATTAAAGTTTAAAAATCTTCCTGCTGTGTCGACTTCGTTCATGGATCAGCTTTACTCTGATTCTGATTAGTAGCTGTTTTTAAGAACAAATTTCAGCCTTTGTCACTTTTGTGCGATATAAAACAACAACTCTCATTTAGCTTTACTTTAATGTGTTTTGGATAATTGTCCTCCAGCCTGTGCCTGACGTCTCTGCTTGCTGGAGTTCTTGAACAGCCTTCGGTGCAGAATTCCTTCAGTTGCGAGACATTTAAAAATGTTCTTGAAATTCTAATGAATATTTCCGATAAGATAAGATAACCTTTATTAGTTATAAAAAATTACGAGAAGAAAAGATAAGAAAGAAACTCAGAATGAGCAGAGCTGCTGTAACAGGCTGCCGCACACGGGGGGCGCCGGAAGCTGATGGTGCTAAATGTGTAAACCAGCTGCTGGTCAAACTCGTATGGCCCTTTTTGTGTGGAGATTCAAACTGGGGGTGTCCACAGACTTCTTTTCATGTGCTGTTGTAATGAATTTGTCCCAAATAACAGGCGGTTTACGGTTGTGTATCGATCGTTTCGTAACCTCCTTGCCACCCAAAGTCATACAAACCTTTATTTAGGAAAGCTTTTTTTTTATTTTTACTTTTTGGCTGGCTGACCAAAATTACAGCGCGCAGCATCGACTCATCCAAGAGGTCAGAAAAGTCCCCAGAACAACATCCACAGAACTGCCGGCCTCAGTTAAAGTCAGTGTTCACGGCTCCATCATAAGAAACTGGACAAAAGTGTCCTGCATGGCAGAGCCCCAAGATAAAAACCACTGCTGAGCAACAGGAACGTAAAGGTCATCCTGATGAGATGCTCTGTGGGCTGACAGACAACAGTTCAACTTTTTGGAAGGTGTGTCCTGTTACATCTGGCGTAAAAATAACATTTCAGCAAAGGAAGATCATGCCATGGATCAGCCAACATGCTGTTCTGTGGGAAATGGAGCCACGAATTGGTGCTGCAGAGAGTGGCACAACCAGTTAATAGGTTTAGGTTTTCCACACAGGGCCAGGTAGGTCTGGATTTATTTCCCCTTAATAAACACCTGAAAGAGGAATCAGACGAACGAACATTTGGTTGATTGAAGTCCAATCAACTTCATATTTGAACGGAAGAAAAAACTAAGCTGATGAAAATTTAAAGTGAAATCTAATATCAACAGTAAAAAAAAAAAAATTCTGGGTTTTTTGCATCTTTACATGAATGTTTAGATCTGAATTTAATTGCGTTTGTTCACAATTTAATATATTTTGTATACAAGGAAGAGAGAAACCAAAGAACTGATCTGCTGTCAGGGATTCATCCACAGTGTCACAACCCCACCGTGAAGTGAAAGTGGAGAAACGCTGCTGGAGAGTCTTTTGAGGGTTTTATGAGATATACTGTTTATTCACAGGAGACCATAAACCAGTAAAGAAGAAAGAGCTGTGACACACGTCCTTCTTCATTAACATTTCGGCTCCTTTGCGCTTCTTTGGTTCGTCCTCTGCAGCTCGGATTAAAAGGTAAAATGTGATCATCTCGGTTAAAAGGAGGGAGGAGCGGACTGGGCCAGTGCCCTGTACTGTCTGTGGTCCTTTATGACAGCTCCCGTACGCCAGATGGCCAGTCCGGCCGTGATGGGCGGCTTGACACAGACCGTTGCTTTAGGAGGAACTCCAGTCCTGTTTGCTCGGAATATGTCTGTTTGTTAATGCTCCAAAATGTAGGTGTGATCTGAAATCCTCCTTTCGGATTAAAGAGGTCTCTGGTCTTTAAAAAGGACTCATTTTCAGTTTTGCTCTTACGCGCGTGCACCTGATGGAGAGGGGACTGGGCGAACATTGAAGCCTGATCTGACCCAACGGCAGCACATGATCTAAGAAACCGAAACTAACAGCAACTACACCGCAATCCAAGCCTTTTCAACAGCAAACCACTATTGTTACATTCTTAGACGTGAACATATGGGGCGCCGTTTGTAAAGTGAAACATGCTGAAATTAACGGCAACATTTTTCCACATTTAGCTCAAAACAAGTCATTTTTTACAACATTTAGTAAAATATTTGTAACTTTTCATATTTAAAACAGAATTTTAAATATTCAATCTAAATGTTAAATATTCAATCTAAATGTTAAATGTTAAATCTAAATATTATATTTAAATCTAAATGTTAAATGTTAAATCTAAATATTATACTTAAATCTAAATCTAAATGTTAAATCTAAATGTTAAATGTTAAATCTAAATATTATATTTAAATCTAAATGTTAAATGTTAAATCTAAATATTATATTTAAATCTAAATGTTAAATCTAAATGTTAAATCTAAATGTTAAATCTAAATATTTAGATTTAAATCTAAATGTTAAATGTTAAATCTAAATATTATATTTAAATCTAAATGTTAAATCTAAATATTATATTTAAATCTAAATGTTAAATGTTAAATCTAAATATTATATTTAAATCTAAATGTTAAATCTAAATATTATATTTAAATCTAAATGTTAAATCTAAATATTATATTTAAATCTAAATGTTAAATCTAAATATTATATTTAAATCTAAATGTTAAATCTAAATATTATATTTAAATCTAAATGTTAAATCTAAATGCTAAATGTTAAATCTAAATATTTAGATTTAAATCTAAATGTTAAATGTTAAATCTAAATCTAAATGTTAAATCTAAATGTTAAATCTAAATATTTAGATTTAAATCTAAATGTTAAATGTTAAATCTAAATATTATATTTAAATCTAAATCTAAATGTTAAATCTAAATGTTTAGGCTAACATGCAAATTTATTGCACGGATCAGCGGAAATACCAAAATAAAAGCTTTCCGAAAACCTCCGGTGCAAAAGTGTGCCGGTAGTGGTCAGACACGTTCTCACTCCCAAAGCGTAATAATTTTCGCTAGGTGACAAATTGTCAACATTTTATGCTTTCGGGTACCCAACACGTTCCTAAATTACGGCATCGGAAAAAGGAGAGCACATGAGAACCGTTTGGACTCAATCTACACGTTCGTTCATTTTCTAAAGATCGATTTGGAAAACACTATTTTACTTCATTTAACTGCTAGTAAAGGTTATGAATAAGGTTATAGTTAGATAAGGTTAGGTTTAGGGCTGGAACACATGGCTGGAACGTCTATTATGGCGGGACCGTCATTCCACTGGAATTCAGCCATAACCCGACCATGAGAAAGCACGTCCGGCGATTTAGCTGAAAACATCGGAAGATCCGTTTTGTCGGCCATCCAAAGGTTCAGCAGTAGTGCACTCTTAGCAGCTGCAGTTTTCACTTCACAATCGCTGCAGCACGCTTGTAGGCAAGAAGTGAAGCAGCACATGGCGGGGAGAAGTGAGGAGAACAGACACAATTTTGCACCGGAGGTTTTCGGGAAGCTTTTATTTTGGTATTTCCGTTGATCCGTACAATAAATTTGCATATTAGCCTAAACATTTAGATTTAACATTTAACATTTAGATTTAAATATAATATTTAGATTTAATATTTAACATTTGATGAAAAGTTACAAATATTTTACTAAATGTTGTAAAAAATTACTCGAAAAAATATGTTTTTGTAAGGTTTTGAGCTAAATGTGGAAAAATGTTGCCGTTAATTTCAGCATGTTTCACTTTACAAACGGCGCCCCATATGAACATGTGTGAGAAACGAATGGAAATGAGCGCAAAAGCAGAGGGAGGTGGAATCCGTTCCACTAGTCCGTGCCTTTCTTTGCGCCTGGCTGGTTCTCTCCACCTTTAAAGCAGCTAGAGGGAAGAAAACAGTCGAGAGGGAGGCGACAGCGCAAATACAATGGTCACTGAAACTGCAAAAGACAATCCGAAGGCCGATTATTTCCCACCCGAAGCGAGCGATTGCCCCAACTCTCCCATCTCATTTTCCTCCGAAGACGGCCAGCTAAGCAGGAGGCGCGACACCCAGACCACCAGCGGCAGCATCATCCCGGAGGACAGCGGCAGCATCCAGGCCCTGGTCACCTCATCCGCAGCCGCCGCCAGCATCATGACATCAGGGGAGTTCGTGCAGACCGCTCCCCTGCTGGCGCACAAATCCAAGAGGAGCATGCTGTACAAGGCGCTGTGCTTCCTCCTCCTCATCTTCCAGGGCGGCGTTCTGGATTTCTACCTCATCATCTTCACGGACCTGTACTGGTGCTCGTGGATAGCCACGGACCTCGTGGTGATTTCGGGCTGGGGGATTTTCTTCATGAAGAACGCGCGGAGTAAGAGGGAGCGGGCCTGCGGCTTTCACCAGAAAAGCTCCATTTTCGGCTGCAACCTCGGAGAGTTCACCTACGCCTACCTTGCATGGCTCATCTACGTCATCGCCTGCACCCCTAAGGTGGTGCTCATCCTGGAGACCTCCATCCTGGAGCTGATCACGTTAAAGGTCCCGTTCGGAGCGACCGGCTTCAAAATCGTCATGCTGCTGTCTGCGCCGCTGCTCTTCTGCCTCATCAACTCCATCATCGAGGACCTGAACGGTTCGACGCGGCACCACTCCCAGAGCTGCTTCATGGGCACCTGCCTGGACCTGCTGGACAGCTTCACGCTTGTGGAGATGCTGCTAAGGAACGAGATCCCCACGCTTTATCTTAAATACACCGTGATCTCGGTGTACTTTGTGGCCCTGGCCGTGCCGGTGGTCTGGCTGTACGAGCTCACGGCGTCCGAGCTGCGCTGCAGGTGGCTTTGGGCCCGTTTCTCCACGGGCCTGGTGGTTAATGCGCCCCTGCTGGTGGTCAGGTGTTTCCAGGTCTACATCTACAAGATGCCGGTGTCGGTGTTCATGTTCAAAAACATCTTCTTCTTGGCCTGTAAGCTGCTGGAGCTGCTGGAGCAGTGTGTGGCGTTCCGGGGGGTCCGCAGGCTGGCTGGCGGCAGCAACCCGGCCCAGTTCTCCCACTGCGTGTCCGAGAACGACATGTGTCCGCACGGGTATGTCAATACTCTGGCTGTGGCTCAGTCCTAGAGCCGTGGCGGCCGTCTCTGCCTGTGACGGCAGGACAGACATAGCTGGAACCTGGAAAATCCCAAATCCCACCGAGTGTCCGCCTCGGGATGCTGGCTTTTGGATTCACGTCCACGCGATAAGCAAAGCAGGTATCAGGTATCAGACACGCAGGCAACAATAAAATAAGCAGTGCAGATGATGGCATTTAGCTGCTAAATAATAGACAAAAAACAAAACCAATTTTCTAATCAGACTGAAAAAACGAAATCTTATCTCCCGTGGTGAGCTCCTGTTGGGCCTCCCAGCTGCATCTCAACATAAAGTATTATTAAAGGGCCTTGAAGAGGCTCCGTCTCTGTGTTACCACTAACAGAGGTGTCATTCGTGGGAAGACAAGAAAATGTTCAGCATAAAATAAAAAAATGGGGTAAAGGCAGAAGTTCCATCAACTGGAGGCTGTGGAGGCCTAATGTGCTAATTCAGGTCTTTCTGTGTTAGTGGGCCCAAAAGCAGCTACGCAATGATCTCATTATTTCAGTGACTGTGATTTGAAATCTTTATTTCCAAAGCAGCTCCAGGGTCACCAAGCGCTGTCAGACTACAAGCCAGGCTCGACTCGCTAATTAAACCGCAGGGACCACATTTGGCCTTTGTTATCAATCGATGATGCTTACTACCAAACGACTTTGTGATTAATCACATGCAGAGCTGTGAAACAGTATCTGACCCTGATTTCTTTTTTGGTCGCTGTTCGCATGTTTGTCACTTCTCTGTTTCAGATCATCAGACTTTCTGATTCTAATATGATTTAAAAATAACCCGTCTGAATACAAAATGTACTTTTATATGAGGAATGATGATTTTATTTATTGTTGGAAAACGTTAAACCTACCTGGACCTGTGTGAAAAGGGGACTGCCCCCCTAAAGCTAATAACTGGTTGTGCCACTCTTGGCAGCAACAACTGAAATCAAGTGTTTGCAATAACTGCCAGTGAGTTTAACTTCTCTGTGGAGCAACTTTTCCATCAGGACTTACATCGGCCAGTCAAAAAATCTTCATGTTTTTTACCATTTAGAGGTGGACTTGCTGGTGTCCTGCTGCATAAAACCACTGTAGAGCTGAGCATTCCCGGGAAGGTTCACCACTGTGCCAGGTTTTCTTGGTGGACGGCGTTATGGTTTCCCAAAGCCTTTGACATTGTAACCCTGTCAAGCGTCCTTCTTTCACCTGTGTCCTGATGCTTTCCTTGTAGCCTGCGTCACTTTGTCAGACACCTTCTGTGTAATGGAGTTTTTGATTGAACAGGTCTGACCTGAAACAGGTGAACGTGACAAATATGCAAACAAAAAAGAAACAAGGAAACACTTTTACTTTTTCACACTGCTGTACACGACGGTTTGTCTGCTTTCAATACAAGTGTGAGCAGTTCTGTTGAGTCCGCGGCCATATTGCAGGTGGTGGTGATGTCACACATGTTGCTCAGACGGAGGAGAAAAACACGATATAAGAAACGGCCCGTTTTACACAAATGACTTATTACTTGACAGGATGACGTTATTTTCAGAGCAGCGCGTTCCCATTTATGTTGGAAAGTGGAAATGATGTCGCGTACCTGCCTGTGATGGCAGCTAAACTCGATGAGCTTTCTGCGTTTGGGGCAGACGGCGCTCAACGTAAGAGGTAAACGGATTTTCCAGTTTCTGCCTGGTGTCACCTGTACCAGCCTTACAACGAGCCCTCTTCAGACCAGCCAACAGGTGCTACAGTCAGACACCTGCAGGAGACTCACAACACTGCTGTGTGTGTTCAGCCTACGACCTCCGAGGGACAGCAGCTGGACTGTGCTGAGATCAAACTGCAATTTGAAAACTCCAGATTTAAGTCCTAACGCCGGGCTCTGCTCCACCTAATGTACATTAGTGTTTTCTATCAATGACAGTGATGTCTGCTGGTCGTTAATCGTACTGAAAGTAGAGTAGACTTGTGTGTAAGTTGCTTACAAACCAGCAGTGCCACGACCCCCCCGAGGCTTCTGTCAGTATTTTCTTTCACTCTGAGTTCTGACTCTGCAGTTCTCTTGGTCACAAACGGGCAGAGTTCAAGTTCTCCAATAAACAAACAAAACTAAGTAAACAAAAACCCATCAAATCAATGGCGACATTATTTAAAGTTTTAGCCCAGAAAGCTCAGCACTCTGAGCACGTCTGTTTCTAACATACTGAAACTGGTTTCTCCACAAAATCCAATTAAAGGAGAAAAATAATGATTTTTTCAGTATATAGCAGTAATATCGAATTTAGCCACATTATTACAGCTTTGGCGGTGCTCATCAATATTCCTTCAATCTGATTTCAGCTTGTCTCACTATCAGCTGTGGTGCATTTTGGTGTAAGTGCCTCTCAGTGCGTTATGAAACAGCAGGCGACAGCTAAAAACCATAATGCAGTGGTTGGAGTTTAGCCTTCAGCTTTCTATGTGAAGGCTAAACTCATGTTTGGTCATTTTTGCATTTCTAGCTCTGTTTGTTAAATTATTCTCCAGAACCTGAGAAAAGAAAAATGTTCTGGACGTCAGCGTTTCCTTTGCTCTCTGTTCAAAGGCTTCTGTACCTGATACACAGAGTCGGTAAGAAGCTTTAAACAACACGAACATGTGTATGTGTATATAAATGAACTGAATTTGTATGAAAAATTCATGGTTTTCAGAGTGTATATATCATTTTACATAGATGAGACCTGAGGTGGGAGACAGTCTGCATCCAGGTGAAGCTGGGGAGGGCACAGGTATCACGATAAAGTAATTACCCCCTTCCTGATATCTTCATTGGTTTTGGCATATTTATCACACTTAAACATTTCAGACCATTAAGCAGATTGTGATATTAGATAAAGATAATCGGAGTAAATACAACCTAATAACTCGTTGTGCCGCCCTTGGCAGCAAAAACTGCAATCAGGTGTTTGCGACAGCGCCCACGGTTTGAAGAAGTTTGTTTCAGCCACATTGAAAGTCTTTGACGGCATCCACAGGGTGGAGCAGTGTGTCTGTTACACTCTTTGCTGGGTTGAATTATCTGAAGTCATCCAGGTGCTGAAACCCAGAACAGCACACTACCTCCAGCACGTCTGGCTGCTGCATTTCTTTTAAACAAGTGTGTTAATGTTCGGCCAAATTCAACGAGAAGCTTCAAATGTCTCACAGCTTCACAGAATATTATCCCCAAAGTCTTTATTTTATTTATGCTTTAGATAAATGTAACATCAGCCTTTGTTTTATTCCAATTACACGATTGCAGTTCTTGCTGCTGAAGGTGAAACAATCACTTATTTGGGGGGCAGAGGAGGACCTTTGATTCTCTTTTCACTTAATCAGTGAAATTATCTTTAAAAACTGCATTTTGTATTTACTCAGGTGATCTTTATCTAATATTAAGATTTGTTTAATGATCTGAAACATTTAAGTGTGTTAACTCTGCTAATAATAATAATGATGATGATAATAACCCTAATAATAGGACTTCACATTAATAGGACACTTTTACATCAGGTGGCATTACTGACTGACTTTGTCTCTCTCCTCCTTTATGAGCTCGTCGTTCTGTATTTTGCAATCACGTCTGGTAAAGTATTTATTATGTGTGCAATATCCAAGTCTGAGTAATCTGAACATGATTTAGTGCCTATTGCTTTGGAGATGAGTGAACTTTAATGACGACGAGTGTCGGTGTGTCCGTGACCAGTGCGTGCAGCGTAGATGATTGTAGAGGAAAGGCGGCGGCGGCGGCGACGTAACAGAATTATGACCTGTTTGTTTCATTTGGCAGGCAGCAAACATGCTTTGCTTTTTTTCATAATTTCAGTACAGATTAGAAAGATGTTTTGTCAAGAAATGCTTGTTTCTAATGCACTTTGGTTAAATATATCTGTTTACTATATTTAAGATTTTTAGTTTCATTGAGAACAAAAGATTTTATTCAACCTTCTCACAGCAGCTGAAGGAAATTTGAGTGAAACAATACTGACACGTCTGCATGTCCAGCAGCGTGTTACCTCAGCGCTGTCCAACTCTTTACAGGCTGAAGGACAAAGAACATATTGCAAAGCAGACTGATAATGATACCTGTCATGTACCCGGCACAAACGGTGGTGTTAAAGCTAAAGCTGTATGAAGGAGTTTAAAGCCTTTGAACTTTCACTTGCAGCACTGATTGTCTGGAGGAAGTTCAAAATGTGCACTTTGCTAAAAAGACGGTTTTACTGACAAACACTTTAAAATGTGTTAAATATGCAAAAAAGTGCAGAAAATGTCCACATTATTTGGCTCGTTCTTCTCAGTGTCTCAGCTCTGCTGTTAGGAAGTGATTTAAACTGAAACTTGTGTAATTTTGTTGCACGAACCCTTAAAAGCAGTTTTCTGTTGTGTTTGTGTCGAGACTGTCTCTCTGCCTTACATATTCCAGATGCTGATGTTGTTATTATATTATATGTGGTATATGGTATGACATTGTCTAAGGCAGAGCATCCAGAGAGAGTAGGGTACACAGACTTTACCAGTGGCCTCCGCTCCGGCTCTGAATTTATCTCCACTCAGGGTCTCTCTTACTCCTCCCCCGTGAAGGAATAAGACAGGCTGGCTGACAGACAGGCAAGGCTGATACGCAATCACCACACTGAATTCTACTCAGTGCTCTCGGAGCTTCCCACCCCAAGAAGGATGGGACGTCATGGCCTGTGACAATCCTTTGTTTCTGCAGGAAATGCTAGTTAGGGTTGTAGGTTCCCTTCAGCTCGGTACTAGTGGCAGCAGTCTGTGTTGCTCCCTACAAAAACTGCCACAGGATTCTTGTCACACTTAAGGGACCTCATAGGGTCATGCTTTACCATGTTCCCTACACCATCTGGTGACCAGCTGGCCCTCTGTGGGATTTGGACAGTGCCGATGGCCTTCCATGAGCCATTTTAGCACCTGTAAATGGTGGAGTCTTTGTGAATAATGAAGCAAAGGCTAGTGGACCACTGTTGTGAGGGTAAACCTTCTTGGTCCCAGGCCCACAACCACGAACCATTCAGGTCCGTGAAGATGAGGTAGAAATCCCTTACTGGGTACCAGGTGGGAATCAAGCTTGCAACTCCCACTGCAAAGGTGTGTAATAATAATGGATTGCATTTATATAGCGAAACCCTCAAAGCACTTTACAATTCCACTATTCATCCACACACTGGAGGAGGCAGCTACAGTTGTAGCCACAGAAGGGAGGCTGCCATCAACACCAGTAGGTGAAGTGTCTTCCCCAAGGACACAACGACCAGGACAGACAGAGCAGGGGATCGAACTGGCAACCTTCTGGTTCCAAGATGAGCTTCCCGACCCCCTGCAGTCTCACCACTACACTACAGCTGCACTGACTTAAGCTGCATCTTATACATACATGTATGTGGGATAAAGAAGGTGGAGAGATAGTCTCTTTACTAAGGGAACTTGGGTTACAATGTAACCAATCGTTCTGTGAGGAGAGGACATTCATCCCGTTAAACTGATTCCAGTTAAACACACGAGTGTAAATGGAGCAGAAACTGGCTGCACTGTACCAGGATCAGTCTGTGATTGCTGCGTCTGCACAGCTGAAGTCCTGTTGGCTGAGACACACATTCAGCTATCTGCAACTGAGAGAAGTTTCATGTTTAGCAGAGAAAAGAAACTTTTGCTCAAATCGTTGATTTTTTCTTTTCAATGTTATTGTTTTTTAATGAGTGTTCATTGGTGTTTATAGATATCCATAAAATGACAGACATGTTGTTGCCTTGGCTTTGTTTCTTTTATTTGTTTGCTGCTTATCATAGTTTACCATAGTACTCTAAATGATATATTTTATACTATTTTTGTATTGTTTCCTTGTGCCAGTAATCTCTGAAACACTTGCATATGTATACAGTGTTGTTGGAAACGCTCCCTCAGTGTTTGAGGGGATTTGCACATGAAGCTTGAGACTAATACTTAGCAGGACCATATCTAGATTAAACTAAGCTGACGTGCAGTGGGTCTTTACCTGCATGAACAAGCACAGTTTTACTGAAACTACCAAAGGCTTTAACAGACATGGGGATTCAGAGGAGCTGCTCATGCCACACAAATCGAAATGATTTCTTCTTCTTCTTTAGCCCGTGTGAAAAACAGAGTGTGTGATTTTAACACTCCTGTATCAGAATATACAAGCTTTCCTTTTCTTCGTTTACACAGATGTTGATGAGTTTTACAGAGGGGACCTTACCTGTACTATAAAATTGTGTGCTGTATATCTGTACTGATATAATCCAATCTATGTAGCCAACTCGATGTGTAAGAAGAGTCACGCGGTCGAAACCTGAAATAAATCAGAGGACTTTCAATTAAAAACAACAGAGAGTTTTTTTATTGTGGATTATGTTCAGAAGATGGTGATTGAAAATGTAACACAACAAAGCATCAAGCATAAAATAACATCTGTACAGCAAACAGGAGGAAAAACCATCAGATTTAATTTTCAGGTCCTTCAGAACAAAGACTGAAGCTTCATGATGAAACGTGCTCGTCATTCATAGCTGTGCTGTACACGTGTGAACACTAGCTGAGCAGCATCACGTCACATTACAGTTAACTACTGTACATCAGGCTGGAAATGGAAAATGACCCTTTCTCAAGGGAACAAATACAAGACTCTGATCATCTGAAAATATTCATTGATAATATCGATTTGCCTCCAACTTAAATCACTTCTTGTTTGCCTGGTTTAGGCGTCAGGTAGGCGTGTGTTCAGTTACGCCTGAGAGGGAGCTTATCCAAGCCCCTCCCTCACCCACTGATTCGCCATTAAACTTTTATTCTTGTATGCATTCATCCCTCCATCCCTGATCCTTTTCAGGGTCGTGGGGGTGCTGGAGCCTATCCCAGCTGTCTTAGGGTGGGAGGCGGGGTCCACCCTGGACAGGTCGCCAGTGTGTCGCAGGGCCAACACACAGACAACCATTCGCACTCACATTCACACATATATAGGCATATATACATGTTTAGTGATTTTCCAGAGGCTCTTAAATGTGCCCCTGCTTCCTCTCTGGCCTTTTCAACATGCAGCGAGGAGACAAGCTGACAAACAAAGAGTCTGTGCAGGCAGGGAAATGAAACAAAGTCTACTTCCTGTAAGCAACAATCACACCTGCAAAAAAAGCTATTACAAATTCATTTAAACCAAATGCAAATATTTTGTTAAACTCATGCTGTAACTGTTTTCTACAATATCACCCGCTCATGTCCCCACGACAGCTGTCTGGCCTGTCAACAATTAACAACACAAGTTTCAGAGTAACACAAATACACCGTGATCGCTAACAGTCACGCTACAGTGCTGTAATGATTAATGACGCTGCTGTTTTCAGCTGCAGTACAGCTTTAAAAACATCACATTAAATGCATTTTGGATTTTTCTTTGCAGGAACCAAACTCTCAGTAATCCGTGTTCTTTATCTTTGAAAAAGACACAACTCCTACACATATTACACAAGCACATTACTGGTCAAGGGTCTTTTGCTTATTGCCAACTTTTAAATGTGGAACTTTCTGGCGTTCCCTGGGATCAGCTGCTGGGAAGTCACTGGTTTGCAAACTCTGTGAATGATTAACACCAAAGAAGAAGCCGACGTGAACAGTCTGCCACAGCAACATCATGTTGCCAGTAAGAAATATCATCAAATATATGTCACACTGTAATGTCAAATTCTTCAAACAGCTCCTTCTGCAGCTTTGCCAAAGCCACCAGTGACTCGTCTTTAGATGGACATTCGTGCTGGGAGGAGTTTTTTGAGCTGTAGCCTTGATCGGAGCCACTGCTTGGTCCTTTTGGCTCCTGAGCCTCGTTCTCCTCTATCTGCACATGCTCAGAGTTATCCATCCCAGAGGGGGGGAAATGCTGCCCGGGAACACTTGTACACGACGATTCTGGAGAATTAAAGTCCAGGGAGTTCGGCAGAGCTTGGCTTCTTTGGTCCAGATAAGCTTGGTTCAGAGATATCAAGGAATCCTCCTCATTATCTTCAGTGGGAATGTGACTAAACGGTTCATCCACAAGGGAGACCCAGTTCTGTCTGGGTGGCGGTGGATTGTTTAAAGCTGGCTCAGCTACGTAGACAGACTCCGTCAGCACGTTCTCCAGGCCGGATGAATGCTGATGTCTGTCTGATGGATTGACTGCAGGTATAAGTTCTATTACTGAGGACAGCTGACTCTCCGGGTTCAGCTCAGGGGTGAGAATGTGAATGCTGCTGCTGTTTTCATTGATTTCCACGTCACGAACATAGACAGGAAACTCATCTCTGATTAGAGGGACACATTCAAGGACGGGAGGAATATGCAGCTGTTCAATGAGCATGTTGGCGTCGTTTAGGACCTCCTCTTCACTAACCACACACTGCTTCTCGAACCAGTCGGGATTTTCAAACTGGTAGGCCTGGAAGGTTTCAATGGCCGTCCTCAGAGCTCTACCAGAGGGACAGTTGAAATATTCATCTGCACCGATTCCCTCAATGTGCTTCACCTGCCCCGGCTGATACTTTTCGATGTCTAAGATGCGGAAGAACAGCTCTTCAAAGTGCTTCATCAGCCTGTATTTCACCGCAATGTCGAAAACCGACGGCACGTCTTTCTCGCTGCTGATGTCATCAAAATAAGCTACCATGTACTTGCCCAGCGTGCCTGCCTGGTGCATTTCTGGCAGAAAGAGGTTGAGAAAAGGAGTGAGCATGTCGTCTGTGGGCGATAGGAGGTCTTCCTTCAGAGTCACTCGTCCCTGACCGCACATGGCCTTCCACTTTGCCTGGACGCCTCGTGAGCACAGCACGAGAATTTTGTCCGAGGGATCTTTCAGCTGCTGCCGCTGCCACTCGAGCCAGCGCAGACGACCCACCATGCCTACCGAGGTGGAGTCGAGCAGGTCTACTAGCACCTTAGTGCCACACTTTGTCTGGAGGAAGGTGCAGAGTTTCAGCACGATGTCCCTGTACAGATGGTGGTCTTGTGAGTAGATGACCAATACTTTGGGCTTTTGTTTGACTGGCTGCACTTCCTGAACTCCCTTTGGTCCTGCACTGACATTAGTTTTCCCTGAAAGTAGAAGAGACCACGAGAGGATCATCAGCAACCGAAGAGCAAAGTTAAACCATAACATTCGTGCACAAATCGATGGAGAGCCACGTCTCCAATCAAAACCTTTGAAGTTAGAACTTGATATAGAACTTAAAGGAGACTAACCTGGCTTCCTGCAGATGGCAAACATAACAGCTGCCATCAGTATACACATCGACACCACTCCCAGGGAAACGAACCCGTAGTGAGGGGCATTATCTGCTGGGAATGCTGTAAGAAGCAGAAATAATTCAACGTGACACCAACAGAGTGAACAGATACCCGAGCTGCAGTAACTGCTCTGTTAGATCGGACTACACAGGCTAGCCTTCGCTCCCCATGTGCTTCAGTGAGCCTCGGCCACCCTGGAACTCACATCATTATACTTGCCAATGTTTCCTGCTGCTAACAACTATGAGGACAAACTCTTCACTTGTCCCCCAAATAGATCCCACCCACTACCTGGTGTGATGATGACTGCTTCTTACGTAGCACGTTTTTACCCTGCCCTAGCTCTCAATACCTTTACACATCTTGCCTCATTCACCTCTTCATACAAGCACTTTTTTCTACGTTTAAGTGCTTTCCATGTAACATTCGTACTCCGACAGATGCAGAAGATGCAACTGCCTGGAGCAGCCAGGCTGGAACTAAAACCCTTCCAATTAGTCAATGACCTGCTCCACCTAGAAACTTTATTTTGGGTAGCTGAGCAATTTTCGCAGTTACTTTGTTCCCAAACCAAACTATTTGGTTACATTTAAGTCAAAATTAAATGGCTGTTAAACCCACTTTTCCTCGTAGATACACAGCTGGTTTGAGTTATAATAGTAGCAACAGTAGCAAGACCAGAGCAAGCATCAGTGAGAACAGATGCAGCACATCATGAGAGGAGGAGGTGGGCTGTAGAGTGAGCAACTGTGGGCAAGCTAAAGCAGCCTAAATGGCACTCCACATGTGTGCGGGGTGGATACGTGCAGAAGCTGAACCCCCATGTGGGCCGAAACGAAACTATGTTTACGGTGTCGTAATGTTCACTAGTGTACGAGCACAGGAAAATGCTGGGAATCAAACCACCGACTTTATCATTACTTTATAAAGTGTTGATCTGACAGAGCGTTCAGCCACCCTCTGACTCAAACGTGATACTGACCTGCAGGACCTTTCGTCACACTGGGGCAAATATTCTGAGTTTTCCTTCGACGGGTACAGTCTTCACCACATTGTGAGAAATAAGGTTTAATCTGCAATAAAGACAGAATGAACTTGTGCACCCAGGTGAAGTGGGATCCTACAGCATGGTGAAGTATTATCAGAATTAAAATAATAATAAATATGATTAAACTAGCATCACTGTGCAGAACAGGCTTGAAAGGTTTTACCTGAACATCAAACTGGCAGCACGATCTCGGCCAACTATCCAGGCTGAATGTTACACTCAGGGTCTGATTCGCCTGAAAACCAGTTTGACCAACATTTAACAAACAACACAGTAAGAACGATGTTCTAGTCATTTGAAGATTTAGATGTTTGATTCACCAAATAAAACTCGTTATATGTTCATGTTCAGCTTCGTCTTTTTGGAAGTGCATATGCATGAACCTCGTAACGCCAAGTCTGGAGCGTACATTTGATACAGACATCAACCTAAAACCTACATATGCAAATTCATCTTAAATTTCTTTTGTAATAAATGGTACATGATTCAATAAATACTCCAGTTTACAATAAATTATAATTGTCTGGCAATTATTTCATCAGTCGTGCTTTACAAGGTAACATCTATTTGCGACTGTGGTTTACACACGATAAGCAGCCTTTTCTACAAGTGACGCAAAAAAAAAGAAAAATAAATTGCAGAGAGTTTCCTGTACTGAAAAAAATGTGTAAAAACTAGGTTAAGGTACAAAATATAGGCCACTGTGATGACAGTACTGTTGAAATGAAACTGCTAACTGCACACGAACCCTTTGAATACAAAAAAGATTTGAATATGTAGGATGATTCAATTTTATTTATACCAGGTTTCTGTATCGATTTGTTGATCAATTATTAAGTCATGTACTAACAGAGACTTGGAGGAGAGAGACCTGATATTTCATAATCCACATTATTAATCCTTACCTTATTTAAACTGTGTTTATCCTGTTGAGAAGAGCAGCCATTGACAATAACCATGTACTTCTCACACAGGTTGTCAGGGCTGAAGCTGACAGCCAGAGCAGAGTTTCCATCAGCTACAGTGACCTGACTCAGACTGATGTTAGGCTGCCACAGACTTCCTGTTAGCAGACGACAGGACAGACGTGCTTTATAAGATTTACTTACTCTCACGGGCATTTAGAGGTTCTGTCAGTGACGTACCTCTCTCTATGCAGAACTGTGTGTTCGTCATTTCTGGATCTTCACAATCTGAGTAAACCAAAAACAGTTTCATAAAATCAATTACAGAAGATCGTCTAAGAGCTTCACGAGTCTAAACCTGCCCTGGGACATACTTCTGTATGAATTCTGTATTTGAAAAGATCTTTATGATGAAAACGAAAAAGGATCACATCCCTTTGTCTCAAACACCTTGTACATTCAAGTGTCTTCAGGATATCTGCGGCGTGAGTTTCCCAACCAGTCTATATGTGATTTATGGAAAGGAGAGGGTGTGTCTGCACACACAGCTGGGCCTCTGATAAGTATTTAGTCCAGCTAATCATTCGAATGATTGTATAGGTTCACAAAATAACAGCGAGAAAACATCTGAACAAAAATGAATAAACAGATCATCCCAAACAACTCCGAGAAAAACAAACAGGAACAACCAAACACTGGTTCTGAATTCAACTCACGAGGAACTAGGAGGTTTTTCCTGATGTCGTAGCTGCTGTGGTGCAGTTCTGGTTTGGGTATGTTGAAGACAGAGACCTGGTAGCTCTGCCCCGGATCCAGCACCAGCATATCAGCTGAGAATGACCACTGAAAGCCAAGAACAACGCTGAGCGTCGGGAGCACACATGTGAAACCTTTGCACCAGTATGAATGCCACTGCGGGACACGCTGGTGCATGTTTGATCGAACCTCACTCACACAGTGGGACGTTCTGAGCGTGATGGGTATAATCGGTGACATGAAAAAAATGTATATGGACCCATGTAGTAGTTTTCTGCCAATGGCTGCTTGAAACAACGCAGTACTTCACAGTACAGAAATCCTCGCTCATTTTTAATAATATCGATTTATTGGATATTTTTTGTATTATTTGTAATGATGAAAAAAGACATGTTCAGTTTAATGAACTTTAGCTGAGAGCTTTGCTAAACTTTGGTAAATTTTCTCCATCATTGCAACCGAGCAAATGTGTTGTTATGATAGTGGAGGACAGAGGATCCAGACAGCGTCAGCACAGGGATGATGCTGCGGTGCGCAGTGGTTATATCAGCAGTTCCTTTACAGGTTAAAAGTTTGCATTGAAAACAACCATCATGTTCTCCGTGTACGTTTATCCTTTGTAGTTGACTTTTATTCAGAAATCATTTGGTCAGAGCTCAGGAAACAATCATTCATTGAAGCTGAAGCTTTGTCTGCATGAAATGTTGCTAACTGCAGGGATCCAGTTACATCTACAAATAACAACACTGAAAACCACACTCACCTTTTCTCCTGATGGACTCCTCATCGCGAGTTCGTTTTTGAACGAATATCGAACACACAGGTTCTGATTGGTGGATTCCACCAGAACATGAAGCTCGGTGGCCTTTAGGAAATGGATGCTACCTGGAGGTGAATATAGCAGAAAATATTCAGGTAAGGCCGAGAAACAAACAAAAACACGCCCACATTATCTTAACCTGGAGTAAACGCCAAGAGCGTGCAAACGCGCATTTTTATCATTAATCTTCTTTTTCTTTTCCAAATAGTTTTAGTTTAAGTTTGTTTCCTGATATCTTATCAGATTTGTTTTTACTATTTGTGAAACAAAGTGTGATAAAAATCTTTCAAGGGGTTGACTCAATTTGACTTTTTAACACGTTTTATTTTATTTATTTATTTATTTATTTTGTTGTTGTTTATGCTATTTGTATGTGTACAGCACTTTGTGAACTCTGGTTTTATGTTAAAGTGCTTTATAAATAAAGATGGAAAACAGCCACGTTATAAGTAACTGTCCTGACTTAAATCACCATCATCAGTTTTAAAATCAGGGATTGTTGAAAAACTGATGGATCTGAGTGTTTTCATGTCTCTGATGTGTTGGTTTTCATGTATGTACTGTTGTACATGATCATCCCCACTGACTCACTCACCATCATCCTTTAACTTCCAACTAGCCTCTAGCACTGGCTGCAGGAGTCCTGCCTCGTCTGGCCTGACGTCCACTGACACCTGCAGGTCCTCTGGATTGCTGGGAGTGTAATCATGAACTTTCAGCCACCGCTTGTCCAGACAGTTAGCTGCAAACGCACACGCACACAGAGAACAGCCAGTGTCATTGTCCCATTAGCAAAGGTTTTTAGTTTAAGCGATTGTGTTCATTGTTCGTCTCTCTTTTTGTTGCTGTGTTTCAGCACTGTGTTTGTTACTTCCTGGTATATTACAGCACGACATCACAAATGACTCTTCCCAAATGTAATATTAGTGCATTTAAAGAATATCTTTTTGTTTGATTGTTTTCCAAATTCTTGTTGTCTTCCTCTGTCAGCAGTGGCTGCGCTGTCTGAACCAGGGTCAAACCAAGAAATCTGAGCAACAGCAGCGAGAGGAAGACTGAAGAATCCACTCACTTTCACGAACTTCACAATTCAAATCCTGGAGAGGAAAAGATGGACAAAAAGAGAACATCAGTAAGGAGACGTGTAGTATTCAGTATTATAAAATGCTTTCCATCAGCTCCTCTGTAGGAGCCTATTTAAGGTCCTATCAGTGCACCTGTAGGGACTTTACTCTCTTTCTTTTTTTTATTTGAAGAGGAGTCACATGAACATAATGTTTACAACAACTGTTACAAAATTATTCAGCAAACAGCAGTTTGAATGCCCGGATGTTCTATTTCAAGTTGATAGATATTAGAGCTGTACAACGCTGTGCCTCATACACGACACAGGAACACTGCTTATCTGATAAACAGCGCTCAACCAGAACGTTGAACAGCTGTCAATCATTAGCATTGTGGGCTGTTACCAGCTAAACTGTAACCAGCTAAACTGTTACCAGCTAAACTGTAACCAGATAAACTGTAACCAGCTAAACTGTTACCAGCTAAACTGTAACCAGATAAACTGTAACCAGCTAAACTGTTACCAGCTAAACTGTAACCAGATAAACTGTAACATTGTTCTTCGCTACACAAACACTAAAGAAAAGGAAAAAAGATCCGCAAAAGTTTAAACACGACGTTACTTAAACATTGATCATTACATAGCTCAGTCCTGTGACTGCGCCTTCACTCGTTATAGAATCACATACAGGTGCGAGGACTACACTCCAAGTAAGACACTCAGTTAAATGAATTACGAACAGTGCTCATAGTTTTATTTTAAAATCCTTGTTTAGAGAAAAATTGGCCTTAAACAAAATGTAGCTCAAAACTATGTAAGGAACAATAATCTTATGTAAAGAAGTCAAAAATATCGAATTCTTTAAAAAGACAAACTTTCTTTCGCTACCAGGAAAACTCAAAGTTTCTTTTCAAGTTTGTCTAAAATTATTTTCATAACGTACACAAACAGGAAGTATCTGTTGTGTTCGGCAAACTTGGAGCCGCTCTACTGTAAAACCTTTCTCACCTGTCGAGAGCACTTGAGACGTCCGGATAAAATCCTGAGCGTGGTCGACAGCGACACACACGTTAACAGCAGCAGCGCTCGATGGAGGCTCATTTTCACCTTTCAAATGAACAACAGTCCGCTGATTCAGAGACACACTGCTCTGTCGACAGTGAAGGAAAACCCCCGACAGGGTGTAACTGGCGCTGGGCTGGAAAACTTCCTGCTCGATGTGACACAACCTGCTCAATTTACAGTAAGTTACTAAATGCTACCTTCAGGACCCGTGGGAATTTAGACTACTATTCTGTTGACTCTGACGAGATTGAATATGAAATAATGGATGGATGGATAATTCAAGAAGCACTTCAGATGATTCGTCTATTCGTTTTTTCCGAATCACGCACGGTGAACGATGAGCCGAGGCTATGGTCGGGATTTTTAAATGACTGAGCCCATCACGCTCGTTCAATTTAAAGAAACGCCTCAACATTTACATTAAACTTGAACTTGCACATTAACACTGTGCAATACAGAGACAGCAGTAAATGATGGAACAGCCTCAGTGCGCAACGTTCATAGATGTTTCTAGTGTAAAGAATTCAGCCTCCCACAAAGGGTACCTGGTTCTCCCATTTTTCTCACTGACATTGAACGAAACATCAATTTTCCGTCCTCTTCCTCGTTCTGAGGCTTCGTTACTTCGTTACTGTCGTTACTCACAAAGGCTCAAAGCAGCGTCGTGGGAAGGGCCTTGAAGTTCGCGGTGTCGGGGGCGGGACCACGAAGGTGTAACGTGCACCGTCACATGTGAATGTAACTCGGTATTATGTCGGCTGCTCACAGCAGACGAGAACAAACAGCCAGAATTAAATCGTGAACTGATCCGCACAGCCGAGAGAAATAGGCTTACTCAAAGATTTTGACGCAGATGCCACAATAATTAAATCCCGCAGGGCCGTGTTTACACATCCTGCCACGAGAGCAATCTCAGAGGAACAAGTTAGTAAGCCATCAGCTGAACAGTGAACCGACTCCGCAGGGTGGGCTGACTGTCCCCTCAATGATGTTCGTCATCGGTCAGCTGCGCTGGGGTACATTCACCACCAGAGCTGGATCAAGGTTCCTTTATTTAGCATGTTTTTAAATGAACTTTGTACAAGTTGTACAAAATATACACTATAAACAGCATAATAAAAGCCGAGGTCTCAACCAGACCTGAGAGCAAGAACAAATAGGGTTTTTTTAGGAGACTGGGCAGATCTTTGGAACAGCTTAAAATTAAATCTGGAGCCTCCACTGAAAAGACTCCATCGCCTCTGCTTTTAAGCCTGGATCTCAGAGTCTGCGGGAGCAGCTGGTTCATAGTCCGCGGTGCTCTGGTAGGATTATAGGGTTTCAAAAGTTCTGGCATCAAATCATTGATACTCTTAAAAACAGATAATACCATTTCAAACTGGATCCTGAAAGAGACCGGAAGCTAGTGTAAGGAGGCCAGTAGGGGAGAGAGGAGTGACATGTGCCAGTTTTACTTTAAAGCCAGAACATGACAGTAATGCTTCCAACTAAAATATGTTCATATATTCAGGAATCTGTGGGAGCGATCAGTTTGGATGTGAAACACAGTATTTAACTAATTTAACGCTTTGGAGAGAATATCTTTGGCTAAACTGTACAATTGATTACTAAAGTAAAACCGTATATTTTGATGTCATAAACAGTAATGCTGTATAAAAGCTGGACAAACTGAATCCAAAATTGCTTCTCTACGGTTTATTTAAAGATCATTTACAACATCAAAGGTAATTTGATACAAGCCTTGTGCGCCACATGAGCACACGTTCAGAACAAATTTAAATTCAAAAGAAAATGAAATTAGCTGTAATTGTCTTCACAGGTGTGACCTAGTTCATAACATCCCACTGAAATATTTATTAATGTTTCCTATTACTTCTTCTTAATAAATGCACACTTACCCCAGCCTGCACGTGCCTCTTTGATCCAGCTTGCAGAGACATCAGTGTCATTCCTTTGTATGTGCTTAAATACCATAAACTGGCTTTTGAGTTTGCTCAAAGTGATGAACACATAAAGGATGCTGGTGCCTTTATATGTGCTGTCAGCTCTTTGATTGGCAGGTCCAGATCTCTGAGATCCTCGTTTCTTTTTTTCCTCCGTCTGTCATTTTCACGTCATCCCGCACATGTTCATCTTCCTCGCACCTGACCAGCGGACTTCCCCTTCTTCACTGCTCTGACCGAGTGAGCGGCAGCCCTGCCTGTCCTCACTGTTATAACTCCATGGCATGATGGTCTATTTCTAATAATATGTTTAAAGTATTCATAAGTTGGGGTGAGTTGTGCCACAACAGACAGGCCAGCTGACAGGTAAGGCTGAGGATGTGTTTGCTGTAATGTCACTGAGGACACTGGTTTCCTGTCAGAAATGAATATTGCTCCAGTATGGAAGAAATGGTGAAACACTGTGTGTGAGACAGGATAAATATCATCGTCAAACACGTTTCGATGATGTTGTTGATTTCATTGAAAGAAAGTGTACAGTTTCCACTCCTGCCTGAGAAGCCAAGTAAGTGAAATAAACTGGACACATCTCAAACTGCACAGAGAAAAGCCCGACTGAAGGAGAAAGGTGTTTGTCTTGGATATTTATATCTGTAGGTAATAAAACCACAGGAGCAATGGTGAGGGGCCTGATCACTCATGGACCACTAAGAGAAGGCTATGAACTGGGGACCAGTGACCCCACCATTAGAGTTGACCAAATCTCTGTTGCTCACATAGAATTGTGGGTGAAGCATTACATTCATGACTTCAGTGCATCTATTGTGCAATTAGGACGCTGTGGGAGGAACCACTTTGCCAACATTATTGGCTCATTAGTGCAAATTCTGCTGCCAGGAAAATGATTTCTCCCTGCGTTACTTGTAGATGGTCCACATCTGTAAACAGATCTCTCCCTGTCTACAGATGTGGCTGTTGATGTCTTTGGCCCATTTGAGGTAAAGATGAGTTGCAGGTTTGTTAAAGGTCATAGAGTTATTTTCACTTGTATGTCCAGTAAAGCAGAGCATTCGAACACACTTATTCATTGAATACCAGTTCTTGTATCCATGCACTGTGCAGACTGATTGCTAGAAGAGACCAAGTATCCCACTTCAGGTTAGACAACAGATACTCCTGCTGCTCTGCGTTATGGTGGGAAAGGCTCAATCGCACAGTCAGGACTGTGCTGAGTGCTTCATCAGCAAAGGATCAATGATGAAGGATTACAAACCCTTTGAGAGGGTTACATTTGCCTTCTAGCTCACACAAAGTGATCCGCTGCTCTTCAAGCCAGAGTTTACTGTCTAATACATGCAGTACCAATCCTATCCAGCAGAGGGGAGTGATGTCCTGCACCGTGCAAGACTTTGCTGGCCATTCTCCATAATCGTTACCTTCATTTTTGTGATGTTGACGATGAAGATCACGACAGCAAACACAAAAATGTCTTTCAGTGTTTTATTGTGAAATGATCCACTTCTACAAACATCTTTAAATTTTAAAGCAAACGCATTAAAAGTCTAAAACGTGAGGCAGTGTTAAAAAAGTCCAACTATAAATTCATACTTTTTGATTTGTTGTTATGAGATGATTAAATGGCGTAACAGAGAATACATGTAACACAACGTAATTACAAAATAAAAGACAGTTAACTTGTTGTATAGATGTGTAAGCAGGTTGGAAACAGTTTAGTTTAGAAGTGGGAGGCAGTTACCGTCCTCACATTTCCTGTAGCCAACATCACAGGGACTGTCCCTGGATACGTTTTTGGACACAGTTACATCATTGTTGCAGATCATTAAATGCAAATATTCAGTTTACAATCAAAGCAATTCATCCAATATGCAAATCATTTAAATATCCACTACATATATGTGAATCAGTCGATTGATTGATTGATTGATTGATTCAATCAACAAGTATCATGAGAAGCAAATGAAGTAACCTCAGTGTGTAATGCATCGGTGTGTTGACTGAATCTTATAACTAAGGCTTCACTAAGATTATGGACTCGAGCTCCAGACATGCATATGTGCACATAATTATGAAGCAATGGACACTTTCAAATAAAACAAGAAGTAACATCATTCATTATTATAATTAACAAAAATCCACAAATGACTAATAAACTGTTAAATATTTAAACTGTCATTGTCTCCCTTTGGCGCTGTTATCGGATTGATTGATTTCACATTGGCCATTTCATAGTTTCATACAAATCACAGTTTAGATGCAGTAACAATAATCTGCCTGACGACAGCGCACACTGATGGAGGTTCGTCCCGGTCAAGCTGACGTTCAGGCTGAATCAGACAAATGATCCTGCGTTGCCGTCTCACACTTTCACTACGAACGCTGACCAACCACCACTGTCCTTTTGCCATGTGTGTTGTTGTATTTCTGCACAACACTACGGGGTGATTATAAATGTAAAAGAGTAAAACATACAGGAGAAAAGTTGCTGCAATATCATTCTGCAAAGCGATGAATGTTTGCTGTAGCCCGATAGCAGCAGGTCATTATAGTTTGTATTGCATGAGATGGGTAGTAGCAGAAGCTGCTCTTTAGTAATAATATAAAGCTCTTCTGATTTCATGATAAAGGAAAAAACGGTGCTATGGAGCGCAGGCGTGTCAAAACAGCAAAGGTCCTTATTGAAACTCCCAGTCAGGGTTGGGTTCATCTTCCAGCCCATCAGAGGATCACACAGCTGGAAGTCTCTGCACTGCTCAACACACAAACGTTTTCAAGTCACATTCAGTCACACATAATGACATTATTTGACTTCTATATAACAATCTTAAATATGATCCACCTATCTGTGATAATCAGCTGTGTACCACAGGCCTCCAAGCTGGCTGTAGTTAAACCTTTACTAAAAAACATCAGGAGCTGGAGCTGCTGAAGGTTTCTCGCTGTTAAGACAGAGTATGGAGCGCGGGCTCACATGGTGTCATAGGGTTGTTGGGGTTTCTCTGTTTTCTTTGTATTATTGTGGGGTCTTTACGTTATAATATACAGCACATTGAGGCAATATATATCTATATAAATAAAACTGAACTGAACGAAGTAAAACATTGAAAATAAATGGTTGTAAAACTGGAAGCCGTGTGCATCGGGTCCTTTGTGTGCTTCTGTTCATGAATGTAACAGATTTGTAACATTTTTCCTTTCTCTGGATTGATTTGGAGTTTTCAGCGGTCATGGCCTGCCTCACATCCACGTCACTTCTCATGGAATAACAAGGGAACAGGCCCCGCCTTTCCATCAGTCTGTAAATACTAAATTAGTGTAATTACACTTTTGTTCAAAGCACTGAAATAAAACTGAAAGTCTGCTTTTCAATCATATTGATATTTTGTTGTAAAAGCTACTGAGGCGGTGTGTACAGATAAAAGTGTCGTTGTCGTCGTCCGTGTACTACTGGAAAAAACCATCCCACCTCTGCTCTGAAGCATCAGACGGCTTCATCCTCTTGGGGGCGCTGTACTCCTGCTCAACTGGAGGCTCCTGAGGAAGCTCACTGATCTCAGCAGTGAGCTGAAAAAAGCAGCAGAGGAACAAACAGAAGACAGGAGCTTAAATTTGTAGCTGCAAACTTGTGTGATGTAAAAATGACTAAACAGGCAGCAATCAAGATTTGAGCTTAAGAAGAAACATCACTCATTTATTAATTAATCATCACCATTTGAAAATATCAGGATTAATATTTAAACGTAGTCACATTTTATTCATGTTTTATTTTGAACAACACATTTAACCAAAAACATATTAGTGAAAACATCGTGATACGGGGATGCTGTGGTTTGTTATTATTAAACGTAAAATGAATTCACATAATAATCAATGATGATGATGATGATGATGTGGCAGTCGGCAGAGCTCAGTAGAAGCTGGACGAGGTAGACGAGTTAAGAGACTAAACATCAAAGAAATTCTGCTTCGTATACGTCCACTTAGAGCTGCCGCTCCTGCCAGCTGTGGGCCAGCTGTGGGCCAGCTGTGGGCCAGCTGTGGGCCAGCTGTGGGCCAGCTGTGGGCCAGCTGTGGGCCAGCTCCCAGCCGCTGGGCGTTTCCACTGTATACACGCCGCTTACACTCAGTTGCAGCGTGTCACCAAAAGATGGCCCCTCCTTCGCAAAAACGTTGACTTTTATAGTTTCACGTTCCTTCTCTTTCATTCTTTTCCATAGTGGACTCACATCTGTGAGAAGCTGGCAGTGTTACACTTGCTTCAAAACGCCGTGTGGGCGTGGACGTGATGTGTGGTGATTGGTGCACATGTATGTAGGTTTAATGATTCATTTTAAACGTATTCAAATAAATGACAAAGGGAACGTACTAAGATCAGAGGCAGGCATGACTGTGATTGTCACTGCTGTGACTGTTCATTTATTTAAAGGGGCAGCAAGTAAATGCTGAGAATTACCAACAGCTTTAAATGCATCGGCCAAACTTCATGTCCTAAATGCTGTCTAGTACTCGTGGTAGCGTTGTCATTAAAGCCGATGTTTTATGACAGATTCATGCAGAACACCAGCTCATTCCCAAACATTTATACCATTTTTCTTGTGCCTGTTCGCGATGTGAGCTTCATCAACATTTCTATCTGGTTGTCATAAATGTGTAAACTGTTGGTAAAATTCAGAAAAGATTTAAGACTCGTTCGTTTAGACTCAGCCCCGTCTGAAGCTGTATCTGACACGGCAGGAAGACTGCGAATCCAAGCTGGACACAAAAACCGTTAAGCACAGAGAGCAACAACAAAGACTTGATGCGAGGCTGTCTTGAGCCTGTGATGATAATGCTGTGGGGACCGGGACCAATCCACCAGTTGTGCTCTCAGTATACAAGCATGTTACCACTAAGTATCCACTGCTGGTCAACCACAGAAATTAAAATAATGGAGTTTAACTTTCTTCAAGTAACATTCATGGAAAGTAAAGACAGAACTACTATCTAAGGCCGAGCAGCAGAACACATGCTCAATGCTCTGCCACCACAAAGATCAACAACGGTTAAAGTGACCTAAAAATCTGTTTGGTAGCTTAAAGACACACTCACCATGTTTCTCTTTCTGCTGGCGGCGTTGGCAGTGTTGTGGCGATCGGCGGCAGAGCGCAGAGGTCTGCGGCACAGCTCGTCTCTTTGATAGATCGCCGTCTGCTTAGAATTCTGCTTCCTGTACAAAACAAAACAGGCAGCAACTTACTAATTTAATTTTTTAATTGCACCATTTAATGGCATCCAGTAAACAGTTTACAACCAGTTTGACACTGTGGTCTTTTTTCCATGCAACACTCTGGTTCTGATGATTTGTCCCCCCTCACTAAGAAGCCCCTGGTTCAGTTCTGACTGTCCGACATGAAAAGGACCAGGTGAGAAAGTCTGTATCCAACACCGACTGACTATGTTTTCATTGTCCACCTGATCCATCCAGATAGAGCAAGTTTAGCCGTTCAAATAGCTGGGCTCACTGATCGCGCAGAAGAAAGTCGCGTCCATGGCGGAGATGCACACTCAAATAGGTCAACTTCCGCTTTTTTAAAGTGGTGCTTGTGGAAGTGAACTAATATTTCCATCTCGACCAAAATCCACCTTTTCCAGACGTTGATCCTGCCGATTCTACTCTATGGATCAGAAACGTGGACATTGCTTAAAGCAGACCTCAACTAGCTCGAAGTTTTCCAGATGCGTTGCCTTCGGCAGATATTACGAGAATCACTTCGAGACCGCCTTCGATAGGAGGACATCTGACTGGAATTCAAAAACTCCGATTGCGATGGTTTGGCCATGTGTGTCGAATGGACGCGAGCCGACTACGACACCAACTTCTCTGGCATAAACGTCCCACACAGCGGAGAATCCAACGAATGGCGAAAAACATGGCTAAAACAGGTCGAAGGTAACATCAGAAATCGCAGAATAAATCTCGACAAGGCCAGGACAATCGCCAACGATCTCCACGCATGGAAACGAGTTGTGAAGGAAATTCAACAACCATTGGCACCCACTGCGGCGCATGGGCTTAGGAGCCGATCCAGGCCTAACGCCAGCTAGGAATCAAAGAAGAAGACAAAGAGTCCTGTGTCAGACGAAAGTGAAACGCTCGTTGTTTCAACAAATGTTTTGTTGTTTCTTCTTCTTATTTAACTCAGTAACACTGACGGAGTGCTGCAGGGTTCTCTCCTGGGGCCTACACTATTTATCTTCATGGCTTGGGACAAAATCTAAAAGCATCTCTCCATTATCACACAGATGACACGATTATTTACTGTGGTGCTCGTACAACTGACGTGGTTTTCCAACAGCTAGCTTTTGATTGCATGCAGTCACAGCTGGGTCAGCTCAACGTGATTTTAAATGCAGAAAAAAATAAAGGTCACGTTGGTCTCAAACAGGAAGAGGGTGTCGGCAGCACTTCCTTCTCTTTCTATTGAAACTGTGGCCTCATCCAGATATTCAGGTATTGTGATTGATGGTAAACTTTCCTTTAAGCCACACAGTGACTGAAGTTGGTCTTCTTTTTCTGAAATCAATCGTGTTCGTCTTTGAGGTGAATCCTGGATGTAATTAAATGAACGCTTCTGCTCATTCGCTCCATCGTCTGGATTCTGTTCATCACAGGACACCAAGATTTATTACCAACTGGAAACCATCACCACACCATTGTACCTTATATTCTCTGGCTGACTGGTCCTCATTGGTATCATTTTATCTGTAACTAGTGGTTTGCTGCCCTCTTACTCATCAGATTAACAGGTAACAATGACACATTACTAGCAGGTCTGAGCCAAAGGATTTAGCACTGGTAGTAATGTGCCGTTGTTTCCTGTATATGACAAAGAGCTGAAAACGACATAAATATTTTAGTCGTAGTCTTTGGTCTCAGAACGTTATCAGTTCATACAGAACTCTGAAAGAAGGCCGTCTCCTCTCAGCTGATTTCACTGCAAACTTTAAAATACGTAAAATGACCTTGTGAAATCATCACTGTAAATATAAAAAACAGGATCAGTGGTTACTAAATATGCCTCAGACCACAAACATAATCAAGTTTCTTATAAAGCATGATCAGGAACACTGACATCCATCAGCATCGCTGCATGGACAAAGTCTCTGTTACACTGTCCCTCACGTTGCAGCACACACTCCAAACAGACGTTTCAGGGCCAACTTAGGCTCAAGTATCTCGCTTTAAAATGGCCTGTATTTATATAGCGCTTTACTAGTCCCTAAGGACCCCAAAGCGCTTTACATATCCAGTCATCCACACATTCACACCTAAAGTGTTCTAGGACACTTCAACATGTGAAGTGGAGGAGCCAGTGACTGAACCACTGACCTTGCAATTAGTAGTAGTAATTGAGTTCACCCTTGGGATGATGCATTATACATCCCTATGGGGCAAGCAAATCTTTCCAGTTGTGACATCAGCCTAAGGATTACGCACTTTGTCACAGTGTTTTAGGTTAAGCCTTCTAAGAAGCTACACAAATGTGACTGTGTGCTTGGTCAGGTTTCAGATACGTAGTGAGGACATTAACCTTGACTGCACGGTAGGTCAAAACTCTAAACTACTAACTATTTGTCATGGTTAGCATTAAGGGGCTAGGTGTGTAACAGCCATCAGGACAGCAAAACATGGTTTTGCTGTTTTATTAGCTGTTGATAAAAAGGAAAATTAGATACACACAAAAAAATCTTTTCTACAGCTACTAGTGATTAAAATCATGAAATCACAGCTAAGCAGTATGAGTGGAAATGTGGTGTTTTCCATCAGAAACAGAAAAAATGAAAATGAATTAATTAAAAATAAACACAAAACTAATGAAACTTAACAGCATTAAACACTTTTTTGGTCATCACTTAGAGCAATATCCAAAAGCCTCGGAGATGTCAGTCACGATACCCTGCAGTCTTTATTAAATCAATAATTCAGTTACGTACGGACAAGCACACACACCCTTCAGCCTTACACTGCTCCCCAGTGGTGTGAGTGCTGTTGACCCCTGGTCCTCTCAGCCGGTCCTCTCCTCCGTCTTCCCCCACAGCTAATTACACTGCCTGGAGTTTAGAGCTGACAGCCTGTCTAGGCCCCCATCTGCTGCCTGGTCTGAGCTCTTTGACAGCCTCCCCTCTCTCCTAACTGACAAAGTGATAAACTAATTAGCCTGGCTGGGCACACCGAGGTCAGGGCCCTCACCATATCCAGTGGCTCCACATAGCAGGGCTGACCCAAGTCCTCCTCCAGGGAGCTGGGGCCAGGTAGGCTGGGAGTAGAATTACTAAGGTCTGACTGATTAATGCCAAGACGCTGTCTGAGAGCCGGGCAGGCCTGAGGTACCAAAACAGCCTGTGTTAAAGACTCGTTCCACACCTGTACAATCAAATGTTATCTGCTCATTATATACCGAAGTGCAACTGTGCTAAGTTCCTCTGATAAACTGTGACTAGGAGCAGTTATGAAAACTACTCATATTTTTAAACAGACATTCAAAGGACAGACTGCAAGACTTTGTGTTAAATGTAAGGGCCGGGTTTCGCTTCACTCTAGAGCAGGGCTGTCATGGTTAACGTTACTTATATCAGGGTAACTTGCAGGTCCATGAGGTTTCTTGCAGGTCAGACGCACAAACAGAGCAGATATCTGTCACAGTTTACCTGATAGCTGAACTCAGGCTTTGGTACCAGTCGTTGAGGTTCTCCTGGTTGCTGGACATCAGTAGCAGATTGGCTCTGGGGAAGGTCAGCTGTGAAGAGATGAAACATGGTAAATGGACGGGTTCTTATATGGTGCTTTTCTCCTCTACACGAGCAATTGTACAACTCGCCTCACATAGGCACTTTCTTTCAGAGAGCAACGTGGGGTTAATGCTATGCAGACTGAACCAGATGGGGATCGAACCGCCAACCTGCCAATCAGCAGGTGACCTCCTCTACCTCGGTGGCTTTACTCTTTACAATACACCAACTACGAGCCTCAAATCCAACTATGATTTCAAAATCTGACTGGGAACCAGTTCAGATAAAACTAAATCAGATCTCGATGAAATGGGAAGAAGGACGAACCGCTGCCCGTCACTGTGCTGTTGAGCAAGGCATGGGTTTACAGTAGCTGTTGGTCCTAATGTGCTGCCAGCTGGTTCTAATACTTGATGAAGACGAGCTGCATGTGATAAGAACTTCTTCTCAGTCAAGATGTAATAAGCTGTGCGGCCAATCAGAACCAGTTTACAGCAAAAAACCCTGAAATGTAAAACAATGAACAATAACGCACTACAAGAAAAACTGTCCTGGTGTTTTTGGGAAACCTTCTTCGATTTCACCAACTTTATTAAAATCGATCATTAAAATCTTTTCTGGAACAAATCAGAGAGTGATGTCACTCCACAGCACTGTGTACAATCACAGCAGTTCTTGCATTACAGACTTGCTGCGGGCAGATGAACCATAAAAGCTGCACACTGGGCTGCAGTTGCACAATAAAAGCTATAGGGGTCAACACAAACCAGCTAAAACTGTCTCCAGATCAGCTCCACACAAAGAAAACTGCTGCTGCTTTTAAATCCTGACTGAGTATAAAATCCAGGCATCAATTAAACTAACAAAATCTAACAACCGATTTAGAGAACACTGCATTGTTCTGGACGGTGTCTTCATATCTCTTTTGGACTTCTCTGTTCTGACAGGACTTTATATGAGTCAGTTATCAGTTCTCTTGTTCACGTTACTCAGTCCAGCTTCAGGATGTACATGCTGAACAAATCTAAGCCCAAACAAAAGGTGCTTTCAGAGCAGCACAGTTACATCAGGAAAACTGCTTAAAGATCACAATTACACCTTAAAGAGCCTTTAACATTTATCTGCAGAGACTAGTAGCTTGTTGAGCTCTGATATATCCAACTTCAGCCAGTACGGAGGCGATTACAGCTCATCAGACAATGACGATAGTCTCTTATTAGACATTAAGACTTCAAACGCACCATCATCAAAAGCACCAAGTTCAGTGAAAGGGGCCGGACTAAGTGCTGCATGATATTAGGCACTCGCTGCTTAGGGAGGGGTGGTTGCTTCTGCACAAATAGATTCCACTTCTGTTGAGATGTCGTAATTAGGAATTTGTCAGGAAATCTGACCCTCTTAGGTAGAAATGACTTTGTATAATACAGCAGCGCCTCATCACTGCACATAATTTAGCTTGATTATTTATACATCAAAGAGAATCTGTCAGGGATGTGGGAAATATTCAAGTAATGAGAGGATATTAGCAGCAGGAAGGGAGCAGAGGCGAGAGGATACAGAAAGCCGACGTATTCAGAAGGAAAAGACACAAAACGAAGAGAAAAATGGACGTCGAGCCACAAATAAGACCCAACGGGGGAGGGGGCACTGGAAATTTTAATAAAACCTTTGAGGTTTTTTTGTTTTTTCCAATACTTAGCATATAGATTGCCATGACATTTACAGCTGTCAAATTTAATTTGACTTTAATACTTCATGGCCCCGTATAAGGAGGGCCGCGGTGTGCTGACAGTCTTTTTCCTCGAGTTCACGCAGGGATCAATAATGTGTCCTTATGAGGAATTACGCGTAACGCTATCGAGTATGCGCTTGGGCCTCCGTGGTATAAGAGGCTAATGAAATGCCATTTCTGCCATTAGATAACATGCAACGGGACGGTCACAGAGCGGCGACAGGCTGGAGGAAGACGTATTTACTGGAGGCCCAGAGGAGATGGATCTGTAGCTTAATCTGATCCAGCAACTGAGGTAACAGCAGGCGCCCATCACTGCACTCCTCAGTCCTTAAAACACACACGCACTCCCTGTAACACAGCTGTGAGTGTAATCTCTCCATCAGTTTCCTTTCATCAGTCTGTTGAAGGATGATTTTCATTCTCAGGGCTTTTAACTGAAGCCTGGCCTGGTCACGACAATCCGTCACACAGCCGTCACGTCACTGCAACTCTGCTCTGTGTGCATATTTGATCATTTCCACTGCACACTTTCACAAAATATAAAAAACGACAAGTAACGAGCATTAAAGTAGTATTTAGAAAAAATGCTGTTTTCTTTCTAGACGTCACTGAATCAGGATTTCTGAGAAGACGAATGAACTGGCTCAACGTCCTCAAACAACACATCCAAATATAAGGCTTCATACTGCCGACTAACTGAGCGCTGCTGTGTACTTGTACACAGTCTGGTTAGTCGGGATGGAACTGAGAACTGGTTCCCAGTAGGCCATCAAGTTGGAATCGTTAGCCTGCTCGCCTTAGCCTATCAGTTTAGCTCATTGATTCCAGCTGCACTTGTGCTGATTTCAGTTTGTTTGCTGGAAGAAAATAGTCACGCAGTCTAAAATATGGCAGCGTGAATATGGACCAAACTTTTATTTTTATTGCACACACAACGAACACACAACGAACACAACTTCAGTGCTTTGCACAAACCGAGAATCCAGAGTGATGTTGAAGCTGAATGCAGACCTCCAACAGTGAAACAGGCGAGCAGTCAGGCTGCAGCCTCCCTGTCCACCTGTTCTTATTGCTCAAGTAGCATCACTGTGGCATCACTTTAAAGCCTCTGTGTGCGGTCGGCTTTGTGTTCACAGCTAAAGACTGAGAAAAAGATCACGCGTGTCCTCATTAGGACACGGATTCTGTAGCCTACAGGTTCAGATTGTTCTAAAGCTGCAGGCTTCACTGAAAAGCTGAACTGTTACATAAAAACTGTAATTATTAGACAACGTATTTTAGGTAAAAGTAGTGTAACTCATTACTTTCTACTGCATTACTTTTAAGAAAAGGTTTCTCTGTAAAAACAGCTCCAACGTGCACAAACGAAACCAGTTACTGTGTGTCCTGCTATGCTGGTGACTCTCAGAGAGGAGCCAATGAGAACGCAGCGAGAATCAATACGTGATATTGATCAGAATCACCCGACTGGTTATTTTCCTCTTTATTTTTCATTGGATCGTGTTTATGATATAAACTCGTTTGCCAGACCTCTTGGATGTAAAATAAGTGTTTATTAATCATTTTAAAACGTAAACGTTTATTAATAAAAGTAAATGCATTTTTTAACCAACCTATGAAAATGTCCATGATGATCCACGTGATAAATGAAGCATGAAAGGTGCGGACATATCTCACAGTTAATCATCTGTACAGACTTTTTGCCCGTCTTGTTGTGTTTGACGGATGTTTTCCCATTTTTAACATTTGATACACTCAGTTTAAAACCTGATGGCCTGTTGGCTGAGCCCCGACAACAGCTCCAATTACTCTATAAACAAATGAAACCTGAGATGCCCGCACCTTTACTGATACGATCAGAATACTTTATTGATCCCCAGGGGAAATGATTTTTCATAAAAGTCACTTATTAATAAGTAGCTGAAAAAGAACATGTGCAAGAAGGGTGTAGCTGTTGCAGTAAACAGTGTGTTAGGTGGATGATCACATGATAACAGATAACAAAGGTAACCAAAGAGGATCCCCCCCCATAAAGAAGTAAACTGGTTATCTTTTTTGTCTGGCTCAGGAGTGTCAAACTCATTTTCCACCGTGGGAAACAAACAGCCCGCTGGACCACTGATGCTTTCTGTGCAGATGAAGTCACACACTGATGATGAAGAAACAGCTGCTGTGACAAAGAGAGAATCTGTCTGCACGACTCTTTGGACGTGAGAAATAAAAGTGTAAAATGACAGAAAGTTACAGGTTTTTTTAAACTGTAGTTGAAACTGTATTTAGTTTATTTTATGTAATTTTCAGTACTAAACTGGACACTTGAGTCTCTTTCAAGAAGGTGATTTTTTGTTCATGTTGCTTCTACTGTGGAGAACACATGAGGTCTGTACAGATGTGGAACTTTTTGTCCTCCGCGGTGGAAAATGACTAAAACTAAAACGTGTATCACGGGTTTATCCAGCTCCTACTTTTATACATTCTGCACTCATCCTTTCAGTCTCCAGTATCATTGAAATGCAGCCAGACGCTGCTCGTTTGAGGTTTGCATTTAAATCCGGCTCGGCGTCTCTCTGCGTACCTGGCCCGTACCACTGCACCTGCTGTCTTTGGAACATCTGACCCCTTTCCTTCTTTGACATAATGGTACGATCCCAGTCTGCGATTGGTCGCGTGGCGTGACCATTAAAATAAAGTCCCACAGGGCTGAAGGTTTGACTTCCACGTACCGACGGCCCATTAATAACTGCTGTGTGAAATCATCTCGCGGCCGGATATAACTGTATCCACATCCAGCCCGTGGACTTACGTTTGACGTCCCCGGTCGGGTTTTATTGGTTTCTATGTTGTAGATCTATCAGCCAACTGTATGCTACCAGTTCTGTGACAAATGAGCTTTACTGACAGAAAACATGCAAAAATGCTTCTGACAAGCTGAGCAGACAGCAGTGGACAGCACCATCATCAGACGTGGCTGCTCTGGATCACAGGGAAGCACATTAGCAGCGCTGCATAAAGAGCTCTTTGAGCCAGAGCCTATCAGCTGAAATGAATATTGATACCATGCAGCACTGGCACTAAACACTCGCTGCATAAACGCTTTGGTTCCTTGCTCAATGACGCGCAACTCCTTGCTTTGAATGTTTCATGACAGCAGCTACATCATTTAGACACAATTTGTCAGCAAGCAGCTGTACAGAGACCTGCACGATGGATGGACTGAGCGGAGAAACACATTCAAAGTTCAACTTTTGGGCCACTTCAACAAGGATTAGAGGTGATTAGGGAGGAGAGGAGCACAGGTCTCCTCCAACACGCAGGACTAAATGACATTTAACGGAGCGAGGCTTGAAAACATTCAGCAAACTTCTTATTTTTACACGTTATACCACTCATCATCGAGGAACTTTAAGTAAGACAAATCAAAGCTACATACGTCAAAAGTGGAAATTAAATAATGCTCCGCTAAAGAGTCACTCATGTGTACCCTGAAATCAGTGAACAGATGTCTCCCCACCTGCCCAAGAAAACAGACAGTTTTCTTTCCAAGTTCAGCTTTTCCCAACATTTGGAAGATGGAAACAGTGCAGGGCACACACAGAGAAGAAACACAGAGAGCTCAACTCTACAATAAGAACGATGTTTCCACAACGCTCAGCCACCATCATGATGACAGTGAGGATTTACATAGTAATGGGGGAGTGGTTCATATTAATATCATCACTTTATACCTTGTTAAAAACTAGTGATTTGAAAAATGGGGACTGTATCTGTAATATGTGATATATTATAATATATCTGTAACACCTGAACAGGTAAGGTTGTAGTTTTTGTTAAAAGCCTTGAATTAAAGCTGAAAGCCTGAACTTCAATCTCATCTTAATTGTAATAATGTAAACAGGCAACATTAAAAACGTTGTGTCGTTTTCCATAATCCTTACAGCTCTAACTGCAAGAAGATACCGTTCATACAACCGTTGAGGCTGAGCCCTCTCTGCTGGTTTTTCAGGGACTAGTAGCTGGCAGACACTTACAGTGAGCAGGCCTCCCTGGCTCCGTGTGTGGCCAAACACCTTTTCTACGGTGCAGTCCTGCAGTGGATAGGCATGCTCGGCAGTAAACTTCTGTCCACTGGTGGAATGCAGGGAGCTGCAACGCTTGACCTGTAGCAGCATGTCGGAGAACAGGAAGAACATCTTAGGCTTGGCCTCTGCACCCTTTGGTGGGACCACCTTCAGCCAGCCCTCGCAGATGTACCACCTCCCTGTGACAGGAGCAAGAACAAACAGAAAACAATATTATACACATATATACATCCATCATTAGATACTCAATATGCATTTAGTCCAGACGTGGACACTGGACAGCCTGCAGGTCACATTTGGCCCTTTGGTTGTCCATGACCAGTTTGCACGGGGTCAATGCGAACTTTAAACATAAACATGTATTCATTAACGGAGCCATAAGAGGGCCACATGCCAGCATACTCTTAGTGCAGGTCTCAAGGCTGGATAAATTGGGAGGGTTACATCACATTCATCCAGAATGAGTGGATCTGTCAGGCCCTGGGTGCTGTTGGCCAGCAGGGTGCTGAAACTTGTTACCGCTGGCCAAAGACAAAGAAAGAGGCAGGGGGAAAGGTGTGTCAGGAGGCGGCAGGAGAGAAGAAAGGCAGGAGTGTGGAGGTGCGAGTAGGGACTTTAAAGCCTGCCTACAAGACGGAGAGAAAGAAGGCAGATATATGTGCATGCAGGAGACTACATGGAAGCGAGGTGGATTCAAGCTGTTCCAGCATGGTGCAGAGAGCACGTGTAGGGTTAATCTTAAAAGAACAGTATGCAAATAGTCAGGATCACTTTGAAGGTGGAAATCAAAGCTGATTTTGAATGTTGTCAGTGTATGTGGCTCTCAGGCTGGCTGTCAGAGTAGCAGACTTCAGTGGACATGTAGATAAAGGGAACAGAGGTGATAATCAGGTGTTGGGTGGCCACGGTGCTAAGGAGAGAAATGCAGGACAAGGACATGGATTACATGGTAATGGTTTTTTGAAAAGGATGGAAATACTTGTGGTCAAGACATTTTAAGAAGCGGGAAGAACATAGGTGACATATAACAGCAAAGGGAGGTGCACAAAGGTGGATTATATCTTATGCAGAAAGGCCAAACTGAGAGAGATATAAGACTAGAAAGTGGTGGCAGGTAGACAGCACCGGACGTTTTTAGAATGACTGCAGAAATCAAGACGAGGAAGTGAAGGCGGAGTCGAGGATTAAATGGCAAAAGCTCAAGGAGCAGTTGAGACAGCCGGGTTCAACGTGGGGCGAGATTACATCAGGGATCTACTCTGGGTCTGTTTGCAGTGGCGATGCACGGATTGGCAGATGAGGTCAGGCAGGAGTCTTAGTGGCCTATGACAACTGCAGATGAGACTGTAGGGAGCAGACTGAAGAGCGCCTGAAGATGTGGAGGTTTGCTCTGAAGAGAAGAGGAATGAAAGTCAGAAGCAGCAAGACAGAATATGTGTGTGAACGGGGAGACGGGTTTAACAACAGGCATGCAAGAACAGAGGCAGAGAAACTAGACCAGTTTAAACACCTGGGTCAACCAGCTAAAGAGATGGACAGCGCACAAGAAATCTGAATCGCCATTATGAACTAAACATGCAGCGAAATACACAAAGCTGACCAACGCAGACCGAGAACAGACATCTGAACCTTTGCTTACCAATGTACTTACCACCCAGCGATGACGTCAAAACCAACTTTGTGATTTCACATAAAATCACAAAGTTGCGGTTATATAATGATGTGCTACGTGATCGCTAGCGACACAGCTATGTTAGCATAACATAAACAGTGAAGCTGGAGGACGAACACTAACACTTTTCCACTTATAAAAGTTAACGTTAAGGTTCCTGATAGTTAGAGACAAATGCAATCGCATGGCAGGATGCTGTAAACGGACCAAACTTCAGTCAGGAGAACAACTGAGATAATCCATCCACAATACGAGGTTAGTCATTAATATACTGCAACAACATGGAATAGAGCAGCTGCCAGAGAATTCAACATTAATGAATCAATGGTACAGAAGTGGAGGAAGCAAGAAGAATGAGTTTAATAAAGTTTGATTTATCTGACTGCTTTGTTTCGCTTAATGTGCCTTATAATCCCGTGCACCTTATGGTCCGAAAAATACGTACTGCACACTGCAGTTTAATGTTGCAAAGCACCTCTTTTTAACTTCAGTGGATATTATACATGGTTATGCTCAGGATATGTCAGCCCATTTCTACTGGAAATGCCTTTTGGTTAAACTTTCAGCAAGGAATTTGCATTTGCACTGTTACATTTTTATAAAGCTTTAATGTACATAAAAACCAGCTTCTTGTTTAAGTGAAAATAAATGGAAGGTTGTCTTTTTGCGCTAGTAATGTTGTGGAGTTGTATTTTGTCTCGCATCAATTATATCGTCTGTTATATCGTTATCGCAAATTTTCAAATATATATCGTGATAAATATTTTTGGCCATATCGCCCTGCTCTATTGCCCACCACTGGTTTTACTCTGTGACATCCATTAAAACTGCTCTGACTACTTTTAATAATAAAAATAATAATAAATACTAATTTGTCAAACATTTAGTGATCTTTGAACACTGTGAAGTTATCCCCATTTCGATTCAATTGCATGTATATAGTGCCAATCACAACAACCGTCACCTGAGGCCTCAAACTCTGTGCAGCACATCAATTTCATGCTATTGGAACCATGTTAAACTGCATTGTCCCTCTTAAGTAGATAACTGAAATTGAAATTCAAGGCACTTTATATTGTAGTGTAAAGACCCCATAATCTTAGAAAGAAAACTACAACAATATTTTGCCTTCTACAACGAGAAGAAGTAATTTCTAGTATTTCGGTGTGGTCGCTGAGGAAAACTCATCTCTTTCACTGTGATTGGCAGCAGGATGCTGATAGCTAATAAGCAAGCAGGGCTGACATTTGGATATATAAGATTAAAATTTATCCTGAGTCCAGGGCGTTTTTGTAATTGCCCGAGCAAATAGCCTGTGATTGCAGTGAGCCCGAGTGGCCGAAGCTGTGCCTCTGGGGCTCGGAGAGGACATTTTCAGCTACAGACAAGTCCAGTGAGATTAAGTGGCTGGGCCGAGTGGGGATCAAATTGCTTTTAAAATGCCTCTCAAACAGAAAAACAGTCAAGACACATGCTATGACACTTTGTGGTGTTGTGTGAAGCCCGGAGATTAAATCTAATTTAAATAAAATCTTATACATAACATAACTGAAAACAATAGAATCATTTTAATAAGTTTAACAAAGAAAATCAGCAGAATTATTACAAACGGAAACAGCTGATTACAAAAACAATAACTGACTTTAGCAGCATTCACTCAGAAAACAATGTAAGAAAAAAGAAGAAAGAGCAAAGAAGGACAAGGACAAACGTGCTCTGGAGGGAAAAATAAAAACCCACATATCAAACCAGCCCAGGTCTTTCCCCCAAAATATTTGTTCTAGTGCAAATAATCCCTTTAATGTGTATCAGCAAAATAGACTCATTCTCCGCCTCAGATCTCTAAAATAAATGAACTCACAGATGCTGGACTCTTTCTCCATGTGGTAAAGTGGACGGTACAGGTCTATTTTCCAGCAGCCATAAGCAGAGAATTGGCAGGGTTCGGCATTTTGGGGCTGGGGTTTGTTGTTTTTGGTTTTCCTTCTTTGTCCCTTATGATCATCAATCATAATCATTCGCGGGTCGATCTGCCAGGCTGGCTTGACATTCTCGCCCCACCTTGGGGTGGAGTCTTCCTGGCAGTTGTCCTTCCCGCACCTGTTCTAACGCGTCTTTTCCACAAGCAGCCACTTGGCCCAGCTTGGCTCGGCCTGACTTTTAGTGTTCAAAGTATTATTGTAGGATCTGAAAACATAAAGCACTGAGGTGACAGTTGTTGTGACTTGGCGCTATATTAAAAAATTGAATTGAAGAAGTTGACCTGTTTCACGTACAGGGAGTGCAGAATTATTAGGCAAATGAGTATTTTGTCCACATCATCCTCTTCATGCATGTTGTCTTACTCCAAGCTGTATAGGCTCGAAAGCCTACTACCAATTAAGCATATTAGGTGATGTGCATCTCTGTAATGAGAAGGGGTGTGGTCTAATGACATCAACACCCTATATCAGGTGTGCATAATTATTAGGCAACGTCCTTTCCTTTGGCAAAATGGGTCAAAAGAAGGACTTGACAGGCTCAGAAAAGTCAAAAATAGTGAGATATCTTGCAGAGGGATGCAGCAGTCTCAAAATTGCAAAGCTTCTGAAGCGTGATCATCGAACAATCAAGCGTTTCATTCAAAATAGTCAACAGGGTCGCAAGAAGCGTGTGGAAAAACCAAGGTGCAAAATAACTGCCCATGAACTGAGAAAAGTCAAGTGTGCAGCTGCCAAGATGCCACTTGCCACCAGTTTGGCCATATTTCAGAGCTGCAACATCACTGGAGTGCCCAAAAGCACAAGGTGTGCAATACTCAGAGACATGGCCAAGGTAAGAAAGGCTGAAAGACGACCACCACTGAACAAGACACACAAGCTGAAACGTCAAGACTGGGCCAAGAAATATCTCAAGACTGGTTTTTCTAAGGTTTTATGGACTGATGAAATGAGAGTGAGTCTTGATGGGCCAGATGGATGGGCCCGTGGCTGGATTGGTAAAGGGCAGAGAGCTCCAGTCCCACTCAGACGCCAGCAAGGTGGAGGTGGAGTACTGGTTTGGGCTGGTATCATCAAAGATGAGCTTGTGGGGCCTTTTTGGGTTGAGGATGGAGTCAAGCTCAACTCCCAGTCCTACTGCCAGTTTCTGGAAGACACCTTCTTCAAGCAGTGGTACAGGAAGAAGTCTGCATCCTTCAAGAAAAACATGATTTCCATGCAGGACAATGCTCCATCACACGCGTCCAAGTACTCCACAGCGTGGCTGGCAAGAAAGGGTATAAAAGAAGAAAAACTAATGACATGGCCTCCTTGTTCACCTGATCTGAACCCCATTGAGAACCTGTGGTCCATCATCAAATGTGAGATTTACAAGGAGGGAAAACAGTACACCTCTCTGAACAGTGTCTGGGAGGCTGTGGTTGCTGCTGCACGCAATGTTGATGGTGAACAGATCAAAACACTGACAGAATCCATGGATGGCAGGCTTTTGAGTGTCCTTGCAAAGAAAGGTGGCTATATTGGTCGCTGATTTGTTTTTGTTTTTGAATGTCAGAAATGTATATTTGTGAATGTGGAGATGTTATATTGGTGTCACTGGTAAAAATAAATAATTGAAATGGGTATATATTTGTTTTTTGTTAAGTTGCCTAATAATTATGCACAGTAATAGTCACCTGCACACACAGATATCCCTCTAAAATAGCTAAAACTAAAAACAAACTAAAAACTACTTCCAAAAACATTCAGCTTTGATATTAATGAGTTTTTTGGGTTCATTGAGAACATGGTTGTTGTTCAATAATAAAATTATTCCTCAAAAATACAACTTGCCTAATAATTCTGCACTCCCTGTAAAATTAGAACTGGTCATGAGATTATTCTTTTTGCCATTTCGTAGTCACACCCTGTTATGAAGCTTTTAGCACAACTTAGTAAATGCATAACATGTCAGTGTTCTTGCTTAGGCAGTCATGTGTAACCAGTGTCCCTCATGCTGAAACTGTATCCTGTAGGGTCGGGCGATGTGTAAAAATTTTCCAACCGACAATCGTCAGTCCAGTAATCGACGATGGGCAGTATACTCGCTCATGCGCAGACTTTTTGATGGGCGGGGCAATGTGATCATGCACGGACTGATTTGCGCAATTACAACACAGAAGGAGTCCGAACATGGACGAACTAATTTCCCCACAAAAAACAAACAAACAAAAACAAAACACTGTCAGCGTTTATGCAGCTTAAATGCAATTAAAATCTTTAACGCGCCGACTCACCTGGAGTGCAGAGTAACAAACTTTGGACAAACTGACAAAATGCATTGACAGACATTTCAGGGATTTTGACTCAGTCTGCGCACAGATGGGTTCATTGTTAATCGCGTTAGTCTTGATGACGGCGCGTTGATGCTGACAGCACAAAAAAAAAAAAAAAATTCTGTTGACTGCTTCTATTAGCTCCGTCATTATTAGCAAACTTACTCATGGGCAAATAAATAAATCGTCCCTGTAATAACGATCGATGAAAGCCTCAGCCTATCATCGATAGCTGATAAATTTGTCCAATCGCCCAACCCTAGTATCCTGTTCATCAGACGTGTCCGAGGCCAGGGCCCTATTTCAGGAAGCCGGTTTAGTGCAAACTCTGAGTAAGTATACCCTGAGTTAACGGAAACTCTGGGTTTTCGGTTTCACAAAGCGAGTTTAGATTAATTCTGAGCGAGTTACTATGACGACACACTCCGTGAAGCTAACCTGCCCCCTAGCAGGTTTACTTCAACTAACCCTGACTGACCCCGCCTCTTTGTCGGAAACCTGACAGTAGGAAGTGTCAGACATGGCGTGTCCCTTCCTTGAAGAGCCAGTAGATGTTGAAGCCCAAATTCTCCGCAGAGCTCTCCACCGGGAGAGAGTGATTAGAGCGCGTTCGGACATTTTATCATTTCCTGATGATTTCCTGTGTGAACGTTACCATTTCTCAGCACAATCTATAATTTATTTGAATAACATCCTCAGGCCTAATATTGCTCATGTGACACATCGCGGACATCCTCTCAGTTCTGTACATATTATTTGTATTGCACTTCGGTTTTTTGCAAACGGGAGCTTTCTGTATAATATTGGTGACGCTGAGCACGTTTCCAAGGCTACCGTCTGTCGGGCAGTTGCACTGAAACGTCTCCTGTACTCGTTTGTGGTGTTCCCCGGTCATAGACCCACAAGATTTATCAAAGAGGGATGCCACAAAATTGCAGGTAGCAGGATGAACGAAACTTAATTCATGATGTGGTGATACTTGAACTACTACTTACATTTTACATTTATTCTCAGGGTTCCCAGGCGTGATTGGCTGTATAGATGGCACTCACATTCCAATCATTGCTCCTTCAGTAAATGAAGGAGACTATGTGAACAGGAAGTCTTTCCACAGCATTAATGTACAGGTACATAGTTCCCTGTAGCATTTCAAACTAACAAATTATTTCATTATAGTAATGGATGCTAATTTGTGTTCTCTGCACTGTGAAGATCATATGTGATGCTGCCAACATTATCACAAATGTGGAAGCCAACTGCTCAGCCTCTGTGAGTGGTGGTGGTGGAGGACCCCCACCTGTTTTTCGGGCCTCCGCTTTTTTTCTGTTGGCTATAACGGGTCACATTTGAGCATACAGAGTAAGCAAATATGTACTTGTAATGTGCTCAGATAATTTCAATAAGTGCTTACAGACAGAAAATTAATGTAGCCTCTAACTGCAATTGATTTACATGGGACAAACAGACCAAGCACTATGGCTCATAATACAATTACACCTTACCTGTTTGGACTATATTTTTATATTTCATTTTTACTTGCTGCCAGGAACGTTTGGGGCCTGTTGGGTTGCACCTGCGCTCACATCACATCACAAAATAAAATGTATGAAATAAAAAATAAAATAATATGATAAAATAACGTGTTAAATGGGTGGAAATCCCTAGATCGATGTTTAAATTAACACTCACGCATTGACTCTGTCGGCTATGTTTTGCCATGCATGCTCCCTTTCTTTTGCAGCTGAGGCTGTGTTACTTTTTTTCCGCAAAATTTGCATGTTATCAGCATATGCTGCCATCAGAATTTCGGCCTCAAGCGCTGTGAAATACATTGACCGCGCCTTCTTTCCCTCCGTCTCCATGGTGACTCGCTTAATCTGTGCTCCACTAATCAGGGCTTTATGTATCCTCGTGCGCGCGCTTAACTTGGGGTTAAAGCAACTCCGCGTTGACTGAACTAATTGTTATCAGCCTTTCTGAAACCGAATATTCCGAGTTGGACAGTTCGGGGTTACTCAACCCTGCGTATCGTTTTTCACTCTGAGTTTTCTAAACCGGCTTCCTGAAATAGGGCCCAGGAGAATAACAGATCCAGCAGACTGAGGGTAAGTCAGGGTTAGTGTTGGTGGGTGTGTCGAGTCTGCGCGTACTTCATCCTCATTGTTTGGGAGTGGCCAGTGTTGGGGGCGTTGTACTAAGCTCCACTGAAATCTACTGAATTGTTGAATGCAAGAGTAGAAAGATTGAACAATACTACAGCTGTCAAGTCAGTAAAATATCAAAGTAATCAATCAAATCGCAGATATAACTCATAACATGTATTTTTGTATAACAATGGATATTGATAAAGAATGAGCAGAAAAATCATATTTTTAACAACCATCCACTCATTTTCTTTGTGTCCAACACGGAGACAGACAACCACTTGTGCTCACATGCATACATGGACAGTGTTTTCTGTGCTAGAACTATTTCATCACTCTCTTAAGTGACTTCGTCAGTCTCAGCTGGCTGCAGTTTGTCTTAACCTTTTACACGGTATATCTGCCTGCCTAAAACACTGACCAACAATGAGCCATGAGGTCAGTTTCATGATCAATAATATGCAAAATGTCACTGCCATGATCAACAGCCACAAGTCCCGTTCACAGAGAGCGGGGGTGGCTGCAGCATCGTAAGACGTTAAAATATGTCATCTAGCCTTCTCCTTGGTTCAGAGATGAGCGTTCACTTTTTCACGTAAATGATTTAACTTTGACTCGACTCCCCATTGAGTTCAACTAATCATCAACTGAGAGATTAAAAAATCCTCTTCTTGTTAGAATATCTGTGTATAATATAACGTAATAGTAGGGCTGCTCGATTATGGCAAAAATGATAATCACGATTATTTTCACTGAAATTGAGATCACGATTATTTGACGATATTTATTTAACCCTTTAAGACCTACTATAGAACCAAGTCCGCCAGAGCTTATATTATTTTTATTTATTTTTTTTACATGCAGTAGTGCCATTTGTGGGAGCATTTCAAGTTGCTATACATCAATACAACTGTTATAGCCCATATTTTAATAATATGTATGCATTAAGTGCATAGTAATTACATAAATTGCAAAAAAGTGCAATAAACTACAAAAAAATTGAAAATCGCTTTTGTTTTGTTTACATATATTTCTACTTGGAGAAATTTAAGAGGTTTATCCCTCAAAACTTTAAATACAATAAAGTTGCAAAAAATAGTTTCCCACCACAGGAAATTTATTTTGAGTGTCTTCATAGTTTTATTTTGGAGATACAGCAATTTTTATATACTGCAGGAAAAACAAAAAACAATCCTATGATGCAAATTTGCAAAGAAAACAGCAGGTGCATCATTTCACTGTGGGAAGTGTTATGAACAGCTGATCGGATCGGCAAAGCGTGTTTCTGGAGTATTATGTTTTTGTTCCTGCAAGCGCTTTTTATGCAATTTTTGCAAAGCTATATGTGGAACGAAACCGTGACCGAGGACAAGCTGATGGCATCAGATGTAAGTACAACTCCTCCGGTTTCATATGCAAAACAAATTATTGCGCTAGCTTACACGGTTCAGGTTCTACAGGGATTTAACAATAGTTACACAAAACGGAGCGTGCTGCTCTGACCGGCTTTAAAGGGTTAACAATGACTTTAAAAAAATAATATAACATAGTGTGCAACACCACTGAAGTTTTTTTTTTTTTTTTTTAACTCTTTTCAACCAACGGCAGTCACTCTCCAAATAACTTCTGCTTAGCTTTCCGAGCTTCCCTCGGGTCCTCTTAATCAGCGGTCTCCAACCTTTTTTGCGCCACGGACGGTTTATGCCCGACAATATTTTCACGGACCGGCCTTTAAGGTGTCGCGGATAAATGAGGGAGGGGCTAATAATCGGCTCAGTCATTTTTAATGATCGTTGAAAGCCCAGATCGTAATCGTGATTAAAATTCGATTAATTGAGCAGCCCTACGTAATAGCTGTTATATTGAACTCAATATAAAAGAAATGTATGATTTTTGCACTTTAAAGACAATTCAGTACAGAATAACTTTTCTACTTTCTATTTATTGAAGCTTGTATTAATCATAATGTAATGTGATTAGAAAAAACAGACAGAGAAATGGTAGATGATGCATAAGGAAACTTGTGTGAAACTATCAATAACATAAAGGACACAAGGGGAGAATCCATGTGAAGCACGATATAAAATGTGAGACATCTTTGTTTTAAAATAAAGGAACAGACAGGCAGACATAAAGCTGTGGCCTCCCAGGGAAAGAGGCTGCTGCCTGCTGCACTGATGTCCCATTGATTCAGGCTTTGTGGCGCACAAACACCCCCCCCCCATCTCCTACAGAGCTACTTAATATGTTTGAGGGGCTCCAATGCTTCTCATCTGTCAAAGGCAGCTTTTCTTTTACCCACATTAGAGGTGGCATTGGTGGGGAGGAAGGAGAATGAGTCGGTGTGGGGTTGCGGGGTGAGGTGGTACTCCTGCAGCTCTGAAGTCTGCCTGGTGGGACCAGAGCTTTATTGGCTGGAAAGGAAGCTGACAGCAGAGTTTTGAGGGCCTGAGAACTTGGATGAGAGAAAGCTTTTGAAACTAATGCCCACATCGGCATTAGAAAGAAGAGCTGCTATTCAGCCGCCACTTCCAGCCCGTACAACACAAACAGCCACACATACTCACGGAAAACACGCCTTCATATCCAAGCACACAAACACAGACTCAGGACATCATGCATACATGTATTTCCTCAAATCCAGCACACACTCCCAGACAACACATTTTGGCTTCCTTTTTAACTTTGAGTCCACGAGATGACTGGTCGTGGGGGACAGTGGCAGCAGCGACATCCAGGACAAATACCAGCAGGGCGTGGAGTGGCTGGAAGCACAGGGCTGTGGGGAAATAACAGAACAGAACCTGATGGTTCACTAATTATTATTGATATGATGTGTAGCATACACTATACTGATTATTTGCTTTAATCCAAAGAGTTTAATATGCCGGCCCACAGCTTCAAATCTTCTGTGAAGGTTGACCATTATTCCAGAAGCACTTGTGAGGTCAGAAACTGATGAAGGAGGCTGTGGGGAAGGACTCCGGCTGGTCAAGATCTTCCACACCAAGCTCAGGAAGGGGCCATCCTTAAAATTGTTCCCACAAAGTTGGGAGCATGAAATGGTCCAAAATGTCTTTGCTCCAGCATTATGAGTTCCTGTCACTGGAACTAAGGGGCCTCAGACTAAAATCCCACCTCCACCATCCTGGGCACAGTGCAGGCAGCACCATTCCCCTGACAACTGCTAAACCAAGACTCATCCATCGGATCGCCGGGCAAAGAAACACCGTCACAGAGACCACATCTCCACTTCCAGTGGCAGCGTGCCACCACACACGACACTTTGCATTGTGGTTAGTGAAACTTGGATGCAGCTGCTCAGCCATGGAAACCAAGAGGTCACATGGAGTTTGGAGGTCTGTAGTGACTGACTTTATTGAAACTTAGTGACCTCTACTCAATGTGCCGCAGCCTTCTCTGACGCTGTGATCTTACACGGCCTCCCACTTTGTGGCCGAGTTGCCGTCTTTCCCAGTTTTCCACAAACAGCTGTAGAATATTTAGTAATGAGGAAATCTCACGATTGGACTTGTTGCACACTTCTAAATAAGGCTCTGCTATTTATGAATTTTGAACAGTACGGATGAGTTTCTTCTTAATGACCTCACTTCCCCTTTAGTTTATGTGTGCTGGTCTGGTTTTCCTCTCTCCCCCAGTGTGTCCCAGAAGGCATAGATGCATGCATGCAATAGATGCAGCAACAGAGAAGATGTATAGAGGTAGTTCTTGAAGGAGATCAAAGGAATATTTAATGAGAGGATCTAACCTGGAGCCAACACCTTCATCTTTCTCCCTTTCAGCAGTTTCTGCACACGGCAAAGCTCCAAGTGGTTCTCATGGTGCCGGGTATTGTCGTCAATACGCTGGGACACCTCACACACGACAGTCACTGCTCCTAAAACACAAACAGTTTTTTCAGTGTAACTGCTTTATATGATATGTCTGGCTAAAAGAAGTAAAAACAAAGTCACAGCGTATTATTTTGTAGCGCATGTCTCATGGTCTGAAATATAAATCTAAAGACTGACAAAGAACAGCAAAAACATTCATTGGTATATTTGCAAATATTACAATGATGGTTGTAAAGCACAGTGACGAATAAAAGCTATTAGTGTGAAAATGACTGCAGCACAATGTTTTTTATTACAGTGTTTTAAAAAGATGGAAGTCTTAGTGGCAGGTGCACCAGAGTGACCATTTTGGCTCATAAAGCACAATAATAAGTATAATAATAATATGATGATGAAGTATGGTGATTTGTGGGGTTCCTCACAGAAAATAATAAGTAAAAGGGAACTCCTACTGAACATCTCATTTCGTGTGAGCCTGTTCGAATATGAATTTTGTCAGAAATGTGCACATCCAAGATTTTGACTATTAACAGCTATGTTCAGTACTGTAACACTTTAAAACATACTGCTGGCTGTTAATAAATACACATATATAATACACCTATAGAAATGTAAGTATTTCCCAGTCATAACACCTGACCTGCATACTCCAAAAAAAAGAAATCAACTGAAAAAAACAGACATGTTCAAATTTAACACTATGAGTTCATAAAGCAATGCTTACTTTCATTTTGACAGTCCAGACTTGAGAATTTGCACGAGTAGATTTTGTTAGAATTGCCACAGTTGTTGGGAAAATATGAACAGGTAGAGATGGAGGCTCATTGCTGCTGAAGTTCAGGCTGTGGCTGCTGGGCCGGGTTCAGCACTCAGCTTTAACATTCTTGGCTAGCTTAGTGTTAGCAGGCTGTCTGTGCAGATACTTGCAACGAGCCAAAGGTTTGCTTGCAGTATAATGCAGTTGTTTCTATCCTGATGCAGCTTCCAGTGTAACATTGCGCTCTTATCCATTTGTGCAATGAAAATAAAAGCATGTCCACGTCCAGGTTCTAGATTGCACGACTATTTTACTGCTCTGGCACACAAACTGAAATCAGCTGATTGTAGTTCAAGTGGAATCAATAAGATGAATCAATGGGCAAACAGGCTAACAATTCCAAAGAATTGAACCACCCAGTATAACTCCACTCTTGGCGGTCAGCTCTCCAAGTCAAGTTACTTTTTTTTGTTGTACCGAGTTAAATGGTAAATGGTCTGTATTTGTAAAGCGCTTTACTTGGTCCCTAAGGACCCCAAAGCGCTTTAATAATAATGGATAATAATAATAATGGATACTTTATTGATCCCCATGGGGAAATTACTTGTTTTTCTCTGCATTTGACCCATTCACTCAGTGAAGCAGTGGGCAGCCCACTAAGCAGGCGCCCGGGGAGCAGTGTGTAGGGACGGTACCTTGCTCAGGGGTACCTCAGGGTAGCCGTTAAGTGGATTCGAACCGCCGACCTTCCGATCATGGGGGTCCACCCATTCACACACACATTCACACACTGATGATGGCAGCTACATTGTAGCCACAGCCGCCCTGGGGCGCACTGACAGAGGCGAGGCTGCCGGACACTGGCGCCACCGGGCCCTCTGACCACCACCAGTAGGCAACGGGCGAAGTGTCTCGCCCAAGGACACAATGACCAACACTGTTGGAGCCGGGGCTCGAACCGGCAACCTTCCGATTACAAGGCAACCTGCCAACCCTTGTATAGTGTTAAGACACACTATACAAAAGTTCGCTATGATCGCATGACCTTATTACAACTGAGAGAGCGCAGTGCTTCCTGGAATCCTACCCTGAGCTATCAGGCTGTACTGACTCGACGCTAGGCCGGCCCCTGACTGGGAGCCCTCCTAGGAACAGGCCGACGCAGAGGCGAGACAGTCGGGGAGCAGCTGACCAGAAGCTCAGCCCTTTGGTTAGCAACGAAAGGCTAACCCTCCCGGTCATACTGTTCAGTCCCTGGAAAATAAAATGGACGACTCCAGGCCTGGATTTCTACACAGAAGGAGATTCAGGATTGTTCCATATTGTGTTTCTGCGAAACCTGGCTGGGGGAAAGGACACCCGACGAGGCACTAACAACAGGCGGCTACACAGTCTTCAGGAAGGACCGGTGTGCTGCGGATAGCGGTAAGACTCCTGGTGCAGGAACAGCTGCCCTCCTCAGACAATCATGGTGTACTCACTGTAAGATCATTTGACCCTGAAGCTAATGCCATTGTACCTGCCCAGAGAATTGCAATGCATCACTGTGAGTGTTGTGTACATACCCCCCTGCACTGAAGAGGAAGCTGCATTAAAGGAGCAACATGACATGATTAATAATAATAATAATGGATTGCATTTATATAGCGCTTTACAATGCCACTATTCATTCACTCTCACATTCACACACCGGTGGAGCAGCTACAGTTGTAGCCACAGCTGCCCTGGGGCAGACTGACAGAAGCCAGGCTGCCATATCGCACCATCGGCCCCTCTGGCCAACACCAGGATTAATGAATATGAAAACACATATCCTGATGCCGCTGTTATCATTCTGGGAGATTTTAACCACTGCAATCATGGGAAAAACATGCTCAAACCACATTAGTTTGTGACCTTCCCCACCAGGAGAAATGAACACTGGACCACTGCTCCAGCAACCAGGGCTGGGCCATATCATACCGTTCACAGTGATACCGGTGTAATGTTGGGCAACGATAAGAAAATGAAATATAACGATAGAATATGGGTAAAACGCGCATGCGCAGTGCCTTTGTTTACATACGCACATGGCTGTGACGGAGAATGAGAAGAGCGAAAGCGGATCGTTGAATGAAACAGATGAATCTGAACTGGTTTGTAAAAATGCTGCAGCTTCACTGGTGTGGAACTGGTTTAGCTTTCGTCCGTCAGATACACAACAAAGCACTATTTTTGGTAGTGCATGCTAGCGGGCCGTCGTTATTACCGTATTGTTTGGAAAATACGGTGCACTTAAAATCAATCCTTTGATTTTTCTGAAAGTCGACAGAGCCCCTTATAATCCCGTGTGCCTTATGTATGAACTCTGGTTGTGTTTACTGACCTGGAAACGATTTTATGTACACGGCGCTCGAAAATGTTTCAGTACGACTTTGCTAAGCTACGAAGCCGCACTTGATGGATTGTCGGAGCATTACGGCTATCGTAGGCGGAGCCTAGCGGAGTGATACGTACTGTGCTTCAACATGTTACCGTATTGTGTGTGTATGACCTCTTTTTAAGTTTTGTGGATGTTATACATGGTTATGCTGAGGATATGTCGGCCAGTTTCCACTGGAAATGCCTTTTGGTTAAACTGTCAGTGAGGAATTTGCATTTGCACTGTTAAATGTTTATATAACTTTAATGCAGATAAAAAAAACAAAACAGCTGCTTGTTTAAGTCAAAATACATTGATGAGGTGTTTTTTTTGTTTGCACTAATAAAGTTGTGGAGTTGTAAAGTATTTTGTCTCACATCAATTATATCGTCAGTTATATCGTTATTGCAAATTTTCAAATGTATATGGTGATGAATACTTTTGGTCGCCCTGCTCTACCAGCAACATCAGAAATACCTTTTCAGCTGAACCAAAGACACTGAAAAGTCTGATCACCAAGTGATCTGCCTCAGTTTATGACAAAAGGCTCCAGACAAAGCCCTTCACAGTCAGGTGTGTTTACACCTGACCTGAAGGTAGGGCTGCTCGATTATGGCAAAAATGATAATCACGATTATTTTCACTGAAATTGAGATCTCGATTATTTGACGATATTTATTTAACCCTTTAAGACCTACTATAGAACCAAGTCCGCCAGAGCTTATATTAGTTTTTTACATGTTGTAGTGCCATTTGTGGGAGCATTTCAAGTTCCTATGCAACTGTTATAGCCCATATTTTAATAATATGTATGCATTAAGTCCATAGTAACTACATTAATTGCAAAAAAGTGCAATAAACTACAAAAAAAATTGAAAATCGCTTTTGTTTTGTTTACATATATTTCTACTTGGAGAAATTTAAGAGGTTTATCCCTCAAAACTTTAAATACAAAAAAGTTGCAAAAAATAGTTTACAACAACAGGAAATTTATTTTGAGTGTCTTCATAATAGAGCTGGGCGATATAAGATTTTTTCATATCACGATATGTTTTTTTCATTTCAGGCGATAACGATATCTATCACGATATAAGCCAAATAACTATATTTGTAAGATTTAAATGTGCCGTTGCTCACAAGTAAAATGTGAAATAATCAGCAGCTTGTTTTTATTTAAATATTTATTTCCCATAATAAGTTCAACAGGGTAGATGTACTTAAGGAACATGAGACTTTTTCAGATAAATAAAGGCAAATATTGCAAACTACACTAAAGGCAGCCGCTAAAGCGTTTAAGTTTCAAAATAGAACAAACGAAACAGACTAAACTGTCAATTCCACTTAGAAACAAAATATTAATTCTAAAAATAAATCTTAGTTTGTTTTACAGAAGAACAGACAAAACTGACTAACTTTTGTCAATATCAAATAAACTGAGAACTAAAAGGAAATTCTCAATCTCTCCTTGTTGTATAGCTGAGCTTTTCAAACAGTTTTAACAGTTACTTTAGTCTGACAAAAGCCGAATGACGAATTAGCGCTTCCAGTCAGAGACTGAGGCTACGTCCACACGTACACGGGTATTTTTGAAAACGGAGATTTTCCGTTTTAAAAAATAATCCCGTCCACACATAAAGGCAGAAATGAAGGAAAACGCTGCTATGAACATGCCAAAGCAGCAGGTGGCGCTAGATTCCTAACCGTGCAGAAATGTTGGCCAATCAGAAGTCTAGAAGCCTCGGTGGGAAAAAGTAAGCAAAGCTGGGGCATAGAAGCAGAACCGAGTCGTATGTGTGGAGGGACAGTAACTGTGTGTATATGTAAGCATTTAAACACTGCAGAGAGTAGAATTAACAGTATTGTAGAAATTCATTTCACCGAAACAATAACGTGGCGCACAGTGTGACGTCAAAAAATGCACACACCTTTGACGCTGCGTTTTCTCCGTTTTTCTGGTCCACACGTAAATGCAAAAACGGAGTTTTCAAAAATCTTCGTTTTCAGTGACCAAAAACGCCGTTTAAGATAAGATAAGATAAGATAGAACTTTATTAATCCCTCGGGTGGGTTCCTCTGGGAAATTCGATTTCCAAAAAAAGCACAGCAACGACCGAAGTTACAGTTACAGAATTGTATATATATATATATATATATATATATATATATATATATATATATATATATACACACACACACACACACACACACACATATATAAATACAGAGACAATATAAATAAAATATACGAAGGGGATAAATAGAATAAATAGGAATAAAAAATAAAAATACAAGTGAATTGCACATTTCAAGTATTGAGTCTCTTGCACTGTTGACTATTTACAAAAGTATTGCACAAGGTATTGCACAGTGAGGTGAAGAGGCACTACAGCTTAGTTGTTCCCCCCTCCTTTGTCCTCCTGTTTCCCCTCCCTCTCCCCTCCAGAGAGGAGTTAAACAGTCTGATGGCGTGTGGGACAAAGGAGTTTTTAAGTCTGTTAGTTCTTGTCTTGGGGAGAAGCAACCTGTCACTGAACAGACTCTTCTGGTTGTTAATGGCCGTGTGCAGAGGATGCCCAGCATTGTTCATAATGTCCATCAGTTTCTTTAATGTCCTTTTCTCTGCCACTGTCACCAGAGTGTCCAGCTTCATGCCGACCACAGAGCCAGCCCTCCTGATCAGTTTCTCCAGCCTGGATGAGTCCCTCTTTGCTGTGCTGCTCCCCCAGCACACCACAGCATAGAAAAGTACTCCAGCAACCACTGACTGGTAAAACATCCTCAGGAGCTTCCTGCAGATGTTAAAAGACCTCAGCCTCCTGAGGAAGTACAGTCGGCTTTGGGCTTTTTTATACAGGTGCTCTGTGTTGCATGACCAGTCCAGTTTATTGTCCACCCACAGCCCGAGGTACTTGTACTTGTTGACCACCTCCACCTCCTCCCCCTCTATCTGAACCGGCAGTGGACCTTCTCTGGACCTCCCGAAGTCCACAACCAGTTCCTTAGTCTTTGAGGTGTTGAGTTGCAGGTGGTTTGTGTGACTCCATGCGACAAAGTTCCTCACCAGACTTCTGTACTCCTCTTCCTGATCATCCCAGATACACCCCATGATGGCTGTGTCGTCTGCAAACTTCTGAATATGGCATAATTCAGAGTTGTAGCAGAAGTCAGAGGTGTACAGGGTGAAGAGAAGAGGGGACAGCACAGTTCCCTGTGGTGCTCCTGTGCTGCTGACCACAGTGTCAGACGTGATGTCCTTCAGCCTGACATACTGTGGTCTGTCGGTGAGGTAGTCGGAGATCCAAGCCACCAGGCAGGGGTCCACCTCCATCCTGTTCAGTTTTTCCTGAAGCATACAGGGCCGGATGGTATTAAAGGCACTGGAAAAGTCAAGAAACAGGATCCTGACCGTGCCTTTTCCCCCATCCAGGTGTGAGTGGGCTCTGTGTAGGAGGTACAGGATGGCATCCTCCACTCCGACACCCGCCTTGTATGCAAACTGTAGTGGGTCCTGGGCATGTTGTACCTGTGGTCGGAGGAGGTTGAGGAAGAGCCGCTCTAGAGTCTTCATAAGATGTGACGTCAGTGCCACCGGTCGGAAGTCATTCAGCTCATTGGGCCGGTTCCTTTTGGGGACCGGGACGATGCAGGATGTCTTCCATAGGGCGGGCACTCTCCCCAGTCGCAGACTGAGGTTGAAGACTCGTTGTAGCGGCTCCCCAAGTTCAGCAGCACACGCCTTAAACATCCTAGGACACACCTTGTCTGGGCCTTACGTGTGGACGAAAGGTGCAAACGCATAGAAAAATCTGCGTTTTCAAAAATACCCGGGTACGTGTGGACGTAGCGCATGCACCAGTTTATTGTATTTCCAGACTTGCTTTCGGCACAATTTACAGTGCAGCTACTCTGTTTTTTGTCAGACTTGAAATAGCCGAAATACCTTCACACTACGGAGCTTCTGTGGCTCTTCCGTTCGACAATCTCTCCGGCGTTTGAACCATCATCTGTTTTCTCTTCGGTCACGCTCGGTTGATTTTTCTAGTCCTCCATTACCCGGGCGGTACGGTGGCTGGCTGCTTCCCAAACAAATACACATGTGCGGCTTGGCACTTGTGCTGTACGTAACAAGTCACGTGACGTGACGCTGCGGCTGTGATTGGTTCGGCTCTGCGCTACTTAATTTGGATTGGCTGTTCTTTTTTTCCCCTTTTTTTTTTTTTTTTTTTTTTAAAGAGGACAAGAGCGGCGAGGTCTATCGCGATAG